>NC_092710.1:301660144-302319867 GCF_047496885.1 Scyliorhinus torazame
GGTGACTGTGTGGAGTTTTTCTCCCAGTGTCTGCGTGAGTTCCCTCCGGGTGATCCGGTTTCCTCCCACAGTTCAAAGATGTTCAGGTTAGGTGATTTGGTCATTCTAAATTAATAATAATAATCGCTTATTGTCACGCGTAGGCTTCAGTGAAGTTACTGTGAAATGCCCGTAGTCGCCACATTCCGGCACCTGTTCGGGGAGGCCAGTACGGGAATTGAACCCACGCTGCTGCCTTGTTTTGCATTACAAGCCAGCTGTTTAGTCCACTGTGCTAAACCAGCCCCTCAGTGTCCAAAAGGATAGGTGGGGTTACAGAGATATGGTGGGGGTGTGGGCCTAGGTAGGGTGCTCTTTCAGAGGGTCGGTGCAGACTCAATGGGCAGAATGGCCTCCTTCTGCACTGTAGGGATTCTATGGGACATGGACAGACTACCAGTAAACTGGGCAAGTCTGCTAATGGAAAAATAAGAGTGTCAGTGTGATGTTCAAAAATTAATTTAATCTTGTTTAATCCAGTTTATATTTCTAGGGGGCAAGAGCTCTACTTTCCATATAAAGCAGCCATGAATAGCTAAATAGGTATGGAACAATATCAAACTAAAATACAAAAATGAAAAAAAAACACAGATCCTGTAAAATGGAAAAAATGGGGAAAATGGCAAAGTGTGACAAAATAAGAGAAAAGGGGAGTATGAAAATAAACTCCCCAGACCTCTCTCGATTTGGGAACCATTACAGAGAAAATATTTAGAACAGTTAACTTAAGCCACGTACCATCCAGACTTGGAACTATATTGCTGTTCCCTCACTGTCCATGGAATGCCCTTCCTAACAGCACTGTGGGTGTACCTACACAAGATGGATAGCAGTGGTTCAAGGTGGCAGCTCACCATCACCTTCTCATGGGCAATGAGGGATAAGCAATAAATACAAGCCCAGCCAAATGCTCACATCCCAGGACATCTTGAAAACGTTCAGCTGATTACAGAAAGCCAGTATTGATCTTCAAAGGGTAGATCATACCTCAATCTTACTAAATGTTGTGAAGAGATGGCTAATGTAGTGGACATTATTTATATTGTTACAAAAACGTTTTATATAAGTGAAAAGATACAATTTCTTATATCTTTTTTAATGCTTAATTTTGAATAAACTAATTCCATTAAAAGAAATCAGCCAGTTGAAAATACACTTGCATTCTACCCCCTAAGAGGGATGAAAAGGAACAAATTCTCAACAGCCCTGAGAGCAAGAAATACCCCATCTGCTGTTGACTTTTACAAATTACTCTTCGAAAGGATCTGAGATGAGATATCAAAAAGTGTAATTACCTGTTCTCCATGGTATTTAAATGCCTCTGGAATATACAACCAGCAAGGCTTTTTATGAACTGAGATTACCAAGTTGGAGTAGAGATTGGAATGATATAATGAAAGGCTTCTCTCAGAAGTATTGAGCACTGATATTGCAGAGTAAGCATCCTGAGGAGAGGTTAGGTTGCAGAAATCGGCTCTGTAAACCTCCACCTAGGAAGGCAACGGAACAAAACGCCCGCAATGTGGGATCACTGCATCAAGACCAGCCAAAGGGGATGTCCGGTGGCGGCTATGAGGGAGTAAGTCGCACATTTGGAGACTCCCGCTCTGGCCGGACCTTTGGACCTTTTTCCCCGACTTTTATATGGTTCTGAGTACTGGCTTTGACGGCGAAGTCAATTTGGCACTGGATCCACACATTGGTGTATGGAACGTTGAACCCCAAGGGATCGAAAAGGAAGAAATAAGGAAATAAGCAAGGGCTGGGTGGAGGTTGTGGCTCAAGACAATATGGCTGATGTTCGGATCCCTGCTGCGACGGCCCAACCATCTGATGCAGGAGCTGATGCAGGTCATCCAAGAGGGCTGTGCGAGGCAGTAATGGGACTGTCTTGACCCAATAAAGGAATCGATCGATCGGCTGGAGCGCTGGCTGGATGCCCAGGATCGGACTATTCAGAAGCTGGAGAAAGCGCTGGTGGACCAGGAGGAGCACCAAACGGTGGCCAAGCTGGTGGTGGGGATGCCGAATAATCAGCAAAAAAGGCTGCTGGAGAAGGTAGAAGACCTGGAGAATAGAGCTCGCCGGCAGAACTTAAGAATTGTCGGTCTCCCAGAAGGGGCTGAGGGGGCTGATGCTGGCGCATTTGTGGCGAGTATGTTTCAGAAGCTTCTGGGGGAGGGGGCTTTTCCCCGACCGTTGGAGGTGGACAGGGCGTACAGGGCGATGGCGAGGAAGCCGCGGCCGGGGAGACCCCCAAGGGCGATGGTGGTCCGGTTCCACAGATTTTTGAACAAAGAGTGTGTTCTCCAGTGGGCCAAGCGTACGCAGAGCTGCAAATGGGACAATAGCATTTTGGGTGTCTATCAGGATCTGAGTGGAAGTGGCCAGAAGGAGAGCAGGCTTCAATCAAGTTAAGGCGAAGAAGAAGGTGAAATTTGGGCTGCTATACCTGGCGCATCTTTGGGTCACGCACGAGGACCAGCACCATTATTTTGAGTTGCCCGAAGACGCGATGGACTTTGCCAAGAAGAAAGGGCTGGTGCTGAACTAAGAACTTTTTGTTTTAAGTTGTAACTTTTCTGAGTGATGTTTATACGTTTTGATTGTCGTTTTTCTTCTGCATTTGAGTTTGGGTGAAGATGGGGCAAGTAAAAGTTATTCGGTTTCTATGGGTTTTCGGTGTTTTGATGGGGGTGGCTGGTGCATCTTTTAGCTTTTTATTACTTTGATTTGCACTATGTGGGGGGTTCTTGGTGGGGTTTTTCGTTCTGGGCTGTCTCCTATGGTAATTGGGCGATTGTTTGGGGTCGGTTTAATGAGTTAAGTGGTTTCGATGGGCGGGCGGGGGGTGGGGGGGAGTGAGGGGACAATAGGTGGGAGACTTCTTGGCACCGGAGGTGAGGGGCCAACAGGCTAGCTGGGTGAGCTAGTCTACAGAAGCACAGTGTGGGGCATGATCATTATATGGTAGGGGTTAGGTTACAAAGTGGTGCTGCTAGGGGGGGAGGGGGGAGTTACTCTGCTGACGAGGGAGGGACTTAGAATTTGGGACAGTGAGGAGGTCGGGGATGGGAGCTGCCAAGAGGTGGGTCGATGGAGACGCGCGCATGGCCTGGACGCGGGCCCTGGAAAGGGGATGGCTGATCGGCGGAGGGGGGTCACGGTGTCCCCCAACTAGGCTGATCACCTGGAATGTTAGAGGGTTGAATGGGCCGGTTAAGGGGGCACGTGTGTTCGCGCATCTGAGGGCTCTGAAGGCGGACGTGGTAATGCTGCAGGAGACACACCTGAAAGTGGCAGATCAAGTCAGGCTAAGGAAGGGTTGGGCCAGTCAGGTCTTTCATTCGGGGCTGAACACCAAGACTAGAGGGGTGGCGATTTTAATCAACAAGCGGGTGCAATTTCAGGTGGGCAGTATAGTCTCGGGGGGGGGGGGGGGGGTGCCGTTATATCATGGTTAGCGGTAAATTGGAAGGGAGGAAGGTAGTCTGGGTTAAATTGTTCGTGCCAAACTGGGACGATGTAGAATTCATAAAGAGGGTGCTGGGGAAGATACCTGACCTGGACTTGCACAAGTTGGTTATGGGAGAAGATTTTAATACAGTCATTGATCCCGGCCTGGATCGGTCGTGTTTGAAAACGGGGAGGGTGCCAGCAGTGGCGAGGGAACTGATAGGGTTCATGGAACAAATGGGGGGGGTCGACCCATGGAGGCTTAGGCAGCCGACGGGGAAGGGGTTTTCTTTTTATTCGCATGTTCATAAGGTTTATTCCTGGATAGACTTTTTCATTTTGAGCAGGGATTTGCTGGCGTGGGTGGTGGACTCGGGGTACTCGGCCATCACGATTTCGGATCATGCCCCACACTGGGTTGAACTGCAGGGTGGTGAGGAGAGCTTCTAGCGCCCGCAATGGAGGTTGGACATGGGCTTGTTGGCGGACGAGGCGGTGTGTGAGAGGCTGAGGAAATACATGCAGAACTACCTGCAGGTTAATGACACAGGGGAAAGTGTCAGCAGCGGTGGTCTGGGGGGCGCTGAAGGCAGTGGTGAGAGGGGAACTGATTTCGATCCGGGCTTATAGGGACAGGACGGATAGGGCAGAGACGGACCGACTGGTTAAGGAGATCTTACAGATAGATAGGAGGTATGCGGTGACCCCGGGGGTGGAGCATTTAAGGGAACATCGGAGGCTTCAGGCGGAGTTTGGGGTGCTGGGACTATTTATGGGAGGGGCTGGGACGATTTGGGTTCGGTAGGGGCTTTATCGACTGGGTTAGGCTGTTGTACCAGGCCCCGTAGGCTAGTGTAAGGACGAATAGGGCGACCTCGGACTATTTTAGACTGCACCGGGGGACAAGACAGGGGTGCCCCCTCTCCCCATTGCTGTTTGCATTAGCTATAGAGCCGCTGGCAATTGCTCTGAGAGCTTCAAGGGGCTGGAAGTGGTTGGTTCGGGGGTGGGGGACATAGAGTCTCGTTGTACGCGGGCGACCTGCTCTTATACGTATCAGATCCAGGGGCAGGGATGGGTGAAATCATGGCGATTTGGGGGGAATTTGGCCGGTTTTCAGGATATAAACTGAATATGACAAAGAGTGAGATGTTTGTAGTCCAGGCGAGGGGTCAGGAGGGTCGACTGAGGGAGCTGCCGTTTAGGTTGGTAGGGGACAGTTTCAGGTACTTAGGGATACAAGTGGCGCGCGACTGGAGCCGGTTACTCAAGTTGAACTTGTCCCGGTTGGTTGAGCAGATGAGGAGCGAGTTCCGGAGATGGGATGCGCTGTCGTTGGCTGGGAGATTGCAGATGGTCAAAATGACGGTCCTACCGAGATTTTTATTTGTATTTCAATGTCTCCTAATTTTCATCCCGCGGTCCTATTTTAAGAGGGTTAACAAAATCATCCTGGGCTTTGTGTCGGCGGGTAAGTCCCCGCGAGAGAAGAAGGTGATGCTCAAGCAGAATCGGGGGGAGGGGGGGCTTGCTCTGCCAAATTTCAGTAATTATTATTGGGCAGCTAACATAGCCATGATAAGGAAGTGGGTGGTGGGGGCGGGGTCAGCGGATGGAGGCAGCTTCATGTAGGGGCACCAGTCTGGGGGCATTGATAACAGCACCTCTGCCGTTCCCACCGGCGAGGTACTCCACCAGCCCCGTGGTGGAGGCGACCTTGAGGATCTGGGGTCAGTGGAGGAGGTACGTTGGAGAAGTGGGAGCATCGGTCTAGTCCCCAATATGTGACAACCGCCGGTTTGCCCCGGGGAGCTTGGATGGGGGGTTCCGAGTATGGCGAAGGGCGGGAATTGAGAGGATGGGGAACATGTTCTTAAAGGGGAGCTTCCCTAGCTTGAGGGAGCTGGAGGAGAAGTTTGGGCTGGCAAGGGGGAACAAATTTAGATATTTACAGGTGCGGGACTTTCTGCGCAGGGGTTTGATGGACGTCATGTCCAGAGTTTTGAGAGGGTTAGTGTTAGGGTTCGGCCGGAGGTGGCAATCATTCATCGACTTCTTCACGGAGAATTAATCACCAGCAGGGGGAGGGGGTGGGTTAGGGTAGCGTAGAATAGGGGGTCAAATGGGCGGGTCTTGGAGGGATGGGAGTTGGTGATTGCATTATGTTTGTTGTTCTTTGTACATTGTTTTTATACTGTTGCTGTTTGCAATGCCAAAAATACCTAATTATAATTGTTTATTAAAAAAAAAGACCAGCCAAAGGACAGTTAGCCACATATTTCTTAGATTGCTTATTTTCTTCACAAACTGTAAAAAGAAAATTAGGTCTATCCTTGTATTACTATCTGTACTAGTGTGTGTGGGGGGCCCCAGGGAATGTGGGTGACATATGAATGAGTGTTACAATTAATCTTGTTATTTTTCAAATTAAGGAATTAGGGCCAATAAACTTATCAGGAAACCTGTCTGATTAATTCTATATAACCTGAAAGCCTACATAGTGGGACTCCTGCAGTACTGGCAAAGCACAGCTTGTTAAATTCTGTTACAGTCAAGCCTGGAATGGTAAATTAGGAAAGTCAATTTTTACCCTCCTCACGTGGTCATAATGATATGAACTTGATAAAGTCCCTCATAAAAGACTATTTGTTAAAGCTGAACCCATGGAATTAAAGGCAAATTATTGACGTGGTTATGAAATTGGCTAAGTCACAGGAGACAGAGAGTAGGGATAATGGGCAGATTTTCCAACTGACAGGATGTCATTAGTGGTGTCCCGCAAGGATCTTTGTTGGGGCCTCAACTATTCATATATTTATTATCATTTGGATCATGCAATAGGAACCAGCATATGGTACTGGGCAATGAACCGGGCCAAGTGTTAGATTTGTTTGTGGGAGAGCACTTTGGAGATAGTGACCACAATTCGGTGTCTTTCACTATTGCAATGGAGAGGGATAAGGCCATACGGCAGGGCAAGGTTTATAATTGGGGGAGGGGTAATTATGATGCGATTAGGCAAGAATTAGGGAGCATAAGAAGGGAACAGAAACTGTCAGGGAAAGGCACAAATGAAAAGTGGAGCTTGTTCAAGGAACGAATACTGCGTGTCCTTGATAGGCATGTCCTTGTCAAGCAGGGAGGAAATTGCCGTGTGAGGGAACCATGGTTCACAAAAGAGGTTGAATATCTTGTCAAGAGGAAAAAAGAAGAGTATGCAAGGATGAGAAAACATGGTTCAGTAGGGTCGCTTGAGGGTTACAAGGTAGCAAGGAATGAGCTGAAAAAAGGGCTTAGGAGAGCTAGGAGGGGGCATGAGAAGTCCTTGGTGGGTTGGATCAAGGAAAACCCCAAGGCTTTTTACTCTTATGTGAGAAATAAAAGAATGACCAGGGTGAGGTTAGGGCCGGAGTCAGAAGAAATTGGAGAGGCGTTGAATTAATACTTTTCTTCAGTGTTCACAAAGGAGAGGGGCCATGTTTTTGAGGATGAGAGTGTGATTCAGGCGGGTAGGCTGGAGGAGGTAGATGTTCTGAGGAAGGATGTATTAGCAATTTTGAAAAACCTGAGGGTCGACAAGTCCCCTGGGCCAGATGGGATATATCCAAGGATTCTTTGGGAGGCAAGGGATGAGATTGCAGAGCCTTTGGCTTTGATCTTTGTGTCCTCGTTGTCCACGGGGATAGTGCCAGAGGACTGGAGAGTGGCGAATGTTGTTCCTCTGTTCAAGAAAGGGAATAGGAATGACCCTGGTAATTATAGGCCAGTTAGTCTTACTTCGGTGGTCGGTAAGATAATGGAAAAGGTCCTGAAGGATAGGATTTATGACCATTTGGAAAGATGCAGCTTAATCAGGGATAGTCAACACAGATTCGTGAAGGGTAGGTTTTGCCTCACAAATTTGATTGTATTCTTTGAGGAGGTAACTAAGTGTGTAGATGAAGGTAGAGCAGTTGATGTCGTATATTTGGAGTTTAGTAAGGCGTTTGATAAGGTTCCCCATGGTTGGCTCATGAAGAAAGTAAGGAGGGTGTGGGATAGAGGGAAATTTGGCCAATTGGATAAGTAACTGGCTATCACATAGAAGACAGAGGGTGGTGGTGGATGGAAAATTTTTAGACTGGAGACCAGTTACCAGAGGTGTACCACATTGATCAGTGCTGGGTCCTCTGCTATTTGGGATTTTTATCAATGGCTTGGAGGAGGGGGCTGAAGGGTGGGTCAGTAAATTTGCTGATGACACCAAGATTGGTGGAGTAGTGGATGAGGTGGAGGGTTGTTGTAGGCTGCAAAGAGACATTGATAGGATGCAGAGCTGGGACGAAAAATGGCAGATGGAGTTTAACCCTGATAAGTGCGAGGTGATTCATTTTGGTAGAAAAAATTTGAATGCGGATTACAGGGTCAACGGCAGGGTTCTGAGGAATGTGGAGGAACAGAGAGATCTTGGGGTTCATGTCCACAGAACTCTGAAGGTTGCCACTCAAGTGGATAGAGCCGTGAAGAAGGCTATAGTGTGTGAGCGTTTATTAACAGGGGGCTTGAGTTTAAGAGCTGCGGGGTTATGCTGCAACTATACATGACCCTGGTGAGACCACATTTGGAGTATTATGTGCAGTTCTGGTCACCTCATTATAGGAAGGATGTGGAAGCATTGGAAAGGGTGCAAAGGAGATTTACCAGGATGCTGCCTGATTTGGAGGATAGATCTTATGAGGAAAGGTTGAGGGAGCTAGGGCTTTTCTCTTTGGAGCGGAGGAGGATGAGAGGCGACTTAATAGAGGTTTATAAGATAATGAGGGGGATAGATAGAGTGGACGTTCAGAGACTATTTCCTTGGTGGATGTAGCTGTTACAAGGGGGCATAACTATAAGGTTCAGGGTGGGAGATATAGGAGGGATGTCCAAGGTAGGTTCTTTACTCTGAGAGTGGTTGGGGTGTGGAATGGACTGCCTGCTGTGATAGTGGAGTCGGACACTTTAGGAACTTTCAAGCGGTTATTGGATAGGCACATGGAGCACACCAGAATGGCAGGGAGTGGGATAGCTTGATCTTGGCGTCGGACAATGCTCGGCACAACATCGAGGGCCGAAGGGGCTGTTCTGTGCTGTACTGTTCTATGTTCTATGTCCATATCCAAATTTGCTGATGACACAAAGATAGATGGCATTATAAGCAGTGCAGATTAAAGCATACAATTATTTAAAAAATTAATGGATTAAATGAATGGGTGAAATGTGACAAATAGATTTCAAATAGAATCAAATGTGATGTCATCCACCTTGGCCTATAATGCTCAGAAAAGAATAAAAGCTACAAACTGTGGAGTCCAACAGACTTAGGGTTCAGGAATGTAAATCAGGAATATGTCAGGGCTGCACGATAGCATTGTGGATAGCACAATTGCTTCACAGCTCCAGGGTCCCAGGTTCGATTCCCCGCTGGGTCACTGTGCGGAGTTTGCACGTTCTCCCCGTGTGTGTGTGGGTTTCCTCCAGGTGCTCTGGTTTCCTCCCACAGTCCAAAGATGTGCAGGTTAGGTGGATTGGCCATGATAAATTGCCCTTAGTGTCCAAAATTGCCCTTAGTGTTGGGTGGGGTTACTGGGTTATGGGGATAGGGTGGAGATGTGGATTTGGGTAGGGTGCTCTTTCCAAGAGCCGGTGCAGACTCAATGGGCCGAATGGCCTCCTTCTGCACTGTAAAATCTATGTAATGTACAGAAAATAACAAAAACACCACAATTGAATGATAATTCTATCTAGAGGACTAGAATACAAGTGGGTAGAAGTCATGCTGGGTACCACACCTAAATAAGGAAAAATTGACATTGGAGGGAATGCAGCACAGGTTTACCAGAATGATACTTGGACTCCAATGGTTAATTTATGTGGAGAGATTACAAAAACTAGCGCAATATTCCCCAGAATTTAGAAAGTTAAGTGGTAATTCAATTAAGGTTTTCAACAGGTTGGGTAGTGTGGTAATCTGGAACGGCCTGGATTTTAGGCCCAATAAAATTGGACACTCTAAATTAAGAACTGGGCATTTTAAATCAAACTGCAGTCAACTCCAGGCAGGCTGATGGCAATTTGAATTTGACCAAACTTTAATACACTAAGCACAGACAAACTGCCAGGACATGTCTGGGCTTGTCTTGTCAATCATCCATCAGGAGACAATCGGCTACATTCAGATGCATCATTGGATTGACCAGATCAAGCCAGACCTTCTGGCACCCAGATTTCCCACCGTTACCTTATGCAGCAGCAAGTTACATGCGAACAACACCACCGGAGATGGACACCTAGAGGCAGGTCCTGGTGGCCCGTTGAGCAGTCATCACCACGTCTCTTAGGTACTGTGACTCCCTCCCGACACCTCATTGGCCAAGGTCCAGAGAAGTTTCTGGAAAGGTGCGAAGGGAAAGGGATAAAGGTGAACCCCCAGGACACACCCTCGCGAAGAATTGGTGTGGAGGTGAAGATTTGGAAGACTGACCAGAGACACAAGAAAGCAGTCAGCGAGACCCACCTCTGCAACAAAGACCCCGAGGAACGTGAGACTCAGAGAATCGGACCCACGGCATAGTTGAGTCCATCGGCATGGGTTGTATTATGAAATTTGAGACCTTTTAGTGAATGTTTTTGGGATAATTTAAGGGTTATTGATACTGTGTTAATTAATTTGGTTGAATTTTATACTTGTGTTGTCCTTTGTTCAGCTCATCAATAAAGACATCTGGGCAAAATGTTTGATTAATAAACTGGTCGAAATGTCTGAAGTTTTACAGACAACAGTAGACACACACCTCTGCTATTGGGGAATCTGGGGCTGTTTAGCACAGGGCTAAATCGCTGGCTTTGAAAGCAGACCAAGGCAGGCCAGCAGCACAGTTTGATTCCCGTAACAGCCTCCCCGAACAGGCGCCGGAATGTGGCGACTAGGGGCTTTTCACAGTAACTTCATTTGGAGCCTACTTGTGACAATAAGTGATTTTCATTTCATTTCATTTTCATTTTCATTAGTTTAAAAATTAAAGCAGATCTTTCAGGATGAAATTAGGAAACACACAAGGGATGGCAGAAATTTGGAACCCTCTTTTTAAAAAATATTTTTATTAAGGCATTTATAAATATACATTAAACACAACCAAAACCAAAAAAGTGAACAGACAGGAAATCTTATAACAAATAAATAACCCCCCCTACTTAATTAAAGCATACAATTATTAAAAAAATTAATGGATTAAATGAATGGGTGAAATGTGACAAATAGATTTCAAATAGAATCAAATGTGATGTCATCCACCTTGGCCTATAATGCTCAGAAAAGAATAAAAGCTACAAACTGTGGAGTCCAACAGACTTAGGGTTCAGGAATGTAAATCAGGAATATGTCAGGGCTGCACGATAGCATTGTGGATTAATTATCCTTGAAGAAATCGCTAAACGATTTTGATCTCCAATCAAACCTCTCCACTGACCCTTGTGGTGATATACATCACTGTAAGTACACACAGGGTTAATGTACATACACTACACCTAGCTCGACACCAGAGGGAACACCAGAGCCATGACACACAGACAGTCAACCAATAGGTCAGTATGATAGGACACGACCCATGGGCAGTCACGATACACATAGAGGTGACACTACCACAGGAGGGCATTACACCAACCCATATAAAAGGACACATTACACATGCTCAGTCTCTTTCCAGTGGAGACACTCAGTGAGTACAGACACAGGGTTGATTGAACATCACACCCACCACGTGGATTGTAGCAGACTGAGAACATAGCCTCAAAATAAAGGGGAGCAGATTTAGTACTGAGTTAAGGAGGGACTTCTTCACCCAAAGAGTTGTGAATCTATGGAATCCCCTGCCCAGTGAAGCAGTTGAGGCTATATCGTTTAATGTTTTTAAGGCAAAGGTAGATAGATCTTTGAACAGTAAAAGAATAAAAGGTTACGGTGAGCGGGTAAGTGGAGCTGAGTCCATAAAGAGATCAGCCATGATCTTATTGAATGGCTGAGCAGGCTCAAGGGACCAGATGGCCTACTCCTGATCCTAGTTCTTATGTTTATATTTTCTTATTAGCCAGGTCCTCAGTGGGTACCCCTCATCCCCCAAGAGCCAGCCACCCATCCTGAGGTGGTCCTCGAAAAGGCCGGGGATGACTGACTGCCCCAGCTGTTGTGAGTACTCCCCAGGAAGTGTGCATACGTGTGCAGGAACTTCTTGTGGTGGTTGCACACGAGCTGTTTGTTCAGGGAGTGGGACCCCTTCCTGTTAACATAGGGCACTCCTCTGGACCTGTGGCATCCTGGTAATGGTGGAGAATCCTGCATCCTGTTGGGCTTGGTCCATGTCAAAGTTGATGTAGTTTTCCGCCAGACACACCTGTGGACCGTCGCCTGAGGGATGCCACGCAGGTCCCCGCTTGAGTCCTAGAATGACCCTGAGGCATATAAGTTCAGGGCTGTAGTAACCTTGCCAACTACTGGGAAGGGGTGTCCTCCTTCTCCATGTGGTTCCAAGTCCACGAGGATATGGCATAGGTACCACACCCTCTCCTTGTTCAGGCAAGGCCTCCTTGGGAGTGAGTTCTCCCAGTGAGCCAGAGAGAAGACAGAGCCAGGAGTGAGACACAGCAAAGAGTGAGTTTGGGAATTTGAATCGAGGTGGGAATTCAAAGCTGGGTGGGGAGGAAGTGCTTTTTGTGACTGGTAAGTAGTGTTTCTGTTTTTCTGTTTCTTTTCATTGGTATATTTATTTATTTTTTTCTTCATTGTTTATTTGTTTATTTAAATTTTTTGGGGGGGAAATTGAAATTGTTGAAGTTAACCGAAGGTTTAAGACATGGCAGGAGATCTCAGACCCGTGTCATGCTCCTCGTGTGCGATGTGGGAGCTCAGGGACACGTCCACTGTCCCTGGCTCCTTCATGTGCATGAAGTGTGTCCAGTTGCAGCTCCTGTTAGACCGCTTGACGGCTCTGGAGCTGCGGATGGACTCACTTTGGAGCGTCCGCGATGCTGAGGACGTCGTGGATAGCACGTTTAGCGAGTTGGTCACACCGCAGGTGAAAGGTACTGAGGGAGATAGTAAATGGGTGACCAAAAGACAGAGCAAGAGTAGGAAGGCAGTGCAGGTGTCCTCTGCGGTCATCTCCCTGCAAAACAGATATACCGCTTTGGATACTGTTGAGGGAGATGGCTCACCAGGGGAAGGCGGCAGCAGCCAGGTTCATGGCACCGTGGCTGGCTCTGCTGCGCAGCTGGGCAGGAAGAAGAATGGCAGGGCTATAGTGATAGGGGACTCAATTGTAAGGGGAATAGACAGGCGGTTCTGCGGACGAAATCGAGACTCCAGGATGGTATGTTGCCTCCCTGGTGCAAGGGTCAAGGATGTCTCGGAGCGGCTGCAGGACATTCTGGGGGGGGGGGGGGGGAAGGTGAACAGCCAGCTGTCGTGGTGCACATAGGCACCAACGATATAGGTAAAAAACGGGACGAGGTCCTACAAGCTGAATTTAGGGAGCTAGGAGTTAAACTAAAAAGTAGGACCTCAAAGGTAGTAATCTCAGGATTGCTACCAGTGCCACGAGCTAGTCAGAGTAGGAATGTCAGGATAGAGAGGATGAATACGTGGCTCGAGAGATGGTGCAAGAGGGAGGGATTCAAATTCCTGGGACATTGGAACCGATTCTGGGGGAGGTGGGACCAGTACAAACCGGACGGTCTGCACCTGGGCAGGACTGGAACCGATGTCCTAGGGGGGGTGTTTGCTAGAGCTGTTGGGGAGAGTTTAAACTAATGTGGCAGGGGGATGGGAACCGATGCAGGAAGTTGGAAGGTAGTAAAACAGGGACAGAAGTAAAAGGCAGTAAGGGGGAAAGTGTAAGGCAGAGAAGCCATAGTCAAAAATCAAAAAGGGCGACAATACAAGGTACAGTGACTGAGGGGAGCTCAGTGAATAGGACCAGGAATACTAAAAGAAATAAAACGGGAAGTGAAAACATTAATGGTAAGCGATGCGGCAGGTTGTTACAGGAAGATGTGGGTTCGACGACAAGGAAAATTAGGAGAAAGGTTAAGAAGAAATATAACTTAGGAGAGGTTACTGATCGAGGTGTTAAGATTCAGAACAGAGGTATAAAAGCCAACATAAGTGTACTTTACCTGAATGCTTGTAGTATTCGGAATAAGGTAAATGAGTTGATGGCGCAAATCATCGTGAATGACTATGATTTAGTGGCCATTACTGAAACATGGTTAAAGGATGGTCACGACTGGGAGTTAAATATCCGAGGGTATCAAACTTTTCGGAAGGACAGAATGGATGGTAAGGGAGGTGGTGTAGCTCTGTTATTTAAGGATGACATCCGGGCAACAGTAAGGGATGACATCGGTGCTATAGAGGATAAGGTTGAATCCATTTGGGTGGAAATCAGGAATAGTAAGGCGAAAAAGTCACTGATAGGAGTAATCTATAGGCCACCAAATAGTAACATTATGGTGGGGCAGGCAATAAACAAAGAAATAACAGATGCATGTAGAAATGGTACAGCAGTTATCATGGGGGATTTTAATCTACATGTTGATTGGTTTAACCAGGTCGGTCAAGGCAGCCTTGAGGAGGAGTTTATAGAATGTATCCGCGATAGTTTCCTCGAACAGTATGTAATGGAACCTACGAGGGAACAAGCGGTCCTGTGTAATGAGACAGGATTGATTCAGGATCTCATAGTTAGGGATCCTCTCGGAAGGAGCGATCACAATATGGTGGAATTTAAAATACAGATGGAGGGTGAGAAGGTAAAATCAAGCACTAGTGTTTTGTGCTTAAACAAAGGAGATTACAATGGGATGAGAGAAGAACTAGCTAAGGTAGACTGGGAGCAAAGACTTTATGGTGAAACAGTTGAGGAACAGTGGAGAACCTTCCAAGTGATTTTTCACAGTGCCCAGCAAAGGTTTATACCAACAAAAAGGAAGAACGGTAAAAAGAGGGAAAATCGACCGTGGATATCTAAGGAAATAAGGGAGAGTATCAAATTGAAGGAAAAAACATACAAAGTAGCAAAGATCAGTGGGAGACTAGAGGACTGGGAAATCTTTAGGGGGCAACAGAAAGCTACTAAAAAAGCTATAAAGAAGAGTAAGATAGATTATGAGAGTAAACTTGCTCAGAATATAAAAACAGATAGTAAAAGTTTCTACAAATATATAAAACAAAAAAGAGTGGCTAAGGTAAATATTGGTCCTTTAGAGGATGAGAAGGGAGATTTAATAATGGGAGATGAGGAAATGGCTGAGGAACTGAACAGGTTTTTTGGGTCGGTCTTCACAGTGGAAGACACAAATAACATGCCAGTGACTGATGGAAATGAGGCTATGACAGGGAGGACCTTGAGAGGATTGATATCACCAAGGAGGTAGTGATGGGCAAGCTAATGGGGCTAAAGGTAGACAAGTCTCCTGGCCCTGATGGAATGCATCCCAGAGTGCTAAAAGAGATGGCTAAGGAAATTGCAAATGCACTAGTGATAATTTACCAAAATTCACTAGACTCTGGGGTGGTCCCGGCGGATTGGAAATTAGCAAACGTGACACCACTGTTTAAAAAAGGAGGTAGGCAGAAAGTGGGTAATTATAGGCCAGTGAGCTTAACTTCGGTAGTAGGGAAGATGCTGGAATCTATCATCAAGGAAGAAATAGCGAGGCATCTGGATGGAAATTGTCCCATTGGACAGACGCAGCATGGGTTCATAAAGGGCAGGTCGTGCCTAACTAATTTAGTGGAATTGTTTGAGGACATTAACAGTGCGGTAGATAACGGGGAGCCAATGGATGTGGTATATCTGGATTTCCAGAAAGCCTTTGACAAGGTGCCACACAAAAGGTTGTTGCATAAGATAAAGATGCATGGCATTAAGGGGAAATGGATAGAGGATTGGTTAATTAAGAGAAAGCAAAGAGTGGGGATTAATGGGTGTTTCTCTGGTTGGCAATCAGTAGCTAGTGGTGTCCCTCAGGGATCAGTGTTGGGCCCACAACTGTTCACAATTTACATAGATGATTTGGAGTTGGGGACCAAGGGCAATGTGTCCAAGTTTGCAGACGACACTAAGATAAGTGGTAAAGCAAAAAGTGCAGAGGATACTGGAAGTCTGCAGAGGGATTTGGACAGGCTAAGTGAATGGGCTAGGGTCTGGCAGATGGAATACAATGTTGACAAATGTGAGGTTATCCATTTTGGTAAGAATAACGGCAAAAGGGATTATTATTTAAATGATTAAATATGAAAACATGCTGCTGTGCAGAGAGACCTGGGTGTGCTCGTGCATGAGTCGCAGAAAGTTGTTTTTCAGGTGATTAAGAAGGCAAATGGAATTTTGTCCTTCATTGCTAGAGGGATGGAGTTTAAGACTAGGGAGGTTATGCTGCAATGTATAAGGTGTTAGTGAGGCCACACCTGGAGTATTGTGTTCAGTTTTGGTCTCCTTACTTGAGAAAGGACGTACTGGCACTGGAGGGTGTGCAGAGGAGATTCACTAGGTTAATCCCAGAGCTGAAGGGGTTGGATTACGAGGAGAGGTTGAGTAGACTGGGACGGTACTCGTTGGAATTTAGAAGGATGAGGGGGGATCTTATAGAAACATATAAGATTATGAAGGGAATCGATAGGATAGATGCGGGCAGGTTGTTTCCACTGGCGGGAGAAAGCAGAACTAGGGGGCATAACCTCAAAATAAGGGGAAGTAGATTTAGGACTGAGTTTAGGAGGAACTTCTTCACCCAAAGGGTTGTGAATCTATGGAATTCCTTGCCCAGTGAAGCAGTAGAGGCTCCTTCATTAAATGTTTTTAAGATAAAGATAGATAGTTTTTTGAAGAATAAAGGGATTAAGGGTTATGGTGTTCGGGCCGGAAAGTGGAGCTGAGTCCACAAAAGATCAGCCATGATCTCATTGAATGGCGGAGCAGGCTCGAGGGGCCAGATGGCCTACTCCTGCTCCTAGTTCTTATGTTCTTATGTTCCTGCGGCACACGCTGTCCGTCATCTGCTGAAATGTCCAATGATGCCTGTACACCCTGGGCCGTCGCGGGACTCCCCCTCTGGGTCCGTCCCTGGCCTGATGGGTGGCCGGTCCTCAGGTTGTGGAGTGGGGTCCGGTCCATGGGCCGCCGCCTCAAGCAGCTGCAGACACTGCTGCTGCCGCCGTCTCCGGCGTCTGGCCGCCTGTCCTAGCAGCAGCACCACTTGGGCAACCTCTGCATCCAAAATCCCTGCCATAGCGTTCAATATCTGTAAGGAATTGGGAGAGGGTGCTAGACTGACAAACAGCGGCAGCTCCCAACCCGGGATTCCCCCAATGATTTCCCCCCACCCGGAACGCCCTGCCACACACACACCCGGCAGCAGCGGGCCCCCCTCAACGGACCCCAGACCCTGTACCCCGGACACATGCTCATAACGTCACCTGGACTGGGAGCTGGTCCCCACCCATGGCACTCACCCACCCTCAGCCGTGGACTTGTCCCCGGAGCTGTGTCCCATCCCCAGGGTGTTAGCTGCTGCATGTGTGGTGTTGTCTCCCGCAGTGTTCAAGCACAGGGTCCAAGCATCACGGGCTGATTGGGATGCTATGCAATGACTCCCACATGCTACATGGCCCACCCACCTATTTGAGTTGTGTGAAGTGCTCACTTAGCCATGATTGCCAATTCCTTATTAGCGATAGCCTTCCCTCGCACGGCCAGAGGCCTCGGCAGTCGGTAGGGGTTAAGGGTGGTTGGTGGGGCAGATGGGCAGGGAGAAGGGCTGTTCCCAGAACGGGTACATGCGAACCAGGGGTTGGCATGGTGGTGCTGCGTGGTGGATTGGCCATGCTGAATTACTGTTTAGTGTCTTTCGGAGGGTTGGAGTGGAATCGACGGCCGAATGGCTTCCTTCTGCACTGTGGGGATTCTCTGATATACAAAATCAGTCAAGCATCAATTGAATAAACAAACTGCAGATATTATTATTGACACTAGCACAATAATATGAAAAAGTATGAATGCTTTTCTTCAATGCTGTAAGTGCGTTTGATGTTTTAGCAACAGTTCTGGTTGTCTCAAGTTATTTCTTGTAAAGAGCAAGAAGACAAGGAACCAGAACAGCAACATTCCTGGATTTTGTCGAACTGCGAGGCTCTCCATGACATGTCTTCATATCATAGATTATACAGTGCAGAAGGAGACCATTCGGCCCATCGAGTCTGCACCGGCTCTTGGAAAGAGCACCCTACCCAAGGTCAACACCTCCACCCTATCGCCATAACCCAGTAACCCCACCCAACACTAAGGGCAATTCTGGACACGAAGGGCAATTTATCATGGCCAATCCACCTAACCTGCACATCTTTGGACTGTGGGAGGAAACCAGAGCACCCGGAGGAAACCCACGCACATACGGGGAGGATGTGCAGACTCCGCACAGACAGTGACCCAAGCTGGAATCGAACCTGGGACCCTGGAGCTGTGAAGCAATTGAGCTATCCACAATGCTACCGTGCTGCCCTTAAACTGACATGCACTGGTTGGGACAAATGGCCTGTTTCTGTGTTGTTTATTCAACATAATTAGATACCAGCCAGCACAATTATGAGCTTTTGGTAAAGCAAGTGTACACTTCCAGCCTGCAGGTAGGGCTGTAGAATGTTGGGAAGATTAGTCAAGTGAAGGTCTTCAGAGTCTTTTCAAAAAATGTTCCCGTCCAACCCAAAAAATATTTGCAATCATATAGAGTGCTTTCTCAAAAAGAACATTTGTTGCATAGGAAATAGAATTGGCTGAAACAGGTTCCAACCAAGATGCTTGTGATATGGTCGAAGCTCCCCCACTTTCTTTAAATGCAAAAAATCATCGGCTATTTAGAGATTGATATGTTTTAATGGACATTTCTGAACTTTTTTTTAAAAAGCAGTGAACAGATTCAAGCAGATTCAGAACTGGGACCTTTTGCTTGGTTAACAGTGGTTCGAATGGGAGTGTCTGAATTCTCTTGTCTGCTTCTAATGACACTCCTGACTTTAAAAAAAAATAAACATTTTATTGAGGTATTTTTGGTATTGCAACAACAAAATAAACAATGTGCATGAATCTATAAACAGAGTGCAAAAGCCGTCTCCCTCCCTTACAGGTCCCACCTTTATCAACCCCCTACTCTAAGCTAAACTACTCCCCCCCCCCCCCCTGCTGACGATTAATTTTCTGTAAAGAAGTCGACGAACGCTTGCCACCTCCGGGTGAACCCTAACATTGACCCTCTTAAGGCGAACTTAATTTTCTCCAGACAGAGAAAGCTAGCCATGTCCGATAGCTAGGTCTCTGACTTCGGGGGCTTTGAGTCCCTCCAAGCTAATAGTATCTGTCTCCAGGCTACCAGGGAAGCAAAGGCCAGAACGTCTGCCTCTTTCTCCTCCTGGATTCACAGATCTTCTGACACCCTGATAATCGCCACCTCTGGACTCGGTGCCACCCTTGTTTTTAACACCATGGACATGACATCTGCAAACTCCCACCAAAATCCCCTAAGCTTCGGACATGTCCAGAACATGTGGACATGGTTCGCTGGTCCTCCCGCACATTTTGCACACCTGTCTTCCACCCCAAGAATCTGCTCATCCAGGCCACTGTCATGTGAGCACGATGAACGACCTTGAATTGTACCAGGCTGAGCCTGGCACATGTTGTGGACGCGTTGACTCTACTCAACGCGTCCGCCCAGAGACCATCCTCTATCTCTCCTCCCAGCTCCTCCTCCCACTTGCGCTTCAGCTCCCCAGTCTGCATCTCCTCTGACCCCATAAGTTCCTTGTAAATGTCAGAAATGCTCCGCTCTCCTACCCAGCCTCTGGAAACTACCCTGTCCTGAAATTGGTGTTAGGAGAGGGAAGGTTGACACCTGTTTACGTAGGAAGTTCGCACCTGCAGGTACCTGAATTCATTTCCCCTCGCCAACCCAAACTTCTCCTCCAGCGCCCGCATACTCGAAAAGCTCCCCTCTATAAACATATCCCCCATCCTCTCAATCCATGCTCTCCGCCATATCCGGAACCCCCATCCATACTACCCGGGGCAAACCGGTGATTATTACAGATTAGGGACCAGACCGATGCTCCATCTGCTCCCACATGTCTCCTCCATTGCCCACAGACTCTCAGGGCCGCCACCACCACGGGGCTGGTGGAGTATCGTGCCAACGGGAACGGCAGAGGCACGGTTATCAGTGCCCCCAAGTTGGTGCCCTTTCATGAAACCGCCTCCATACACTCCCATGCCGACCCTCCCCCCACCACCCACTGCCTGATCATGGCTATATTCGCCGACCAGTAATAGTTACTAAAATTTGGCAGCGCCAGCCCGGCCTCTCCCCGACTCCGCTCAAGCATTACCTTCCTTACTCGCGGGGTCTTGCCCGCCCAGACAAAGTCAGTGATCACTTTGTTGACCCGCTTAAAAAAGGACCGCGGAATAAAAATTGGGAGAGACTGGAATACAAATAGGAATCTTGGGAGGACCGTCATCTTCACCGTTTACACCCTCCCAGTCGGAGACAACGGAAGCACGTCCCATCTCCGAAAATCGTCCTTCATTTGGTCTACTAGTCGGGCCAGATTTAATTTATGCAGCCGGTCCCATTCGCGCCACTTGGATGCCTAGATACCTAAAGCTTCCCGCTACAAATCTGAATGGCAGCTCGTCCAATTGCCTCTCCTGTCCCCTCGCCTGGATCGCAAACATCTCACTTTTCCCCATATTTAGCTTATACCCCAAAAAAACGGCCAAATTCCCCTATAATCCTCATGATTTCTTCCATCCCCTCTATTGGGTCCGATATGTACAGAAGCAGGTCGTCTGCATAAAGCGAGACTCAGTGCTCCACCACCCCCCCTGGACCAGCCCCTTCCAGACCCTTGATGCTCTCAGAGCAATTGCCAGCGGCTCTATAGCTAGCGTAAACAACAGTGGGGAGAGGGGGCATCCCTGTCTCGTCCCCCGGTGCCGGCTAAAGTAGTCTGATGTTGTCTTATTTGTCCGTACGCTTGCCACAGGAGCCTGATACAGCAACCTGACCCAGTCAATAAAGATCCGCCCGAATCCGAAACATCCCAGAACCTCCCACAGATATTCACATTCTACCCGATCAAAAGCCTTCTCTGCCTCCATTGCGACCGCTACCTCCACCTCCCTTCCTTCCGGGGGCATCATGATCATGTTTAATAGCCTTCTTATATTGGCCACCAACTGCCTACACTTAACAAACCCCGTCTGGTCCTCCCCAATAACGTCCGGAACACAATCCTCAATCCTGGAGGACAAAATTTTGCCAGCAGTTTGGCGTCCACATTCAACAAGGATATCGGCCTGTAGGACCCACACAGCTCCGGGTTCTTGTCCCGCTTCAGGATCAGTGAAATTGTGGCCTCTGACATTGTCGGGGGCAGCACCCCACTCTCCCTTGCCTCATTGAACATCCTCAGTAGCAACGGTCCCACTATCCCAGAGAACATTTTATAGAACTCCACTGGGTACCTGTGTTGATTTACCCAACTGCATGGCGTTCAGACCCTCCACTATCTCTTCCAACCCGATCGGGGCCCCCAGCATTCTACCAGCTCCCCGTCCACCTTTGGGAAATTTAGTCCTCCTAAGAAGTGCCTCACCCCCTCCGTCCCCATTGGGGGTTCCGACCCATACAGCCTACTGTAAAAATCCCTAAATGCCTTATTCACCCCTGTTGAATCTCCAACATTTACTTTCCCTATCTCCTTGGCTGCCTCCCTCTAAGCTGCCGTGCAAGCATTCTGCTGGCCTTCTCTCCATGCTCATAGATCACCCCCCTCGCCTTTTTCAGCTGCTCTACCGCCCTCCCTGTGGTTAACAAGCCGAACTCCGCCTGTAGCCTCCGCCGTTCCCTTAAAAGCCCTGCCTCTGGGGTATCCGCATACCTCCTATCGATCTGTAGTATCTCCTTTACCAGTCGGTCCATCTCTGCCCTGTCTACCTTCTCCCTGTGGGCCCGTATCGAGATCAGCTCCCCTCTAACCACGGCCTTCAGTGCTTCCCAGACCACCGCTGCTGAAATTTCCACCGTGTCGTTGACCTGCAGGTAGCTCTGAATACATTTCCTCAGCCACTCGCACACCTCTCAGCCACTCGCACACCTCTTCGTCAGCTAAAAGTCCCACATCTAACCTCCAGTGCGGGGGCTGGTTACTGTCTTTACTAACCTGCAGGTCAACCCAGTGCAGAGCATGGTCTGAGATTGTGATCGCTGAGTACCCCGTGTCCACCACCCCAGCCAGCAAGGCCCTGCTCAAAATAAAGAAATCAATCCGGGAGTACACTTTATGCACGTGTCAGTAGAAGGAGAACTCCTTCACCCTCGGCTGCCCAAATCTCCATGGATCCACCCCACACATCTGTTCCATGAACCCCTTTAGTTCCCTTGCCATTGCTGGCACCCTGCACATTTTCGAGCTTGACCGGTCCAAGCCAGGGTCCATAACTGTGTTGAAATCCCCTCCCATGACCAACCTGTGCGAGTCCAGGTCCGGTATCTTCCCCAGCATCCTCTTTATGAACTTCACATCATCCCAATTTGGCGCATACACATTTACTAATACCACCTGCACCGTCTCCAGTTTCCCACTGACCATAATGTACCGACCTCCCTCATCTGAGACTATTCTACCCGTCTCAAACACCACCCGCTTATTGATCAGGATCGCGACACCTCTAGTCTTTGAATCTAGTCCCGAGTGAAAGACCTGACTGACCCAACCTTTCCTCAATCTAATCTGGTCAGTCCCCGCCCCCAACCTCCTTTCTGTCCCTTAGCACAAGTCCCTTCCTCGTCAGCAGAACATTTCCCCCCCCTCCCCCCACTAGTAACAACACCAATATAACTCAACCCCTTTGATATGCACCCCCCCACTATGCTTCCGTGAGCTAGCCCGCCCAGCTAGCTTGGTGGTCTCCACCCCTGGCACCGAAAAGTCTCCCACCTATTGTTCCCCCCCCTCCCCCCCCCCCCCCCACTCATATATAAATATTCCAATAACAAATAATCTCAACATAATTGCCCGACAGAAAAAACAGGAAGAAAAAAAATATGCTAACAACGATCAAGTAAGAGATCCAAAATCTAAACAAGCACACCTCCATTCCCCAATAGTGCAAGTGTAAACCTTAACTCACTCAGCTCTGCCACTAGTCCCAAATCAATACAGAAAGCCTTACAGACAGCTTCGACAAAATGAAAAACGATAAACTTTAAAAAAAGAAAAACATGAACATTACAGCAAAGTTCAAAAGTTCTCAGTCCACCACCAATCCTTTCCTTTTCGCGAAGTCCAGCGCATCCTCAGGCGACTCAAAATAAAAGTGCTGTTCCTCGTACGTGACCCAGAGGCGGGCCGGATACAACAGTCTGAACTTCACCTTTTTCTTAAAAGAGTCGACCTGATTTGGTTAAAGCCCGCTCTTCTTCTGGCCACCTCCGCACTCGGGTCTTGGTAGATCTGCAGGATATTGTTGTCCCATTTGCAGCTCTGTGTCTGCTTGGCCCACTGTAGAATGCGCTCCTTATCCAAGTACCTGTGGAATCTCACCACCATTGCCCTTGGGGATTCTCCCACTCTTGGCTTTCACGCGAGCGCTCTGTGAGCTCTGTCCACCTCCAAGGGTCGGGAGAATGCCCCATCCCCCAGCAGCTTCTCAAACATGTCCGCGACGTATGCCCCAGAGTCTGCTCCTTCGGACCCCTCCGGGAGCCCAATGATTCT
Source organism: Scyliorhinus torazame (assembly GCF_047496885.1). Lineage (NCBI taxonomy): Eukaryota > Metazoa > Chordata > Chondrichthyes > Carcharhiniformes > Scyliorhinidae > Scyliorhinus > Scyliorhinus torazame. The sequence continues at coordinate 301,683,486 of NC_092710.1, forward strand.
CGAGTTCTGCCGGCGGAACCTATTCTCTAGGTCCTCCACCTTCTCCAGGAGCGTCTTCTGCTGGTCTCTCAGCATCCCCACCTCCAACTCCACCAAAGTTTGATGTTCCTCCTGCTCATCTCTACCTTCTGGATCGTGTGATCTTGGGCATCAAATCTAAGCTCCAGCCGCTCAATTGACTCTTTTATCGGGTCCAAGCAGTCCCGCTTCAGCTTGGCGAAGCCCTCCTGAATAACTTGCATCAGCTGCTCCGTTGACCGCTGGGTCGACAAGCCAGAGGTCCGGTCCTCCACCATGTTTCCTCCCGGTGCAGCTTCAGCCCAAGTCTTCTCTCTCCGTCAGTTTCTGCCTTTGCGAGCACTTCTAGTCCTCCTCTCCATGCACCGATGTGGGAATCCAGTACACAATTGCCTCTGTCATCAATTTTCCAAATCATGTCCGGTAGAAAATCGGGGGAAAAGGTCCAAAAGTCCGACCCGAGTGGGAGCGACTTACTCCTTCATAGCCGCCACCGGGAGTCCGACACTCTTGACTTGATGAGTGTAATTTCAAGGGCTGGCATTTTACTCTCGATGTCAAACTTAAAACAGTCATTGCAATTTGAATCGAAAATGAAATCAAGGACTTGTTTTTTTAACATTAACAAAACCGAAATATAACCGAATTGCTTCAAAGCAATTCCAACAGTCAACCTAACCAGGTTTCAACAAATACCTTGTTTTGCTCAGTTTTCTCAGGTTCAGTAATTGTACCTATCAAAACAAAGAGCTGCAACCGAACAGAATTTACTAGCATAGACCAGAGATAATGGGTGCGAGGGTGTGGTTTATCACAGGGCTAAATCGCTGGCTTTTAAAGCAGACCAAGGCAGGCCAGCAGCACAGTTCAATTCCCGTACCAGCCTCTCCGAATGTGGCGACTAGGGGCTTTTCGCAGTAACTTCATTTGAAGCCTACTTGTGACAATAAGCGATTTTCATTTCATTAAACTAGATGGCAACAAAGTCTCATAGCGAGCGCGTTTAGCCACATGCTGAGAGAAACAGATTATCATACGTCACTCAGGTTTGGTAAGGGACATCAGTGGGGAACGTGTGGCCAGGCTGCACATAGCCCCGCTTTCTGCACTGAGGAGCTCCGTTTGCCTATCGCGAGATCGCGCCACCATTTTTAAATGGCATGGCAGCAGTGCCACCCTGCCCAAAGGTCATGCACATGGGGGGCCTCCAATCCCTGGGAAACCCCAACGATTGCCGGTCCATCTGGTTCCCATTTTTGGAGACCAGTACTGAACGGTGCTCGCCCGACGGCACCTCCGAGGTAAAGGGAATAGATCCCAATGACTCGAGTGCCTTGGGAAACTGTTTTTTACAGTGAGACTAGCTATATCCCTCTAACATACAAATTTGTCAAAAAGTGAATTGTAACTCGATCTTGTGAGGTGGAGGGCGGGATGGTGGCACAGTGGTTAGCACTGCTGCCTCACAGCACCGGGGACCCGGGTTCGATCCTGGCTCCGTGAAACTCTGTGTGGAGTTTGCACATCCTCCCCGTGTCTGCGTGGGTCTCACCCCCACAACCCAAAGATGTGCAGGGTAGGTGGATTGAACTTTAATTGGAAAAAAATAATTGGATACTCTAAAAAAAATTTTTTTTTAAATGGGTCTGGTGAGGCGTTGTGAGCCGGTAGATCCTGGGAGCGGGGTCTCCCAGCTTCTATTGGCCATGTTGCGCCACGGCGTGTTGCTTTACTGTGCAGCATGGCTGTTCGATCGCGCCGAACTATAGTGTTGGCATGGGGGGACCAGGACAGGTTGTTGGTGATTTGTACACCTAAAAACGTGAAGCTCTCGACCCTTTCTACTTCATTCCCATTGATGTAGACAGGGGCATGTGCTCCACTACGCTTCCTGAAGTCGATGACATTCTCCTTTGTTTTGTTGACATTGAGGGAGAGATTATTGTCGTCGCACCAGTTCACCAGATTCTCTATCTCATTCCTGTACTCTGTCTCGTCATTGTTTGAAATCTGACCCACTACGGTGGTGTCATCAGCAAATTTGAAAATCGAGTTGGAGAGAATTTGGCCACACAGTCATAGATGTATAAGGAGTATAGTAGGGGGCTGAGGACACAGCCTTGTGGGGCACCGGTGTTGAGGATGATCGTGGAGGAGGTGTTGTTGCCTATCTTTACTGATTGTGGCCTGTGGGTTAGAAAGTTCGGGAAAGTTGGCTGAGGCCAAGGCCACGGAGTTTGGAGATGACTTTTGTAGGAATGATGGTGTTGAAGGCTGAGCTGTAGTCGATAAATAGGAATCTGACATAGATGTCTTTGTTATCTAGGTGTTCCAGGGTAGAGTGCAGGGCTATGGAGATGGCGTCTGCTGTGGACCTGTTGCAGCGGTAGGCGAACTGTAGTGGATTAAGGCAATCCGGGAGGCTGGAGTTGATTCGTGCCATGACTAACCTTTCGAAGCACTTCATGATGATGGATGTCAGAGCCACCGGATGATAGTCATTAAGGCAGGCTGCTTGACCTTTTTTGGGTACAGGGATGATGGTCGTCATCTTGAAGCAGACAGGGATCTCAGATTGTTGTAAAGAGAGGTTGAAGATGTCTGCGAATACCCCCGCCAGCTGATCCGCGCAAGACCTGAATGCCCGTCCGGGTACCCCATCCGGGCCAGTGGCTTTCTGAGGGTTGACCTTCGAGAAGGCTGCTCTGACGTCTGAAATGGTGATCTCAGATACAAGTTCATCCGAGGCTTCTGGGGTGGAGGGCTTGTTCTCACTGACCACTTTTTCAAAGCGTGCATTGAATGCGTTGAGCTCATCAGGGAGGGGTATATTGGAGCCGGTGATTTTACATGCCTTCACCTTGTAGCCTATTACGTCTTGCAGACCTTGCCATAGACGGCGGGGGTCCGTGTGGCTAGCCTGGGACTCGAGCTTGGTCCGCTACTGTCTTTTGGCATCTTTGATGGATCTCCTTAGATCATATCTGGCTTTCTTGTATAGGTCAGGGTCGCCTGACTTGAATGCCTCAGACCTAGACTTCGGCAAGCAGTGGATGTCCCTGTTCATCCAGGGTTTCCACTTGAGAAACACGCGGATTTGTTTCTTTGGCACACAGTCTTCTACACATTTACTAATGAAGTCAGTTACTGTAGTGGCGTACTCGTTCAGGCTGGTCGCAGAGTTTTTAAATACTGACCAGTCCACTGACTCTAAGCAGTCCGTAGGAGATCATCCGATTCCTCAGACCAACAATGCACGACTTTCTTTGACGGATTCTCCCGCTTCAGTTTTTGCTTATAAGCCGGGAGCAGCCTTGTGGTCAGATTTTCCAAAGTGTGGGCGGGCGATAGAGCGGTAGGCATGTTTGATATTTGTGTAGCAGTGGTCCAGGATGTTTGGGCCTCTGGTGGAACAGGTGGCAGGATTGGCGAGAAGGAAAAAGCTACAGGGGCAATTCGATAGGTTGACGGCAGGAAGAGCTTAAACGTCACTATCAACCCTGCTTCCACCACCTCCTCCGACAGCGAGTTCCAGGCAATCACTACCCTCTGTGTAAAAAACTTGCCTCGCACATCTCCTCTAAACCTTGCCCCTCGCACCTTAAACCTAGGCCCCCTAGTAATTGACCCCTCTACTCCGGGAAAAAGTCTCTGACCATCCACTCTGTCTATGCCCCTCATAATTTTCTAGACCTCTATCAGGTCACCCCTCAACCTTCTTCGTTCCAGTGAGAACAAACCAAGTTTATTCAACCTCTCCTCATAGCTAATGCCCCCCATACCAGGCAACATCCTGGTAAATCTCTTCTGAACCCTCTCTAAAGTGACCAGAATTGAACACTGTACTCCAAGTGTGGCCTAAGGTTCTATACAGCTGCAACATGACTTGCCAATTCTTATACTCAATGCCCCGGCCAATGAAGGCAAGCATGCTGTATGCTTCTTGACTACCTTCTCCACCTGTGTTGCCCCTTTCAGTGACCTGCAGACCTCTACAGCTAGATCTCTCTGACTGTCAATACCCTTGAGGGTTCTACCATTCACTGTATATTCCCTACCTGTATTAGACCTTCCAAAATGCATCACCTCACATTTGTCCGGATTAAACTCCATCTGCCATCTCGCCGCCTGAGTCTTCAAACGATCTAAATCCTGCTGTAAGAAGGGGACATGGGGCCGTTTTTGGACGGGCTGGAGTTCCTTTCAACTGGAGGAAGAGAAGAGGCAGGCGAGAGGGAGCTGTTGGGGCTGAGGGAGGTATTGGACAGAATAAGAGGTATGAAGTCGGGAAAGGTTACCTGGCGGAAGTTTATAAATTTGCGACGGAACTGGCACCGTACATGCTGGGGGCATTTTGGGGGCACTGGAGAAGGGGGAGCTGTCGGAGGCAATGACACAGGCGATGATCACATTGATACCAAAGAAGGGAAAGGACCCTTTAGAAAAAGAGTCATCCAGGCCCATTTCATTGTTAAATACGGGTGTAAACGTGCTGGCTATGTTCGTTGCGGGGAGGATGGAAAGTTGTGTCTCGGGAGTGGTTGCGGAGGACCAGACAGGTTTCCTAAAGGGCAGCTCTCCAGTAATATAAGGCAGCTGTTAAATGTGATTATCACCCCGACGAGAGGACGGGTACCGGAGATAGTGTTGTCCATGGATGCGGAGAAGGTATTTGACCGGGTGGAGTGGCGGTACCTGTTCGAAGGTTTGGGTTTGACCGAAGTTTGTAACGTGGGTACGCCTGCTATATGTGACACCGGTGGCAAGTATACGGATAATGATATGGGCTCACAAAGCTTTGCGTTACATAGGGGAACAAGACAGGAGTGCCCGCTCTCGCCGTTGCTGTTCGTGCTAGCAATAGAGCCTCTGGCTCAGAGGGTTGGCAGAGTGGCAAGGGATTACGAGGGGGAATAAGAAGCAGCGGGTGTCGGTATATGCGGACGACCTGTTACTGTACGAATCGGACCCGCTGGAGAGCATGGTGAGCATTATGGGCCTTTTAAGAAGGTTTGGGGAGTTCTCAGGATACAAGTTGAAAGTAGGGAAAACTGAAGTGTTCCCAGGAAACAAATTGGGTCGGAGAGCCAAACTAGGTGGGCTGCCATTCAAAGTAGCCTGACAGATTCAGATACCTGGGGTCTAAGTAGCGGGAGAGTGAGCGACGTTGCATAAATGGAATTTAACAAAGCTGGTAGAGGAGGTTAGGGAAGATCTTAAGATGTGGGATATGCTGCATCTGACTCTGACATGGAGGGTCCAAGTGGTGAAGATGAATGTCCTGCCATGGTTCTTATTCATATTCCAGACACTTCCGATTTTTGTACCAAAGGCGTTTTTCCGGAAGTTGGATACGATTATTTCAGAGCTTGTGTGGGCGGGGTAGGTGCCAAGAGTAAAGAGGACCCTTATATAGAGGCAGAGACAGAAGTGGGGGAAACCTGTTACATTATTATTGGGCAGCAAATGTGGAGAAGGTGAGGCGGTGGTGAGAGGGAGGGAGGGGGGGTGGGGGCAGAATGGGTTAAGGTGAAGGAAGGAACTTGTAGGGGGTCCAGTTTGAGGACCATGGTGACTGCGGCGTTGCCACCAGCGCCAAGGAAATACACGGAGAGCTCAGTGGTGCAGTCCACAGTGAAGGTGTGGAACCAGTTGAGGAGGCACTTTAGGATAGAGGGTGTTAATGCTTTTGTGCGAAAACCAAGGATTTGAACCGGGGGGGGGGATACAGACAGACGGTTATGTACAGGAAGCGGAGAGAACTGGGGCTGGTCAGGGTGAGGGATCTCTACCTGGAAGAGAGGTTTGCTAGTGCAGAGGAATTGAAGGAGAGGGTAGAGCTCCTGAGAGGAAGCGAGTTTAGATATTTACAGGTGAGGGACTTTGCACGGAAGGACTGGGAAGAGTTCCCCAAGCTACTGAACTATGCCCTGCTGGAGCGGCTGCAGCTCCCGCACGTGGAAGGGAAGGGCATAATCTGGTACATATATGGATGGCTGGGAGAACACGGAGGTGAGCAGGTGGTGAAGAATAAGACGAAGTGGGAGGGGGAGCTGGGAGTGGTGATAAATTGGGGAGTGTGGAGCGAGTTTCTACGTAAGGTAAATGCGATCTCCTGTTGTGAGGACGGGCCTGATACAATTCAAGGTGGTACACAGGGTGCATATGACTCAGGCGAGAATGAGTGGATTCTTCTAGGGAGTGGCAGGTGAATGCGAGAAGTGTGGGCGGGGACTAGCAAACCACACGTATATGTTCTGTGGCTGTGAGAAATTGGAGAGAAACTGGGCAGGAGTTTTCTTGACGCTAACGAAGATTGTGGGGGAGGAGGTTGGGGTGGACCCTATGGTGGCGATATTCGAGATATCAGAGAAGCCAGAGCTGATGGAGAGGAGAAAGGCCGATGTTGTGATCTTTGCCTCTCTGGATGCCTGGTGAAGGATCTTGTTGGAATGGCGGTTGGCAACCCGTCGGAGGTGTTGGCTTGACTAGGAGACTTATATGACTTTCTCCATTTGGATAAGAATAAATATGAACTGAGGGGTTCAGCAGAGTGCTTCGAGACAAGGTGGGGGATGTTCATGGCCACGTTTGAGGAGCTGTTGGGGGAGAGGCGGTGAAAATGGGGTAAAGTCCTTACAAACTGTGAAATCGTGCGATGGGGACATGTTCCCCGGATTGTTTATGTTTTGTAACAGTTTGAAAACGTTTGGAATAAAGCACATTTTTAAAAAATGCTTGTGTGTTGACTGGGGGTGCGTGGTGCAGAAGCGTTTAAAAGCAGCTCCCTTTGTTAGCAGCGAGCGGGCCTGGCGAATCAGATGGCGAGACAGCTAGTAATGACGAGAAGCTCATGAGGCTATTGTCGGCACTAAATCCTGTTAAATACAGGCCATGATCTCGCCAATGCGGCTACTGGGAAACCCCCTTCCAATCGTGCCCTAAATGACACTTGGAACTTTTTCCATTAAATCGTACCCAATGAATTTCCTTCACTATGATTCTGTGAAGCAAATCCACACAACAAAAGGAATCACTGAGCAATGCAATGGACGAGGCACAGTGAATACTGATGAATGAAGCTGTTAAACATCACTTGAGACCAAATGGAGAATATTTATAGCTTCAAACTTTGAAGCCACTTTTATAGTGAGCTAGTGTTGCCAACTGCCAACATCTATTAGGCCGGTGGCAGCAAAAATAGTTTAAACACACCTTATGTCAATAATGTCTTTAATTTTAATATAGTAAAATAAAAACTGACATACCTTTGAGCAGCTTCATGGTTCGTGGGCCAGCTTTAAATAAAAACTCGGAATGATCTGCTGTTTTTTTTTCAAAAAGCTGAAGGACTTTTTCTGTCCCCCAAATCTTGCCCCCCTCAGTAAATGCCAAGTTTGCCTAATGGCTGCACGGGCACTGCCCATGTAATTGGCCAAGCCAAAGGGCTAGAGTCCTATTGGCCTGACAAAATACTGATCTTTTGGGCAATGGTAATCTTGGCCATTAGACCATAAGACAGAGGAGCAGAATTAGGCCACTTGGACCATCGGGTCTGCTCCGCCATTCAATCATGGCTGATATTTTCTCATCTCCATTCTCCTGCTTTCTCCCCATAACCTCTGATCCCCTTATTGATCAAGAATCTATCTCTGTCTTAAAGACACTCAGTGATTTGGCCTCTACAGCCTTCTGCGGCAAAGTGTTCCACAGATTCACCACCCTCTGGCTGCAGAAATTCCTCCTCATCTCTGTTTTAAAGGATCGTCATAAAGACATATAAATAAAACCATTTAAGTTATACTAAATTTAAATCCTAAAACTCAAAGAGGTTAATCTTTGACAGACTTCAGTACTTTTTATCCATTGGAGATGGTTTGTATTTCATTGTAACTCATGAATATATCTCCTTACTCACTTAACAGAAACTTTTACCATAAAAGATTAGTAGTAGAAATAAACAATCTGTCCCTGAAGTGCAAACAAACCACAGCAAAACTTTCTTTCATGTACAGGAGGTCAAGATTACATTATGTGTTCTGTGCTGATATGCATTTAGCATTGAACCAGAAATACTTTAAACAAATGATTAGATCATATTTTCAAATGACAGTAGTACTGACATAAGTAACGTAAAATGTCCAAGTTTCAATGCGAATCAATATGAATCAATCTATTTTGTTTTCTTTACGCCCTTCTGTCTTTGAGTTACTACCCAGTTTAAATGAGCTTTCAAATGTAACTGGGATACTGTTTTTTACTGTCAAAATAATCTCAACTTTCCTTCGCCCAGCAGGTCTAATTCCACAGGCAGCACCATCCATTTGACTAGTTTCCATCGGAAGGTCTGGATCTTGAATGTGGGGATGAAAGAATGGTCAATCCTGCCCTCATCCAATGCTGACACAGGAATGCTTTCAGGATGGGCAATTGGAAAGTTATCATGAATCAGAGGAGAGAGTGAGACTTCACTTGGTGAGCAGTGAGATAGAGTGCAGACTGAGCAGGGTATAAATAATTTAATAAATCTGTGCTGACTCTCCTTAATTAAATCAAACCTCTCCAATTATTTGTTCATTTGTTTCCCTGATTATTGTTTCTAAAAGCTTACCCACCACTTGTAGTCCTTATACATTTTCTTAAATAAGATTGGAAGAGTTGGGCAAGCCCTTCTGCTATCCCCATTCTCACTTCCATTAACAACCTGAGGTGCAAACTATTTGGACTTGGTGACTTATCCACTCTAAGGATAGGGCAGCACGGTAGCACAGTGGTTAGCACAGTTGCTTCACAGCTCCAAGGTCCCAGGTTCGATTCCCAGCTTCGGTCATTGTCTGTGTGGAGTCTGCACATTCTCCCCGTGTCTGTGTGGACTTCCTCTGGGTGCTCCGGTCTCCTCCCACAGTCCAAAGATGTGCAGGTTTGGTGGATTGGCCATGCTAAATTGTCCCTAGTGTCCAAAAAGGATAGGAGATAGGGTGGAGGTGTGGGGATAGGGTGGAGGTGTGGGCTTGGCTAGGGTGCTCTTTCCAAGGTCCAGTGCAGACTTGATGGGCCGAATGGCCTTATTCTGCACTGTAAATTCTATTATTCTACGATCAGCTTTTCTTGCAAAAATAAGCAATGGCGAGATGAGTAAAAACTTTTTACACAGCAAGTGGATAAGATCTGGGATATACTATCTTGAGTGAGTGGTGGGCAACTGCAGCCTGGGGGCCAAACGCAGCCCATCTGGGATCTGAGTGCAACCCACAAGACATTTTGTTGACTATTGCCCATGCGCAAGGTTGCCATATTTTGCAGGTTTCCACTTGTATAGTTTTTTTCCTATAACTGAAATGACACGCATATAGAGCAAGGGTAATGAAGTAATGTGAGTGTTGATTGCACACAACAGTAACTGTGAGAGCCACGCATCCAATCAAGCGCAAATGTTTCTTTTGTTTTAACCCTTGTGGTATTATACGTATTACGGTACCTGATAGGCTAAAGCACCATTGGTGGAAACTGTATGCTTTCTATTGGTTAGAATGTATGATAGCTCCGCCCTGCTCGGCGGGGTATAAGAACCAGTGCCGCCCCAGCAGCCTTCATTCTGTACCTGAGCTGCTGGGGGAAACATCTAGCTTATTAAAGCCTTCAGTTGGACTACAACCTCGCTTTAGTGGTCATTGATCGAGCATCACCACTTGAAGTTGATGACAGTTCTATTAATATATGAATGACTTAAGCATTTTCTATAACTTGTAATGAAATATCCAGAGGGCATTAAATGTATTCAATCTTATTCAAGGGTCAGAGTTAGTGAACATGCCCAATTTCAATCTTGCGGCCCCATGAGACGAAGGAGCGCCAGTCATACGCCCCTCTCATTAGCCTAGTTTGCCCATCACTGATGTAGCTGCATGGTGGACTACTCGCCCTCTCAGAGCCAGTTATCAGTGAAATCTGTTGGTGTAGCGAGAACGTCCTCTTTTCTGCTTTTACATTATTGTTAGAAAACTTGCTCAATCACGTATCACTAGGTTTTTAGTAGCAATCTGAATCATAACTCCTGTTGACCCACAGATCTGGCCCTGAAAAAAAAGTAATATTTGTGGAGTGTTGTTAAATTATTAATTACTTGATTCTTTAGATCAGTGTTTTTCAAACGTTTTTGCCCGGGACCCATTTTTACCAATCATAATTACTATGAGTAGGAGTAGGCCATCTGGCCCTTCGAGCCTGCTCCGCTAATCGGCCATCCTTTGGGACCCACGCTGCCCGAACTTTGCGACTCACCATTTTCACTTACCTTTAATGTGACAGGTGAGCCTGCTTGGTCCTCACGATCTCACTTGCTTTGTCATTCAATGTTACAATTCTGATAGTAACTTCAGCTGAAGATTTAAGATCTCACTGCATCCGTTGAAAAGAAAAAGAGTTTTGTCCTTGAACTTGCCATGTTTAGTCTTCAAATGTCTTTGAAGTTTTGAGGATTTTAATCCTTCATTTGCCAGTACTTCCCTGCATATAACACACATGGGGCTGGATTCTCCCAAAATGAGACTATGTCCCCACGCCGGCGTAAAAACGGTGGAGTTTTACTCCTGAAATTGCTTGAAAAAGATTAGACTAATTCACTGCCCTGCAGGGGGCTAGCAGGGACCCGGAGAAAAGCTTGCAGCTTTTGCTGCAGATCCGGGACCCCGGGTCAGAGGCTGCGCATGTGCACGACGGCGGCCTCCAGCGGTGGCGCCATGCTCCATGGCGGACTCAGAGCCATACCGAAGGAAGAGATCCCCCCGATCGGCCACGTGCCCGAGCCTCAAACCCTGCGTCTTTAATCGCCGGCCGCCTATAAGGACCCCCCTGGTCCTCGATCCGCCCACCCCCAACCAGGGCGGCCACGGATCGAGTCCGCAGCCGCCACGCGAGCATCACAACCGGCAATAGGTGGTTAGTTCCACGCCGTCGGGAACTCGGCCAGTCGGGGGTGGAGGATTGATGAGCGGGCCTCTGGCAATGGGCCCCCGGCGGTGCACCGTACCCCACGGCGACGTGACTTTCGGTGCCCGGAGAATCGCTGGTCCGGGGCCGGTCCCGATTACGCCATCAAACTGGATTCTCTGCCCCGGCACCGGTCGCGATTACAGCGTTGGGCTGCGGAAAATCTAACCCATGAACTTTGAATCCTGATTTGCATTGGCACAATGAATAAACCCATAACTCAAGTAATCATCTTTATGCTGCTTTGTTCCTGTTTTCAGCATCTTCTCCATGGGTTGTTCACCAGAAGCCCTGGAATTCACACCAGCACTGCTGGCAGCTACAAAATGGAGGCATCTCTCTCGTGCCCAGAACATGTGACCTGCTCTCTGCTGCTGCTTCCGGTGGGAGGACTCCATATTTTGCTGAAAACAACTGGCTCTGGACAGCGCACTGACATCAGGAGGAGGTGGTCCACACCACTCAGCTCCGGCCCTGTGCACTGCTTGAACCGGCTTACATGTGTGGGATGGCTGGCAATCTGAAATATCCGTTGCAGCCAGCATTTTTAAAAGCCAGACACGGTCGTTGGGCATTCCTCCCACAATTGGGAACGCCGCGACCTTCCCAAAACCTGCTTGTAACCCACCCACGGATCACGACCCTGAGTTTGAAATCCCTGCTTTAGATTAGAATGGTTCTTAATGATATTTCAGCTTCTGCCTTAACCAATGTTCCATTAATTTTTCTCGATGTAAAATTTTTAAGTAATTTCATTTTATTGCCTTTCATTTTCTGGTAGGCTGCGTGTGAGAATTCTTTCATGTAATTGGCTACATGATGATGGTATCGCTGCAGCTCTACGTGGGAATCCCCATTATGCAGAAACATTCCGTTTTATTATCCACAAACATTCAAACCCTCCACCAACAAACAGTGGCAGCCGTGTGTACCATCTACAAGATGCATTGCAGTAACTCACCAAGGTTCCTTTGACAGCACCTTCCAAACCCACAACCAGTACCATCTAGAAGGATAAGAGCAGCAGATACGTGGGAACACCACCACTTTGAAGTTCCTTCATTGTTGCTGGGGCAAAATCCTGGAACTCCCTCCCTAACAGCACTGTGGGTGTATCTACACCACATAGACTGCAGCGGATCAAGAAGGTAACTCACCACCACCTTCTCAAGGACAATTAGGGTTGGGTAACAAATTCTGACCTAGCCAGCAAGCCCATATCCCATAAAAATGAATTTTTAAAAAATCTACTACATGTTGAGACAGGGAGATTGCTAGATCGCTTCGCAAGGTGAGGTCAGCAGTGAGTGCCCTTGTTTCACTGCTGACTGCAAAATCTAGGCCTTTACACTTGGTTCCCGCATCTATCTCACTGATATAAATTGTAAATAGCTGAAGCCCAAGCGCTGACTGCTGGTTACACCCTGCTATCCTGCAAATGTCCTGTTTATTCCTCCCCTTTAATTCTGTCCATTGGCCAATCCTCTACCTATGCAAACATATTAGGAGCCCTATTGTCCAGCCTGTCCTCATAAGGGACGTGATTTAGTGGCCTCGTCGCGTCCGACTTGGTGTTGGGATGAGGCTACTCGCGTGATTTCCGGCACACGAAACGCCTTGCGAGATTTAACAAAATCTCGCCCTCATAATAATAATCATAATAATCTCACTGGGCGTGATCTAAATCTGCACATATAAATGAGCCGGTGGGATTCTCCCGGCACCCTGGACATAACAGCTGCACCCTGGAGATCTCGCCAGGATGCCGTTTAGTACTGGTTTCCACAAATGTGGACCAGTCTTAATGGTACCTGGGGGGGTGTGGTCTCCTAGGCCATTAGAGACCCCCAAGAAGTCTTCAAGGCCATTAGAGACCCCTAGGCGGGACGGAACAGGGAAGGGTGGCACCCTGGCACACACTCTGTCAGCTGGGCACCTTGGCCATGCCACCCTGGTTGGGGGATGGGGGAAAGGATTGGGGCAGCCAGACTAAATGGCGGCCTGATCTACGAGGAGCCTTTACTTCCAGGCTCGGCAACAGGAAATGACTGGAGTGCGACCTCAGCAGAGGGAAACTCCCCGAGGCCAAAATAAAAGGCAAAGTGCTGTTGAATAGCAGGGTGTTCCTTGGTGGCATAGATATTTTTCGATTGAATCATGCCCAAAACCTCCCAGTCCGGAGAATAATCTAATAAATCTTTGAACTGATTCCGGCATTTATAGCACAGTGGGCTAAATCGCTGGCTTGTAATGCAGAACACCAGGTTCAAGTCCTGTACCAGCCTCCCTGAACAGGTGCCAGAATGTGGCGACTAGGGGCTTTTCACAGTAACTTCATTGAAGCCTACTTGTGACAATAAGTGATTATTATTATTACATCTTTCCTGAAATGAGGAGACCATTACTCCAGTTGTGGTCTCACCATTGCCCTGAATAACTGAAACATAACCTCCTTACTCTTGTATTAAATTCCCCTCGCAATAAATTATAACATTCTATTAGCTCTGCTAATTACTTGCTGCACCTGAACGACCGTTTGCGAATCATGCACAGACACCCAGATCTCTCTGCACTCTGAGCTCTGCGATCTCTTACCATTTAAATAATACTCCTGCCAAAATGGCTATCCTCACATTATACTCCATTTGCCAAATCTTTTTATTTGTCCATGGGATGTGGGCGTCACTGCTGGACCATTTGTTGCCCATCCCTGAGGGTATTTTAGAGTCAATCACATTGCTGTGGATCTGGGGATCTGGAGTCACATGTAGGCCAGACCAGGGAAGCACAACAGATTTCCTTCCCTAAAGGACTTTAGTAAACCAGATGGATTTTAACAACAACTAACAATGGTTTCATAGTCATCATTAGACTTTTAATTCCAGATTTCATTGCATTCAAATTTCACCATCTGCAGTGGTGGATTCACACCCAGGTCCCCAGAGCATTACGCTGGGTCTCTGGATTACTAGTCCAGCAACAATACCACTACGCCACTGCCTCTCCTACTCTGCTACAACATCCTGGGCAAGTCAGTTCCAGCCACACTGGTCCCGGAGTCACAACACAAGTGAATTAACCAATAATTTCTAGTGCCTTAATCTAGAACACTTTCTCGCCCTAATTCCAACCTCCTCACTTCCATCTCCATTTCTTTTTCCTTTTCCTTCATCTTCATTTCTTCCCATTTCTTTCTGCTGCATCTCCATTTCTTTTTGCTGCATTTCCAATTGTTTCATTTGTAGCTGGATTTTAGCTAATTCTACTCATTGCGGCCATGACCCAGGCTATGTTTATGACATTTCTTTTGAATTTAAATGCTGAGAAACCATGTCAATTATAATAATAATCCCTTATTGCCACAAGTAGGCTTCAATTAAGTTACTATGAAAAGCCTCTAGTCACCACATTCCAGCACCTGTTCAGGGAGGCCGGTACAGGAATTGAACCCATGCTGCTGGCATTATTCAGCATTGCAAGCCAGCTATTTAGTACACTGTGCTAAACCAGCCTGTATCTCACCTTTATCTCACCTTCCTAGCTCTAGCTGGTAACTCAATTTCTAAATCACATACCAATTTGACTGGCTTGCCTTTGAGAAGCTCTTTTAAATAAATCAGAGACAAGTCATCCACCTGAAGAAAACGCTTAACGGCTTCCAGAGCCATCTTGTTATATCACTGCAAGCTTGGTGTCTCTTAATTTACACTGTAATCCAAACCTCGGCATCTACCATTTCAAAAATCCTGGACCCGAGCCCCTAAATTATGTTATGACACTCTGGTGCATGGTGAGTTCCAGTCCCACTCGTCCTGGAGTCACAACATAAGTGAATTAACCAATAATTCTTATAAAAATACCCGAAGGGTAGAAAGGGATAAAAGTCATACGGGAAAGGAAAAAAAGAGTCCTTGCTTCAGATGATGGTTCTTAGCACACTTCTCTTCACAGCACGCTTGCAGATTAAAGTATTTGTTGCAGCATATACTGGTCTTCAATGTAGATTAATTCAGTCAGGTTCTCTGTAGTTTAAAAATACAGTACTCACAACTTTCCTGGAGAGGCACTTTATTTCTCTTCAAACCCTTGCTTTCATAGATTATCATAGAATTCACAGTGCAGAAGGAGGCCATTCGGCCCATCAAGTCTGCACCGGCTCTTGGAAAGAGCACCCTACCCAAAGTCAACACCTCCACCCTACCCCCATAACCCAGTAACCCCACCCAACACTAAGGGCAATTTTGGACACTAAGGGCAATTTATCATGGCCAATCCACCTAACCTGCACATCTTTGGACTGTGGGAGGAAACCGGAGCACCCGGAGGAAACCCACGCACACACGGGGAGGGCGTGCAGACTCCGCACAGACAGTGACCCAAGCCGGAATCGAACCTGGGACCCTGGAGCTGTGAAGTAATTGTGCTATCCACAAGGCTACCGTGCTGCCCAAGTTCAGTTCATGGTTTGTATTCTGACCTCTGTAGTTTCAGGAATACAACGTCCACAGACATCTTGGAGAGAGAGAGAGAGAGACAGCCCTCATGGCAGCCTTCTGGAGAGATTTAGCTGGATCATTCTGGAGAGGGTCAGCTGGATTTTCCCTCTGTGCTCCAGAACCAAAACTGAAACCTCAGGTCTCAGAGCCATTCCACCGGGATTAAATCCAACTACCACCGGTTACCAGGCAGAGCACAGTCTTTTGGGCCAATTCATTGGATGAACATCCCCATTTCTTACCTTGTGACAGAAGCAAAGTCACTGATGAAGCAGCTGAAGAGGGTTGTGCCTAGGGCACTACGCTGAGGAACTCCTACAGTGATGCCCTGGGACTGAAATCATTGACATCCAACAACCATAAGCGTTATCCTTTGTGCTAAGTATGACTCCAACTAATGGAGAGTTTCCCATTGACTTCAATTTTGCTCGGGTTCCTTGATGTTACAGTCGGTTAAATGCTGCCTTGATGTCAAGGCAATAGTAGAACTGGCCTACTTGGTGTTCAGGAAAATTAGTGTTGATCTAATTGAAATGTACAAATTCTTACTGTACACACCTTACTGTACAATATTCTACACATCCCTGTCAGCATCAACGGGGCCGAGGTGGAGATGGTCAGCAATTTCAAATTCCGAGGGGTGCACATCTCCAAAATCTGTCCTGGTCCACCCACGTCAACGCTACCACCAAGAAAGCACAACAGCGCCTATACTTCCTCAGGAAACTAAGGAAATTCGGCATGTCCACATGAAAATGAAAATGAAAATGAAAAATGAAAATCGCTTATTGTCACAAGTAGGCTTCAATGAAGTTTCTGTGAAAAGCCCCTAGTCATCACATTCCGGCGCCTGTTCGGGGAGGCTGGTACGGGAATAGAGCCTTGCTGCTGGCCTGCTTGGTCTGCTTTAAAAGCCAGCGATTTAGCCCAGTGTGCTAAACCAGCCCCTTACCATTAACTCTTACCAACTTTTACAGATGCACCATAGAAAGCATCCTATCTGGCTACATCACAACCTGGTATGGCAACTGCTCGGCCCAGGACCGCAAGAAACTTCAGAGAGTCGTGAACACAGCCCAGTCCATCACACGAACCTGCCTCCCATCCATTGACTCCATCTACACCTCCCGCTGCCTGGGGAAAGCGGGCAGCATAATTAAAGACCCCTCCCACCCGGCTTACTCACTCTTCCAACTTCTTCCATCGAGCAGGAGATACAGAAGTCTGAGAACACGCACGAACAGACTCAAATACAGCTTCTTCCCCGCTGTTACCAGACTCCTAAATGACCCTCTTACGGACTGACCTCATTAACACTACACCCCTGTATGCTTCACCCGATACCGGTGTTATGTAGTTGCATCCTGTACCTTGTGTTGCCCTATTATGTATTTTCTTTTATTTCCTTTTCCTTTCATGTACTTAATGATCTGTTGATCTGCTCACAGAAAAATACTTTTCACTGTGCCCTGATACACGTGACAATAAACAAATCCAATGCAATCCAATCCTTAAGTGGTTTGGCATAATAAATGTTTAGGGAACCTAGAACACAGGAGCACAATCTTAGAATGAGGGATCGGCCATTTAGAAATGAGATGAGGAGTCATTTCTTCAATAAGAGGATTGTGAATCTTTGGGATTCTCTACATCAGTTATCAGTGGTACCTCAGCCTTTGAGTACACCTGAGACAAAGATCGACAGAATTTAGGGTACTAAGAGAATTAAAGGTGATGGGCTAGTGCAGGAAGCTGGAGCTGAGGTAGAAGATAAACTATTACCTTGTTGAATAGCAGAGCAGGCACAAACAGCCAAATAGCCTACTACAGCACGAGAGGTGAGTGAGCCGGGACATTGAAAACAGCGCGAGAGGTGAGTGAGCGGGGACAGTGAAAACAGCTCGAGAGGTGAGTGAGCCCCGGGACATTGAAAACAGCGTGGGAGGTGAGTGAGCCGGGACATTGAAAACAGCGCGAGAGGTGAGTGAGCCGGGACAGTGAAATCAGCGCGAGAGGTGAGTGAGCCGGGACATTGAAAACAGCACGGGAGCTGAGTGAGCCGGGACATTGAAAACAGCGCGGCAGGTGGGTGAGCCAGGACAGTGAAAACAGCGCGGGAGGTGAGTGAGCCGGGACATTGAAAACAGCCCGGGAGGTGAGAGAGCCAGGACAGTGAAAACAGCGCGGGAGGTGAGTGAGCCGGGACATTGAAAACAGCGCGGGAGGTGAGTGAGCCGGGACAGTGAAAACAGCGCGAGAAGTGAGTAAGCCGGGAAATTGAAAACAGCGCGGGAGGTGAGTGAGCCGGGAGATTTAAAAAGCGCAGGAGCTGCGAGTCAGAGCGGAGATTTTAAAAGATCGCGGCCTAGTTTCGGGAGCCGTTCGGAGGAGGAGGAGCAGTCTCTGTCAGGGAGAGAACCTGAGAACATCTAAGACACTTAGAAGGTAAGAAGGTAAGTAAGTGATTTTTACTCATTTTTACTTTTATACCTTTTTCAAATTGTGTGTGTCGGGGGGAAACTGAAGTGACATCACAGAAAAGCTGTGACCTGAGTGGCTGGTTGGGAATCTACACTAAATTTAAAAAATTAAGCATTGGTAACTAATTAAACATAATTACTAAATTATAATTTAGAGGGGTATCTAAGCCAGAGATCGGAGAGTACTATATTTAGCTTTCGCATTTATATTAGAAATCTAGTGCTAGGAAACAGATAGTTAACAGTAACTTTGAAAATTTTTTTTAAAAATATTAAAACATTTTTAAAAAAACTTTAAATTTTAATTAATTGACGCAATGTCAGTTAGAGGGGTGCAGTGCTTTGACTGTGAGATGTGGCAGGTCCGGGAGGCTTCCAGCGTCCCGGATGGCTTCATCTGCAGAAAGTGCACCCAACTGGAGCTCCTCACAGACCGCATGGTTCGGTTGGAGCAGCAATTGGATGCACTTAGGAGCATGCAGGTGCCAGAAAGCGTCATAGATCGCAGTTATATAAATGTGGTCACACCCAAGGTGCAGGCAGAGAATTGGGTGACCACCAGAAAGGGCAGGCAGTCAGTGCAGGAATCCCCTGTGGTTGTCCCCCTCTCAAACAGGTATACCCCTTTGGATACTGTCGGGGGGGGATAGCCTATCAGGGGAAAACAGCAGCAGCCAGAGCAGTGGCACCACGGCTGGCTCTGATGTTCAGAAGGGAGGGTCAAAGCGCAGAAGAGCAATGGTAATAGGGGACTCTATAGTCAGGGGCACAGATAGGCGCTTCTGTGGACGTGAAAGAGACTCCAGAATGGTATGTTGCCACCCTGGTGCCAGGGTCTAGGATGTCTCCGAACGGGTAGAGGGCATCCTGAAGGGGGAGGGCAAACAGGCAGAGGCCGTTGTACATATTGGTACTAACGACTTAGGCAGGAAGGGGCATGAGGTCCTGCAGCAGGAGTTCAGGGAGCTAGGCAGAAAGTTAAAAGACAGGACCTCTAGGGTTGTAATCTCGGGATTACTCCCTGTGCCACGTGCCAGTGAGGTTAGAAATAGGAAGATAGAGCAGCTAAACACGTGGCTAAATAGCTGGTGTAGGAGGGAGGGTTTCCGTTATCTGGACCACTGGGAGCTCTTCCGGGGCAGGTGTGACCTATATAAGGAGTTGCATCTAAACCGGAGAGGCATAAATATCCTGGCCGAGAGGTTTGCTAGTGTCACACGGGAGGGTTTAAACTAGTATGGCAGGGGGGTGGGCATGGGAGCAATAGGTCAGAAGGTGAGCGCATTGAGGGAGAACTAGGGAATAGGGACAGTGGGGCTCTGAGGCAGAGCAGACAGGGAGAAGTTGCTGAACACAGCGGGTCTGGTGGCCTGAAGTGCATATGTTTTAATGCAAGAAGTATTACGGGTAAGGCAGGTGAACTTAGAGCTTGGATTAGTACTTGGAACTATGATGTTGTTGCCATTACAGTGACCTGGTTGAGGGAAGGGCAGGATTGGCAGCTAAACGTTCCAGGATTTAGATGTTTCAGGTGGGATAGAGGGGGATGTAAAAGGGGAGGCGGAGTTGCGCTACTGGTTAGGGAGAATATCACAGCTGTACTGCGGGAGGGCACCTCAGAGGGAAGTGAGGCTATATGGGTAGAGATCAGGAATAAGAAGGGTGCAGTCACAATGTTGGGGGTTTACTACAGGCCTCCCAACAGCCAGCGGGAGATAGAGGAGCAGATAGGTAGACAGATTTTGGAAAAGAGTAAAAACAACAGGGTTGTGGTGATAGACTTCAACTTCCCCAATATTGACTGGGACTCACTTGGTGCCAGGGGTTTAGACGGGGCGGCGTTAGTAAGGAGCATCCAGGAGGGCTTCTTAAAACAATATGTAGACAGTCCAACTAGGGAAGGGGCGGTACTGGACCTGGTATTGGGGAATGAGCCCGGCCAGGTGGTAGATGTTTCAGTAGGGGAGCATTTCGGTCACAGTGACCACAATTCAGTAAGTTTTAAAGTACTGGTGGACAAGGATAAGAGTGGTCCTAGGATGAATGTGCTAAATTGGGGGAAGGCTAATTATAACAATATTAGGCGGGAACTGAAGAACATAGATTGGGGGCGGATGTTTGAGGGCAAATCAACATCTGACATGTGGGAGGCTTTCAAGTGTCAGTTGAAAGGAATTCAGGACCGGCATGTTCCTGTGAGGAAGAAGGATAAATACAGCAATTTTCAGGAACCTTGGATAACGAGAGATATTGTAGGCCTCATCAAAAATAAAAAGGAGGCATTTGTCAGGGCTAAAAGGCTGGGAACAGACGAAGCCTGCGTGGAATATAAGGAAAGTAGGAAGAAACTTAAGCAAGGAGTCAGGAGGGCTAGAAGGGGTCACGAAAAGTCATTGGCAAATAGGGTTAAGGAAAATCCCAAGGCTTTTTACACGTACATAAAAAGCAAGAGGGTAGCCAGGGAAAGGGTTGGCCCACTGAAGGATAGGCAAGAGAATCTATGTGTGGAGCCAGAGGAAATGGGCGAGGTACTAAATGAATACTTTGCATCAGTATTCACCAAAGAGAAGAAATTGGTAGATGTTGAGTTTAGAGAAGGGTGTGTAGATAGCCTGGGTCACATTGAGATCCAAAAAGACGAGGTGTTGGGTGTCTTAAAAAATATTAAGGTAGATAAGTCCCCAGGGCCTGATGGGATCTACCCCAGAATACTGAAGGAGGCTGGAGAGGAAATTGCTGAGGCCTTGACAGAAATCTTTGGATCCTCACTGTCTTCAGGGGATGACCCGGAGGACTGGAGAATAGCCAATGTTGTTCCTCTGTTTAAGAAGGGTAGCAAGGATAATCCAGGGAACTACAGGCCGGTGAGCCTTTCTTCAGTGGTAGGGAAATTACTGGAAAGAATTCTTCGAGACAGGATCTACTCCCATTTGGAAGCAAATGGACGTATTAGTGAGAAGCAGCATGGTTTTGTGAAGGGGAGGTCGTGTCTCACTAACTTGATAGAGTTTTTCGAGGAGGTCACTAAGATGATTGATGCAGGTAGGGCAGTGGATGTTGTCCATATGGGCTTCAGTAAGGCCTATGACAAGGTCTCTCATGGTAGACTAGTACAAAAGGTGAAGTCACACGGGATCAGGGGTGAGCTGACAAGGTGGATACAGAACTGGCTAGGTCATAGAAGGCAGAGAGTAGCAATGGAAGGATGCTTTTCTAATTGGAGGGCTGTGACCAGTGGTGTTCCACAGGGATCAGTGCTGGGACCTTTGCTGTTTGTAGTATATATAAATGATTTGGAGGAAAATGTAACTGGTCTGATTAGTAAGTTTGTAGATGACACAAAGGTTGGTGGAATTGCGGATAGCGATGTGGACTGTCAGAGGATACAGCAGGATTTAGATTGTTTGGAGACTTGGGCGGAGAGATGGCAGATGGAGTTTAATCCTGACAAATGTGAGGTAATGCATTTTGGAAGGTCTAATGCAGGTAGGGAATATACAGTGAATGGTAGAACCCTCAAGAGTATTGAAAGTCAAAGAGATCTAGGAGTACAGGTCCACAGGTCACTGAAAGGGGCAACATAGGTGGAGAAGGTAGTCAAGAAGGCATACGGCATGCTTGCCTTCATTGGCCGGGGCATTGAGTATAAGAATTGGCAAGTCATGTTGCAGCTGTATAGAACCTTAGTTAGGCCACACTTGGAGTATAGTGTTCAATTCTGGTCGCCACACTACCAGAAGGATGTGGAGGCTTTAGAGAGGGTGCAGAAGAGATTTACCAGAATGTTGCCTGGTATGGATGGCATTAGCTATGAGTAGCGGTTGAATAAACTCGGTTTGTTCTCACTGGAACGAAGGAGGTTGAGGGGAGACCTGATAGAGGTCTACAAAATTATGAGGGGCATAGACAGAGTGGATAGTCAGAGGCTTTTCCCCAGAGTAGAGGGGTCAATTACTAGGGGGCAAAGGTTTAAGGTGAGAGGGGCAAGGCTTAGAGTAGATGTACGAGGCAAGTTTTTTACGCAGAGGGTAATGGGTGCCTGGAACTCGCTACCGGAGGAGGTGGTGGAAGCAGGGACGATAGTGACATTTAAGGGGCATCTTGACAAATACATGAATAGGATGGGAATAGAGGGATACGGACCCAGGAAGTGTAGAAGATTGTAGTTTAGTCAGGCAGCATGGCCGGCACGGACTTGGAGGGCCGAAGGGCCTGTTCCTGTGCTGTACATTTCTTTGTTCTTTGTTTGTTTATTTGTTTGCTGTAATTAATCAATATTCTTCGCAGAGTATTGATTCTAGAACACTTACAATGCATTGCTATGTTTACTGCTGAACACTTTCATGTTTTCAAATAATAATTATAGCATAGTTTTTCAAAAAATCAAATGCTTAGACAGTGTGAGAAGAACTCTTAGTGCAATTCTGATAAGCAACAGTTGCCCAGATTGCAATTACCTGGTAATCAGTTGGCATGGCCGATCCACCAGAGGTTGTTGATGATGTACCTAATCGAGGTTTCTTGTTTGGAGGTCCTTGATTGAGACTGCTGTCCTGGTTATGTTGTAGGCCTCCTCCACCGCCTCCTCCTCCAGCAGCAGTTCCATTTGTCTGGGTGCTGTTTTGTTGGGGCGCTTGCTGTTGCTGTTGATTCTGTTGTGTTGTCTGCTGCTGGTGCTGCTGAATCTGCTATTCAAGATAATGTAGAGAGTAATTAATCTATCCACAATCCCAACAGCCTCATTGCCGGGATAATGTATACACACTATCTTAGTCCTGCATTGAGGAAACACAATGAACCGCAGATACACAGTAATTTCAGCATTGACTGTAATCATTCATCAAAGGGACATGAATTTGAGGGGCCTGACTGTGTCAGAGACCTAGAAGTTTAAAGCCACAAATATTGCTTGCTAACAGCTAAGTATGTGCAAGTTTCCAACATGCGATAGTAACAATGCAACAATGTTTTGACAGAAGATTACTGGTTAATATAGCATACCGATTTAAACCTCATAGATCCATTGCTTTTATTAGATCATCTTTCCTAACAGGGATTTTAAAGGCCATGGTTTTCTGTACCATTTACCTTTAGTGGTAACCTGTTACATCTGTTCCATCGCCTTCTTACTAAAAATAAATTGCCTATTTTCTTGGAGTTTTCTGTGTATTTATACCCAGAGATATGGGTAATAGGGGTATAACCCAGGTACCTGCCATAAAAGATTGAAGAAACTTGGGCACCCATACTTTTTATTCCCGTATTGATCTCTGCACCTGAATGTATTATGACCCATGTTCCAAGAGCTGACCTATAATTATATGGGCTCAAAGTCGACATAAAATTAAGGTCAAGATTTTAGGCACAATAAGAAACAGTAATTGTTTTATTCTTTAATCCCAATTTCTGAAGTGACTTTTTTGTATTCATAGAATCATGACAACTGCTCGGTCCAAGATCGCAAGAAACTGCAGTCTGTGGTGAATTCAGCCCAACGCATCACACAAGCTTGCCACCCTCCCATTGATTCTGTCTACACCTCCCGCTGCCTCAGGAAGGCAGACAGCATTGTCAGAGACCCCTCACACCCAGGCTTTGCCTTCTTCCAGGCCCTTCCATCAGGCTCATCATGTTTGTGCTGGCTGAAAAGCGAGCCACCCAGCCTAATTCCGCTTCCCAGCATTTAGTCTGCAGCCCTGCAGGTAAGGGCACTTGAGATGCATATCCAAACACCTTTTAACCAGTTGAGGGCTTCCCTCTTGATGTGCTTGCCCAGGGGCAGTGCTGAGAAGGTTTACCAGACTGATTTCTGAGATGGCAGGAGGAGAGATTGAGTTGGTTAAGATTGCATTTGCTGGAGTTCAGAAGAATGCGGAGGGATCTCAAAGAAAGCAATAAAATTTAACCGGGCTATGCAGGGTAGATGCAAGAAGGATATTCCTGATGGTGGGGTTGTCCAGATCCAGGGGTCACAGTCTGAGGATACGAGGTAGACCATTAAGAACAGCGATGAGGAGAAATTTCTTCACCCAGAGAGTGGTGAGCCTGTAGAATTTGTTGCCAGAGAAAGTAGTTGAGGCCAAAACATTTATATTTTCAAGAAGTTCTTTGAAGATGTAACAAGCAAAGTGGATAATGGGGATCCTGTCAATGTAGTAAATCTAGACTTCTGGAGGGCGTTTGATAAGGTGCCGCACAGAAGAGTAATTCACAACATTAGATCACATGGGATTAGGAGTAATTTATTAGTTTGAATAGAATACTGGCTGACGGACAGAAGACAGAGAGTCGGGTGAAATAGTTTTTTCTCTGGATGGCAAGATGTAACTAGTGGCCACAGGGTTCGGTCCTTGGGCCCCAGCTATTTGCAATCTATATAAACGACATGGATACAGGTATGTAAGGTTCTATAGCCAAATTTGCAGACAACACAAAAATAGATAGGACGGTAAGTTGAAAGGGGGAAATAAGAACCTTACAAATGGACATAGATAGGTAAGGAGAGTGGGCCAAAATGTGACAGATGAAATTTAACATGGATGAATGTGAGGTCATGCATTTTGGTCGTAAAAATGGAAAGGCCACTTATTATCTAAATGGGGAGAGACTTCGGGGGCTCCGATGCAGAGGGATCAAGGGGTCCTTATTCATGAGTCAAAGAAAACTAGCATGCAGGTATAGCAGATAATAAAGAAAGCAAATGGAATGTTAACATTTATAGCTAATGGAATAAAGTATAAAGGTAAGAAAGTGTTGTTGCATTGTTGAGACCGCACCTGGAGTATTGTGCACAGTTTTGGTCCCCTCATTTGAGGAAAGATGTAGTGGCATTGGAGGCAGTTCAGAGGAGGTTCACTATGTTGATTGCAGAGATGCCTATATTCTTTAGAGTTTAGAAGAATGAGGGGAGATCAAATTGAGATATACAAGATGGTAAAATAGACCTGGAGCAGACGCTTCCTCATATGGGGCATTCTAGAACAGTGTTTATCAAACTTTTTTTCCGGGGACCCATTTTTACCAACCGTCCAACCTTCGGGACCCAACCCAGCCAACCTTCGCGACCCACGCCGGCCGACCTTTGCGGCCCACGCCGGCCGACCTTTGCGGCCCACGCCGGCCGACCTGCGCGACCCACCATTTTCTCTTACCTTGTTTGTTGCTGACAAAAATGGAGGAAATGGTTTTGGGTCCCGTTGGCCCCAATGGTCCCTTTGTCCCTCTGGCCCCCCGAGCTTGAAAGAAAAAAGCTGCGACCATATAAAAAAAAATGCAGCCACACTGCGCATGCGTGCCCGATGATCGGGCACGCATGCGCAGTGCGGCCACATTTTAAAAATCTATTGCTGGCCATTTTGAAGGCCACTCGCCGCTAGCATTATTAAAAGCCGGCTGCTGCGGCTGTTGCGCGCAGATTTGCACGATCGGGAGCGCCGCAATGATCGGCTGCGCGACCCTCCTGACACCCGCCCCTGAGTTTGACAATGCCTGTTCCAGAATGAGAGGTCATAGCCCGAGGATAAGAGGTAGCAAATTTAAAACAGATTTGAGGAGAAACTACTTCTCCCAAATGGCTGTGAATCTGTCGAATTCGCTACCCAAAGTGTGGTAGATGCTGCGACAGTGAATAAATTTAAGGAGGAGTGAGACAGATTTTTAATTGGTAATGGATTGAAGGGTTATGGAGAATGGGCAGGACGGTGGAGTTAAGGCCAGGATGAGATCAGCCATGATCGAATGGCGTAGCAGACTCGATGGGCCAAATGGCCTAATTCTGCTCCTATATCTTAAGAACTTACAAGCAGTCAGATGTAGCATGATCCAGGCTTGGGCTGACAAGTGGAAAATTACTTTCAAGCCACACAAGTGCCAGGCAATGAACATCTCCCACAACAGATGATCTAACCATCGCCCCTTGACATTCAATGGCATTACCATTGCTGAATCCCCCACAATCAACATCCTGGGGATTATAATTGATCAGAAACTGAACTGGACTAGCTATATTAATACTGTGGCTACCAGAGCAGGTCAAAGGCTAGGAATTCTGCAGCGAGTAACTCACCTCCTGATCCCCCAAAGCCTGTCCGCCATCTACAAGGCAAAGTCAGGAGGGTATTGGAATATTCTCCACTTGCCTGTGTTATGGGCGAGGCGTTTTCAGAACCCCAAAATGTATCATGGAGTTCAACCAACCTCTCCCTTTAATGTATTTGTTGCTTTTCCTAACACACGGCTTTTTCCCTAGGAGTGGGATTACAATTATGGACATGTGGGTTTTTAAACACAAAACAATGTTTATTCCATGAACTCAACTCAACATCTTAAACAAACATTGGATCTCGTAACACCCCTTACTTCAAAGATAACTCAGAAAATATTGCAACAGTAAATAATACCTCAAAATGTTCCTTCAAACTTCCAAGAGACTTAACACCTTTAAATAGAATCACATCAGGTTAAAGGCTTTATGTGTTTAAATCACCCAAATGATCCAGAGATAGTCTTTCATGGCAGAGATCCAGCTCACTGCAAACACAGACACTCCCGAGCTCTTTTCAAACTGCAAAACTAAACTTCAAAATGGCTGACCTGACCTCAGCTCCACCCACTCTCTGACATCACTGTTTTCTAAAAGGTACATTGCTTAAACATCCATGTCTTAAAGGTACTCTCACATGACACCTCCCCCCAAGAAAAAAAAATAAACCATCAACTTCAAGATGGTTTCATTTTTCACTTTTGCACCATCCACTAAGAAATGTACACAGTAAATATACTTTTTTTTTTAAAACAACACACGCAAACAGGTATAATAATATAGTCCATTTTTCTTTGTTCTTCTTCCGCCAACCGAAAACCTTCTCAATTGATCACATTCGTGACAAAGCATCAGCTATCACATTTTCCCGTCCTGCCACATGTACTATTTTTAAATGAAATGGCTGTCACAACAAACTCCAGCGAAACAACCTTGCATTGTTATTCCAGAATCGCTCCAAAAACGTCAAAGGATTATGATCGGTATATATAATGGTGTCAGACGGATTGCTGGTCACATAAATGTGAAGATGTTGCAAAGCCAGCACCAAACTCAAAGTCTCCTTCTCAATCGTCGAATACTTTTTCTGGTGAGAATTCAATTTCTTTCAAAAATAACCAACAGGCCGCTCCAGCCCTTTGTCGTCGTCTTGTAGAAGCACCGCACCTACGCCCATATCGCTCGCATCAACAGCCACTTTGAATGGTTTGGTATAATTTGGGTGGCTAACACAGGAGCAGTGGTTAACACAGCCTTCAGGCCGTCAAATGCTCGTTGACACTCCGCTGTCCACTGGAATTTGTTACGCTTCTTGAGCAAGTCCGTCAGTGGAGCGACCACACTGCTAAGGTTTGATACATATTTCCGGTAAAATCCACTCATACCAAGAAATCGCATTATTTCCCGTCGTGTCGAGGGTATCGGAAACTCCCCAATAACTTTCGTTTTCACATCCCGTGTGACCATTCGACCCTGTCCGATTGTATGGCCAAGGAAAGTGACTTGGGCTTTTCCAAATTCACTTTTGGCTAGGTTTATCACCAAACCCACCTCCTGAAGTTGATCGAATAACTTCCTCAGATGTTTTAAATGTTCTTTCCATGTCTGGCTGAAAACTACCAGATCGTCGATGTATACCGCACAATTGGGTAATCCTGAAACAACTGTATTAGTTAACCGTTGAAATGTTGCTGGGGCGTTTTTCATGCCAAATGGCATAACTTTGAACTGGTATATACCATCTGGAGTCACAAAAGCTGAAATCTCCTTCGCCCTTTCAGATAAAGGTACTTGCCAGTTACCTTTCAGTAAATCCAATTTGGAAATAAAAGCGGATTGTCCCACTTTCTCAATGCAATCCTCCAAACATGGGATAGGATAAGAGTCCGTTCTTGTAACTGCATTCACCTTTCGTTAGTCCACACACAACCGTTGGGTACTGTCTGGTTTAGGTACCATCACTATGGGTGAGCTCCATTTGCTGCAACCCACTTCAATTATGCCATTCTTCAGCATACTCTCAATCTCTCTGTTAACCTGTGCCAATTTTAAAGTTTTAAGTCTATATGGATGTTGTTTGATAGGAACAGCATTTTCCACATCTACATCATGCATAGCCATTTTAGTACTTCCCAATTTATCTCTACAAACTTGCCCATGTGATATCAATAACTCTTTCAGGTCAGTTTGTTTTTCCTCTGGAAAGTAACTTAACAATTCATCCCAATTTTTGAGAACATCCTCATTTTCCAATTTAATTTGAGGTATGTCAAATTCACAGTCATCTTGAGTTGGTTCGTCACTTTGAGTTAGAATCATTAAAACCTCCTTTTTCTCTCCTTCCCTTTCAAAGTACCTTTTAAGCATATTCACATGACACACTCGGTGAGTCTTCCTTCTATCTGGTGTTTTTACCACATAATTCACCTCACTTAATTTTCTTTCAATCTGATACGGTCCACAAAACCAAGCTTTTAAAGGCTCCCCTACCACTGGTAACAACACTAAAACTTTATCCCCACTGGCAAAACTACGAACTTTGGATTTCTTGTCCGCTACCCATTTCATCTCATTTTGTGCAACTTTCAAATGTTATCTAGCCAATTCACTTGCTCTATTTAATTGTTCCCTAAAATTTGACACGCAA
The DNA here is from genome assembly GCF_047496885.1 of Scyliorhinus torazame. NCBI lineage: Eukaryota > Metazoa > Chordata > Chondrichthyes > Carcharhiniformes > Scyliorhinidae > Scyliorhinus > Scyliorhinus torazame. The sequence goes on from NC_092710.1 coordinate 301,712,157, forward strand.
TCCAATAGTGTAATTTCCGATTTCTCACCTACCAATTTTTCCTTAATCAATTTAAGTATTCCTCTTACCTCATGACCAAAAATTAGTTCAAAAGGACTAAATGTGGTAGACTCATTAGGTGCATCCCTAATTGCAAATACAAATGGAATTCCTTTATCCCAATCCTCTGGATAATCTTGACAATACGCCCTCAACATTGTCTTTAATGTCTGATGCCACCTTTCTAACGCTCCCTGCGATTCTGGATGGTACGCAGTTGATTAAATTGTTTTATTCCTAAGCTATCCATAACTTCTTTGAATAACTTTGAAGTAAAATTCGTTCCTTGATCCGATTGAATTTCTGTGGGTAGTCCATATCTAGTAAAGAATTTAAGTAACTCCTCCACAATCCTTTTAGCTGTAATATTACATACTGGAATGGCCTCTGGAAACCTAGTAGACACATCCATTATAGTCAAAAGATATTGATTCCCATTTTTTGTTTTAGGAAGCGTTCCTACACAATTGATTAGGACCCTTGTAAAAGGTTCCTCAAATGCTGGAATGGGTATTAAGGGCGCTGGTTTTATCACTGCTTGAGGTTTCCCTATCACTTGACATGTGTGACATGATTGACAAAATTTAACTACATCTTTATGTAGTCCAGGCCAATAAAAATATTTCTGGATTTTAGCTTGAGTTTTCCTTATTCCCAAATGACCTCCCACTGGTACCTCATGTGCAACTCGCAACACCTCCTTTCTATACCCTACCGGCAATACTACTTGATGAATGTCTGCCCACATTTCATCCACCTGCATATGTATAAGTCTCCATTGTCTCATCAAGACATCATTTTTACGGTAATAACACTCTGGTATACTCTCAGATTCCTCTTCCGTATATGCTTTCTGATATATCCATTTTATTTCTACATCTTTCTGTTGTATCTCCACCAATTTTCCTGAACTAAAAATATCTGCCACATTCTCCACCTGTCCTTGTTCTTTTTCTTTTTTTTTTTAAATAATATTTTATTGAAAATTTTTGGTCAACCAACACAGTACATTGTGCATCCTTTACACAACATTGTAACAATACAGATAATAATGACCTTTTTAAATTTAAACAAAAACAACAATAAATAAATAAATATTAAATAACAAAAAATAAAAACTAGCCCTAATTGGCAACTGCCTTGTCTCAGGCCACCCCCCCCCCATCCCCCCCCATCCCTCCCCCCCCCCCCCCCAAGTCCTGGGCCGCTGCTGCTGCCTTCTTTGTTCTCCCCTATCTATCTTTCCGCAAGATATTCGACGAACGGTTGCCACCGCCTAGTAAACCCTTGAGCCGACCCCCTTAGGACGAACTTAATCCGCTCTAACTTTATGAACCCCGCCATATCATTTATCCAGGTCTCCACCCCCGGGGGCTTGGCTTCTTTCCACATTAGCAATATTCTGCGCCGGGCTACTAGGGACGCAAAGGCCAAAACATCGGCCTCTTTCGCCTCCTGCACTCCCGGCTCTTGTGCAACCCCAAATATAGCCAACCCCCAGCTTGGTTCGACCCGGACTCCTACTACTTTCGAAAGCACCTTTGTCACCCCCATCCAAAACCCTTGTAGTGCCGGGCATGACCAAAACATATGGGTATGATTCGCTGGGCTTCTCGAGCACCTCGCACACCTATCCTCCACCCCAAAAAATTTACTGAGCCGTGTTCCAGTCATATGTGCCCTGTGTAATACCTTAAACTGAATCAGGCTTAGCCTGGCGCACGAGGACGACGAGTTTACCCTGTTTAGGGCATCTGCCCACATCCCCTCCTCAATCTCCTCCCTTAGCTCTTCTTCCCATTTCCCTTTTAGTTCGTCCATCATAGTCTCCCCTTCGTCTCTCATTTCCCTATATATATCCGACACCTTACCGTCCCCCACCCATTTCTTTGAGATGACTCTGTCCTGCACCTCTTGTGTCGGGAGCTGCGGGAATTCCCTCACCTGTTGCCTCGCAAAAGCCCTCAATTGCATGTACCTGAATGCATTCCCTTGGGGCAACCCATATTTCTCGGTCAGCGCTCCCAGACTCGCAAACTTCCCATCCACAAATAGATCTTTCAATTGCGTTATACCTGCTCTTTGCCACATTCCATATCCCCCATCCATTCCCCCCGGAGCAAACCTATGGTTGTTTCTTATCGGGGACCCCCCCAGTGCTCCGGTCTTTCCCCTATGTCGTCTCCACTGTCCCCAAATCTTCAGTGTAGCTACCACCACCGGATTCGTGGTATAGTTCCTTGGTGAGAACGGCAATGGGGCTGTCACCATAGCCTGCAGGCTGGTCCCCCTACAGGACGCCCTCTCTAATCTCTTCCACACCGCTCCTTCCTCCTCTCCCATCCACTTACTCACCATTGAAATATTAGCGGCCCAATAATACTCACTTAGGCTCGGTAGTGCCAGCCCCCCCCCTATCCCTACTACGCTGTAAGAATCCCTTCCTCACTCTCGGAGTCTTCCCGGCCCAAACAAAACCCATGATACTCTTTTCTATCCTTTTGAAAAAAGCCTTCGTGATCACCACCGGGAGACACTGAAACACAAAGAGGAATCTCGGGAGGACCACCATCTTAACCGCCTGCACCCTCCCTGCCATTGACAATGCTACCATATCCCATCTCTTGAAATCTTCCTCCATCTGTTCCACCAACCGCGTCAAATTTAGCCTGTGCAATGTGCCCCAATTCTTAGCTATCTGGATCCCCAGGTAACGAAAGTCTCTTGTTACCTTCCTCAACGGTAGGTCTTCTATTTCTCTACTCTGCTCCCCTGGATGCACCACAAACAGCTCACTCTTCCCCATGTTCAATTTATACCCTGAAAAATCCCCAAACTCCCCAAGTATCCGCATTATTTCTGGCATCCCCTCCGCTGGATCCGCCACATATAGTAGCAGATCATCCGCATATAAAGATACCCGGTGTTCTTCTCCTCCCCTAAGTATTCCCCTCCATCCCTTGGAACCTCTCAGCGCTATCGCCAGGGGCTCAATCGCCAGTGCAAACAGTAATGGGGACAGAGGACATCCCTGCCTTGTCCCTCTATGGAGCCGAAAATATGCCGATCCCCGTCCATTCGTGACCACACTCGCCACTGGGGCCCTATACAACAGCTGCACCCATCTAACATACCCCTCTCCGAACCCAAATCTCCTCAACACCTCCCACAGATAATCCCACTCCACTCTATCAAATGCTTTCTCGGCATCCATCGCCACTACTATCTCCGTTTCACCCTCTGGTGGGGCCATCATCATTACCCCTAACAACCTCCGTATGTTCGTGTTCAGCTGTCTCCCCTTCACAAACCCAGTTTGGTCCTCATGAACCACCCCCGGGACACATTCCTCTATTCTCATTGCCATTACCTTGGCCAAGACCTTGGCATCTACATTGAGGAGGGAGATTGGTCTGTAGGACCCGCATTGTAGCGGATCCTTTTCCTTCTTTAAAAGAAGCGATATCGTTGCTTCTGACATAGTCGGGGGCAGTTTTCCCCTTTCCTTTGCCTCGTTAAAGGTCCTCGTCAGTAGCGGGGCGAGCAAGTCCAAATATTTTCTGTAAAATTCAACTGGGAATCCGTCCGGTCCCGGGGCCTTTCCCGTCTGCATGTTCCTAATTCCTTTCACCACTTCTTCTACCGTGATCTGTGCTCCCAATCCCATCCTTTCCTGCTCTTCCACCTTGGGAATTTCCAGCCGATCCAAAAACTCCATCATTCTCTCCCTCCCATCCGGGGGTTGAGCTTCATACAATTTTTTATAAAATGTCTTAAACACTTCATTCACTCTCTCCGCTCCCCGCTCCGTCTCTCCATCTTCGTCTCTCACCCCCCCTATTTCCCTCGCTGCTCCCCTTTTCCTCAATTGGTGTGCCAGCAATCTGCTCGCCTTCTCTCCATATTCATACTGTACACCCTGCGCCTTCCTCCATTGTGCCTCTGCAGTGCCTGTGGTCAGCAAGTCAAATTCCACATGCAGCCTTTGCCTTTCCCTATACAGTCCCTCCTCCGGTGCTTCTGCATACTGTCTGTCCACCCTCAAAAGTTCTTGCAACAACCGCTCCCGTTCCTTACTCTCCTGCTTCCCTTTATGTGTCCTTATTGATATCAGCTCCCCCCTAACCACCGCCTTCAACGCCTCCCAGACCACTCCCACCTGAACCTCCCCATTGTCATTGAGTTCCAAGTACTTTTCAATGCATCCCCTCACCCTTAAGCACACCCCCTCATCCGCCATTAGTCCCATGTCCATTCTCCAGGGTGGACGCCCTCTTGTTTCCTCCCCTATCTCCAAGTCTACCCAGTGTGGGGCATGATCCGAAATGGCTATAGCCGTATATTCCGTTCCCCTCACCCTCGGGATCAATGCCCTACCCAACACAAAAAGTCTATGCGTGAATAGACTTTATGGACATAGGAGAAAAACGAGAACTCCTTACTCCTAGGTCTACTGAATCTCCACGGGTCCACCCCTCCCATCTGCTCCATAAAATCCTTAAGCACCTTGGCTGCTGCCGGCCTCCTACCAGTCCTGGACTTCGACCTATCCAGCCTTGGTTCCAACACCGTGTTAAAGTCTCCCCCCATTATCAGCTTTCCGGTCTCTAGGTCTGGGATGCGTCCTAGCATTCGCCTCATAAAATTGGCATCGTCCCAATTCGGGGCATACACGTTTACCAACACCACCATCTCTCCCTGTAATTTGCCACTCACCATCACGTATCTGCCCCCGTTATCCGCCACTATAGTCTTTGCCTCGAACATTACCCGCTTCCCCACTAATATAGCCACCCCCCTGTTTTTCGCATCCAGCCCCGAATGGAACACCTGCCCTACCCATCCTTTGCGCAACCTAACCTGATCTATCAGTTTCAGGTGCGTTTCCTGTAACATGGCCACATCTGCTTTAAGTTTCTTAAGGTGTGCGAGTACTCGTGCCCTCTTTATCGGCCCGTTAAGCCCCCTCACGTTCCACGTGATCAGCCGAGTTGGGGGGCTTCCCACCCCCCCCCCCTTGCCGGTTAGCCATCATCTTTTTCCAGCTTCTCGCCCAGTTCCCACGCAGCTGTATTTCTCCCAGACGGTGCCCCCCCGCCCATCCTTTCCCGTACCCACTCCCCCCTTTCCCCAGCAGCAGCAACCCAGTAATTCCCCCCTCCCCCCCCCCTCCCGCTAGACCCCCCGCTAGCGTAATTACTCCCCCCATGTTGCTCCCAGAAGTCAGCAAACTCTGGCTGACCTCGGCTTCCCCCCGTGATCACGGCTCGCCCCGTGCGGCGCCCCCTCCTTCCTGCTTCTCTATTCCCGCCATAATTATCATAACGCGGGAAACAAGCCCGCGCCTCTCCCTCGGCCCCGCCTCCCATGGCCAACGCCCCATCTCCTCTCCCTCCCCACCTCCCCCCATCACCACCTGTGGGAGAAAGAAAAGTTACCATACCGCAGGATTAATCATACAATCCCTCTTCGCCCCCCCCCCCACTCGTCCCACCACTTTGTCCAAACGTTCATTTTCGTAGTCCAATCATTCCAATTTTTCTTCTACAATAAAAGTCCACGCTTCATCCGCCGTCTCAAAGTAGTGGTGCCTCCCTTGATATGTGACCCACAGTCTTGCCGGTTGCAGCATTCCAAACTTTATCTTTTTTTTGTGAAGTACCGCTTTGGCCCGATTAAAGCTCGCCCTCCTTCTCGCCACCTCTGCACTCCAATCTTGATAGACGCGGATCACCGCGTTCTCCCATTTACTACACCGAGTTTTCTTCGCCCATCTAAGGACCATTTCTCTATCCTTAAAACGGAGAAATCTCACCACTATGGCTCTGGGAGCTTCTCCTGCTCTCGATCCTCGCACCATAACTCGGTATGCTCCCTCCACCTCCAACGGACCCGTCGGGGCCTCCACTCCCATTAACGAGTGCAGCATCGTGCTCACATATGCCCCGACGTCCGCCCCCTCCACACCTTCAGGAAGGCCAAGAATCCTCAAGTTGTTCCTCCTTGCGTTATTTTCCAGTGCCTCCAACCTCTCCACAGATCGTTTCTGGTGTGCCTCCTGTATCTCCGATTTCACCACCAGGCCCTGTATATCGTTTTCATTCTCTGCTGCTTTCGCCTTCACGACCCGAAGCTCCTGCTCCTGGGTCTTTTGTTCCTCTTTCAGCCCTTCAATCGCCTGTAATATCGGGGCCAACAACTCTTTCTTCATTTCCTTTTTTATCTCCTCCACGCAGCGTTTCAAAAACTCTTGTTGTTCAGGGCCCCATATGAAACTGCCACCTTCCGACGCCATCTTGGTTTCTGCTTGCCTTCCTTGCCGTTGTTCCAAAGGATCCGCTGCAATCCGGCCACTTTCCTCTCCTTTTTCCATCCGTGTCCAGGGGGAACACCCTTCTGGTTTACCGCACGGTGATTTCAGCCGTTAAAATTGCCGTTGGGGCTCCTATCAAGAGCCCAAAAGTCCGTTTCACAGGGAGCTGCCGAAACGTGCGACTCAGCTGGTCATCGCCGCACCCGGAAGTCGTCCTTGTTCTTTTTCAACCATCTGATCAAAAATCGATTCCGATAATTGCACTTCAACTTCATCTTCACTCCTTGATTTCTCCTCGTCTTAACCTGTGACTTTGCGACCTTGTTACTACACAATCCGGAAAAATCCCAGGATATTTGTCCTTCAACACTTCAGTTGAATGATTTTCCACTGGTTTATCAACCACAGTAGGCATCACTCCCACCTGCGATCCAGCAATATCATTACCCAAGATAAACTGTATTCCTGGACAAGATAGTTTATCTATTACTCCTACTACCACTTCACCACTCTTCACTGGACTTTTCAACCTTACCTTATATAATGGAACGCTACTCCTCTCACCCTGAATTCCACATATCGCCACCTTTTCTGCCAATGTTCTTCCCAAACTACATAATTCCTCATCTCTTACCATTAAAGATTGACTGCTTTACCTGCTCCTCCTGATACACATGAGTAAACTTTACCCACACAAGTAAATTCTTTAAAGACATCTGGCACCTTCTTAACAATTACTTCTTGAACAGGCTGTACAACCGTTTGCATTTCCTTCGCTTCCCTTGGGCTTTCCTTTACCACTCTAACAAACCCCACTGTCTTATCCTGTTTAACTACGTCAGCCTTCCCAGTGCTTTTCTTCAACCACCAACACTGTGACTTTACATGGCCTAGTTTATTACAGTGAAAACATCTGAAACTTTTGATTTCTTTTCCACCCTCCTGGATTTCTTATTTAATCTGAGGCACACTCTCTTTATTGTCTCCCATCAGATCACCTTTACTTTTACCACTTCAGTATTTCTCATGTCCCCAGTTTCTATCCCTCGCCGGCTGAAACTGATGTCGGAACTAATTAATAATCATCTGCCATTTCCACTGCTAATCTCGCAGTTTTAACCCTCTGTTCTTCCACATGAGTTCTCACTACATCAGGAATTTAATTTTTAAACTCCTCCAAAAGTATTATTTCTCTGAGAGCTTCATACGCTTGGTCTACTTTCAAAGCCCTTATCTACCTATCAAAATTACTCTGTTTGTGTCTTTCAAACTGTATGTTTGTTTTGACCAAATTCTTTCCTTAAATTTCTAAACCTTTGTCTGTAAGCTTCAGCACTAGCTCATATGCACTTGAGATGGATTTCTTCACCTCCTCATAAGTTCCAGATACCTCCTCCGGTAGTGATGCAAACACTTCACTAGCTCTACCTACCAGCTTTGTTTGAATCAGTAACACCCACATGTCCTGTGGCTATTTCATTTGTTTAGCTACCTTCTCAAATGAAATGAAAAATGTTTCCAATCCAGCTCACTGCAAATACAGACACTCCCAAGCTCTTTTCAAACTGCAAAACTAAACTGCAAAATGGCTGACCTGACCTCAGCTCCACCCACTCTCTGACATCACTGTTTTTTTAAAGGTACATTGCTTAAACATCCATGTCTCAAAGGTACTCTCACATGACACTTGGATTAGTGCAGCTCCAAAAACACTCAAGAAACGAGATACCATCCAGGAAAAAGCAACCCTTTTGATTACTAGCCCTTCCACAGACATCCAAACCCTCCACCACCGACGAACAGTGGCAGCCGTGTGTACTATCTACAAGATGCACTGCAGTAACTCACCAAGGTTCCTTTAGCAGCACCTTCCAAACCCACGACCACTACCATCTAGAAGGACAAGAGCAGCGGATAACTGGGAACCCCACCACCTGAAGGTTCCTATCCAGGTCACTCACCACCCTGACTTGGAAATATATTGCCTTTTCTTCACTGTCGTTGGTTCAAAATCCTGGAACTCCCTCCCTAACAGCACTGGGGGTGTGCCTGCATCTCAGGGACTGCAGTAGTTCAAGAAGTCAGCTCACCACCACCTTCTGAAGGACAACTAGGGATGGGCAATAAGTGCTGACCTAATCAGCGACACCCACATACCGGAAACGTGGGGTGAAGGGGATCAAAGGATATGGGGGTAAGGCAGGACCAAGCCATTGAGTTGAATGATCAGCCATGATCATAATGAGTGGCAGAGCAGATTCTAAAGGCCGAATGATCTCCTGCTCCTATTTTCTATGTTACCTTTCAGACAGTGATTTCCAGGCCCCTGCGATCTTCTGCTCTGCATCTTCTAATCTTTCTACCAATCACTTTAAATCTGTGCCCCTGATCACTGACCTCACTGTGAAGATAAATAGGTCCATCCACTCTATTCAGGCTCCTCACAATTTTGTACATCACAATAAAACCTCCCTTCAACTTCCTCTGTTCCAAGGAAAACAACCCCAGCCTACCCAATCTTTCCTCAGAGCTGTATTTTTCTAGTCCTGACAACATCCTCATAAATTTCCTCTATACCAGCTCGAATATAATTACATCCTTTCTGTAATGGGGTGACCAGAACTGCACACAGTCATCAAGTTGTGGCCTACCTGATGTTTAAACAGTTCCAGTTCTTATATTCTATACTTCATAGAATCTTCTGTTCTTAACCACCTTTTTGACCTGTCCTGCGACTTTCAGGAATCTGTGGACAGTCACTCCAAGGTCCCTCACTTCCTCTAAGTATTCTCCCATTAATTTTGTATTGTCCTAGCAAAGACTGGCACTTAACTTTCAAGCTTTTTGAATGCATTGTTATGGCATCAATGTGAATCACATTAAAATTCAAAAGATTTTATGATCGCATGTTCTTAAACATATGCACAAATAATTGTTAGATAGCTTTAAAAATAAATATATGATAGTGGTTAGCACTGCGGCCTCATGACGCCAAGGTCCCAGGATTCGATCCCGCATCTGTGTCACTGTCTGTGTGGAATTTGCACATTCTCCCTGTGTTTGCGTGGGTTTCGTCCCCACAACCCAAAAGATGTGCAGGGTATGTGATTGGCCACGCTAAATTGTCCCCAACTGGAAAAGAATGAATTGTGTACTCTAAATTTATAAAAGAAAATATAAATAAATAAATATATGATAATGAGTTTGGCACTTTCCTCAGGCCCCCACTGCTTATGCTGATTTCTGCCTGCTTGAACTCAAGTTTTTTTTATGGATTACGTTAATAAGATTGGCAGAAAATCGGGGTGTGTATATGGCTCAGCAAAATGGTAAATTAGCTTTAAACTTCCCAATAATGTTCCCACAGGAAATTCCACCCCAACTTGCTTCAGAACATCACACATTGACTAGCACCAATGATTTTTGAACTAATTTAGTGAAATTTGCAAATCTAAGTCATCATGGATAATATTCTGTCCTATAAACCATTCATTAAAATAAAACAATGAGCCCTAATATGCACTCACCTCTCCCAGCAATGAGGCCAGGGTTGCTGGGAGAGGTGAGTGCATATTTAAAAGAGACTTCAGTTCCTGGAGCAGGCCACAGGCTGCAGGGTTGCTGGGAGAGGTGAGTGCATATTTAAAAGAGACATCAGTTCCTGGAGCAGGCCGCAGGCTGCAGGGTTGCTGGGAGAGGTGAGTGCATATTTAAAAGAGACTTCAGTTCCTGGAGCAGGCCACAGGCTGCAGGGTTGCTGGGAGAGGTGAGTGCATATTTAAAAGTGCTTAGTTTACAGGTCGGGTGGCAGTTGGAGACTTCACTTCCTGGAGCGGGCCTATTGGCTCATTGGAAATCAGGCAGGGTACAAAAGAAGTGGCAGGATTGCCTTTAGTCACAGAGTCCTTTTATGTCTAGTTTTCAGCAAAGCATCAGACCAGCCTAATCCTCTGACTTTCCTAATCTTTCCTATGGGTATTCACTTTGACAATCGGTATGCTGGGTTGAAAAGTATCAAATGACTTCCTGAAAAACTATCAACTGCCTTCACCTATTATCTTTCTGCTTCTCTCTGGGTTTAAATCAACATTGCAGTATTAATTGTGTGGATTCCAGGACAATGGTAACTTTGGCACACTGCAAAACTACTTCAGTACAAGCAAGTTATTGAATCCTAGCCTAGCTTTAATGCCATCTTTGATTTTCTCCTTTGTAACTGTTCAGGTAGCATATAGTTTTGTCAAACCCTCTCCGTTACCCGGTAAGTTGTTATTCAGGTCATTGAACTCATATTAACTATTTCTCTCGCCATAGACACTGCCTGATCTGCTGAGTTTTTGCAGTGTTTTCTGTTTATATTCCAGATTTCCAGCGCTTATGCTTAATGTGGCATTGCATATGGAGGCCAAATTGTAATGGCCCTCGCCAGGGCGGCACGTTAGGAGGTCCGGGGTGGGATAAAATACTGTCATTTACCAGTGGCCAGAAGTACAGAAGCACAGCCAATTTAACTAATTTAATGCCCAATTGAGGGCCATCTGCCCAGGACACTACTGCATGCGGAAACTGCTAATGCAAGAGGTGACCTCCATGCGACTCTTCAGTGTGCAACCATCAGAACCAGACGTTCCATGGTCCAAGTGGGTCACACCCAAGGCCCCTCCTGCTCACATTTTAAACCCTTTTAGCAACAAATTAGCTGCCATCAGGTCTCCTGGCTCTTTGAAGGGCCAAGAGCTCGCCGCCAAGTGTTGCTGAAGCTGCAGAGTTGCTACCCTCTGATTAGGCTGGGAGTAAAGCTGGCAGTGCGAAGTGCAAGCCCACTGTCTTCTATTGGACAGTGAGCCTGACTGTGGCCAATATAGAGGCCACCGCACAGATTGCCACTGTGGTCTGTTGCTTGTCCACTCAGAGTTGGGACTCACTTGGGGCCCCATATGTTCGAGACCGCCTCCTCTTGAGAAAAAGCGGACTGTGGTTTTCAATAATTACAAATTGTTGTGATGAATTTTGAACATTTATTGCAGAAAGCTGGTTTGCTAGGATGACCTGAATGGGTGGCTTTGATCTTGTGACAGTGGTAGAAATGGGGCAATTCTTGAGTAACATACACTGCTGATAGAAAGGTCGGTTGACTGCTGATAAAAAGGGCAGTTGGAGTACATCATAACATATGGTGGGTTAGTTGCAGGCTTACATGTGACTACATTTGAAACTGCAAGATACCTAATCAGCCAACCTTTGCAACTTTGAGTGCAAAGAATGAGATAAATATAATGCTATCTACTTACAAGAACTCAGTGCCTGGTTGAACACAAATACACAAATTAAAAGCTAGCTCACCCGCCGAGTCATTGGGGCATATTGATGAAGCAAATATTTTTTTTAGTCAGTCACGTGGTGCTATTTTGTTAAATAGGATGAGGGATGTAAACGGTTGTATCCTCTTAGCATCAAGGACACCTGGATTAGGTACAGCACTGATTGGATGCAATACAGAGCTCTTCCCTTCGATTCACCCAAGGAGCTACACTCCTCACTCTATCTATGTTAGATTTCTATTTTCTTCTGTAAACAAACTACTAGATGAAATTATCCAATACAATGCAAGATATGAGGAAATAAGTCAATAAGTGCAGAGATTGATTCCTAGTATTTGGAATATATTTCATTTTAATACTGCAAAAGGACCATACTCAAGTAATGCATCCAAACTTTGAATTGACAACCACATTAGTGTGTGGATTGAGGTTGACATAACAGAGCTTCAGCTGTTTATTGGCCATTAAAGAAGAGTATGGGCTTCCCAAATACCAAACACAAGCTCTTCATTTCTGCTGACCATGCTGTCCTCTCTAAAACAGGTCTGCAGCCCTTGTTATGGTTCTTACTTTATTGAGCTGAACATCAACACGGGGTCAAATGGTTAAAAGTAAAATGTAAAACACTGTTAAATTAATTTCATATTTTACATTTCTTTAACTGGACCAATGTCATGAGAAAACCCAAAGCACATGGATGCAAGCTAACTACAGGATGAAGAAAGTAAGTGGGGAGGTGACATTCATGTTGTCTCTCGGTGAAATCGAAAACCGTCTGCAGATTAAATGGGACAGTCTCACCACCAGGGTCATGTACAGTTGCAGCATAATCCCGCGGCTCTTAAACTCAAGCCCCCCGTTAATAAACGCTAACACACTATAGGCCTTCTTCGCGGCTCTATCCACTTGAGTGGCAACCTTCAGAGATCTGGCGGTGACTGAGTCAGTGGAGACTTTTAGATTCAGCAGAACAAATAGCTGGAGATGAAATACATTCCATTGAACCTGAGGAATTTTATTGTGATATTCTGTTGAACAGTTTCAATAAACACAGCTCTTATTAGTTCACTGAAATGCTCAATCTTAGTAACCTAAAGATTAGCTGATGGGCTAAAAACATATCACTGATATGATGTCATATCATATTCCTGGTATTTTCTCATATTATGAAACAGTCCCAGACTATTTCCAGTTTAAATTCCCCAGTTTTGAGGAGGCAATTTAAAATAATGGGCTAGCAAAACATTCTATTGTTATATCAGGGTGGTGGGGAAGCTCGATGACTGACTGGAAAGGTGAGGCTAACACGGTAGTTATTGTGAGGGGGGCCTGCCTCAGCCTCAGCTTACAGGTTACAGCCATCTTGCAAATAATTAGCTGCCATAAGGTCCCCATGTCCCTTTGATGGTACAAGAGCCTGCATCCAAGAGCTGTGAGCTAATTGCAAAGCCTGATTTAAGGGCAAATTGGAGGACCAGGGGGAGTTCTGATGGGCTTGAGGGGTGGCAAATTGGGGAGGGGCTGATGAATCGATGGGGGCTGGTGAATCGGGGTGGGGGAAGGAGCTGCCGAATTGTAGGGAGGAGCAGGTATTGCTTTTTATAAAAATATTTTATTGCGGCATTTATACGAACAACAAACACAGCAAATAAGAGCAGAAGCAAAATTGTACAATAAAGCCCCCCTGCCCTTCCCCTCCTCCCGTCCTGCCTCCCCCATGTTAACCCACTTATCCACGCCCCCTCACCCCCTCTGCTGACACCTCTGTCCTCCTTAAAGAAGTCAATGAACGGCTTTCACCTCCGGGTGAACCCATCAACCGACCCGCTCAAGACGAACTTGATCTTTTCGAACCTCAGGAATTCCGCCTGGTCACTAACTGATAGATTACTGATTTATTGATTCACTGATTTGTTGCTTCTTTCTCTTGGTAATGCTTGTGTCCTAGTCTATGCTTTTATTTAAGAGAACAAATTTTGATACTCTGGCCATCACCCAAGGCATCTAGACCATACATGGAGAGATAAGCAACAACTTTGAGATATTTTGATAAGATCACAAAAGGTTCAAGAATGTGTGGTATGACATTGGGGCACTGTGTACGTGTACAAATGAGTTACGTGTGAAGTAACTCATTATGAATTGTGAATCATTATGCATTGAATAGCAGGCCCCATGCATGCACACTACTTGACAAACAGTATGGCTGGAAATGGTCAATGGGGCCAACAGAGTGAAACAACATAATTAAGTGATCAAGGCACTGACACATATTCCATTGAGAAACTGACTTTAAAACAATTGGGATAGAATCAAACACACTGTTACCTGTCGAAATGAGCATAATTGAAATGACAGGGTAAATTATTTGGATAAGAACAAGTAAGGGCCTGGTAGCAAGTAAACCTGATGCGGAATATCCACAAGATAGATACAGACAATTTGGAGAGCTAGAGAATATTTTTAAGTCTATGCATGATGTTATTTGAATTATATTTGATTGAGATGATTTGCAAATAGGGAGTGTCAGAGGGAAAAGTGTACGAATCCAATTATTCAGAGATCCCATTCAAGTTACAATACATTATGGAATAAACTGGAATTTAACATAAGTTATGAGGAGAGGAAACTGGAATCGAAAACAAAAACAAAGAAGTGAATTTTCTCCCTGCACAGATCACCCCACTCAAGGGCTAGAGGAAAAAAGTGACCAAGAATAATAATGAGATAAGCGGTGGAAGAGTAAGATCTCACCCTGTGATAACTGGAAGCATATTATACGTTTCTCACAAGTTGAAATACCATTTATTTTAGTTTAGTTAACACATTGTGTCATGGGAGTGTCCCTTGAAGAAATGTTTTTGTCTGATCACATGGCTTCAGTGATGTCACTGTGTGGGTGGAGCTGGGCTCTGGGTTTATACTTTCGTTTTTGAGTTGGGAGCTGGCTGTGGCTCTGAGTTTTACTTTCGCTTTGAGTTTGAACTGGTTTTGTTCTGCACAGGTTGAAAGAAGTTTTTTTTCTCCATCTGCATTTTAAAAGCTGTTTCCAGACTGCTTGATCACTTGAAAATAAATAATTGTTTTCTGGAAAAAATTCAAACCTGCTGTTTTGGAAAGAGCACAAGTCCATCCAAACCAGGGCTCGAGTGCTGTGTGCTGGGCCACACCTTTGAAAAGGGTTTTCTGGTTTATGGGATCTTGTTATTAAATTGGAACAGTTTAAGGGGGAAATGTATTAAGGGTTATATATAGATTACTGTAGCTGTGTGGGGTATTTATGTTTGTAGTTGATAAAAATGCTTACTGTGTGTGTTTATAAAAATGTTAACTAAATTTGTAGAATAAACTTTGTTTTTTTATTAAAAGTGCTTACGGCCTCTGCTGAATAACACCTGAAAGGCAGACCCTTGTGCTCATCATAACCCAAATCAATAAACAGTTGTAGGTCAGGTGAACTTCATAATATACTTCGGAGTTTTCTAAACCCTGGTCCATAACAATTGTTTGTTCCTTTTTAAGGTCATGCCAAGGTAGCCAAAGAGTTTAATAAAATGGCAGTCATCATAGAAAAGGTAGCTAATGTCACCTCCGTAGCCCCGTTCAAGATTTCCGCTGAATTGCTAGCTATCCGCTTTGCAAAATCGAATGGCTCTTGATTATATTCTCGCCAAGGAAGGTGGGACGTGTGCCCTGATTGGATCAGAATGTTGTACTTATATTCCAGATAGCCCCAAATAAATCACTGATTTGACAAAACACATTAAAAGTGAGGTTAAGAAGCTTAAGCAACCCAGATCCAGTACTCTTTGCAGTTGGGTTACTGGGTGGTAAGGATCCTTGGGAGACTCAGTGGTATAAGGCTTGGTCATGTTCTTCATAGTTATTTTTGCTATGTGTGTTTCGGACAATTGAATGTGTCTGTAAGAGAAAGTCCAAAATGCCCTGAAATAGTAATACCTTTACAATATATGAAGGGTGCTTACTATTAATTTTTCACTGCAAAGGATCATCAAAAATAACTGTTCATAAATGTGTTTCCTTCTTCTTCAACCTTTCTCTTCTTTCTTTTTTACTATTGTAAATGATCTATTCTATTTTTGTTTAGAATAATCAAAAGGGGGGAATGATAGATTACTGATTTATTGATTCACTGATTTATTGCTTAACTGATTTATTTGGTGCCTTTAAGAATTGATTCAGTGTGGTTCTACATTTCATAATTCAGTGCACAGACAAAGGATGGAATAGCCACAAGTCCAATGTGGAAAGTTGGTCATTGTTTCAGATAATGAAGAAGAATTGCTATGCAGGAATCTAACATTGTTTCATGAAATGTTGCATAAAAGCCTCTTGTAATAAATAAACCATTGTTATTCAATACATTTAGTAATGAAAATGTTTCACAGCCTTAGCAACAGTCTTAGCAACAGCAACATTTAGTAATGAAAATGTGTCAAAGCCTTAGCTACAGCAAGGTTAATGCAAACACCAAATCTTTATAAGATTGGCGTACGTGGCAGGCATACGTAGACATTTAATTAATTTGATGGACATTAACAAATCTTAAGTAATGACCAATGTTTGAATAACAAATCATTTTCTAAGTGACAGACATCTATTTGAACAAATTAGGAGGTTTCAGCTGAGAATTCGAAGCCAATGAGAGTAAATGAGGGATTATGCCATAGACGTGGATTCCCTTAAAAGTAAGACCTCGTGGGCGAGGTTTCGTTCTTGAATTCCTCCCTTCCTGAATTCTTGAATCATCTATTTTTTATACTTTTCTTATGCTTTTATGTTTAATGCTTTTCGCTACGTTCTGACCAGTTTATGTATTATTTGATCTACGTTTATATTTAATTCTTATGCAAGTGTGTTAAAGGGAATAATTTGCAATAAAGTTACATTTTTGGACACCTCCAAGCAACCTGACCTTGGGTTCTTATTTGAAGATAAAATAAGTGTTCGTATACTAACCCACACACCCGCTTTCGGCGGCTCCGAGTCCCTCCACCCAAGCAAAATCCGTCTCCAGGCTATCAGGGAGGCAAAGGCCAAGACATCGGCCTTTCTTGCCCCCTGGACTCCCGGGTCTTCCAACATCCCAAATGTCACTACCTCTAGACTCGGGGCCACCTTTATCCCCAACACTAGGTTTGCTAGAGTCACTCGGGAGGATTGAAACTAGTGTGGCAGGGGGGTGGGAACCAAAGCGGTAGCTTAGAAGGTGTAAAAATTGAAGGGGAAATAGAGCACAAAAATAAGAGAACAACATCGCCCTGTCTGCTCAAACACAGTGGTTTGAAGTGTATTTGTTTCAATGTCAGAAGTATAGCGAGTGAGGCAGATGAACTTAGAGCAGTTATTAGTACTTGGAATTGCGATGCTGTGGCTATCACAGAAACATGGTTAAAGGAAGGGCAGGATTGGCAGCTGAATGTTGGAGGAGTTGGATGCTTCAGGAGAGATCAAGGGGGATGTAAAAGGGGTGGGGGAGTAGCATTACTGGTTTAGGAGAATATTATAGCCGTACAGCGGGAGGACACCTTGGAGGGCTCATACAATGAGGCAATCAGGGTAGAGCTTAGGAACAGGAAGGGGGCAATCAAAATATTGGGTGTTTATTACAGCCCCCCCTCCCCCTCAACTGCCAGCGATAGACAGATAGGTAGAGAGGTTTTGGATAGGTGCAAAAGTAACAGGTTTGTTGTGGTAGGGGATTTTAATCTCCCCTATATTGACTGGGACTCACTTCGTGCTAGGGGTTTGGATGGGGTAGAGTTTGTAAGGTGCATCCAGGAATGCTTCTTGATGCAATATGTAGATAGTCCAACTGAGAAAGGGACAGTACTGGATCTGGTATTGGGGAATGAGCCTGGACAGGTAGTTGAGGTTTCAGTAGGGGAACATTTTGGGGGTAGTGACCACAATTCCGTAATTTTTAAGGTACTTTTGGACAGGGATGAGGGTAACTCTCGTGTTAAGGTGCTAAACTGGAGAACGGCAAATTATGATAACACTAGACAGGAATTGAAGAATTTGGATTGGGTGCGGCTGCTGGAGGGTAAATCAGCATCGGACATGTGGGAGTCTTTCAAGCGACAGTTAATTAGGATTCAGGAAAGTCACATTTCTGAGAGAACGAAGATAAGTATGGGAAGTTAGGGAGCCATGGATAACGAGGGATATTGTGAACCTCGTCAAAAAGAAAAAGGAGACTTTTGTACTGTCCAGAAGCGTGGGGACAGTCGAAATCCTTGAGGAGTATAAAGAAAGTAGGAAGGTAATGAAACGGGCAATTAGGAGGGCTAGGAGGAGTCATGAAAAGTCCTTGGTAAGTAGGATTAAAGTGAATCCCAAAACTTTTTATTCACATGTAAAAAGCAAGTGGTTGGCCAGGGAAAGGATTGGACCACTGAGGGACAATGGACAATAATCTATGTGCTGAGCCAGAGGAAATGGGCGAGGTACTAAATGAATACTTTGCATCAGTGTTCACTAAAGAAAGGGACTTTGTGGAAGTTGATTCTTGGGTAGGATGTATGGACAGTCTGGATCATCAAAAAGGAAGTGGTATTGGGTCTTTTAAAAGACATTAAGGTAGATAGGTCTCCTGGGCCAGATGGGATTTACCCCCAGAATACTGAGGGAAGCAAAGGAGGAAATTGCTGGGGCCTTGACTGACATCTTTGTATCCTCATTGGCTACAAGTGAGATCCCAGAGGACTGGAGAATAGCTAATGTGGTACCGCTGTTTCAGAGAGGTAGCAGGGATAATCCTGGAAACTATAGGCCGGCGAGCCTCACGTCGGTAGTAGGTAAATTAATGGAGAGAATTCTCAGGGACAGGATTTATACCCATTTGGAAACAAATGGACTCATTAGCGATAGCATGGTTTTGTGAAGGGAAGGTCGTGCGTCACTAACTTCATCGAGTTTTTTGATGAGGTGACAAAGATGATTGATGAGGGGAGGGCGGGGGATGTTGTTTACATGGACTTCAGTAAAGCCTTCGACAAGGTACCTCATGGCAGACTGGTACAAAAGGTGAAGTCACACGGGATCAAAGGTGAGGTGGTAAGATGGATACAGAAGTGGCTCGGTCACAGAAGGCAAAGGGTAGCAGGAGAAGGGTGATTTTCTGAATGGAATGTTGTGATTAGTGGTGTTCCACAGGGATCGGTGCTTGGGCCTCTGTTGTTTGTGGTGTACATAAACGATTTGGAGGGAAATGTAGCCGGTCTGATTAGTAAGTTCGCGGATGACACCAAGGTTGGTGGAGTGGCAGATAGTGTTGAGGATTGTCAGAAGATACAGCAGGGCATAGATAAGTCAGAGACTTGGGCAGAGAAATGGCAAATGGAGTTTAATCCGGACAAATGTGAGGTCATGCATTTTGGTAGGTCTAACATAGAGGGGAAATATACCGTAAACCCTTAGGAATATAGAAAGTCAGAGAGATCTGGGTGTGCAGGTCCACAGGTCTTTTAAGGTGGCAACACATGTGGACTTGTGGAATGCTTGCCTTCATTGGACCGGGCATAGAGTATAAAAACTGGCAAGTCATGCTTCAGTTGTATAGAACCTTGGTAAGGCCGCACTTGGAATATTGCGCACAATTCTGGTCGCCACACTACCAGAAGGATGTGGAGGCTTTGGAGAGGGTGCAGAGGAGGTTTACCAGGATGTTACCTGGTCTGGAGGGTGTTAGCTATGTGGAGAGACTGAATAGACTGGGACTGTTTTCATTAGAAAGACGGAGGTTGAGGGGTGACCTGATAGAAGTCGACAGGATTATGAGGGGCATGGATAGAGTGGATGGGCAGGCACTCTTTCCCAGGGTGGAGGGGTCAGTCACTAGGGGACATAGGTTTAAATTCCGTGGGGCAAATGAGATGTGTGAGGCAAGTTTTTTACGCAGAGGGTGGTGAGTGCCTGGAGGTGTTGCCAGGGGAGGTTGTGGAAGCAGATACATTAACGGCATTCAAAAGGCATCTTGACAAACACATGGATAGGATGGGTATAGAGGGATAGGGCGCAAGAAAGTGCTGAGGGTTTTGGCAAAGGTTGGTATCATGACCAGTACAGGCTTGGAGGGCCCAAGGGCCAGTTCCTGTGCTGTATTGTTCTTTGTTCTAACACTTCGGACATTAAGTCTGCAAACCACTGCCCAAAACATGTGGACATGGTTCATAGGCCTCCTTGCGCATATTCCACATCTATCCACTACTCCCTAAAACAGTCTACTCATCCTTGCCACCGTCACATGTACCCTGTGGACTATTTTAAACTGAATAAGGCTGAGCCTTGCAGACAACGAGGATGCATTTACCCTCCAGAGGGCCTCTTCCCACGTCCCAGCCTCCACTTCCCCCCAGCGCCTTCCGTTTAACATCTCCTATTGGGGCTCCCGCCCAGTCCTTATTTTTTTTAAAAATATATTTTTATTGAAGTATTTGCAAAATTCTTATAACAATAACAAACGCAATAATAATAACGTAAACATCAACATGGTAAAAAAGACATTTCCCATCTAACCCCTTCTCTTCATCCCTCAACCATATTGCACCTACCCGCCACCCCCCCCCCCCCCCCCCCCCCCCCACCCCCTCCTTCGGAATGCTGCTACTGCCGACATTTTAATTTTACCCGAGAAAGTCGACGAACGACTGCCACCTCCGAGAGAGCCCTAGCATTGACCCTCTCAAGGCAAACTTTACTTTCTCCAGCCTGAGAAACCCAGCCATGTCACTGACCCAAGTCTCCACACTCGGGGGCTTCGAGTCCCTCCACATTAAAAGGATCCGTCTCCAGGCTACCAGGGAGGCAAAGGCCAAAACGTCGGCCTCTTTCACTCTCTGGACTCCCGGATCTTCTGACACTCCAAAGATCGCTATCTCCGGACTCGGCACCACCCGCGTGTCTAGCACCCTGGACATTTAGCAAACCCCTGCCAAAACCCTCTAAGCTTCGGGCATGTCCAAAACATGTGGACATGGTTTGCTGGGCTTCCCGCACACCTAGCACATCTATCTTCTACCCCGAAAAACTTGCTCATCCTCACTACCGTCATGTGTGCCCAGTGTACCACCTTAAACTGTATTAAACTGAGCCTGGCACATGATGAGGAGGAATTAACCCTGCTTAGGGCGTCCGCCCACAGACCTGCCTCCAACTCCCCACCTAGCTTCTTCTCCCACTTGCCCTTCAGTTCCTCCACCGGGGTCTCCTCCGCCTCCAACAACTCCTGATAGACATCTGACACCTTCCCACCCAGGTACTGGACACTACTCTGTCCTGTATCCCCCATGGCGGTAAAAGCGGGAAAGCCAACACCTGTTTTCTCAGAAAGTCCCGCACTTGCAAATATCTGAAACCATTCCCCGGCGGCAACTTGAACTTATCCTCCAGCGCCTCCAGACTGGGAAAACTCCCGTCTATGAATAGATCCCCCATCCGTTTAATTCCTGCTCTCTGCCAGCTCCGGAACCCGCCATCTATCCTGCCCGGTGCGAACCTGTGGTTATTGCAAATCAGGGTCCAGACCGACGCACCCTCCACCTTCTTATACCTCCTCCATTGCCCCAAGATCCTCAGTGCCGTCACCACCACCGGGCTAGTGGAGTAGCGAGCCGGCGAGAACGGCAGAGGTGCCGTTACCAATGCTCCCAAACTGGTACCTTTGCATGACGCCGCCTCCATCCGCTCCCATGCCGACCCCTCCCCCACTACCCACTTACTAATCATCGCTATATTAGCCACCCAGTAGTAGCTGCAGAGGTTCGGCAGCGCCAACCCACCCTCCCCCCGACTGCGCTCCAGCAACATTTCCTTCACTCGGGGTTTTACTCGCCCACACAAAGCCGGAAATAATCTTGTTCACCCGCTTGAAAAAGGCCTTAGGGATGAAGTTGGGGAGGCACTGGAAAACAAACAGAAATCTGGGGAGGACTGTCATTTTCATGGCCTGTACCCCCCCCCCGCCAACGACAGCAGGAGCATATCACATCTTTTAAAGTCCCCTTCCATTTGCTCTACCAGCCGGGTTAGGTTGAGCTTTTGTAATGCCTCCCATTTCCGAGCCACCTTTATTCCCAGGTAGCGAAAGCTCCTCTCTACCATCTTGAGTGGCAGCTCCTTCAGTCTCCTCTCCTGCCCCCTTGCCTGGATCACGAACAATTCACTTTTTCCCATGTTCAACTTATACCCCGAAAACCTGCCGAATTCCCCCAAGACCTGCATAACCTCCCCCAACCTCTCCACCGGGTCCGAAATATACAAGAGCAGATCGTCCGCGTAAAGCGAAACACGATGCTCCCCCCCCCTCCCAATTACTTGACACTCTCAGCGCCAAGGCCAGTGGCTCTATAGCCGGAGCGAACAGCAACGGGGAGAGGGGGCACCCCTGCCTCGTCCCTCGGTGTAACTTAAAATACCCTGACTTCAGCCGGTTCGTGCACACGCTCGCAACAGGTGCCTGTAGAGCAATCGCACCCAGTCACTAAAGCCCTCACCAAACCCAAACCTTCCCAGCGTCTCCCACAGGTACTCCCACTCCACCCGATCAAAAGCCTTCTCCGCGTCCATCGCTACCACCACCTCAGCCTCCTCTCCTTCTGAGCATCATAATTACATTTAAAAGTCTCCGGACGTTAGCATTGAGCTGTCTGCCTTTAACGAATCCAGTTTGGTCCTCCCCTATCACCCCCGGGACACAGTCTTCTATCCCAGTGGCCAGAATCTTAGCCAGCAGCTTGGCATCTAAGTTCAAAAGCGAAATCGGCCTATATGACCCACATCGCTCCGGATCCTTCTCTCGTTTAAGAATGAGTGAAATCGAGGCCTGCAACATCATTGAGGGGGAGGATTTCCCTCTCTCCAGCCTCGTTAAAAGTCCTCACAGCAGTGGGCACAACATATCTGAGAACTTCTTATAAAATTCTACCAGGTAACCGTCGGCCCAGGAGCTTTGCCCGACTGCATGCCCTCCTGTCCTTTAACAATTTCCTCGACCTCAATCGGAGCCCCCAGCCCTTCCACCAGGTCCTCCTCCACCCTCGGAAACCTCAACTGATCTAGGAATTGCCTTCTGCTCTAGCCGGGGGTTCCGACTCATATGATTTACTATTAAAAAAAATGTAAAACTTTGTTCACCCCCCCTGGGTCCATGACCATGTTACCCTCCCTATTCTTTATTCTCCCAATCTCCCTGGCTGCCTCTATCTTCCTAAGCTGGTGCGCCAGCATCCTGCTCGCCTTTTCCCCGTATTCGTAAACTGCCCCCTTTACTTCCTCAACTGTTCCACTGCTTTCCCTGTGGTCAACAACTCAAACTCCGCCTGTAGCTTCCGGCGCTCCCTCAGCAGCCCAGCGTCCGGGGCCTCCGCATATCTCCTATCTACTCGAAGTATCTCCTCCACTAATCTCTCCCTCTCTGCTCGTTCCTCCTTTTCTCTATGGGACTGAACCAAAATTAGTTCCCCTCTTACAACTGCCTTCAGAGCCTCCCAAACCGTCGCTGTTGATACCTCTCCCGTGTCATTTGTTTCCAGGTAGTTCTGGATGGACTTATTCACCCGCCCACAGACCGCTTTGTCCGCATAACACCAAGGGCAATTTTGGACACTAAGGGCAATTTAGCATGGCCAATCCACCTAACCTGCACATCTTTGGACTGTGGGAGGAAACCGGAGCACCCGGAGGAAACCCACGCACACACGGGGAGGATGTGCAGACTCTGCACAGACAGTGACCCAAGCCGGAATCGAACCTGGGACCCTGGAGCTGTGAAGCAATTGTGCTATCCACAATGCTACCGTGTTGCCCCATTATTAGAAGCCGCCTCCATCTGCCCCATACCGACCCGTCCACCACTACCCATTTCCTAACCATAGCAATGTTAGCCGTTCAGTAATAATTAATCATATTCGGCAACACCAGCCCACCATCTCCTTGCCCCCGTTCCAAAAACACCCTCTTGACCCGCGGGGTCTTCCCTGTCCACACAAACCCCCAAATTAGCGCATTGACCTTTTTCGGAACGAAGATCGGGAGGTTCTGAAATACGAACAGGAACCTTGGCAACACCGTCATCTTTACTGTCTACACCCGTCCGGCCAACGACAATGGCAGCCTATCCAGTCTTAAAATCCCCCTTCTTCTGCTCCACCAACCGAGCCAAATTCAACTTTTTCAGCTGCGTCCAACCCTGCGTCACCTGGATGCCCAGGTACCTGAAATTCTCCCCCTCCACCTTTAACGGAATATCCCTCACCTCCTTTCCTGCCCTCTGGTCTCAATCAGGAACACCTTGCTCTTTCCCATGTTCAGCTTGGCCAAAGCCCTCCAAAATTCCAATAATTCAGCCAATGCCCCACTGTGGATCCAAAATATATTGCAACAGGTCATCCGCATACAGCTCAATGTCCCTGCACAATCTCTTTCCAACCCCTTGACGCTCTAAGCGCCAGGGCCAACGGCTCTGCTGCCAGGGCAAAAAGCAACGGGGAGAGTGGGCACCCCTGCCTTGTCCCACAGCGCAACCCAAAATATCCCGGCTCGTCCGCACATTTGCTACTGGGGCCCGATACAGCAACTGGATCCAATCCACAAACCCCTGCCCGAATCCAAACCATCCCAACAAATCCCACAGATATTCCCAATCCACCTGGTCGAAAGCCTTCTCTGCATCCATTGCCAATGCCGCCTCTACTTCCTGACCATTCAGGGGCTTCATAATCACGTTAAGTAACCTCCTCACATTTGCCGACAACTTCCTCCCCTTAACAAACCCCGTTTGGTCCTCACCTATCACCCCCAGGAAACAGTCCTCGATTTGTGAAGCCAACACCTTCGCCTGCAATTTGCCATCCAGATTTAACAACGATATCGGATGGTAGGATCCGCACTGCTCCAGATCCTTATCTTTCATTAGTATCAGGGAGATGGATGCCTGTGATAGTGTAGGGGGGATATCACCCCTCTCCCTAGCCTCAACGTATGCCCTCACCAGCGGCCTCAGATTCCGACCAAACCTTTTATAAAACTCCGCCGGGAACCCATCTGGGCCCGGAGCCTTCCCTGCATGCATCACTCCCATTCTCTCCATCACCTCCCTCAACCCAATGGAGGCATCCAGCCCCTCCTCGAGGCCCTCGCCCACCTTGGGAAACTCCAGCCCATCCAGAAACTGCCACATCCACTTCCTCCCAGCCGGGGACTCCCACTCATATAGCTCCCTATAAAACTCCCCATTCACTCCCACCGGGTCCAGTACCACCCTTCCTGTCCCATCCTTCACTCTTACAATCTCCCTCGCCGCCTCCTGCTTCCTAGGTTGGTTGGGCCAGCATCCTGCTCGCCTTCTCCCCGTACTCGTACATTGTCCCCCTGGTCCACCGTAACTGCCCTACTGCCTTCCCTGTAGACACCAGCCCAAACTCTATCGGGAGTCTCTGCCTCTCCTTAAACAACCCTGCCGCCAGAGCCTCCGAGTAACTCCGATCGACTTTCAGAATCTCTTCCACCAACCTTGCCATCTCTGCTTGTTCCACCTTTTCCCTGAGTGCCCGAATCAAAATAAATTTCCCCTAAACACCGCCTTGAGTGCCTCCCACAGCTTGGCAGCCGTAACCTGCCCTGTATCGGTGAGTTCCACATACTCCCTGATGGCAGCCCTTACCCACTCGCACACCTCCTCTTCCGCCAACAACCCCACATCTAGCCTCCACTGCGGGCGCTAGGCCCACACTCTGGTCGACTTGCAAATCTGCCCAGTGCGACGCGTGGACTGAAACCACAATCGCTGAATACTCTGAGTCGACCATCCCCGCCAACAACGCCTCGTTCAGCGCAAAAAAGTCAATCCGGGAGTACACCCGGTGCACATGAGAAACTACGAAAGCTCCGTCGCCCTCGGCCTCCCAAACCTCTACGGTCTACCCTCCCACATCCGTTCCATGAACCCTTTCAGCTCCTTAGCCACTGCTGACACCTTCCCCGATCTCGGGCACGACTGGTCCAAACGTGGCTCAATGACCGTGTTAAAAGGATGATCCAGAGGTGGCAACCATTCGTCGACTTCTTTGCGGGAAATTAATCGTCAGCAGACGGGGAGGGGGAGGGGTAGTTTAGATTAGAGTAGGGGGTCAATAAGGGTGGAACCTGTACAAGAGGTAAATGGCTTTTGCACTATGTTTATGGTTTCATGTATATTGTTTATTTTGTTGTTGTTACTATACCAAAAATACCTCAACAAAATGTTTATTAAAAAAAAAGCATGATCAACCGGTGCGAGTCCAGGTCAGGGATCTTCCCCAGCACCTGACCCAAACTCCACATCGTCCCAGTTTGGGGCATAAACATTCACCAAAATCATGGGCAACCCTTCCAGCTTCCCACTAACCATCATAAACCTCCCACTCCCCCACCCCAAAATGTCACAATGTTCCCCACCTCGAATGCCACCCAGTTATTTACCAACTCCGCCACCATCCTCGTCTTCATGTCCAGTCCCAAATGAAATACCTGCCCCATCCATCCTTTCCTCAACCTTGCCTATCCCCTATCTTTAAATGCGTCTCTTGTAAGACATGTCCGCCTTCAGATTCCTCAGATGCGCGAACACACGTGGTCGTTTGACCGGCCCATTCAGCCCCCTCATGTTCCACGTGACCAGCCTGATTGGTTGGCTCCCTGCCCCCCTCCCCTGCCGATCAACCATATCCCTTTTTGTGTCAGCCCCTGGCCCGCATCACGCGGCCCTCCAGGTTACCCCTCGGATGTCCACCGTCATCACTCCCTCGCCCGCTGCGCCACAGCAACCACACCATTGTCAGCAACCACCCCCCCTCCCCCAAGCAAAACAGCAACCCCATCCCCCACCCCTCCACTGTATTCCTATAAACTAGCCCACCCAGCTAGCCTGGCAGCCCCCCTCCCGAGACCTCCAAGCCTCCTACCCCCACTGATTCCCCTTCCACCCTGTTCGCACCCCCTGAAGAAACAAACAAGTAGAAAAAGGTGCACTCACCCTTGATGCTCCCCAAGCACCCCGCCACCTATCCCAACAAAACATTTCAAAGGAGAAGAGCTTTCCAACAACCATCAAAAGAAACCACCTCCTCACACTTCCTCAAAGTTCAATGTCCTCCTTCTCCTGCCAGTCCATTGTCCCTCAAAAATCCCGTCGCCTCCTCTGGCGTACCAAAATAATGTTCCCGATTCTGGAAAGTCACCTGGAGGCTGGCCATGTACAACACCCCAAACCTCACCCCCTTCTTGAAAAGGGCAGCCTTGACCCAGTTAAACCCGGCCCTCCTCGTCGCCAGTTCTGCGCCCAGGTCCTGGTACACCCGCAGCTCGTTCCTTTCCCAGGTGCACCTCCTCGTATGCCTCGCCCATCGCAGAATCTTCTCCTTGTCCAGGAAACGGTGCAATTGCACCACCATCGCCCTCGGTGGCTCACCCGCCTGTGGTCTCCTCATTAGCACCTTGTGCGCTCGGTCGACCTCCAGGGGCCGGTTGAAGGCCCCCTCCCCTATCAACTTTTCTAACACCTTGGTCACATACGTGCCGACCTCCACACCCTCAATGCCTTCGGGCATCCCCATGATCTTCAAGTTTTGTCTTCTGGGGCGGTTTTCCAGATCCCCCACCTTCTCCTTCAGCTGCTTTTGGGTCTCCCGCATCACTCCCATTTAGGCCACCAATGAGGCGAACTGTTCCTTGTGCTCCACTTTCTGGATCACCTGGCCCTGGGACTCCAGCTTCTGCTCCACTTGGTCAATTGCCGCTTTAAGCAGCTCTACCACACTGGCTAGGTCCTCATGGGCTTCCCTTCTCTGCTGGCTTATTTATCATTTGAGAAGTCCACCAGCTGCTCCGTTGACCACTGGGCGGGCAGAACAGGCCCTTTGCCCTCCGCCATTTTGACCTGTGGCGCATAAAGATTCTCTTGCTCCAACAGCTCCCTTCTTCTCAATCCACTTCTGGTCAGTGGATCTATCCACCAGCCACACAGGATAGAAATGGCAGGATACGGGGAATTATAAGCTTAGTCAAAAGGAAAAAGGAAGCATATGATCGGTCTAGGCATCTAAAAACTGACAAAGCCCTTGAGGAGTACAGTGAAAGGAGGAAGGAACTTAAACGTGGAATACGGAGGGCTAAAAGGAGCCATGAAATGTCTTCAGCAAACATGGTCAAGGAGAATCCCAAGGCTTTTTATGCATATATTAGGAGCAAGAGGATAGCAAGAGAAAGAGTAGGCCCACTTAAGGACAATTGAAGGACGTTATGTGTGGAACCACAGGAAGTGGGGGAAATCCTTAATGAGTACTTTGTATCGGTATTCACCAGGGAGAAGGACATGACGGATGTTGAAGTCAGGGATAGGTGTGTGAACTCTCTTGAGAACATCAATATATCAAAGGAGGAAGTGTTGAGTATCCTAAATTGCATTAAGTTGACAAGTTCCAATGACCGGATGGGATCTATCCCAGGTTACCGCGGGATGCAAGGGGGGGAAATCGCTGGGCCTTAGCAGATATCTTCACATCCTCTTTGACCATATTGAATATGCAACCTGTTCACGCCGATTGTGGGCAAGATCCAAATCATGGCGCCTCATGAGATCTTGGTAGATCTCGGGAGGCATAACGAGCGTCATAAATCTCATGAGAGGTTAATGGCTGCGTCGCGTCCCGAGTCGGGCGCGATGAGGCCGGTAGATCGTACCCACAGAAACTATTACCTTTGGGAAAAGGTTTGAGAACCCGAGGATCCCAATTTAAGGTGGTTGGCCAAAGAAACAATGATGAAAGGTAAAACTGCAGCAGGTGGTTAGGATCTGGAATGTACTGCCCGAGTGTGGTGTAGGGAGATAAAATCCTTTCTTTCAAAAGGGAATTGGAGAAAGAAATTGCAGGTCCAACTGAAACTTGCTCTTGCATAGCGTTGGCGAAGAAGAGAGCTGAAGGGCTAAACGGCCTCTTTCTCAGCTGCAACCATTCGATGATAAATAGTGCAGTATTTCAACAGAAAACCACTGACGCAATGTTTATTATTGTTTCTAAATCAACTGTGGAAATACCAGTTCCTTGTTCCAGTCATGTGAAGTACCTGCTTACTCAATAAGATATGGGTGAAGATCACAGAAGAAACTACAGGTCCTGCACTCAAGGGTAAGCCCGGAAATTTACCCTCTCATAGACGACGCAGAGGATTTCCCGGCGGCGCTCGCAGCACTAAAGAGCGTCTACGTTCGCCCAGTGAACCAGGTCTACGCACGCTACCAACTCGCAACGAGACGGCAAAGTCCCGGAGAATCGCTAGAGGAGTTCTACGCCGCGCTGCTAATTTTGGGACAGGGCTGCGGCTGCCCGCCGGTAAACGCGACTGAACACACGGACATGTTAATTCGCGATGCGTTTGTGGCAGGTATGAACTCTCCCCAAATCCGCCAAAGACTTTTAGAAAAAGAGTCGCTAGGACTCTCAGAGGCACGGGCCATCGCAGCTTCCCTAGATGTGGCCTCGCAAAATGCCCGCGCCTACGGCCCCGACCGCGCGGCAGCCCCTTGGGCTCCGTGGACCCCCGTCGCGACAAACCGCCCCCCCCCCCTCCCTCACAGGCTTGCGCGGTTAAGACGCCAGATCATCCCGGGGGGGCCCGCTGCTATTTCTGCGGGCAGGCGAAACACCCCCGGCAGCGCTGCCCGGCCCGCGCAGCGACTTGCAAGAGCTGCGGGGAAAAGGGCCATTTCGCGGCTGTGTGCCGGTCCCGGGGGGTCGCCGCTGTCCCCGGAGAAGAAAGAGTCCAGCGCATCCCAAACGCTCCCCAACCCCACCCAGCGCCCCATGTGCGACCCGCGGGCGCCACCATTTTGGGTCCCGGCCACCACGAGGGGAGGATGGGCGCCGCCATCTTGTGACCCCCCAGCCATGTGCGATGCATGGGGGCGGCCATTTTGTCCACCCCCGACCACGTGCGATCCGTGGGGGCGGCCAGTTTGTCCACCCCCGGCCGCGTGCGATTCATGGATGCCGCCATCTTGGATGACAACAAAGGACCCCAGCATCGACGGCTCCACGGGGTCCGAAGAAGACGCTGAGACACTACGACCACATCTGGCCTCGGTGACGCTGGATCAAGCACGGCCCCGGACGCTCCAGACGACGACAACAACGGTGCTGATCAACGGACACGAGACACCATGCCTGATCGACTCCGGGAGCACCGAAAGCTTCATCCACCCCGACACGGTAAGACGCTGTTTTTTGACCATCCGTCCCAGTACGCAAAAGATTGCCCTAGCTGCAGGATCCCACTCCGTAGAGATCAAAGGGTTCTGCATAGTGACCCTAACGGTGCAAGGAAGGGAGTTTAAAAACTACAGGCTCTACGTCCTTCCCCAACTCTGCGCGCCCACATTACTGGGATTAGATTTCCAGTGCAACCTGCAGAGCCTAACGTTTCAATTCGGCGGCCCAATACCCCCACTCACTATCTGCGGCCTCGCAACCCTCAAAGTTGAACCGCCATCCTTGTTTGCAAACCTCACCCCGGATTGCAAACCCGTCGCCACTAGGAGCAGATGGTACAGCGCCCAGGACCGGACATTTATCCGGTCCTAAGTCCAGCGGTTGCTGAAGGAAGGCATAATCCAGGCCAGCAATAGTCCCTGGAGAGCACAGGTGGTAGTAGTAAAGACCGGGGAGAAGCAAAGGATGGTCATAGACTAGAGCCAGACCATCAACAGGTACACACAGCTAGATGCGTACCCTCTCCCCCGCATATCCGACATGGTAAATCGGATTGCCCAATATAAGGTCTTCTCCACCGTGGGCCTCAAGTCCGCCTATCACCAGCTCCCCATCCGCCCAAGTGACCGCAAGTACACAGCCTTCGAGGCAGATGGGCGACTATATCACTTCCTAAGGGTCCCATTTGGCGTCACAAACGGGGTCTCGGTCTTCCAACGGGAGATGGACCGAATGGTTGATCAACACGGGTTACAGGCCACGTTCCCGTATCTCGACAACGTAACCATCTGCGGCCACGATCAGCAGGACCACGACGCCAACCTCCAAAAATTCCTCCAGACCGCAAACGCCTTGAACCTCACATACAACGAGGACAAGTGCGTGTTTAGCACAAACCGGCTGGCCATCCTGGGATACGTAGTGCGCAATGGGATAATAGGCCCCGACCCCGAACGCATGCGCCCCCTTATGGAATTTCCCCTTCCCCACTGCTCCAAAGCCCTGAAACGATGCCTGGGGTTTTTTTCATCTTACGCCAGTGGGTCCCCCAGTATGCAGACAAGGCCCGCCCACTAATACAGACTACTACCTTCCCCCTGTCGACAGAGGCTCGCCAGGCCTTCAGCCGCATCAAAGCGGATATCGCAAAGGCCACGATGCGCGCCATCGACGAGTCCCTCCCCTTCCAGGTCGAGAGCGACGCCTCCGATGTAGCTCTAGCGGCCACCCTTAACCAAGCGGGCAGACCCGTGGCCTTCTTCTCCCGAACCCTCCACACCTCAGAAATCCGGCACTTCTCAGTGGAAAAGGAAGCCCAAGCCATAGTGGAAGCTGTGCGACATTGGAGGCATTACCTGGCCGGCAGGAGATTCACTCTCCTCACTGACCAACGGTCGGTAGCTTTCATGTTCGATAATGCACAGTGGGGCAAAATTTAAAATGACAAGATCTTAAGGTGGAGGATCGAGCTCTCCACCTTCAACTACGAGATCTTGTACCGTCCCGGAAAGCTGAACGAGCCGTCCGATGCCCTATCCCGCGGCACATGTGCCAACGCACAAATAGACCGTCTCCAAACCCTCCACGAGGACCTCTGCCACCCGGGGGTCACTCGGTTCTACCATTTTATAAAGTCCCGCAACCTCCCCTACTCCGTGGAGGAGGTCCGTACTGTCACCAGGAACTGCCACATCTGCGCTGAGTGCAAACCGCATTTTTTCAGGCCAGATAGAGCGCACCTGATCAAAGCTTCCCGCCCCTTTGAACGCCTCAGTCTGGATTTCAAAGGGCCCCTCCCCTCCACCGATCGAAACACATACTTCCTGAACGTGGTGGACGAGTACTCCCGTTTCCCTTTCGCCATCCCCTGCCCCGACATGACAGCGGCCACAGTTATTAAAGCCCTTAGCACTATATTCACACTGTTCGGTTGCCCCGCATATATCCATAGCGACAGGGGGTCCTCCTTCATGAGTGACGAGCTGCGCCAGTTCCTGCTCAGCAAGGGCATAGCCTCGAGCAGGACGACCAGCTACAACCCCCAGGGGAACGGGCAAGTAGAGAGGGAGAACGGCACGGTCTGGAAGACCGTCCTACTGGCCCTAAGGTCCAGGGATCTCCCAGTTTCACGGTGGCAGGAGGTCCTCCCGGACGCTCTCCACTCCATCCGGTCTCTGCTGCGTACCACCACTAACCAAACGCCGCATGAGCGCCACCTTGTCTTCCCCAGGAAGTCCTCCTCCGGAACGTCGCTGCCGACCTGGCTGGCGGCCCCAGGACCCATCTTGCTCCGGAAACATGTGCGGGCGCACAAGTCGGACCCGTTGGTCGAGAGGGTTCATCTCCTCCACGCGAACCCGCAGTACGCCTACGTGGCATACCCCGACGGCCGACAGGACACGGTCTCCCTGCGAGACCTGGCGCCCGCCGGCAACACGCACACCCCCCCGACACCGATCACCCCCTCCCTGCCACCGGCGCACCCCGCGACCGCCCCCTTCCCGGGAGGATCGGTCCTCCTCCCATGTCCGACCAGGAGTGAAATAGAAGCAGACACCGAAAAGCTCCTGGAGACGACAACGCGGGAACAAGCACCTGCACCACCACCGGGGCTGAGGCGATCGACAAGGAAGACCAGACCGCCCGCTCGACTCGTGGCATCGGTGTAACACAAGAATGTTGTGGACTCTAATGAGAATGTTCTTTTCCTCTTACGAATATTGTAAATAGTTCACAAACCCTGTACATAGCCCAATGTAGGGCAAAGTGTAGAGCATTGAAAGGACATGCCAAAAATGTTCTCCTCCCAGGACCAGCCTTGTAAACCCCTACCACCATGCGAAGCACCACCCCGCCGGGTTCATTTTTAACAAGGGGTGAATGTGGTAGTATGCATTAGGGGTCATGTGGGACTGTGAAGCCGTGATGCTATTGGCTGACAGATCCCGGGTCCTGGTTGGCTGTTGATCCCTAGCTCCGCCCTGAAGGCGGAGTATAAGAACCTGGGCTTCTCCCCGCAGCTCCAGTCTGTTGCTGAACTGCAGGGAACAAGTCACGCTTAATAAAGCCTCATCGACTTCACCTCTATTCGTCTCTCTCGTAAGTCATTGTGCGCTACAATGGGTTAACAAAGATAGATGCTATTGCCATAACATTGTCTTCATTGCAATTGTGTTGCATCCAGAAAGAATTATGAAGGCGAAGGGAAATATATTACACATATTTCTTATTTAACTTTTACAGCAATGAATGATCTTATGAACATGGCTGATCATCAAGTTCAATACCCTGATCCTGCCTTCCCCCATATCTCTTGATCCCTTTAGCCCCAAGAGCTATATCTAACTCCTTCTTGAAATTACACAACTTTCTGGCCTCAATTACTATCTGTGGTAGTGAATTTCACAGATTCACCACTCTCTGGGAGAAGACATTTCTCCTCACCTCAGTCCTAAAAGGTTTATCCCTTATCCTCAGACTGTGACCCCCTAGTTCTAGACTCTCCCACCATCAGGAACATTCTTTCTGAATCTACCCGGTCTAATCCTGTTAGAATTTTATGAATTTCTATGAGATCCCCTCTCACTCTTCTAAACTCCAATGAATATAATCCTAACCGGCTTAGTCTCTCCTCATATGACAGTCCCGCCATCGCAGGAATCAGCCTGGTAAACCTTTGCTGCACTCCCTCCACAGCAAGAACATTGTTCTTCAGATAAGGAGACCCAAACTGCACATAATACTCCAGGTGTGGCCTCACCAATGCCCTGTACAATTGCAGTAAAACATTTCTATTCCTATACTCAAATCCTCTCGCTATGAAGGCCAACATACCATTTACCTTCTTTACTGCCTGCTGTACCTGCGCGTTTACTTTCAGCGACTGATGCACGAGGATACCAAGGTCTCGCTGAGTATTCACCTCTCTCAATTTACACCCATTTAAATAATAACTTGCCTTCCTATTTTTGCTACCAAAGTGAATAACCTCCCATTTATCCACATTATACTGCATCTGCCATGCATATACCCACTCACTTAGCCTGTCCAAATCCCACTGAAGCATCTCTGCATCCTCCTCACAGCTCACCTTCCCACCCAACTTTGTATCATCTGTAGATTTAGAGATACTACATTTAGTCCCAAAACATTAATATATAATGTGAACAGTTGGGGTCCTAGCACGTATGCTTGCCAATCGGATAAAGACCCATTTACTCCAATTTATGCTTCTTGTCTGCTAATCAGATTTCTTTCCATTTCAAGACACCACCTGCAATACCATGCAGCAGGGTGGTGGCCCTGGCACTGCTGGTGCCACATTTGGTACTCTGTCAGTGCCAGCCTGGCAGAGCCACCAGCCACTACCAAGGTTGCACTGGCAGGGGTGGTGCCAGGTTGGTGGTGCCAAGCTAGCATTTTTTTGTGCACGTGCGATTGGGCTGGGGTTGCCCACCGGGCGGGGGTGGGGGAGGGGGGAGGTGTTGGCAGATGAGGGGGACCCTTCCAAGTTGTGTCCGGCTGCGGGGAGGTCGGGGATTTAGAAATGGCATCCTGATCTCTCGCTACAATGGAGAGTTCTGGCGGGCGGAGCTCCTCGTTGCAGAAATGGGGCTATGTGCGGCCTCGGCCGAGTTCCCCGTTTAGGCCCCTGTTGAATAGCCACTTTGAGTGCTGGGAAACACGCGGTTAAACAGGCTCGCTAGGAGACTTTGCTCTTTTCTGGGAAGATTGCGCCCATTGGCTTTGTACTGTGCATATGCTGATGGCATTAGCACTCTCCAGGGCCTCGGAGTTCGTGACCTTGTCCTGCCAAGAGATGCTGAGGATACATCTGAGACAGCAAAGGTGGGAACTGTTCAGCCTTTTCTCCTGCCTAACACCAGTTGTCCAGGTCTCATTGTAATAGCAGAGTGTGCTGAGGATGCAATTTTGACAGGCTCACAGTTTGGTGTAAGTCAAGTTCCTGTTGGCCCACTCAGCTTGGACCTAATGGTTGTAGCTTTTGTAATATGTGTGTTGATTTCAGTATCAAGTGACAGATTGCTGCTGACTGCAAAGCATAGATAAGTGTGTCACATTGTCAAAGTGCTGGTGAAATGACAACATTCTAGACCATGACCTTTGTCTTCCTGATGTTGATGGTCAAATCAAACACGCTAGAGGTATGAGTGAGTCAGTCTATTTGCCACTGAAGTTTTTCCTTGGTATGAAATATATTTCTAAAAAGCAAGTTGCTGAAATCCATTCAATAAATTTGAACCTCAGTTTTAATTTTCAGCTTGAATTCACAAGTAGTCAGATGCTGACAAATATTCCATTAATTTTTTATTATGTGGAAGAACAAAATTGCCACTTTCTAGCCCTTAACTAAGCTGTTCCAGTAGAGTGGCAATACTGGCATTTACCCAGCAATGTGGAAAATTTCCTGGGTATGTCCTGTAGGTAAAAAGCAGGACAAATCCAACATGGTAAATTACTGCCCCATCAGTCCAATCGCGATCACCAGTAAAGTGGAATGGCGTTGACGGTGCTATCAAGCAGCACTTACTCAGCAATAACCTACTCACTGACACTCAGTTTGGGCTCTGCCAAGAGCCACTCAGCTCCTGATCTCATTATATCCTTGGTTCAAACTTGGACAAAAGAGCTGAACTCCAGAGGTGAGGTGAGAGTTACTGCCCTTGACATCCAGGCACCATTTAACCGAGTATGGCATTAAGGAGCCCGAGCAATACTGAAGTCAGCGGGAATCAGGTTGAAAGCTCTCCACTGGTTAGAAGCATACCTGACACAAAGGAAGATGGTTGTGGTTATTGGGGGTCAGTCATCTCAGTTCCGGGAAATCACTGCAGGAGTTCCTCAGGGTAGTGCCCTAGCCCAACATTTCAGCTGCTTCATTATTGACCTTCTCTCCACCATAAGGTCAGAAGTGGGGATATTTACTGACAATTACACAACATTCGCAAGTCCTCATATACAAAAGCTGTGTGCGTTTATTTGCAGAAAGACCTGGACAATACCCAGGTTTATGCTGACAGGAGGTAAGTAATATTCGCGCCACACAAGTGCCAGGCAATGATCATCTCCAACAAGAGAGAATCTATTTCCCCATGACATTGAACGACATTAGCATCACTCAAACCCCCACGATTAACATTCTGGGTGTTAACATTGACCAGAAACTGAATTGAACTAACCACATAAATAAAGTGGTTTCAAGCGCAGAGCAGAGGCTGAGAATCCTGCGGAGTGTAACTCACCTCCTGACGCCCCAAAACCTGTCCACGGTCACCCATTCAAAAGGCACAAGTTAAGTGTGGCGAAATATTCTCCACTTGCTCAGGAAGTTCGACAACAGCACAAAGCAGCTGTATGATTGACTCCCCATCCACCAGTTTAAACTGCATTCACTGTGTTTTGAGAATGGGGACCATCTTTCATCACAAAATTGGCTGAATAATAGCAAACAGAAAAATATCAATGGATATTTTTTGGGCTTGGGGAAGGTTTGTAGCAGTGTTCTCCAGGGGTCTTTTTATGGCAGAGTTGCTGTAAGGGTGGGGCCGGACAGGAGAGGGCAGTCAGTCCGGGAGGGTAGGCGGGGAAGCAGGGTCAGACAGGGGGGGGGGTCAATCCGTGGGGAGGAGGTGGGGGGCGGGGGGGGCGGGGGGGGGAGGGTGCTGTGTTGGACCAGGGGGGAGCCTAGGGATTTGTGTGACTGGGGGTTGTACCGTACGAGGTGGGGTCTGGGTTTTTGAAAATAGTTACTCTGGAGTTAGGAGTGATTGTTTTCCTCTAACTCTTTCATAAGGACAGGTAGTACTGAGGAAGCAGGGAGGCTGCAGAAGGACTCGGGCAGGCTAGGAGAGTGGGCAAAGAAGTGGCAAATGGAATACAATGTGTAAAATTGTGAGGTTGTGCACTTTGGTAGGGAGAATAGAGGCTTGGATTATTTTCTAAATGGGAAAAGGCTTAGGAAATCAGAAAGGGACGTAGGAGTTCTAGTTCAAGATTGTCTTAAGGTTAACACCATAATAAGGCCATAAGACATAGGAGCAGAATTAGGCCACTCGGCCCATCGAGTCTGCTCCGCCATTCAATCATGGCTGATACATTTCTCATCCCCATTCTCCTGCTTTCTCCCCATAAACCCTGATCCCTTTATTGATCAAAAACCTATCTATCTCTGTCTTAAAGACACTCAGTGAATTGGCCTCTGCAGCCTTCTGCGGCAAAGAGTTCCACAGATTCACCACCCTCTGGCTGAAGAAATACTTCCTCATCTCTGTTTTAAAGGATTGACCCTTTAGTCTGAGATTGTGTCCTCTGTTTCTAGTTTCTCTTACAAGTGGAAACATCCTCTCCCCGTCCACTCTATCCAGGCCACGCTGTATCCTATACGTTTCAATAAGATCCCCCCTCATCCTTCTGAACTCCAACGAGTAAAGACCCAGAGTCCTCAACTGTTCTTTAAGATAGAGATAGAAAAGAGCTGGGAGAGAGCATCGGGTTGTGGTGTGAGGTGCTCCAGAGGGTAAATGCCTCAACTTTGTGGGCAAGCTGAAGGTGGTGTATAGGGCGCACCTCACAAAGGCGAGGATGAGCCGACTCTTTGAGGGGGTAGAGGATGTTTGTGGACATTGCGGGGGGGAGGGGAGGATTGGCCCGCAAACCACATTCATATGTTTTGGTCCTGTCCAAAGCTGGAAGGGTATTGGAGGCAGGTGTTCAGGGTAATCTCAAAGATGGTACTTGTTAGGCTTGAGCCGGGTCCTCTGGAGGCTATATTCGGGGTATCGGATCGGCCAGGGTTGGAGGCAGATGTTTTAGCCTTCGCCTCGCTGATCGCCCGAAGGCGGATCCTGTTGTGGTGGAGGTCAGTCTCTCCACTCTGTGCCCTGGCGTGGCGGGGGGATCTGTTGGAATTTTTAACACTTGAGAACATAGAACATAGAAAATACAGCACAGAACAGGCCCTTCAGCCACGATGTTGCGCCGAGCTTTTGTCCTAGATTAAGAACAAATTAATCTACACCCCATCATTCTACCGTAATCCATGTACCTATCCAATAGCCGCTTGAAGGTCCCTAATGTTTCCGACTCAACTACTTCCACAGGCAGTGCATTCCATGCCCCCACTACTCTCTGGGTAAATAACCTGCCTCTGACATCCCCCCTATATCTTCCACCATTCACCTTAAGTTTATGTCCCCTTTTAATGGTTTGTTCTACCCGGGGAAAAAGTCTCTGACTGTCTACTCTATCTATTCCCCTGATCATCTTATAAACCTCTATCAAGTCTACCCTCATCCTTCTCCGTTCTAATGAGAAAAGGCCTAGCACCCTCAACCTTTCCTCGTAAGACTTACTCTCCATTCCAGGCAACATCCTGGTAAATCTCCATTGCACCTTTTCCAAAGCTTCTACATCTTTCCTAAAATGAGGTGACCAGAACTGCACACAGTACTCCAAATGTGGCCTTACCAAGGTTTTGTACAGCTGCATCATCACC
The DNA here is from genome assembly GCF_047496885.1 of Scyliorhinus torazame. Taxonomy (NCBI): domain Eukaryota; kingdom Metazoa; phylum Chordata; class Chondrichthyes; order Carcharhiniformes; family Scyliorhinidae; genus Scyliorhinus; species Scyliorhinus torazame. The sequence continues at coordinate 301,750,611 of NC_092710.1, forward strand.
TCACGGCTCTTAAATTTAATCCCTCTGCTAATGAATGCTAGCACACCATAGGCCTTCTTCACAGCTCTATCCACTTGAGTGACAACTTTCAAAGATCTATGAACATAGACCCCAAGATCTCTCTGCTCCTGCACATTGCCAAGAACCTTACCGTTAACCGTGTATTCCGCATTCCATTCATATTTGTCCTTCCAAAATGGGCAACCTCACACTTTTCAGGGTTAAACTCCATCTGCCACTTCTCAGCCCAGCTCTGCATCCTATCTATATCTCTTTGCAGCCGACAATAGCCCTCCTCACTATCCACAACTCCACCAATCTTCGTATCGTCTGCAAATTTACTGACCCACCCTTCAACTCCCTCATCCAAGTCATGAATGAAAATCACAAACAGCAGAGGACCCAGAACTGATCCCTGCGGTACGCCACTGGTAACTGGGCTCCAGGCTGAATATTTGCCATCCGCCACCACTCTCTGACTTCTATCGGTTAGCCAGTTTGTTATTCAACTGGCCAAATTTCCCACTATCCCATGCTTGCTTACTTTCTGCATAAGCCTACCATGGGGAACCTTATCAAATGCCTTACCAAAATCCATGTACACTACATCCACTGCTTTACCTTCATCCACGTGCTTGGTCACCTCCTCAAATAATTCAATAAGACTTGTGAGGCAAGACCTACACCTCACATATCCGTGCTGACTATCCCTAATCAAGCAGTGTCTTTCCAGATGCTCAGGAATCCTATCCTTCAGTACCCTTTCCATTACTTTGCCTACCACCAAAGTAAGACTAACTGGCCTGTAATTCCCAGGGTTATCCCTATTCCCTTTTTTGAACAGGGGCACGACATTTACCACTCTCCAATCCCCTGGTACCACCCTTGTTGACAGTGAGGATGAAAAGATCATTGCCAACGGCTCTGCAATTTCATCTCTTGCTTCCCATAGAATCCTTGGATATATCCCGTCAGGCCCGGGGGACTTGTCTATCCTCAAGTTTTTCAAAATGCCCAACACATCTTCCTTCCTAACGAGTGTCTCCTCGAGCTTACCAGTTTACCAGGGGCTGGTTTAGCACAGGGCTAAAGAGCTGGCTTTTAAAGCAGACCAAGGCAGGCCAGCAGCACTGTTCAATTCCCGTACCAGCCTCCCCGAACAGGCACCGGAATGTGGCGACTAGGGGCTTTTCGCAGTAACTTCATTTGAAGCCTACTTGTGACAATAAGCGATTTTCATTTTCATTTCATTTCAGTCTGTTTCACACTGTCCTCTCCAACAATATGGCCCCTCTCATTCGTAAATACTGAAGAAAAGTACTCGTTCAAGACCTCTCCTATCTCTTCAGACTCAATACATAATCTCCCGCTACTGTCCTTGATCGGACCTACCCTCGCTCTAGTCATTCTCATATTTCTCACATATGTGTAAAAGGCCATGGGGTTTTCCTTGATCCTACCCGCCAAAGATTTTTCATGCCCTCTCTTAGCTCTCCTAATCCCTTTCTTCAGTTCCCTCCTGGCTATCTTGTATACCTCCAGCGCTGTCTGAACCTTGTTTCCTCAGCCTTACATAAGTCTCCTTCTTCCTCGTAACAAGACATTCAACCTCTCTTGTCGCCCATGGTTCCCTCACTCGACCATCTCTTCCCTGTAAGCGTTCTCCAAGGCGGCCTTCAGGACACGCGACAACGCAGAATCGCCGAGCAGAAACTTATAGCCAAGTTCCGCACACATGAGTGCGGCCTCAACCGGGACCTGGGATTCATGTCGCATTACATTCATCCCCCACCATCTGGCCTGCAAAATCCTACCAACTGTCCTGGCGTGACACAAGTCACACCTCTTTAACCTGGGGTTACCCCATCTCTGGATCTGTAGATTTAATCACCTGCTAATGCTCGTATTCCAAGCATTGTCTGGCATCTTTGAATCTGTCTATATATATATGTTTCTGGAACAAAGCTCTTCATTCACCTGAGGAAGGAGCAGCGCTCCGAAAGCTAGTGACATCGAAACAAACCTGTTGGACTTTAACCTGGTGTTGTAAGACTTCTTACCATGCTCAACCCAGTCCAACGCCGGCATCGCCACATCCTGCCTGACAGGGATATACATATCAAGGACACGTAGTATCTGTTACTTGAACAAGTTCCACATTTCAATTGTGTCCTTCCCTGACAGCCTATGTTCCCAACTTATGCACTTCAGTTCTTGTCTGACAGCATCGTATTTACCCTTCCCCCAATTGTAAACCTTGCCCTGTTGCACGCACCTATCCCTCTCCATTACTAAAGTGAAAGTCACAGAATTGTGGTCACTATCTCCAAAATGCTCCCTCACTAACAAATCTATCACTTGCCCTGGTTCATTCCCAAGTACTAAATCCAATATGGCCACCGCTCTGGTCGGAGAATCTACATACTGTGTTAGAAAAGCTTCCTGGACACACTGCACAAACACCACCCCATCTAAACTATTTGAATCTAAAGTGTTTTCACTTGATGGGCGCTATTCTCCACCCCCCATGCCGGGTGGGAGAATCGCCGGGGCGCCGCGCGAATCGCGCCACGCCGCCCTGACACCCTCACGTGATTCTCCTACCCCCCCCCGGAAACCAGCAGCGCGCGCGATTCGCACCGGGCCACTCGGAGAACCAGCGAGCAGCGATTCTCCGGCCGGGTGGGCCAAGCGGCCGCTACGACACGAAAGGTTCCCTGGTCGCTGCCGGCGGGAACTCTGCAGGAACGTTGGGGGAAGCGGCCTGTGGGGGGGGGGGAGGGGGACTCCTTTACCGGGGTGGCCTCCGATGGAGTCTGGCCCGCGATCGGGGCCCACCGATCGGCGGGCCGGCCTCTCCCCCCCGGGTCTACCTCCTTCCGCGCGCGGCCCCAGAACACTGGCTCCATGTTGGTGAGGGGCCGGCATGCGTAAGACATTCCCCGTGAATGCGCAGGATAGCGCGGCCCAACTGTGCATGCGCGGGTTGGCGCGGCGCCCATTTGGTGCCGTGTAAGGACACTGGAGCGGCGTGAACCATTCCAGCGCCGTGCTGACCCCCTATGGGGGCCAGAACAGGTCGTGTCCGGACCCTGTTTGCGCCGTCGTGAAACGCGACGGCGTTCACGACGGTGTGAACACTTGGCCTCAATATCGGAGAATCGCCCCCAATATTTGGGAAGTTAAAGTCACCCATGACTACTACCCTGTGACGCCTGCACCTTTCCAAAATCTGTTTCCCAATCTGTTCCTCCACATCTCTGCTACTATTGGGGGGCCTATAGAAAACTCCTAACAAGGTGACTGCTCCTTTCCTATTTCTGACTTCAACCCACACTACCTCAGTAGGGTGATACTCCTCGAACTGCCTTTCTGCAGCTGTTATACTATCTCTAATTAATAATGCCACCCCCCCCCCCCCCACCTCTTTTACCACCCTCCCTAATCTTATTGAAACATCTATAACCAGGAACCTCTAACAATCATTCTGACCCTCTTCTATCCAAGTTTCCGTGATGGCCACCACATCGTAGTCCCAAGTACCAATCCATGCCTTAAGTTCACCCACCTTATTCCTGATGCTTCTTGCGTTGAAGTTTGCACACTTCAACCCATCTCCGTGCCTGCAAGTACTCTCCTTTGTCAGTGTTCCCTTCCCCACTGCCTCACTATACGCTTTGACGTCCTGAACATCGGCTACCTTAGTTGCTGGACTACAAATCCGGTTCCCATTCCCCTGCCAAATTAGTTTAAACCCTCCCGAAGAGTACTAGCAAACCTCCCTCCCAGGATATTGGTGCCCCTCTGGTTCAGATGCAACCCGTCCTGCTTGTACAGGTCCCATCTTCCCAAGAATGCACTCCAATTATCCAAATACCTGAAGCCCTCCCTCCTACACCATTCCTGCAGCCAGGTGTTCAACTGCACTCACTCCCTATTCCTAGCCTCGCTATCACGTGGCACCGGCAACAAACCAGAGATGCCAACTCTGTCGGTCCTGGCTTTTAACTTCCTGCCTAACTCCCTCAACTCGTTTATTACATCCACACCTCCTTTCCTACCTACGTCGTTGGTACCAATGTGCACCACGACGTCTGGCTGCTCCCCCTCCCCCTTAAGGATCCTAAAGACACGATCCGAGACGTCATGGACTCTGGTACCCGGGAGGCAACAAGCCACCCGAGAGTCTCGCCCGTGCCCACAGAACCTCCTGTCTGTACCTCTAACTATTGAGTCCCCGATAACTAGTGCTCTCCTAATCTCCCCCCTTCCCTTCTGAGCCCCAGAGCCGGACCTCGTGCCAGAGACCCGGTCACTGTAGCCTACCCCTGCTAGGTAATCCCTACAGTATCCAAAGCGGTACACTTATTGTTGAGAGGAATGACCACAGGGGATCCCTGCACTGACTGCTTCCTCCTCTTCCCACCTCTAACTGTTACCCAGCTACCTTTGTTCTCAGGTGTAACTATGTCCCTGTAGCTTCTAACTATCACCCCCTCAGCATCCCGAATGATCCTCAGTTCATCCAGCTCGCTCCAGTTCCCTAACACGGTCTGTGAGGAGCAGGAGATGGCTGCACTTCCCGCAGGTGAAGTCAGCAAGGACACCGGTGGTCTCCCTTACCTCGAACATTCTGCAGGAGGAACATTCCACTGCCCTAGCTGCTATCACCTCTACTTAGTCTCCCAGCAAAAAAGAAAGAAAAAAAAAAAGTAAATAGCTTACCTGCTCACAGCACTGAGTCTTTTTTTTTAGGTTAGAGGAGGAGGGAGGGTGGGATACACGACACGTGTAGTGTCTCGGGTTTCCTCACCGTTCAAATTTATTGGATAATACAAACCTTCCCAGGTCTCCCCACGGCCGACTTCCGGTTTCCTGCTGCTCTGAGAAAAAAGAAAGCTCTGAAAAAGTAAGATAAAAATCAAAACTCAGCTTACCTTCCAGCTCTCCCCTCCAAAAATCGCTCCCCTCTCTGCCCGCTCCGCTGGAAGAATGGCGTTTGTGTTGAGGGGAAGGATGGAAGGGTTCTACAATTCATGGGCTTTGTTCATTATGCACTTTCAAGAATTGGATGACATCGAACATTGGGGGGGGGAGATGGACTGTGTATGTTGTTGGTGACTATGTGTGGGTGGATTCCTGAATCCTTTTCTTTGATGTTTATATTTAAAATGTTGAGGGTTGTTTGGGGGTTGGTGGGAGGGGGGAATTGTTGGCCAGGGGATTGACATTGTATTTGTTACCGTTGATTGTTTGTTGGTGGGTGTAAATTTGAATGAAAATGTGAAAAAGGAGGAGAGTAAAAATATTTATTAAAAAAAAGATAGAGATAGATAGGATATTGATTCATAAGGGGAACAGGGGTTATGGAGAGAAGGCAGGAGAATGGGGATGAGCAACATATCCGCCATGATTGAATGGCGGAGCAGAATCGATGGGCTGAATGGGCTAATTCTGCTCTGTGTTTTATGGTCTTACGGCCTAACTATCAGTAAGACTTGCAGAACCACTTTAAGTTAGCGATTTAAATCACTTCTGACCAGTGGTCCAGTGCGATTGTCCAGAGGAAGTTAGCACTTCTGGGCAATTGCTGAGTAAACCATTATGTGGGAACGTCCTAGAGGGATTCCCCAGCACATCATTGGGATACCCCTCAAATGCAACACAGGGAAACCAGAAAGATATGGGCTATTATATTGTACCCTGTAAGTTGAAATACTTTACATTGCTAAATTCCTACATACGTAAATCAAATAACTTTTAAAATAAAATTTATTTTAAAATACCAAACAATTGTAATTTTCTGCTTCGAATGCCACCTGCTCACCACCAATCCTGCTTCCCGAATCTCTTGTTCCCTAATCCTACTGGTCACTGCAGATTTCTAGCACCCTGAATCCTCTCCCCTCCCCGACCTCCAACTTGCAGCCTTTTCCTCCCCTGACCTCTGACTATAATAATAATCTTTATTGTCACAAGTATTATTATTATTATTAGGCTTACATTAACACTGCAATGAAGTTAATGTGAAAAGCCCCTAGTCGCCACACTCCAGCGCCTGTTCAGGTACACAAGGAGAATTCAGAATGACCAATTCACCCAACAGCATGTCTTTCGGGACTTGTGGGAGGAAACCCACGCAGACACGGGGAGAGCATGCAGACCCCGTACAGACAGTGACCCAGCCAGGAATCGAAACTGCGACTCTGAAGCTGTGAAGCAACAGTGCTAACCACTGTGCTACCGAGTGGTTTCTTCTCTTCCTGACTTGCAGCCTTTTCCTTCCCCTACTTCTGGCTTCTTCCCTTTCCAACCTCTTGACTTGCAGGCTTTTCCTTTCCTTGACCTCTGACTCGTGGCTTCTCCCAGTGCCTGACATGCCGTCTTCCCGAACCACCCTATCGGTGACTCACCCTCCCTCTCCTGAGCCTGCATTCACCTCTCAAAATCCAGATCTGATCCGAGGCCAGAGCTCCGGCGTTGTGAAAGTGTGAGCCCCGATGGTGCAGTTTTTAAATGTTCCTGCTTGCCACTTCCTTCTCCCAAGCCCTCACTGTGAGCCAGGGTTCTGGGGATGAGCAGCAAGGCAGAAGGAGAAACTGTGAGTCATTTAAAGAAATACTAAGGAGATTGGCCACAGATTTGGGGGTCGGGCACAGGAAGAGGGTGGAGGTCAGAAACAACGGAGCCACAGGTCCGGGTGGGCGTCCTCTGGGGTGCCTTGGTAGTGTCAGGGTGGCAATGCCAATGTGCCAACGAGGAGAGACCGCTAAAATATGACACCAATCGGTTCACGTGGCAAAGATGTTAAAAGTAATCTCATGATGCTCAACGAGATTAGAAGGGTGACACAGTGGTTAGCAATGTTGCTTCACAGCGCCAGAGACCCGGGTACAATTCCCAGCTTGGCTTGGTGCGGAATCTGCACTTACGCCCCGTGTCTGCATGGGTTTCCTCTGGTTTCCTCCCACAAGTCCTGAAAGACGTGCTTGTTAGGTGAATTGAGATGTGCTTGTTAGGTGAATTGGACATTCTGAATTCTCCCTCTGTGTACCCGAACAGGTGCCGCAGTGTGGTGACTAGGGGCTTTTCACAGTAACTTCATTGCAGTGTTAATGTAAACGTACTTGTGACACTAATAAAGGGTATAAAAAATTACTCTCTTCTGTTTGTCATGCAGCCAGCTAGCTATCCATTCTGCTACTTAACCCCTGAAAACCTGTGCAGCAAATTTATTCATTAGTCTGTTTTTTGTACCTTATGTAAGGCCTTATGGAAATACAGTTAAATATGAATAAAATAATGTTCATTGAAAGGTGCATTACAAGGATACACAGAGTAGGTTGACTTTAGATTTGAAATAAGCTGCGAGTACCATATGTTGCCTTTTCTTACCTTTTCACCTTTCTCTTCTGGCTCATCTTCATTTAGGAATTCTCGCTTCGGATATGGGATCTGGCAACCTGCAAAGACGCTAAAATGTAAAAAGAAATTGTAAATTTGCAAGGGGCAGCACAAAAAAATCATTGTTACTGGTTTGACATATATTTTTTAAACTCAAACATAGAAATAAAGCACACATTAAATAGCATATTCAAATGTTTGTAACCAATCCAACATTACCTCCCAATACACATGCTATTATAGACATCATTGTGCAATGTCAGACATCAAAATAAACTATGGTGAATAAAGACACAGTGAAACCAAGTTACGATGAACTTTATCATAACCATCTTGTAAAAAATTGGATATTAGCCCTTTTTCAAACTACATGAGGTCAGAACAAAGGTTTTGAAAGGACGAACTGTTGAGGAGAACCATTTGTCAGCCATAACAGGGTCACCAGGCTGTAAATTGCCTGAGGTTGTGCTTCTAGCCCAATGAGAGAGAAAGTCCCACCTCCAAAAGCTGCTAGACAATCAGATGACCATCAGCTCTCCAGTCCAAGTAGCACTATCAGGACCAGTGCCTAATGTGGGGCTGTAGTCAGTACCTGAGCTGTAGTGTGCTAGAGGCCATTCTTTAAGGTAAGTGGGGCAGCCTTGCTAGGGTCAGTCAGGCAGGCCTCAGCATGCCATGGAGGAGGAGGAAGCTCTTAAGTGGCCTTAATTAGTCATGGGTAGAAAGACAGGCCACCTACCCTAAAATACCAGAGAAGGTTGATAGGCAACATGTATGGTGTCCCTGCCATTCCTTCCAGTGGAAAATGTTTGTAAACTGGTTCAATAACAATTCTCTTAAATTGAATGAGGAAAAAGGCCAGTTAATGATATCTTCTCTGTAATGATTCATGGTGAGGGTGCTGAAATAGTTACTAATTACGAGTATCTATGCATCATGATAGTGTCCAAAGGTTAGGTGGAGTTACAGGGATGGGAATTGGGCCGAGGTGGGGTGCTCTTTTGGAGAGATGGTGCAGACATGATGGGCCGAATGGCCTCCTTTATCACTGTAGGGATTCTATGATCTTGAATTACAGATGCAGCTGCCAAGGACTAACAAGATTATATCACATGAGAAAATTAAAATCCTTTCAAGTGGATCCCACAAACATGAAACTCTTCTACATGGCTGATGTTCTGAGTACTATCCTTTGTGGGTGCGTCTTGTAGGCCTGAGACCTGCAGAAACTATTTTTTGCAATTTTCCATATTTATATTTTATTTCTGCTTTGTTCTTGATTTTTAATCTTAACCCAGCTTTGATTGTGCCTTGATTAATTAATCAGTAATAATCAGTAGTGATCTGTTTTTCTGGACCTTGTTTTTTTTCATACTGGCCGCACATAGCAGGTATTTAGACTACAGGCGCGATTTAACCTCCGCATTGCGCCCAGTGCAGATCCGATTAAATAGCAGGAAAGGCCAAAATCGAGATCCTTCCTGGGTGTGAATCAGCTTGTTATCTAACCGGCCCACTCCCCATGGCGAGTTCCAGATCCTGCCCAAATATGGCAAGCATATCATTAATCCTCATTTGCATGAATTTCCATCTCATTTGCGAGATTGAAGTCGAATGCAAAGCGCTCCTGGGAATTAACCAGCTCCCCAGCGAGAAATCACGTGGGCATCATTTAGCACTCCTTTTTAAAAATGCAAAGCTGGTGCAATGGCTGCTATGGGGAACTGAGGAGGTGAGTAGCCATTTCCATTTTCAGGCATGCAGCTCAAGGGCACTGCTGATTTGATTGATTGTTGGTCTCTCTCCCTCTCCAATTCATTACAGATATAACAATATGGCTGCTTATGTTAGTCCCACAGAGGGTGCCCGTGCATGGCTGGTGGCAGCCGAGGCGGCCAGACACTGGAGAAGGCAGCCCTATGTGCAGGGGAAAGCCGCACACCGTGAAGATCCGCCTGCCCATCAGGCCGAGGAGGACCCCAGAAGGGGACATCCGCGATGGCCCGAGGTGTACAGGCATTGTTGGTCTTTCGAGAATATGATGGACAGCATGTGCTGCAGAAGATTCCGTCTCAACAAAGAGATAATGCTGTACCTGTGCCACGTCCTCGCAGACTTGGCACCCATTGGAGGAGCACACCTGCTCCCGGTGACCGTGAGGATCACTGCAGCCCTGAGCTGCTATGCTACTGGTTCATTACAGGGCTCGAGCGGGAACATGTACGGCATTTCCAAGCTACAGCCCTCAAGTGTATCCGTGAGGTCAAGGATGCCCTGTATGACCGGGTATCAGATTTTATCAACATTGAGCTGGATCAGGCCCAAATGCCTGGGCTTCAGGATTCTCTGCCATCGCCAGGATGCCCTAGGTCCAAGGGGTAATTGATGGCATGTCACCTTGCGTGCACTGGGGTTTCAGGGAATGCCTTTCATTAACAGGAAGGGGTTCCATCCCTGAATGTTCAACTCCTGTGTGGCCACTACCTCAGATCTTCCTGTTGGTAGCACCGTTGCTTCACAGTTCTAGGGACCCAGGTTCAATTCCTGGCTTCGGTCACTGTCTGTGTGGAGTCTGCATGTTCTCCCTGTGTCTGCGTGGGTTTCCTCCGGGTGCTCCAGTTTCCTCCCACAAGTCCCGAAAGATGTGCTGTTAGGTGAATTGGACATTCTGAAATCTCCCTCTGTGTGAATTGTCCCACAGGCAATGTGGGCCTCCCGGAATGTGGCGACTAGGGGCTTTTCACAGTAACTTCATTGCAGCGTTAATGTAAGCCTACTTGTGACAATAAAGATTATTATCCATACCGATCTACATCCCAGAATCCCAAAAAAAGTCCTGCGCAAGGTTAATGCAGCTAAAAGTAGTACACAGAGCTCACTTTACCAGAACCCAAATGAGCAAGTTCTTCCCGGAGGTGGAGAATAAATGCAAACGCTGCCAAGGATGCCCCGCCAACCACCCCCACATATTCTGGTCTTCCCCCAGACTTGTCGGATTCTGGACAACCTTCTTTGAGGCAATATCTAAGGCGGTGAGTATGAGGGTGGAGCCATGCCGAGAGTGGCAGTCTTCGGGGCATCTGAACAACCATATCTCTTCATGGGGAGGAGGCCCGTTGTCCTTGCCTTTGCCTCCCTAATTGCCCGCCGGAGAATCCTGCTCAGCTGGCGGTCAGCAGCACCACCCAAAGCTGCAGACTGACTGTCTGACCTATCGGAATTTCTCCAATTGGAAAAAAATCTGATTTGTCATCCGGGGATCGGAAAAGGGCTCCCACGCATTAACCCAGTTGTTCCAAGACCTGTTTGTAGCCAACAGCTAATAAGTCAGAGGGAGGGAGGGGGAAGTCATACTAAAACAACAGACACAAACAAAATGAGAGTTGGGGGGGGGGGTGCGGAGAGGAGGAGAGGGAGAGAAGGGGGGGAATAGGGAGGCATGGAGCCCAACCATGCCCAGCACATAACAAGATACACAGCATCATGCTACCCCAACTGGAAGACGATAAAAGAATCAATGAGGGAAATATAATAAGCACCGAGAACATAGAACATAGAACAATACAGCGCTGTACAGGCCCTTCGGCCCACGATGTTGCACCGAAACAAAAGCCATCTAACCTACACTGTACCATTATCATCCATATGTTTATCCAATAAACTTTTTAATGCCCTCAATGTTGGCGAATTCACTACTGTAGCAGGTAGGGCATTCCACGGCCTCACTACTCTTTGCGTAAAGAACCTACCTCTGACCTCTGTCCTATATCTATTACCCCTCAGTTTAAAGCTACGTCCCCTCGTGCCAGCCATTTCCATCCGCGGGAGAAGGCTCTCACTGTCCACCCTATCCAACCCCCTGATCATTTTGTATGCCTCTATTAAGTCTCCTCTTAACCTTCTTCTCTCCAACGAAAACAACCTCAAGTCCATCAGCCTTTCCTCATAAGATTTTCCCTCCATACCAGGCAACATCCTGGTAAATCTCCTCTGCACCCGCTCCAAAGCCTCCACGTCCTTCCTATAATGCGGTGACCAGAACTGTACGCAATACTCCAAATGCGGCCGTACCAGAGTTCTGTACAGCTGCAACATGACCTCCTGACTCCGGAACTCAATCCCTCTACCAATAAAGGCCAACACTCCATAGGCCTTCTTCACCACCCTATCAACCTGGGTGGCAACTTTCAGGGATCTATGTACATGGACACCTAGATCCCTCTGCTCATCCACACTTTCAAGTACTTTACCATTAGCCAAATATTCCACATTCCTGTTATTCCTTCCAAAGTGAATCACCTCACACTTCTCTACATTAAACTCCATTTGCCACCTCTCAGCCCAGCTCTGCAGCTTATCTATATCCCTCTGTAACCTGCTACATCCTTCCACACTATCGACAACACCACCGACTTTAGTATCGTCTGCAAATTTACTCACCCACCCTTCTGCGCCTTCCTCTAGGTCATTGATAAAAATGACAAACAGCAACGGCCCCAGAACAGATCCTTGTGGTACTCCACTTGTGACTGAACTCCATTCTGAACATTTCCCATCAACCACCACCCTCTGTCTTCTTTCAGCTAGCCAATTTCTGATCCACATCTCTAAATCACCCTCAATCCCCAGCCTCCGTATTTTCTGCAATAGCCTACCGTGGGGAACCTTATCAAACGCTTTGCTGAAATCCATATACACCACATCAACTGCTCTACCCTCATCTACCTGTTCAGTCACCTTCTCAAAGAACTCGATAAGGTTTGTGAGGCATGACCAACCCTTCACAAAGCCATGCTGACTATCCCTGATCATATTATTCCTATCTAGATGATTATAAATCTTGTCTCTTATAATCCCCTCCAAGACTTTACCCACTACAGACGTGAGGCTCACCGGTCTATAGTTGCCGGGGTTGTCTCTGCTCCCCTTTTTGAACAAAGAAACCACATTTGCTATCCTCCAGTCCTCTGGCACTATTCCTGTAGCCAATGATGACATAAAAATCAAAGCCAATGGTCCAGCAATCTCTTCCCTGGCCTCCCAGAGAATCCTAGGATAAATCCCATCAGGTCCCGGGGACTTATCTATTTTCAGCCTGTCCAGAATTGCCAACACCTCTTCCCTACGTACCTCAATGACATCTAATCTATTTACCTGGAGCTCAGCATTCTCCTCCACAACATTGTCTTTTTCCTGAGTGAATACTGACGAAAAATATTCATTTAGTATCTCGCCTATCTCTTCAGACTCTACACACAACTTCCCATCCCTGTCCTTGACTGGTCCTACTCTTTCCTAGTCATTCGCTTATTCCTGACATACCTATAGAAAGCTTTTGGGTTTTCCTTGATCCTTCCTGCCAAATACTTCTCATGTCCCCTCCTTGCTCGTCTTAGCTCTCTCTTTAGATCCTTCCTCGCTACCTTGTAACTATCCATCGCCCCAACTGAAACTTCACACCTCATCTTCACATAGGCCTCCTTCTTCCTCTTAACAAGAGATTCCACTTCCTTGGTAAACCACGGTTCCCTCGCTCGGCACCTTCCTCCCTGCCTGACCGGTACATACTTATCAAGAACACGCAGTAGCTGATCCTTGAACAAGCTCCACTTATCCAGTGTGTCCAACACTTGCAGCCTACTTCTCCACCTTATCCCCCCCAAGTCACGTCTAATGGCATCATAATTTCCCTTCCCCCAGCTATAACTCTTGCCCTGTGGTGTATACTTATCCCTTTCCATCCTTAACGTAAACGTCACCGAATTGTGGTCACTGTCCCCAAAGTGCTCACCTACCTCCAAATCCAACACCTGGCCTGGTTCATTACCCAAAACCAAATCCAATGTGGCCTCGCCTCTTGTTGGCCTGTCAACAAACTGTGTCAGGAAACCCTCCTGCACACACTGTACAAAAAACGACCCATCTAATGTACTCGAACTATATCTTTTCCAGTCAATATTTGGAAAGTTAAAGTCTCCCATAATAACTACCCTGTTACTTTCGCTCTTATCCAGGATCATCCTCGCCATCCTTTCCTCTACATCCCTAGAACTATTTGGAGGCCTATAGAAGACTCCCAACAGTGTGACCTCTCCTTTCATGTTTCTAACCTCAGCCCATACTACCTCGGAAGATGAGTCCCCATCTAGCACCTACTGAAAAACAAAAAGCAAGAAATAGTAACCAATGTAAATTTAGAAAGAAAAGATGTACAGAATGGAAGACAACTGATGTAAATATATATATTTTGGTGTATGTTCATGCTCATCTTTGTTCTGTATAATTTGAAAAACCCTTAATAAATAAACATTTTTTAAAAAGGAAGGCAAATGGTATTTTAGCCTTAATTGCAAGAGGATTTGAGTACAGGAGCCTTGCTGGAGTTGTTCAGAGCATTGGTGAGACCGCACCTAGATATTCTGTACGATTTTGGTCTCGTTACCATAGAGAGAGTGCAATGAGAGTTCACCAAATTGATTTCTGGGATGGCGGGATTGTTCTATGATGAGAGATTGAGGAGACTGGGCCTGTATTCATTACAGTTTGGAGGATTTTGTTTTTATTCATTCATGAGAAGTGGGCGTCAGCATTTATTGCCCATCCTTGAGGTCATTTAAGAGTCAATACATCTGGAGTCACACGCAGGCCAGACCAGGTAATATCCCTAAAAGACATTAGTGAACCAGATGGGTTTTTCCGACAATCAAGAATGGTTTCCTGGTCTCCTTTAGACTTTTAATTACAATTTTTTATTGAATTCAAATTTCACCATCTGCAATGGCAGGATTCGAACCTGGGTCCCCAAAGCGTGACTCTGGATTACTAGTCCAGTGACAATACCACTACGCCACTGACTCCCCTGAATGAGAGATGGTCAAGGAGACACAGCCTGAGTGAGTGAGACACAGACAGAGTGAGAATTTGGTAATTTGGTGCAGTGAGGTAACCAGGAAAGGTAAGTGGTTAATCTAATTTTGCTGTTTTTCAGATAAAAGTGCAGTGTAGATTAGTGTCTGATTGGCTGAAGCTGCCCCCACCCTAATTGCTGAGAAGCAGTTATCTGGCAGTAACCTGAGGCCTGTTAAGGGGCACAAAGGTACACATTGTATTCTTCTCTTTGAAGTTTTAGTGTGAGTCATCCTAAAATCTGTATAAAAGACAGACAGAAAGCGCAAATTAGTAAGCATTGCGCTGGTCAAGGAGACACAGCCTGAGTGAGTGAGACACAGACAGAGTGAGAATTTGGTAATTTGGTGCAGTGAGGTAATTCGGTGAAGAGTGGGAGAAGGTGCTTTTTCCCTACTGTTTTGTTCTCTCTCTTTCTTCGGGCCTAATTTCGTGAGCCGTTCGGAGGAGGAGGAGCAGTCTCTGTGAGTATAAAAACCTGACGGTAACTTCCTGTTTTCCTGTGTTTTTCCCAAAGGTGACGTCCGAGGGAAGCTGTGATCTGATTGGTTGATAGCAAATCTGCCCCAAATTTTAAAAAAACACAGCTAAACTCGTAAACTTAAATTAAACTAATTAATTAATTAGTGATGGCTGGTCAGGTGATGTGCTTGAGCTGCTTGATGTGGGAGCTGGCAGATCCCATTGCGAGCTGCAGCGACCACATCTGCAGTAAGTGTTGGCTGCTCGAAGAGCTCCGGCTCAGAGTTGATGAGCTGGAGTCTGAGCTTCAAACACTGAGGCACATCCGGGAGGGGGTGACTTACCTGGACACTGTGTTTCAGGAGGCAGTCACACCTGTCAGAGTAAGTAGTTTAAATCCGGCCAGTGGCCAGGGACAGCAGGGTGTGACTGCAAGTCAGGCAGGTAAAGGGAACCAGCAGTCAGGAACTCAGGAGCCTCAGCCCTAGACCCTGTCCAACAGGTATGAGGCACTTGCTCCCTGTGTGGATGGCGAACAGGGCTGCAGGAAGGATGAGTCAGCTGACCAAGGCACCATGGTTCAGCACGCCATTCAAGGGGAGGGAGTAAATAGGCAAGTTGTAGTTGTAGGGGATTCTATTATCAGGGGGATAGATAGTATCCTTTGTGAGCAGGATAAAGAGTCCCGCATGGTATGTTGCCTGCCCGGTGCTAGAGTGCGGGACATCTCTGACCGACTTGAAAGGATACTGGAGAGGGAGGGGGAGGATCCAGTTGTTGTGGTCCATGTCGGTACCAACAACATAGGCAAGTATAGGAAAGAGGACCTGTTTAGAGATTATAAAGAGCTAGGATTCAAATTAAAAAACAGGTCCTCAAGGGTCATAATCTCCGGATTACTGCCCGAGCCATGTGCAAATTGGCATAGGGAGGCAAGAATAAGGGAAGTTAACACGTGGCTGAAAGAGTGGTGTGGGAAAGAGGGGTTCCTTTTCATGGGACACTGGTATCGGTTTTGGGACAGGGGGGACCTATACCGTTGGGATGGTCTCCACCTGAACCGAGCTGGGACCAGTGTTCTGGCGAAAAGAGTAAATAGGGTGGTCAATAGGACTTTAAACTAAAGATTGGGGGGAAGGGAAAGTCAGGGAACCAAGAGGTGAAGTAATCAGTGGGAAGCGTAGCTGCTTAGGAATACAAAAAAGCACAAAAAGACAAAACTCAGGAGAGGTTACGATAGTCCCCATCCCACAAAATATGACACAGTGTATGGAAAGGCTCAGTAAACCAAGGTCCACCACACTAAGAAAACAAAAAGGGACGGTCAATAGAGAATTAAAGGTGCTATATTTAAATGCGCGCAGTGTACGGAACAAGGTAGATGAGCTTGTGGCCCAGATTGTGACTGGCAGGTATGATGTGGTAGGCATCACAGAGACATGGTTGCAGAGGTTCAGGACTGGCATTTAAACATCCAGGGATTTACAACCTATCGAAAAGACAGGGAGGTGGGCAGAGGGGGCTGGGTTGCCTTGTTAATTAGGAATGAAATTAAATCAATAGCACTAAACGACATAGGGTCAGATGATGTGGAGTCTGTGTGGGTAGAGTTGAGGAACCACAAAGGCAAAAAAACCATAATGGGAGTTATGTATAGGCCTCCTAACAGTGGTCAGGACCAGGGGCACAAAATGCACCACAAAATAGAAAGTGCATGTCAGAAAGGCAAGGTCACAGTGATCATGGGGGACTTCAATATGCAGGTGGACTGGGTAAATAATGCTGCCAGTGGACCCAAGGAAAGGGAATTCATTGAATGTTTACAGGAGGGCTTTTTGGAACAGCTTGAGATAGAGCCCACGAGGGAACAGGCCATTCTGGACTTAGTGTTATGTAATGAGCCAGACTTGATTAAAGATCTTAAAGTAAGGGAGCACTTAGGAGGCAGTGATCATAATATGGTAGAATTCAATCTCCAATTTGAAAGAAAGAAGGTAGAATCAGATGTAAAGGTGTTACAGTTAAATAAAGGTAACTACAGGGGTATGAGGGAGGAACTGACGAAAATCGACTGGGAGCAGAGCCTAGTGGGAAAGACAGTAGAACAGCAATGGCAGGAGTTTCTGGGAGTAATTGAGGACACAGTACAGAGGTTCATCCCAAAGAAAATGAAAGGTTATCAGAGGGGGGATTAGGCAGCCATGGCTGACAAAGGAAGTTAGGGAATGCATCAAAGCAAAAGAGAAAGCCTATAATGTGGCAAAGAGTAGTGGGAAGTCAGAAGATTGGGAAGGCTACAAAAATAAACAGAGGATAACAAAGAGAGAAATAAGGAAAGGGAGAATCAAATATGAAGGTAGGCTAGCCAGTAACATTAGGAATGATAGTAAAAGTTTCTTTAAATACATTAAAAACAAACGGGAGGCAAAAGTTGACATTGGGCCGCTCCAAAATGACGCTGGTAATCTAGTGATGGGAGACAAGGAAATAGCTGAGGAGCTAAATAAGTACTTTGCGTCAGTCTTCACAGTAGAAGACATGAGTAATATCCCAACAATTCCAGAGAGTCAGGGGGCAGAGTTGAATATGGTAGCCATCACAAAGGAGAAAGTGCTAAAGAAACTAAGAGGTCTAAAAATTGATAAATCTCTGGGCCCAGATGGGCTACATCCTAGAGTTCTAAAGGAGATAGCTGGAGAAATAGTGGAGGCGTTAGTTATGATCTTTCAAAAGTCACTGGAGTCAGGGAAAGTCCCAGAGGATTGGAAAATTGCTGTTGTAACCCCCTGTTCAAGAAGGGAACAAGGAAAAAGATGGAAAATTATCGGCCAATTAGCCTAACCTCGGTTGTTGGCAAGATTCTAGAATCCATTGTTAAGGATGAGATTTCTAAATTCTTGGAAGTGCAGGGTCGGATTAGGACAAGTCAGCATGGATTTAGTAAGGGGAGGTCGTGCCTGACAAACCTGTTAGAGTTCTTTGAAGAGATAACAAATAGGTTAGACCAAGGAGAGCCAATGGATGTTATCTATCTTGACTTCCAAAAGGCCTTTGATAAGGTGCCTCACGGGAGACTGCTGAGTAAAATAAGGGCCCATGGTATTCGAGGCAAGGTACTAACATGGATTGACGACTGGCTGTCAGGCAGAAGGCAGAGAGTTGTGTTAAAAGGTTCTTTTTCGGAATGGCAAACGGCGAAGAGTGGTGTCTCACAGGGTTCAGTGTTGGGGCCACAGCTGTTCTCTTTATATATTAACGATCTAGATGACGGGACTGGGGGCATTCTGGTCAAATTTGCCGATGATACAAAGATAGGTGGAGGGGCAGGTAGTATGGAGGAGGTGGGGAGGCTGCAAAAAGATTTAGACAGTTTAGGAGAGTGGTCCAAGAAATGGCTGATGAAATTCAACGTGGGCAAGTGCGAGGTCTTGCACTTTGGAAAAAAGAATAGAGGCATGGACTATTTTCTAAACGGTGACAAAATTCATAATGCTGAAGTGCAAAGGAACTTGGGAGTCCTAGTCCAGGATTCTCTAAAGGTAAACTTGCAGGTTGAGTCCGTAATTAAGAAAGCAAATGCAATGTTGTCATTCATCTCAAGAGGCTTAGAATATAAAAGCAGGGATGTACTTCTGAAGCTTTATAAAGCATTAGTTAGGCCCCATTTAGAATACTGTGAGCAATTGTGGGCCCCACACCTCAGGAAGGACATACTGGCACAGGAGCGGGTCCAGCGGAGATTCACATGGATGATCCCAGGAATGGTAGGCCTAACATACGATGAACGTCTGAGGATCCTGGGATTATATTCATTGGAGTTTAGGAGGTTGAGGGGAGATCTAATAGAAACTTACAAGATAATGAATGGCTTAGATAGGGTGGGTGTAGGGAAGTTGTTTCCACTAGCAGGGGAGACTAGGACCCGGGGGCACAGCCTTAGAATAAAAGGGAGTCACTTTAGAACAGAGATGAGGAGAAATTTCTTCAGCCAGAGAGTGGTGAGTCTGTGGAATTCATTGCCACAGAGGGCGGTGGAGGCCGGGACGTTGAGTGTCTTTAAGACAGAAGTTGATAAATTCTTGATTTCTCGAGGAATTAAGGGCTATGGAGAGAGAGCGGGTAAATGGAGTTGAAATCAGCCATGATTGAATGGTGGAGTGGACTCGATGGGCCGAATGGCCTTACGTCCGCTCCTATGTCTTATGGTCTAATGGTCTTATGGAATGAGAGAAGGTCTCATTGAAATGGACTAAATTCTTCCAGGGCTTGACAAGGTAGATGTCAGGTGGGTGTTTCCCTTGGCAGGGGACGGAGGGGGGTCTCTAGAACCAGGGGATACAGTCTGAGAATAAGGGTAGGCCATTTAGGACTGAGATAAGGAATTTCTTCACTCATAGATTTTACAATGCAGAAGAAGGCCACTTGGCCCATCGAGTCTGCACCGGCCCTTGGAAAGAGCACCCCACTTAAGCCCACCTTAACCCTGTAACCCCGGAACCCAACCCAACCATTTTGGACACTAAGGGCAATTTATCATGGCCAATCCACCTAACCTGCACATCTTTGGACTGTGGGAGGAAACCAAAGCACCCGGAGGAAACCCACGCACACACGGGGAGGATGTGCAGACTCCACACAGGGGATGAATCTTTGGAATTCTCTACCCCAAAGGGTAGAGCGTGTTCAAGATAGACCAATATCTTTCTAGATAGTAAAGATATCAAAGGATAGGGGAGCAGCGTGGGAAAATGCCATTGAAGTAAAAGATCAGCCAAGATCTAGTTGAATGGCAAAGCAGGCTCGAAGGGCCGAATGGCCTACTCCTGCTCCTATTTCTATGATCACTGGTACATAGACAACCTCCTAACAGTGACCACCATTAATACAAAAAATATTGGGGGTATCCCCATGTATTGCAGTCTCATGGAATTGTTTGATCCCCATTGAGGGGTTGGTTCAGTCGAGAATGTCTGTTTTAACAATTAGAAATCTCTGCCCCAACCAATTTTCTATGCCGTTCTTCTACTGAAGATGGTGACCTCCTGCGGGGGTATGATTCCAAAGGTCTCAGTTTCCTTCCAGTACCTCACCTAAATGGTCATTATTTCCATTTGATACCTTACAGCAAATGGTAGCAGGCTAGTCAATAACTGGGGATTGGTGAACCTGATCATTCTTTTACCCAATTCCCATGCACATTAACAATCCAATAATCAAGAGCAAGATATTTGAAGAATTTCCCAACCATAGCTCAGGACCCTGCAGGACGTTAAGCCTCCCACTACCATGACCCAGTTGAGCACAGTCCAGAGATTAGAATAGCGGTCTAACTTTCTGTAAGATTACTTATTGAATAATTAATCATCGGGGGAGACAGTGGCGTAGTGGAGACCCATGGTAACTGAAATTTGAATTCAGTAAAAATCTGGAATTAAAACTCAAATGACCATTGTTGAAAAAAACCATTTGATTCACAAACGTACTTCAGGGAAGAAAATCCTTTCTGTGTGAGAAGATTAAAAAATGGGGAGAAAATGTATTTTACATCATCGAGTGGAATTATTAAGTCATGGGAAGCTAAATACAGCTTATGCCAAGACATTAAAATGATGATAAACACATGTTTACTGTTACTTTGTCTGGGGCTGGTTTAGCACAGTGGGCTAAATAGCTGTCTTTTAATGCAGAACAAGGCAGCAGCGCAGGCTCAAATCCCGTACCGGCCTCCCTGAACAGGCGCCGGAATGTGGCGACTAGGGGCTTTTCACAGTAACTTCATTGAAGCCTACTTGTGACAATAAGTGATTATTATTATTATTGTCATTCCATAGGGCGTCATTCTCCGAGCCCCCGGTGGGTCGGAGAATGGCCGTAGGCCGCCGTGAATCCCGCCCCCGCCCCCGCCGAAGTCTCCGGTACCGGAGATTGGGCGGGAATCGGGCCGCGCCGGTTGGCGGGACCCCCGCTGGATTCTCCGGCCCGGATGGGCCGAAGTCCCGCCCAGAAATTGCCTGTCCCGCCGGCGTAAATCAAACCTGGTATTTACCGGTGGGACCAGGCGGCGTGGGTGGGCTCCGGGGTCCTGGGGGGGGGCGCGGGGCGATCTGGCCCCACGGGGTGCCCCCACGGTGGCCTGGCCCGCGATCGGGGCCCACCGATCCGCGGGCGGGCCTGTGCCGTGGGGGCACTCTTTCCCTTCCGCCTCCGCCATGGCCTCCACCATGGCGGAGGCGGAAGAGACTCTCCCCACTGCGCATGCGCGGGAAACTGACAGCGGCCACTGACGCTCCCGCGCATGCGCCGGGAAACTGTCAGCGGCCGCTGACGCTCCAGCGCATGCGCCGCATTTCCGCGCCAGCTGGCGGGGCAACAAACGCCATTTCCGCCAGCTGGCGGGGCGGAAATCCCTCCGGCGTCGGCCTAGCCCCTCAATGTTGGGGCTAGGCTGCCAAAGATGCGGAGCATTCCGCACCTTTGGGCCGGCGCGATGCCCGTTTGATTGGCGCCGTGTTTGGCGCCAGTCGGCGGACATCGCGCCGTTGGGGGAGAATTTCGCCCATTGTCTCTAAAAAACATCAAAAGAGAGTATTCATGACCTACAATACACAACCCTATTATTTACAGGGTCAGGCAATGACCAGTTACAAAAGGATTAAATATTAAACCCCTCAGACGCATAGGTCAGCATATGCATAGTACTCAGTTTCCCAAGACTTCCAATTGAGAGTGCTGATTCACTGCACATTCCACAGACAGAGCAAATAATTCACTACATTGTCAGCTTCAGCCATGCCACCATGGTGAAGTACAGGACAGGCACCTCCTGGACTATGGGAGGAAACCAGAGAACCTGGAGGAAACCCACGCAGACATGGGGAGAACGTGCAAACTCCACACAGTCACCCAAGGCGGGGAATTTAACCCGGCGCTGTGAGGCAGCACTGCTAACTGCTATGGCACTGTGTTGCCAACAAGTGTGCAATACCAGGCAACTTAAAGGATCTGTGTTAACTCTCAAATCAAAAATACTCAGAACTATCATAATTTGCCCTAATGGTCATAAATATGCAGAGAAACAAATGCAATAATAATAAGAAAAGCCTCACTCTCCATGTTAAAATGTGCTATTGTCAGAAATAGACAGTGATCAGTTGACAAATTAACTTACAGCTAATTACTCCAAGTCACCCATTGACACAATGCAAATTGAGTGTTGTGCAAATTCTTCAGAGCAGTTATGAGGTAATGTTTGTGAGATGCTTTTGTGAGATTTTTGTTTGTCTCTAATAATTTTTACCATATGCGTGGAAAGTAAAGATCAACAGAGAACACTTCTGCTCACTGCTACTTCAAAGCATTTGTAGAACTCTTAAATTTAATTAATCTGCTCTTTTAAATGTCAGCTTGTTAGAAATGACTGAAGGGGGAATGTAAATTCTGAAGTTTGAAAATTACTGGCAGGATATGATCCCATCAAAACATTCTGATTTTTGATACTCGTTTTCATGCATATTGGCATTTTGGAGCCTATTGTAAACCTGAATGCAATTGTTTATATCAAGTAATATGCAGCACCCTACCAACTTCAATTACCAATTTCGTCCCTGCAATGACAGAGGCAAGAATTTGTAAATAAACATATTTACATAGATTTTACATAGAACATAGAACAGTACAGCACAGTACAGGCCCCTTGGCCCACGATGTTGTGCCGCATGCGCAGGTTGACGCGGCGCCCACTTGCCGCCGGGAAGGGAGGCTGGAGCGACGTGAACCGCTCCAGCGCCTTGCTGGCCCCCTGTGGGGGCCAGAATCGGTCACCCCGTGCCCGTTTCGCGCCGTTGTGAAATGCGACGGCGTTCACGACAGCGCGAACACTTGGGCTCCATTTGGGAGAATCGCCCCCAATATTCCAAGTGTGGTCTAACCAGGGTTTTTAAAGCTGCAGCAAAACCTCTTAAACTCAATCCCCCTGTTAATGAAAGCCATCACACCATACGCCTTCTTAACAACCCTATCAACCTGGGTGGCAACTTTGAGGGATCTATGTACGTGGACCCCAAGATCCTTCTGTTCCTCCACACTTCCAAGAATCCTGCCTTTAACCCTGCATTCAGCATTCAAATTTGACTTTCCAAAATTAATCACTTCACATTTATCCAGGTTGAACTCCATCTGCCACTTCTCAGCCCAGCTCTGCATCCTGTCAATGTCCTGTTGGAACCTGCAACAGCCCTCGACACTATCTACAACTCCAACAACCTTCGTATCATCGGCAAATTTACTAACCCACCCTTCCACTTCCTCATCCAAGTCATTTATAAAAAACACAAAGAGCAGAGGTCCCAGAACAGATCTCTGCGGGACACCACTGGTTACCGACCTCCAGGCGGAATACTTTCCATCCACTACCACTCGCTGTCTTCTTTCGGCCAGCCAATTCTGTATCCAGACAGCCAAATTTCCCTGTATTCCATACCCCCTGACTTTCTGAATGAGCCTACCATGGGGAACCTTATCAAATGCATGAGGGAACATCTACCTTATTTTAAAATTGCAGATTCAATCATCTTTAAAAAATAAATCTTCAAATCAAACATGTAGGCATAAAACGCTAACAATCATTTGAAACAACAATGGCTGGCATTTAAGGAATACGTTTGTAATGTCTGCACCAAAGCTATCTGAGGATTTGATCAATTTAACAGTTAAATCTTTCCTAATTTATTAATAACAACAAACATGTGGTTCTATTAAACTGATTTGCTATCCTGTAGAATTCTTCCAAAAAACAAAACAATGGAAATTAAGAAACCAAAGAGAGTCTGTGGAAAATAGCTGTATTTACAGTATACAAATATAAAATACCGAAACATTACTCCACCACTATAATCATAATCTAGGTTCAGATGCTTTTTGGAGGTTCTGAAGATGTGTCCAAGGTCAGTGCTGAGCCATTTCCATTGCTCAACCTACATATTTTCAATTCATAAGTTCATAAGCTATAGGAGCAGAATTAGGACATTCAGCCCATCGAGTCTGCTCCACCATTCTATCATGGCTGATATGTTCCTCATCTTCTACCTACAATGTTACAGACCAAGAGCTGGATTGCGACATCAGCCAGAGCATGGTTGACCATACATGCTCCTGCATTATTCATTCACTTGAATATTTATTAAAAAAACACGAATTACTGAAAACACTTTATAGGTTCATCAGGGATCTCATAGATTAGGTTCTGTTGCCATTTGGATAAATTAGAAACCACATTTTGCAAGACAACATCTACATTCTAAAACCTGGAAATGTGCTGACAGAATATTTTAAAAAGTAATTTCTTTATTTTGCCAATTTTCTCCTTCTCCCTCCCATCTGAAGCTGACTCCGTGCTACTGTAAGGTGTCAAAGATATAAATGGCATCAAGTACACAGTTCAAATGGCTTTCATACTCTGCATGGTAAATAACAGCAGTCAAACAACTGAGCGGTGAGAGCAACAATTATCGAGCTAGATTTTGTCCTCAAGGCGGATAGCAGGAGTTGGAAATATTCCAGGCTCAACCCGCCTGCCTCAGGGGAATGTGCCCGCAAAGACGTGATTGGCTGTGATGAAATCTGCCAACCTAAGGGGAAGGCAGTCACAGGGGCTGCCGGGTTCTGAGGCGGGCTGTTGAAAAGGCCTGCCTCGCGGTGCTGAGGCGGGCTGTTAAAAAGGCCTCCCTCGGTGCTGAGGCAGGCTGTTGAAAAGACCTGCCTCGGTGCTGAGGCGGGCTGTTGAAAAGGCCTCCCTCGGTGCTGAGGCGGGCTGTTGAAAAGGCCTGCCTCGGTGCTGAGGCGGGCTGTTGAAAAGGCCTCCCTCGGTGCTGAGGCGGGCTGTTGAAAAGGCCTCCCTCGGTGCTGAGGCGGGCTGTTGAAAAGGCCTCCCTCGGTGCTGAGGCGGGCTGTTGAAAAGGCCTGCCTCGGTGCTGAGGCGGGCTGTTGAAAAGGCCTCCCTCGGTGCTGAGGCGGGCTGTTGAAAAGACCTGCCTCGGTGCTGAGGCGGGCTGTTGAAAAGGCCTCCCTCGGTGCTGAGGCGGGCTGTTGAAAAGGTCTGCCTTGGTGCTGAGGCGGGCTGTTGAAAAGGCCTCCCTCGGTGCTGAGGCGGGCTGTTGAAAAGGCCTCCCTCGGTGCTGAGGCGGGCTGTTGAAAAGGCCTGCCTCGCGGTGCTGAGACGGGCTGTTGAAAAGGCCTGCCTCGGTGCTGAGGCGGGCTGTTGAAAAGGCCTGCCTCGGTGCTGAGACGGGCTGTTGAAAAGGCCTCCCTCGGTGCTGAGGCGGGCTGTTGAAAAGGCCTGCCTCGGTGCTGAGGCGGGCTGTTGAAAAGGCCTGCCTCGGTGCTGAGGCGGGCTGTTGAAAAGGCCTGCCTCGGTGCTGAGGCGGGCTGTTGAAAAGGCCTGCCTCGGTGCTGAGGCGGGCTGTTGAAAAGGCCTCCCTCGGTGCTGAGGCGGGCTGTTGAAAAGGCCTCCCTCGGTGCTGAGGCGGGCTGTTGAAAAGGCCTGCCTCGGTGCTGAGGCGGGCTGTTGAAAAGGCCCGCCTCGCGGTACTGAGGCGGTCTGTTGAAAAGGCCTCCCTCGGTGCTGAGGCGGGCTGCTGAAAAGGCCTGCCTCGCGCTGCTGAGGCGGGCTGTTGAAAAGGCCTCCCTCGGTGCTGAGACGAGCTGTTGAAAAGGCCTGCCTCGCGGCGCTGAGACGGGCTGTTGAAAAGACCTGCCTCGGTGCTGAGACGGGCTGTTGAAAAGACCTGCCTCGGTGCTGTGGGGCATTGTCCCACCCTACAATAAAAATAGAAAGGCCTCTAACCCTCACCCCCACACACTCCCTAAGCTCTGTCCGGGCCGCCTCATTTTCTCCATCCACCCCCATGGCCCCTCATACCCCTAATGACAGGCAATGACACTTCCATGTCAATTAACCCACTAAACACTGTATAGAACTAACAAACTGGATAACAATAATAGTATGTGTTAAAGCTTTATTAAAAATCACTCATTAAAAACTTTTCACTTTCTTAAAGCCTTTTTTAAAATTATTTTCACGGGATGTGGACATTACTGGCTAGGCCTGCATTTTTCTTGCACATCCCTAATTACCCTTGGAAAAGTGCTGGCGAGCCTTTGTGAACCACTGCAGTCCATGCGGTGTAGGTACACTCACAGTGCTATTAGGAAGGGAGTTCCAGGATTTTGACCTAGCAACAGTGCAGGAATGGTGATATATTTCCAAGTAAGAATGCTTGTGTGGCTTGGAGGGGAATTTTCAGATGGTGGTATTTCCATGTATCTGCTGTTCTTGTCCTTTTGTGGCCATAACAGGGGAAACCACAGCTGTAACTTGTCTGTCCTACCAAACACTTTCAGGATAGAGCCCTACTGTGGCTTCTTTCCTGAAAGTCAATATCGCCCTCTTTGACTGTGAGCAGCCTGCAGATTCACAGCTGAAAGCTATTTCAACTGAGGAATTAGCCTTGTTAATTGTGAGAGCACTTCAGAGCTGCAGGATGTGTTTGCTGTTTGCTCCTGCTGGTGGCTGCAGATGCCTGGAGGGTGCTGTTGCCGTTTCCTTCCTTTTCTGTAGCTGGAAAAAAGGACAATTTTTTCCAAGATACCTGGGGCGAAATTCTCCGTTATCGGTGGAAAGTCCGCCGATTGGCGCAAAAAACGGCGCAAATCCGACTTGCGTCACGTCGGAAAAATGGGTCGAAAGTCTCCGGCCCGAAATGGGCTAGCAGCGACGTAACGGGATCCGCGCTTGCGCAGTGGTTCACGCCGTGCAGCGTCATACCTGCTGCACGGCATGACGGCTCATAAGGCCGCGCTGCTCCCCCCCACCCGACCGGAACACCCGACTGGAACACCCGACTGGATGGCTGGCCGCCGCTCAGCCCCGAGGTTCGAGTCACGGGATGTGGAGGCGCTCCTGGACGCGGTGGAGCAGAGGAGGGACGCCCTGTATCCCGGGCACGGCCGCAGAGTTGCCCCACGCCACAGCCGGCGTCTGTGGAGGGAAGTGGCAGAGGCCGTCACCGCTGCGGCCCTGACACCACGGACAGGCACCCAGTGCCACAAGAAGGTGAACGACCTCGTCAGAGCAGGCAGGGTGAGCCTCCCCCATATCCCCCCTCCCCATATCCCCCCTCCCCCATATCCCCCATATACCCCCTCCCCCATATCCCCCTCCCCCATATCCCCCCTCCCCCATATCCCCCCTCCCCATATCCCCCATTCTCCCATATCCCCCATCCCCCATATCCCCCCTTCCCCCATATCCCCCCTCCCCCATATCCTTGTTGTTTAATGCTCAGTGTGATATGTGAAATGTTACGCTGTTGATTTTCAAATCTTTGTTACTGTTGACTGTTTAATAAATAAAATATTCTCAACTCTCAAGTACCTTCTTGATGGTAAACATGCCATGTCTCAGAGGATGATGAGTGTGTAACATGTCAAACAAACTTTGATGCCTGAAGAGTGTGCCTGAACTCTAGGACCGTCAGCACCATCGAGACAGCTGCCAGCAATCAGTGGTTAGCACAATTGCTTCACATCTCCAGGATCCCAGGTTTGATTCCTGGCTTGGGTCACCATCTGCGGATCTGCAGGTTCTCCCCGTGTCTGCGTGGGTTTCCGCCCTGTGCTCCGGTTTCCTTCCACAGTCCAAAGATGTGTAGGTTAGGTGGATTGGCTAGACTAAATTGCCCTTCGTGTCCAAAAAAGGTTAGGCGGGGTTACAGAGATAGGGTGGAGGTGTGGGGATAAGGTGGAGGTGTGGCTTGGGTAGGGTGCTCTTTCCAAGGGCCAGTGCAGACTCGATGGGCCGAATGGCCTCCTTCTGCACTGTAAATTCCATAATAGCCACAGAAACCAAGGGGAAAGAGTGCTAATGGCAGTCCCCAGAGAGAGTAAAAGGTGTGAAAGGCTAAGCAGCAGAGAAATTAAAATCAGAGGGCAAGCTGTGACAGATGTAGGGGGAAGGGGGAAGCAAAGGGGAGAAAAGGTAAGGTGAGGGGGGATAAGATAGGGGGGGAAATATATTTAAATAAAGAAAGAAATAAAAGGTAAAAGACAGTTAAAATGAAATGGAATGAAAACAAAGGGGTTGAGGTGGGGTCGATCGAACTGATCTGTCGGTCCCTCCTCCTTCTGCAATTCCTTTCAGATCAAACAATATTTGCTTGTGTCACTCCCGCCGAGGCTGCTCTCGCATTGCTGGTGGCAGCCGAGATGGGCAGTTGCCGAAGAAAGCAGCAGCGATGATGCAGACTGGAGACGGAAGCCCATGTGCAGGGGGCCACTGCACACCCTGATGACCCGGCCGCCCATCAGGCTGAGGAGGGACTCAGACAAGAAGGCCAGCAACAGCACAAGGTGTACAGGAGTCATTGGTCATTCAATGAGCTGATGGACACCATGTGCTGCAGAAGACTCCATCTCAGCAGAGAGACAGTGTGGCTCCTGTGCCATGTTCTTGCGGATTTGGCACCCTGTGGAGGAAGAGGACACCCGCTCCCGCTGGCCGTGAAGGTCACCTCAGCCCTCAGATTTTATGCCACCGGGTCATTCCAGGGTTCGAGCAGGGACCTGTAAGGCATTTACAGCCTATAGATGCATCTGGGAGGTGATGGATGCTCTGTATGCCCGGGCAGCAAGCATCAGGGCATCAGGGAGCGCCGTATTAATCCAATCCCTGCATATTCAGATTGAAGAGGTAGCAACTCACCCTTGCAGCTCAGTGGAGGTCGTTGGTCTTCTTCCGATATTGGACACCAATCCTCCTTGTCATGCTGCCCGAACTGATAGCCGCTGTCACTGCCTCACTGACCTTGTTGCTAGCCCTCTGACCCCTTCGGAGGAACACAGTGGCCCGCCTCTCATCCACAGCATCGAGCAGCCTGGCCAGGTCGGCATTGCCAAAGTAAGGAGCAGGTCTGAGCGTTGCCATGCTGGTGTGTTGACTAGGAGTAAGTGGTGTAGAAGCACTTAAAAGCAGCTGTCTCTTGTTAGTGGTGAGAAACTGAGGCGCGGGTCAGGCAAATCAGACGGTAAGGGGCTCAATAATGGAGAGAATCTTGTGTGGGCTCATTTTTGGCACAAAGTGTTATTGAGTACGGGCCGTGATCTTGCCAACACGACTGTCGAGAAACACCCCGCGAAACGTGCCCAAAATGACACTTTGAAATGTTTCTGTTAAATTGCGCCTGTTGTGTTCAGTTCAGCAAGATGATGTAGTTAATGGGAAGCCAGGGATTGAAGCATTCAGGTGTTGAGCTTTTCAGTGTTAGTTTTTGGATGGAAAGTGAGCTGAGAAGGTTTTCTGAAGACGTACAGCCAGATATTCTGCATTATTCTGAAAGGCTTCCGGTCTCTTTCTTTAAAGCAGTCTCAAACGATCTCTCTTTCTCAAAGTGGAGTATCCAAGGCACCTTGATAGATTTAGATTTGTTACCACATGTACTGCGGTACAGTGAAAAGTATTATTCTGTGTGCAATCCAGGCAGATTGTTTCATACATGAAAAACATAGAGCCCTGGATTCTCCAATCGCCGACGGCAAAATCGCGTTCGGCGGTTAGCCGGAGAATCCATTTTTACGCTGGAATCGGGGGCGGTGCCATTTTTCCGATGCTCCGCCCCCTCAAAAACAGCATACTCGAGAAATATGTTGCACACCGTCGCAACAGCCTCAGGACGTCACCTGAGGCCCTCCCCCGATGCTCCGCCCCTGATAGGCCGAGTCCCCCACAGCATGGGACACGTGTCTTCACAACGTTCTGGCGCCTCGCGTGGCGGCTGCGGACTGTGTCCAGCGCCGCCACAATCGGGAGGGGGGGGAAACCGTTCCGCTGGCAGGGGGGCTTCGGTGGGGGCTGGGGAGGGGCTCTGGTGGGGGGATGGTCCGGCAGTGGCGAGGCTGGTTACAGGGGAGCAGTTTTTGGCAGGCCTGGTCCACGCGCAGCCGGCGCCATGTTGCACCCGCCACCATGCGCATGCGTGGCCACGGACCCGGCCATTCTACGGCCGAATCTGAAGGTAAAGCTGGGACGCTAAGCGGCTGCTAGCCCCTCACCAGGCAGAGCATCGGTGTGAGGGCAGTGCGACTTTCTAGTCGTCAGACCAGATGGATCCTGTGGACATAGTCGCAGAATCGGAGAATCCAGCCCAGTACATACAATAAATACACAATGTGAATACATAGACATAGACATCGGGTGAATCATACGGAATATAGTGCTACAGCAGTGGAGAAGATACATGGAGAGATCAGTTCAGTCCATATGAGGGCCATTCAGGAGTCTGGTAACAGTGGTGAAAAAGCTGTTTTTGAACCTGTTAGTGCGTGTTCACAGACTATGCAGCAAGTATTCCTGTATTTAAAAGTAGATTGAGACCCAAGATGGTTTTCTTGTTTGAGTGGAAAAAAAGATAGCAGTTAAGGGTTATTGTGTCTCTGTATTGAATAGCAGTGTTTAAGGGGTAATTGTAAGCTGTTTTCTTGTATGGTGTTCAAGCAATTTTAACACTGTCTGAGTAATAAAGTTTGTTTCAATATACCACATCCCTATTTTGGGTGAAATCACTCTTGAAGCGACAGTTCCATTTCTCAAAGTCTTACAAAATTAAAATATTGGGGTTTCTGTCCAGTATCCTAACCACTGGTGGGGTCCGCTCTGGAATCGTAATACGCTAACTACCCTGTGCAACTCCCTTTTTGAATATTGGAGTGACGTGACCTACCCTCCAATCTGCAGGGAGTGTTCCAGAGTCTATAGATTCCCAGAAGATGACCACCAATGCATCCACTATTTCCAGAGCCACCACCTTAAGCACTCTGGGATGCAGATTCTCAGGCCCTGGGGATTTATCTGCCTTCAATCCCATCAATTTTCCCAGCACCACCATTTCTCTACTAATGTTGATCTCTCTCAGTTCTTCCCTCTCACTATACCTTTCATTCTCCAACATTTCTGGTATCTGATTTGTGTCCTCTTTTGTGAAGACAGACCAAAGTATGTATTCAATTGCTCAGCCATTTCTTTGTCCCTTATTACAAAGAACAAAGAAAAGTTCAGCACAGGAACAGGCCCTTCGGCCCTCCCAGCCGGCGCCAACCATGCTGCCCGTCTAAACTAAAATCCTCTACACTTCCGGAGTCCGTATCCCTCTATTCCCATCCTATTCATGTATTTGTCAAGATGCCCCTTAAATGTCACTATCGTCCCTGCTTCCACCACCTCCTCCAGCAGTGAGTTCCAGGCACCCACTACCCTCTGTGTAAACAAAACTTGCCTTGTACATCTACTCTAAACCTTGCCCCTCGCACCTTAAACCTATGCCCCCTAGTAATTGATCCCTCTAACCTGGGAAAAAGTCTCTGACTATCCACTCTGCCTATACCCCTCATAATTTTGTAGACCGCTATCAGGTCGCCCCTCAACCTCCGTCGTTCCAGTGAGAACAAACCGAGTTTATTCAACCACTCCTCATAGCTAATGCCCTCCATACCAGGCAACATCCTGGTAAATCTCTTCTGCACCCTCTCTAAAGCCTCCACGTCCTTCTGGTAGTGTGGCAACCAGAATTGAACACTATACTCCAAGTGTGGCCTAACTAAGGCTGCAACATGACTTGCCAATTTTTATACTCAATGCCCCGGCCAATGAAGGCAAGCATGCCATATGCCTTCTTGACTACCTTCTCCACCTGTGTTGCCCCTTTCAGTGACCTGTGGACCTGTACACCTAGATCTCTCTGACTGTCAATACTCTTGAGGGTCCTACCATTCACTGGATATTCCCTACCTGTATTAGATCTTCCAAAATGCATTACCTCACATTTGTCCGGATTAAACTCCATCTGCTAGCTCTCCGACCAAGTCTCCAAATGATCTAAATCCTGCTGTATCCTCTGACAGTCCTCATCGCTATCTGCAATTCCACCAACCTTTGTGTCGTCCACAAACTTACCAATCAGACCAGTTACATTTTCCTCCAAATCATTTATATATACTACGAACAGCAAAGGTCCCAGCACTGATCCCAACGAAACACCACTAGTCATAGCCCTCCAATCAGAAAAGCATCCTTCTGTTACTACTCTCTGCCTTCTGTTACCTAACCAGTTCTGTATCCATCTTGCCAGCTCACCTCTGATCCCGTGTGACTTCACCAGTCTGCCATGGGGGACGTTGTCAAAGGCCTAGTGGAAGTCCATATAGACAGCATCCACTGCCCTACCTGCATCAATCATTTTTGTGACCTCCTCGAAAAACTCTTATCAAGTCAGTGAGAAACGACCTCCGCTTCACAAAACCATGCTGCCTCGCGCTAATACGTCCACTTGCTTCCAAATGGGAGTAGATCCTGTCTCGAAGAATTCTCTTCAGTAATTTCCCTATCACTGACGTAAGGCTGACCGGCCTGTAGTTCCCTGGATTATCCTTGCTACCCTTCTTAAACAAAGGAACAACATTGGCTATTCTCCAGTCCTCCGGGACATCATCTGAAGGCAGTGAGGATCCAAAGATTTCTGTCAAGGCCTCAGCAATTTCCTCTCTAGCCTCCTTCAGTATTCTGGGGTAGATCCCATCAGGCCCTGGGGACTTATCTACCTTAATATTTTTCAAGATGCCCAACAACTCGTCTTTTTGTATCTCAATGTGACCCAGGCTATCTACACACCCTTCTCCAGACTCAACATCCACCAATTCCTTATCTTTGGTGAATACTGATGCAAAGTATTCATTTGATACCTTGCCCATTACCTCTGGCTCCACACATAGATTCCCTCCCCTGTCCTTCAGTTGGCCAACCTTTTCCATGGCTATCCCCTTGCTTTTTACGTACCTGTGAAAAGCCTTGGGATTTTCCTTAACCCTATCTACCAATGACTTTTCGTGACCCCTTTTAGCCCTCCTGACTCCTTGCTTAAGTTTCTTCCTATTTTCCTTATATTCCACACAGGCTTCCTTTGTTCCCAGCCTTCTAGCCCTGACAAATGCCTCCTTTTTCTTTTTGACGAGGCCTACAATATCTCTCGTTATCCAAGGTTCCCGAAATTTGCCGTATTTATCCTTCTTCCGCACAAGAACATGCCAGTCCTGAATTCCTTTCAACTGACATTTGAAAGCCTCCCACGTGTCAGATATTGATTTACCCTCAAACATCCACCTCCAATCTAGGTTCTTCAGTTCCCGCCTAACATTGTCATAATTAGCCTGTAGCCATCTGGGATGGCCACGTCCTGATTACAAAATGGACACTTGCAAAGAATGCAGGGAAAATTGGACAATACTGAAAAGCAAGCAGGTGCAAGTTCTGTCTGTTGATTAGAGCAGTGGCTCTCAGACAGAACCGGTACTGCTAAGCCATCTACATACTAATGAGCCATCTCCGGGGACAAAAGGGAAACATTTAGATAAACAATGTTAAGGCAGACACCCCGACTAACAAAACGGCCAACTAGGACATGCCCAGCAACCAGGGAACCCACCCCTCTATTGGAGGAAGATCGATAAGAATGATTGGGGAAGGCCCAATTAATTGAGGCCAAGTTCAAGGCCCGCCCAAAAGCGCGCAAAGCCCTTTCGGGTATAAAAAGGATTCCACAAGGAATCTGTTCTTTCTTCTTTGGCCTTGGCTCTCAGTGAAGAGAGAGACCAGCCGAGCAGCTATGCCAGACCAAGTAAGTTCCAAGTCAACGCACGCTACGAGAGAGACGCTCCTAGTTGCTATCCTGTAAACAGCTCAACCCAGCAGCCTCAGAACCGAGCAACGGTCATTGTTCCTCTGACTGAGTGGGCACCCGAAGCTAAGTATAGGCTTTAGTAATAGTGATAGTTTAGGTTGTAGAGTTTTATGCATGAGTAGATTTGACTGTGTAAATAAATGAGCATTGCTTTTGAACTTAATAACTGGTGTATCGAGTCTTTGATCAGTATTCGGTTTTGAACCTTGTGGCGGTGTCGAAAGATACCTGGGGACTCTTGAGCAAACGTAATTAAACAGAGCCAAATTAAGAGACAACACCAAAGAGAGCAACATTTACTGGCGAGTCTGCCGGGACCTGAACTTAGAAGTGGCCTAACCACACCGAGAGAACCCAAATTTGAATTGAGAATCCAACTGGAAACTGAAAAACCACAAGTGTAAGAACAGTACTGATCAAGCCTCTGAGATTCGGAAGTGTGTTAATGCATGCGTACTAACAGGGATATAAGGTAAACCTGAAAGATTTTGTTGCGTAAAACTGTCGGGAGTTTTGTAGGCCGGAAATTAGCGTAAGCCGTACCCCATGTTTACATCACCACTTTATCACTCCCTGTTCCAAATTCAGGAGAGAACCTAGATAGAGAAAATGGCAATGAAGGCAATGGAATGCCTTATGAACCCCCAGGAATTTGAGGTTGCAGCGCCCAGTAGAGTAGGACAGTGTCCCGTTCAGGAAGATGAGATCAGGAAATATCTCAAAGGGAAAGGATGGCCCCTTTGGAGTGAATTCTGCGATAATGAGGAAACAGGTCCCGGGAGTATAGGACATACTTCGTGGGTGAACATGTCACAGATACACAAGAAGAGCTTTGGGAAAGCTCGCAAGCCGATGGCAATCGTGTCCTGCTTGGCACAATTGCGAGACACAGAGGAGGTCGTTAGGACGCTCCGTAGAGAGATAGATGAGAGAGACAGAAGTAGTGAGGTAGACGTGAGCGAGGTGGAGAAGAAGAATAGAGATTTAAAAGAGCAGTTAGCAGCAAGGGACAGAAAGGTGGATGGTGCCAAGAGGGCACACCATCAATCTTGTCTCGCGCATTTGAACAGTTTTCAGACGCAATATGATAAGGCCTACCAGGACACGCAACGTGCGGTCTTGGTAAGACAAGAGACAGAACAGCAAGTGGAGAAATTGCAGATACAGTGCAATGATCTGAAAGCAGCCCTACGAGCACGCCATACTTCCACGACGGAACAAAGGCAGAGCTCCGTAGACCACGCAAAGTGCCGGAAGCAAATTGCAGAATTGCAATCTCTGCTTTCCGTTCAAAATGGGTTTCAAAGCACATTCAGACCCCAATTAGATCAGGAAAACGGCCCCGATTGGCAGGAATTGAACAAAACTGCCCATAGATACGTACATGGGACATGCACACAGGAAAAACCCCAGAAAAGGAGAGCGCCCCAACCCCCAACCGAACAGGCAGAACGCCCCCCCATGAACCCTGTAACCACACACCGCAGGGCCGCAGGAGAAGGAGAAGCAGATTTCCTTTACACAACCCAGTTAAACGTGACCCAATTACGGGACGCTAGTGGAATAATTACACCGTTCCTTTCCTCATCAGACCCCCACCAATTTTTCGCGAAAGTCAAACAGCAGGCAACCATGTACGGCCTGGACGAAAAGGAGCAAGTGAAGCTCACAGTTTTAAGCCTCGACCCTTCAGACCCACAGAATGTAGGAGGAGGCACACTCCAAGAGATGCACACAGCGATCCTAGATGAGATCGGCTATAACAGAGGAGACCCCGTAGAAGGCCTAAATAAGTGTAGGCAAAAGAAGACAGAGCACCCCACAGCTTTTGCTGGACGCTTCTGGATACACTTCACAGCAGTTTTCGGAGAGTTAGCCTGCGCCCATTTGTCCTCAGATAATATGGCCAAGTGGACCCGAATTCTAGTTTCCCACGCCACAGAAGCAGGACGAAAAGCTTGTGCAAATTATGACCCCTCAGATGAGGCCCACAATGAAAAATGGGTTTTGAAGAGATTGTCCCGTGCTTGGGAGCAAATGCAGGCAAAACTGCATTTATAACACCCGATGAAGAGCAGGCAGAGATGAGCCCAGTTAAAGCACACCAGAACCCCGCATGGGTAAATGAGGGCAGGAACCGCCCACCCCAGCCCAAAGCTCAGGAATGTTACAACTGTGGCCAGCTAGGACACTTTGCGCGAGAGTGTCAAGCATCCCAGAAGCAGCAGAGAAGCCAACAGACAGGGACCCTGAACAGGAATAGGGCAAAGCCGATCCATAGCGTTAGCGCCCGTTCAGAGAATGCAGACATGAACAGCACCGACTGACGGTGTTCGGGCTCCCCAACTTGGGTCTGCGACACCCTTTGGGACAAGTCCGGTAGACCGATAGTGGCAGGCAAAGTTCAGGGACACCCCGTAGAATTTCTTTGGGACACAGGTGGGTCCCGCATCACACTCAATTCCTCCACGATGTTTCAGCGAAACACGTGGCCCACAACAGACACCATCACACTCAGCGGTTTTACAGGCCATTTACAACAGGGACACATCACAGCCTCTGTAGCGATACAAATAGGGAACATCACAGCTAAGCACCCCGTAGTTTTGGTTGATCTGCCCCAGAGAGCAGAACATATCCTTGGGATCGATTTCATGAGCGCCCAACACCTTTCTTTTGACCCAGCTAACAAGTGTGTTTGGAAAATTGAAAAGGCAGCACGAGCCCCCGCCATGCTCACAGTTAGAGAGTATGTAAACAGGATTAGCTCAGTAGGAGACTTCTGGTTCGACCCTCGAACCATTAGTGCAGACAAACAAGTTAGAGCAGTCCTGCAGGAACATAAAGCAGCATTTGCACAGCACAAGCACGACTGTGGCAAATTGGCTGGCTTTGTGAACATTACAGGTCCTGACCCCAAACCCCAGAAGCAGAACGGATTTCCCCAGGAAGCAGAGGGAGAAATCTCCAAACTAATAGAGAGTTTGTTGGATCAAGGCGTACTCAGATCAGTAGCCTCCACAAACAACGCACCAATTTGGCCCGTCAGGAAACCGGATGGATCATGGCGATTGACCATTGATTACCGGGAACTGAACAAACTAACCCCAGCAGCAGCCCCCACCGTAGCCATGAGTCCCGAGACCATGCTCAAACAGGGACTCCAGTCAAAATCTTTTTCGGTTTTGGACATTAGTATTGGCTTTTGGTCCATTCCATTGACTAAAGCGTGCCAGTACAAATTCGCCTTTACATTCCAAGGGCAACAGTACACGTGGACATGCCTTCCACAAGGCTTCCACAACTCCCCCTCCATTTTACACCGACAGCTGGCAAATGGATTAGCAAAATTTTCCCGCACCGATTGTCTGGTCCAGTACGTAGACGACTTGTTACTACAGACAGACACAAAGGGATAGCACATTTCGCTTCTCGCCAAACTCCTAGCACTCCTAAAAGAAATTGGTTGTAAAGTCAACCCCAAGAAGGCCCAGATTTTGAAAGAGAAAGTGATCTACTTGGGAACAGTGATCACACGTGGTAAACATGAGATCGAGCAAAAGAAAATTGATTCGATCATCAAATTGCCCCTCCCCCACAATGTCTCAGCCCTCCCGTCATTTTTAGGACTGGTTGGCTACTGCCGAAACCATATTGAGTGTTTCGCCACTAAAGCAGCGCCCCTTTCCGAACTTCTCAAGAAGCAGGCACCTTGGGAAAGGCTTCCACAGCATACGGATGCCGTGGATGCTTTAAAAAGAGCACTCAGCACAGCCCCCGCACTACAGGTCCCAGGTCCACTTTCCCTGTACGCAATCGAAGTTGCAAGCACCGACCGAACCCTTTCGGCCGTGCTCCTCCAGGAACGCCATGACCAATTACGCCTCGTAGCATCGCCTCACGTGTTAGACCCCGAGAGCAAGGATTTTCTGCCTGTGAAAGGCACCTGCTTGCAGTTTTTGGGGCAGTACAATACTTTGCCTACTTTACAGGACTCAACCCCATCACCATCCTCACAGAACACACCCCAACACAGCTATTGTTAGACGGACGACTTACGGATGGCACAGTCAGCCAAATCTGCGCAGCCCGTTGGACACTTCTTTTACAGGGACGGGACATCACAGTAAAACGAACCAAGACCCACATTGTGATGAACGGTTACTGCCTTATCATCATGTAAGGTGATGTCCCCTTTAAGACCGGGCTTGGAACCCTGGGGACTCCGCCTCTGGCTTCGCCCATCTGGGAGACATACATAAAGGGCAGCCTCATGGTCTGTGTAGCAGTCAGCTCTCGTCTCTAGCTCTAGCGTAGTTATTAGTCTAATAAAGCCTTCTTTACAGTTTAATCTCGAAACGTCATTATTGAGGGTACCTCAATTTATTAGACTAAACTAGATTCAGGATGGACGCAGGCCTAAAACCAGAGAAGCTCAATCTGGTAGCACGAACGCCGGAGGCGGAGGGAATTTTTAAATACTGGCTGCGGTGCTTCGAGGCCTACCTGGACTCCGCAGAGACTCCCATCCTGGGGCCACGCAAGCTGCGTCTACTCCACGCCCGGGTAAGTCACAGAATCTCCACCACACTCGAAAAGGTGACAACTTATGAGGAAGCGATCGAGTTGCTCCGCAAGCGGTTTGTCAAACCCATCAATGAGGTGCACGCCCGGCATCTGCTCTCTACCTGCCGGCAGCGCTCGAGAGAATCGCTCAACGAGTTTGTTGAAAAACTCACCGCGCTTGCCAGGGACTGTGACCATCAGGATGTGACAGGGGAAGTCCATATCAACCTGCACATCAGGGACGCTTTCGTGTCCGGCATCCGCTCGACCTACATCCGGCAGCGGCTGCTCGAAAACAGGGCAAACGACCTCTAGGAGACGCTAACGTCGCCTCCTCGCTGGCGGTGGCCCGACATAACTTGGGTACGTTATGACTCTGCCAGCCCCCCCCGGACTTCCTCAGACTCAACTGTATTACAGGTCTGCGCCATGCGGCAACCCGCTCACCATGGGGGCACACCATGCTACTTCTGCGGGCAGGGCCAGCACCCACGCCCACGCTGCCCAGCCTGCTCCGCTATCTGCAGCGACTGCGGGAAGGGCACTTTGCGAGGGTCTGCCTGGCCAGACCCAGGGGCCAGAAAAACAAAGAACAGCCGGCCCGAAAATCAGGCTCTCGGGCCCGCAGGCCTCGCAATGCTGCTGCGCACCGACCCGACCTCTTCTGACGTGTCATCAGCCTCGTGCGAATCATGGGATCGGCCATCTTGGCGGCGGCCATCTTCTCGACCCGACACGCGCAGCCGGCGGCGGCGGCCATTTTACGAGTCCGACTCGGCTGAGGACTCCGACTACCCGCGACTGGGTGCGATCACCCTTGATCAAACTCGGCCAAAACACCTGCAGAACTCCATGATGCAGGTCCAGGTCAACGGGCACGACACTGCATGCCTCTTCGACTCCGGGAGCACGGAGAGCTTTATCCACCCTGAAATGGTAAGGCGCTGCTCCCTACGCACCCATCCCGCATCCCAAACCATAGCCCTCGCATCCGGGTCCCACTCGGTACAAATCAAGGGGTACTGTATTGTGAATCTCTCGATCCAGGGCGCCAAATACACCTGTTTCAAATTCTATATCCTCCCTCACCTCTGTGCCCCCCTGCTGCTTGGACTGGATTTCCAGTGCAGCCACCGAAGCCTGACACTGAAGTTCGGTGGACCCTTGTCCCCCCTCACGGTGTGCTGCCTTGCAACACTGAAAGTCGCACCCCCCTCGCTATTCGCGAACCTCACTCCTGACTGTAAGCCTGTCGCCACCAGGAGCCGGTGCTACAGTGCCCAAGATATGGCTTTTATCAAGTCAGAGGTCCAGCGTTTACTGGGAGAGGGGGTCATCGAGGCTAGCAACAGCCCTTGGAGAGCGCAAGTGGTGGTAGTCCGGTCCGGGGAGAAGAAACGGATGGTCGTGGATTATAGCCAGACCATAAACCGATACACAAAGCTAGATGCGTACCCCCTTCCTCGCATCGCGGAAATGATAAATCGGATCGCCCAATACCGAGTCTTTTCCATGGTCGACCTCAAATCCGCCTACCACCAGCTCCCCATCCGACCAAAAGACCGCCCCTATGCTGCCTTCGAAGCAGCCGGCCGGCTCTTCCACTTCCTCAGGGTCCCCTTTCGTGTCACAAATGGGGTCTCCGCCTTTCAAAGGGCGATGGACCAAATGGTGGACCAGTACGGTTTGCGGGCTACATACCCGTACTTGGACAATGTCACCATCTGCGGCCATGATCAGAAGGACCATGACGCTAACCTCAAAAAGTTCCTCCAGACCGCCCGAGCCCTTAACCTGACCTATAACAAGGAAAAATGCGTTTTCCACACCACCCGGCTGGCCATCCTCGGCTATGTCGTGGAAGACGGGGTCCTAGGTCCCGACCCCGACTGCATGCGCCCCCTTAAGGAACTCCCTCTCCCCCGCAGCCTCAAGGCCCTCAAACGGTGCTTGGGGCTTTTCTCCTATTACGCCCAGTGGGTCCCCAAGTATGCGGACAAAGCCCACCCACTCCTAAAGACCACCACTCGTACGATATCAAGTATCGTCCAGGGGAGCTCAACGAGCCCCCAGATGCCCTGTCCCGCGGCACATGCGCCAACGCGCAGGAGGACCGCCTGCAAGCCATCCACAATGACCTCTGCCACCCGGGGGTTAACCGGCTCGTCCATTTCATCAAGTCCCGCAACCTACCTTACTCAACCAAGGAGGTCAAGGCCATGGTCAGGGCCTGCCAGGTCTGTGCGGAGTGCAAACCGCACTTCTATCGGCTAGACAAGGTTCGGCTCGTGAAGGCCTCGGGCCCCTTTGAGCGACTGAGCGTGGACTTCAAGGTGCCCCTCCCGTCAACCAACCGTTATGCCTATTTCCTCACCGTGATCGATGAGTTCTCCCGTTTCCCATTCGCCATTCCCTGCCCCGACATGACCTCAGCCACGGTGATTAAGGCACTGCATCTTCACCCTGTTCGGTTTCCCCCCTTATATCCACAGCGACCGGGGTACATCGTTCATGAGCGATGAACTGCATCAGTATCTGCTCAGCAAAGGCATCACCTTGAGCAGAACGACCAGTTATAACCCGCGGGGAAACGGGCAGGTGGAGAGGGAGAACGCGACAGTGTGGAAGGCTGTCCTTCTGGCCCTGCGGTCGAGAAATCTCCCAACCACCCGCTGGCAGGAGGTCCTACCCGATGCCCTACACTCCATTAGGTCACTCCTCTGTATGGCCACGAATGAGACCCCTCACAATCGATTGTTTCTCTTCCCCAGGAAGTCTACCTCCGGGGTCTCGCTTCCACCTTGGCCGATGGCTCCGGGACCTGTTCTTCTCCGGAGGCACGCGAGGAGCCATAAAACAGACCCCCTAGTTGAAAAGGTCCGACTGCTCCACGCCAACCCCAGTTACGCCTACGTGGAGTACTCCAACGGCAGGCAAGATACGGTTTCCCTCCGGGATCTGGCACCCGCTGGATCCTCCACCACAGACGCCCCTTCCCGCGCCGCTCCCCTGCAGGACCCGTCGCCCCCTACAACACACCCCATTCCGGCCCTACCACCCGTTGGTGAGCCCCTACCGTGCGCCCCTTTACACACCCCGCCGGCGCCGGTACCCCCGGCCCTGCCTAGTTCCCCTGCCCCGACCCGGACCAAAGCTCCGACCGCTGTGCTCCCGGATGTGTCCTCAACCGGGACATCCGTGCCCGCCGCACCACCGCCCGAATTGAGGAGGTCCAGGAGGACGATCCGGCCACCGAGACGGATTGACCTATGATGGCACTTCGCCCCCGCCGGACTCTTTTTTAAACAGGGGGTGAATGTGATGAACCCTGGGGACTCCGCCTCTGGCTTCGCCCATCTGGGAGCCATACATAAAGGGCAGCCTCATGGTCTGTGTAGCCGTCAGCTCCCGTCTCTAGCTCTAGCATAGTTATTAGTCTAATAAAGCCTTCTTTACAGTTTAATCTCGAAGCGTCATTATTGAGGGTACCTCACACATCTTCCTTGCCGATAATTTGCAGTATGCAGGCACCCCTCATGAGTGTGAGATCATCACCACAAAACAGAACACAGGCCCATTTATTCCTAAAACACCCCCCAGGAAAACAGGTCGTACACCCCAGAGACCCCAGCCCACAGACACGTGCGCACCCCTGAAGATTTATGTGGATGGCTCCTCCACAGTGTTAAATGGAAAGAGAATTACCGGTTGAGGTAATTACGTAGAGGATGCGCAGGGACGCGCCCTCGATGAGATTGCATTAAAGTTGCCAGGACACTTAGGCTCGCAGATAGCAGAGCTGGCAGCAATCGCTTATATTGTAGACCACCCCGACTCGTTCCCGTGTCCAGCAGACATCTATTCGGACAGCTTGTATGTCTGCAACAGTTTGACGGAATTCCTACCCCTGTGGGAAACGAGAGGATTTGTTTCCGCGGACGGTAAACCCCTACCCTCAGCCCCATTACTACGCCATATCTTAGAGACAGCGAAGGATCAAAAATATGGAATAATTAAGGTTCGCAGTCATCGCCGTTCTTC
This sequence comes from Scyliorhinus torazame, assembly GCF_047496885.1. NCBI lineage: Eukaryota > Metazoa > Chordata > Chondrichthyes > Carcharhiniformes > Scyliorhinidae > Scyliorhinus > Scyliorhinus torazame. Next base: position 301,792,769 of record NC_092710.1, read on the forward strand.
CCCCCCTGGTAATGTTAAAGCAGACGCCCTAGCGAAGGCAGGCTCCAGGCATGGTTATTTTTGGAACCCTCCCGAAAGCACCCCAATACACGCAGTTCAGGTCTCACAGACCAATATTCAGGATCTAGCAAAGGCACAGAAAGAGGACGAGAAACTCAGGGAAGTTTTAAAGGGAACTTCCCAGCCCCGTTTGATAAATACAAGAACGCAATCACCACACAAGACGGTGTGATTTTAAAGGATGGCATTTATAGAGTTCCCAGCCAGGACAGGAACCAGATCATTTGTCAGTTCCATGACAATCATGGACACCAAGGAATTGAACCCACCCTAGCTCACCTCAGACCACTCTGTTGGTGGCCTGATTTAAAAACCAATGTAACGCACTACATAGAGTATTGCTTAATCTGTGCCCAGAACAATCCAAAAAGGCTCAACTTAGTCATACCCGCCCCGTTAATGGACCCTGGACAAATCTCCAGATAGATTATATAGGACCCCTACCCCCGTGCAGAAATGGTTACAAGTATGTGTTGGTGGTCACAGGCACCTTCACAAAATGGGTGGAAGCTTTTCCATCACGAACTAATATGGCCAAGACGACGGCTAAAATATTAACACACCACATCTTTATAAGATGGGGCCTCCGCCGCAGTATAGAGTCCGATCAAGGTTCCCATTTCACAGGACGTGTTATGAAAAACGTCCTCATGATTTTTGGCATTCGACAAAAGTTTCACATTCCATATCACCCCGAGTCAAGTGGTATTGTCGAACGAATGAAGAGGACATTGAAAGCCACCCTCAGGAAGATGGTACAGCAGAATAATACCACCTGGGATTCAGTTCTCCCTTTTGCTTTAATGTTTATAAGAAACACGGTATCCACGTCCACAGGATACACCCCCCACACCCTCATGACCGGACGCCCCATGAACGGCACTGAGTATTTATTAGGACTGGATTTGGCCAGCCCCGCAGTTACAGCCCTCACGCATGAAAATGCGGTTCAACAACTGATACAGAACATAAAGGCAGCCCCACTCGCAGCAGCTGTGAGACTTGGAACCAGGAAGAAACAGAACAAGGCTTGTTTCGACAAAACAGTACACGCCACTGAGTTTACAGTAGGGCAACAAGTCATACTTTCTCTATACAACCCCAGTCCATTCCTTTCCCCTAAATTTTCCAGACCGTACTCCATTTCGGATAAAGTAAGCCCCTCGGCATACAAAGTAACATATCCCAATGGTAAGTCTGTGTGATTTCATATAAACCAGCTCAAGGTTTATGGCTCGAAGAATAACCACACACACCACATCCTGGTCGCAGCAGCAGACGATCACGCCCCGCCCACACATGACGTATTCCTACCTTCCCCCACCCAGTCCAGCCCGCCCTCAGACACGACTTCAACTCCACCCCCAGAGGCACGACTCCGTCTCTCCCTTCCCTCAACCAGCAGCGACAGCGACAGTGATAGCGATCACGATGACGATAGCCACAGCACACCACGTTACGATTATACCCCTGTACCAGGCCCCACTCCCAGCGAATCCGAGCATGATTCTCCTGACCCATTTGAGATCACTTATATCAGAGCCCCTGACCCAGACCCACCGCCCGATGATAATGGTTTGAAAACTAGTAACTCCAACCTCGACACACGATTCTGGCACCGAGACAATTCGTTCAGGGTCATCCGGAACGATGAGATGGACCCCAATTCGCTCCAAGCAGCTTTAGCACGGTTACTACAGACAAGAGTTTGGCAGCCGGGAGAAGATGATGACATAGAGTCTGACTCCCACCAAACAAATCCCTTTGCGACCCTGTTCGCTATTGAGCAGTGAGGTGTCCAGATGATGGAGAAAAAAGGAACCGATGGAGAGATACGGTGTCCTTTCTGATGGAACCTGCACCATGTTTGTTGTATGTTTGTTCGTTAGTGCTAATGTTAAGTGTTGTTTGTAAACTCGAAAGTTTTCATGGCCCCACGTCACCACTCCTTTAACGCCCCCTGGCAGTTAATGGAACAAGTTGCCCCCAGACAATAGTTCAGAGGAACTAGTTTGTCAACAGAAACCAGTTTAAAGGTACAAGTTTGTCGCCAGACAACCGTTCAGAGGAACTAGTTTGTCGACAGACACGACTCATAGCTACTCTCCTAATTCGAGAGGCAGCCCCACGACGACCACATTCTTACCCGTTCTTGACGGTTGCTCAGGCAGTGGAGAAACGGCATTGGTCCCCGCCCTGCCTGAGGACCCCCCTCTGGTCAGCTACGCTCGGGTAGAGCACAAACAGCATTGATCACTGTCCTACCCGAGGATTCCACCCATTTCTTACCCGCCGCGGCCCATACACACCCCATTTTGACTTGTTACGTTCAAAATTCTTTTGTATGGTTTTGGCAACCCTTCCATATGTTATTTACATCCTAAAACACTAGGATGGTAGATCACACAGGCTGCGAGACAGCTCGCACTATGTCAGTATTTTTCTCGGATGTCTTGTCTCAAATATTTGGTTTTTTTAAAAATGAGGGAGTCACAGATGGTGACCAATTATAAAGGGAAATTGGCAATAAAGGACAGACAGACAGATATACGAGATCTTAAGCAAGATAATAACAGAAATTATGCTTGTGTTCACAGAACTCCGGAACCTCAGGAACCCCAGAGGAAGACAAAGAAGAGGACCGACAAAGATGAAGACAGCCTTCGTGTTCACATGGATCTTAGCGGGATCCCTTCAGTTGCGCGCAGACGCTACCCCCCTGACCCCTACCACACAAACCGTAAATGATTTTCACCCCTGCAATACACGGAACCCCGAGATAACTACCCCCGCGACAGCTAGCAATACACCGACCTGGTGTGATAATTTTATCACCTGGTACTCACTCTCATATGTAGTCGAAGCACTCTTAGTGCTGGCGATACTTTGCAGTGTCGTGCAGATATTTAGAGTTAGGAAATGGCAAAAGAGAGCATATTGCTCTCGCACCCCGGTATACAGGTTTAGGTCCCCCATTTTCGGATTTCACCAGACCCCCGAACCCCTTGGGACGGATTAAAGTGCATCCATTTTTCTTTATGTATTCTGTGGAATAAAGAGATGTAAACCTCTGTGTCTGACTGCCAGGCCAGAGAAATTTGTGTGCTGCTATTTTGTACAGGTTAAGATGTATAGAGTATTTTTGGAGTATTTGAATAAGGATAGTTTATTGAGAATAGTTAGAGGTTCCAGTTTTTTTACTTTTCTGTAATGCATGTATTTATGTCATAGCGTCCCGTAGAGTTTTATAATAATCAATGTATTTAAAATGGTTTAGGTAAAATTGTGTTGCACAGGATAGGACAGTGTAGAGCCTAAGTATGGGTGCCCTGTTTGGTCAGAGGATGAAGACGACGTAGGATTGTGATCCTTCATGCTTCGCGTTGAGGATCACAAGGAGGGAGTGTAGCCATCTGGGATGGCCACGTCCCGATTACAAAATGTACACTTGCAAAGAATGCAGGGAAAATTGGCCAATACTGAGAAACAGGCAGGTGCAAGGTCTGTCTGTTGATTAGAGCAGTGGCTGTCAGACAGAACTGGTACTGCTAAGCCATCTACATACTAATGAGTCATCTCCGGGGACAAAAGGGAAACATTTAGATGAACAATATTAAGGCAGACACCCCGGCGCCAGAGGAGACTCAAACAAAGTAAACAAACGGCCACCTAGGACACATCCAGCAACCAGGGAACCCACCCCTCTATTGGAGGAAGATCGATATGATTGGGAAATGTTTGGGAAAGGCCCAATTAATTGAGGCCAAGTTCAAGGCCCGCCCAAAAGCGCGCAAAGCCCTTTTGGGTATAAAAAGTATTCCCCAAGAGAGAATCTTTCTTCTTTGGCCTTGGCTCTCAGCGAAGAGAGACCAGCCTAGCAGCTACGACAGACCAAGTAAGTTCCAAGTCAACGCACGCTACGAGATAGACGCTCCTAGTTGCTATCCTGTAAACAGCTCAAGATAGCAGCCTCAGAACCGAGCAACGGCCATTGTTCCTCTGACTGAGTGGGCACCCGAAGCTAAGTACAGGCTTTTAGTAATAGTGATAGTTTAGGTTGTAGAGTTTTATGCATGAGTAGATTTGACTGTGTGTAAATAAATGAGCATTGCTTTTGAACTTACTAACTGGTGTATTAAGTCTTTGATCAGTATTTGGTTTTGGACCTTGTGGCGGTGTCGATAGATACCTGGCGACCCTTGAGCAAACGTAATTAAACAGAGCCAAATTAAGAGACAACACCAAAGAGAGCAACTTGACTTCCCCCAATTTAGCACATTCACCCGAGGACCACTCTTATCCTTGTCCACCAGCACTTTAAAACTTACTGTTCCCAAAATGCTCCCCTACTGAAACTTCTACCACCTGGCCAGGCTCATTCCCCAATACCAGGTCCAGTACTAGTTGGACTATCTACATATTGTTTTAAGAAACCCTCCTAAAGAAGCTCCTTTATTATGCATTCCCCTGTTTCTGTCTGTAGGTGGCCTACATTTCTCTTTACCAAACCACTGCAATTCGCATACCACCTACAAACGGTCCACAGCAGACGGCATCTCCCTGGCCCTACACTCATCCCTGGAGCATCTCGACAACAAGGACTCCTACGTCAGACTCCTATTCATTGACTAGAGTTCTGCCTTCAACACCATAATCCCAGCCAAGCTCATTTCAAAACTCCAAAACCTAGGACTTGGCTCCTCCCTCTTCAACTGGACTTCCTGACCCATAGACCATAATCGATCAGGATAAACAAGACCTCCTCCACAATAGTCCTCAGATCAAGCCCCACAAGGCAGCATACTCAGCCCCTTACTGTACTCCCTATACATCAGTTTGCTGATGACACGACCATAGTGAGTTGGAACTTGAAAAATGATGAGTCACAGGAGGGAGATAGAGAATCTAGTGGCGTGGTGTAATGACAATAATCTCTCCCTCAACGTCAGCAAAACTAAGGAGCTGGTCATCGTCTTCAAGAAGCGAAGTATCGTACATACCCCTGTCTGCATCAATGGTGCCAAGGTGGAGATGGTTGACAGCTTCAAATTTCTAGGTGTGCACATCACCAACAATCTGTCCTGGTCCACCCTTATCGACTCTACATCCAAGAAAGCACAACAGCGCCTATACTTCCTCAGAAAACTAAGGAAATTCGGTATGTCCACATTGACTCTTACCAATTTTTACAAATGCACCATAGAAAGCATCCTATCTGTAGAATCACAGCCTGGTATGTCAACTGCTCGATCCAAGACTGTAAGAAACTAGAGTCGTGAACACAGCCCTGTCCATCACATGAATCTGCCTCCCATCCATTGAATCTGTCCACACCTCCCGCTGCCTTAGGAAAGTGGGCAGTATAATCAAAGACTCCTCCCACCCAGGTTATTCCCTCTTCCAACCTCTTCCATCAGGCAGGAGATACAAAAATCTGAGAACATGCACTAACAGATTCAAAACAGCTTCTACCCCGCTGTTACCAGACTTCTGGAATGACCCTCTTATAGACTGAACTGATCTGTCCACTTATCTTCTCTTCTGAGTAGTACTACATACCGTATGCTTCACCCAATGCCTGTGTCTATGTATTTACATTGTGTATTTATCATATGTTCTTTTTTTCATGAATGGAACGGTCTGTCTGGACTGTGTACAGAACAATACTTTTCACTGTACCTCAGTATACATGACAATAAAGCCAAATCCAATCCAAATCAAGATGCCAGTGTTGGAGATCTGCTGGAACAGCTTGGCTAAAGGCACAGCCAGTTCTGGAGCATAAGTTTTCAGTACTATTGCTGAAATGCTGTCAACCATTGCCATAGCCTTCAGCTATTTCTTGACGTGGATTGGCTGAAGACTGGCATCTGTGATGCTGGGGACCTCAGCAGGAGGCCAAGATGGATCATCCACTTGGAACTTCTGGCTGAAGATTGCTGCAAATCCTTCAGCCTTGTCTTTTGCACTGATATGTTGGGTTCCCCTATCATTGAATATAAAGATATTTGTGGATCATAAGACCATAAGACAGGAGCGGAAGTAAGGCCATTCGGCCCATCGAGTCCACTCCACCATTCAATCCTCCTCCTCCAGATAGCTGTTTGAATGTCCACCACCATTCCTGGCTGGAAGTGGCATGGCTGCAGAGCCTAGAATGACGACTGCACATGGACAGATGCATCTGCGACAGGTAGATTGGTGGGGACAAGGACAAGTAGGATTTTCTCTCACCATCTGCAGATCCAGCATCCTTTAGGAGTCAGCCGGTTTTCTCAGTAGCGGTGCTATCAAGCCAGTTTTGTGATGGACATTGAAGTCAGGGAGGAGGGCTAATACATTAGCTGAGTGGGGGTAGGGGCGGGAAGTAATCAGCAGGAGGTTTCCTTGCCCATATTTGGCCTGATGCTATGGGCTCAGATTTCACGGGGTCCAGACCTGATGTTGAGAACTCCCAGGGAAACTCCCTCCCTACTGTATACCACTGTGCCATCACAATTGACATTGGTTTCAAGGCTACCGTTGCTGAGACTAGCTTTATATTCCAGATTTATTTACTGAATTTAAATTCCATCAGCTACGATGGTTGGATTCGTACATGTGTCCCCAGAGCATTAGCCTGAGCCTCTGTAGGGGGAGATGCCCGGAGAGATGGGCCAAGGATTCGGTCAGCCTGCATTGCAGAAGAAAGTGAGAGAGGCATCATATTAGTTGTGCACAAAGGTGTTTAATTGTATGTAACAATACCCCACTCTCCTAATGGTGCCACCCCCTCCCTCCCACCCACCCACCCTCACCCCCTACCTGCTCCTCAGTGATTGGGCCATACTCCACACTGCCTCTGCCAGTCCCATCTGAGAGCGGGACACGTCCCGCAAAACCTCATCAAGGTCAGCCTGGTACTGGGTAACACCCCCCAGCCAGGCGGACATTCTGCTGACACCCTCAGCCACGGCTGTCACCGACTGCGCGACGCCTTGGACACCATGACTAATCGTGCTGGTGTCGTGCACCAGGCTATCCACTACAATTGCCACCCTAGCAGGGCTGGCCTCGGTGCCAAGCATTGCCGGAGATATCTCCTAGCCCATAGCCTCTGGAACTCCTGCTGGAGTGACGTTGACATCTCCAATTTATACAACACCAATTTATACAAATGCACAAACAGGAATGAGCCTCCTAATGCACTTGCAAACAGTTCTAAATTTGACAGTTCAAGCTGGAACAAAGCCTACTAGACATTATCCAGTTTGCAAGTCTCCACCATTTCTATCACTTCCAATCTGTTGCCTTGGTTACCAATGCACCTTAACACATAATTGGAAACTAACTGAAGTGTAATGTGCTTCAACGACAATATTTTTTGTAATAAAAAAATAATCCATGCTGTCCAGTTCTATTTACTGAGGCAGTTTTGACCAGGCCATGTTACACAAATAATGCCATTCCTGACAATTTGGGAATTAAGTTTTGATTTATATTAATAATTTGCCATTGGAAATTCTGATCTTATTCATCACTTGATGCTTTTTATCCCCAGAATATTAATTTTCAAACAAGAAAAATCCCATCTAAATTGCAAGACAATACTCAAAGGCAGAGGATGGAGACCATGCACTCACTATAGGTGGAAAAAGAGAACTGGAAGAGAATCATTGAGGCCGCTCTCTCATTAATCACACAGAATACAGAAGTGAAAGGCCTCTTGGCCCATCAAAGCTGATCTGTTGAGAAAAAAAAATGCTACCATCCCTGAACAATATTCAATTATTTTGGACTGAAGCAAGTCTTCCTCAATCCCAAGTAACTGCCATTGAGAAGAAACGATTTCCTAAATACCAAGATTTTGCTTCCATTGTACTACAAGGTAATCCATTCCACATGCTGGGCACTGTGTGAAAACTTAATTTTTTGACATCAATTCTGAATTTCTTTTTCAGTAGTTTGAACCTGGATCCTCTTATCCTCTTGCCATGGTTAAATTTAATGTCCTAAATGTACCTTTCTTCTTGCATAACTCCCAGAATGGCAATCCAAATTTGATAATGGTAGTGACCTGGGAAGTGCAAGAAGAAAGGTACATCTAGGACATTAAATTTAACCATGGCAAGAGGATAAGAGGATCCAGGTTCAAACTACTGATGTGTTGGATGGAGGGTAGATGTTAGTGATATTGGTGCAACACTTACATTTTTAAAAATAAGATAAGCCTTACCATGCATGAGACACAAAATCTTATTGATTGAAGACATAAATATTGGGCTGATTTTTACGCTCCCCTGCCAGTGGGTTTGAAGATGGGGAGAATGTAAAATCCAGTGGTATCCTTCCTGCTCCCTACCTTCCACCACCAAACTGTCTGAAATTTAACTGGGGTGGGGCTAAGTTTTAGGTAGCCTGCCCGCCTGCGGACATATTGAGGGCTTGAAGTGGATAAGTTATGGGCATTTAAGGGTCTCATCCTGCTGCCACCAGTGTCTTACCCGGTAGGGGGAACACCATGCGGGAAACCCAGCAGCGTTAGCTATGCAGGCTGATGTCCAGCAGGAGAGGCAGAATCTCCTTTACAGACCCCCTGGCCCCACTGGAGGTAACCCCACAAGGTTCCAATGTTAAATCACTGCTGGGCAACTGTGCACCCACCTTTTGTGAGAGCATGAGTTGGAGGCAGAAATGGCCTTCGTGGCATTTCATGGAAACCTAACTTGCTGTCCTCTACTAAAGGGCCCACAGCACCAAGGAAAGGGTGACCAAGCGAAGAATGTCAAATGCTTTTTGACATTTAAGTGGATACATCCATAATCTGCAAAGATCAGCTGACAGGAAAAGATATCATCACAGGATCCAGCTGTTGCTTGACATACTCGTGTTATGATCCTAGACCAGACTCCCAACGTTTGGTAAGATTAGGTTAGGATCCAATGAGGTTTTTTTTAAAGTAGAAAAAGGTTGAGATATAAGACACTTTCTCTGAGAATAAAGCCACAGGAATCCATGGGTTTTGAACAAAGAAATCTTGACGATAAAGAAAAGAAAGAAAAACAATTTACAATATCTATATTTAACATTCAGTTAATATAAGGTACATGTGAATTAACAGGCAACACCACACTGCACACCAAATAGCAAATGCAACCAATACAGAGTCCATGGATTTCTCAACAACTCACCCAGACATCTGGAAACACAATGAGTCAACCAATGTCATCTCTTTCACAAGAGATTCCAGTCTTCACCTTCGAAGATCTTGGGTGCGATTTAACAAAAGAAAAACAGAGTCCCATTTTGGGTGAGTTTTGGCAGAGTGTCTTCCGGCACTTGTCCGCCGGGGACGACCCTGCTAGCAAACAGGACACTGTTATTTTCTTGGGCCTCGGTGGGGAACACCTCCCGAGGAAGCACTTAGCGTCATATCTGCACTGAGGAGCTCCGTTCGCCAGCGCAGGAAGAGATCGGGGTGCCATTTTTAAATGGTGCCCCGATCACTCAAGCCCCTCCTACATGATCCCTGAAGACTCCCCCCACAACAGCTCAACTCACCTGTTGGGAGGTCCTCATGCCCCCGCACCCAACATCTTATGGGTGGGATCCAGATCTCGATGTCTCATGAGATCTTGATATATAACACGGGGTATAACGAAAGTTGGGAACCCCAGAAGAGGCCTCTTGCAGGATTCACTGGTTGCATCCTGTCCCAATTCCAGTAGGACGAGGCTGATAAATCACACTGCATGCTTTGAAATTCTCTTCAAAAGACGCTCCAACTCAGGTTTCAACAATGGTTCACTTCACAGGGTTCACGGTCCTGAGTCGCACTCAAGCATCAACTCAGAAGCACAACTTGAGCTCTTCGGTTGTGCTGAGCAGAACACTACTGCTCTTTAACACCAACAGCCCGCAGCATGGATCATCAATCTTCTGCTGTCTCCCTGGATCTTCAGGCCCTCTTTGATTATCAGGGCTTCTACTGAGCATTCTTAACTTAAAAGTCTGCTGACTGCAGCTTTTTGTACTTGGAGCCACTTTCTCATCTCCTCTCTTCTTAACTTAAGTTTTAAAAAATATATATATTTATTCAAATTTTTCAACAAATTTTCAACATACCCCCCCAACAAGAAGAAAGAAACCAGAACACAACAAGCAGAAATTACACATCGGATTTCCCCCTTATACAATAACCCCCCATATAACATTTAAAAACACAAATAGGGGAAAAAAAAACACCTTCACCCAATTCACCCAAACGCCACCCCAAAAGAACCCCCCCCCTCCCCCCGCCCTTGGTCTGCTGCTGCTGCTGACCTCCTCCTAACGCTCCACAAGATAGTCGAGGAACGGTTCCCACCGCCTGAGGAACCTTTGCACAGACCCTCGCAAGGCAAACTTTATCCTCTCCAGCTTGATGAACCCTGCCATGTCATTGATCCAAGCTTCCACACTAGGGAGCTTTGCATCTTTCCATAGTAGCAAAATCCTCCGCCGGGCTACCAGGGACGCAAAGGCCAGAATACCAGCCTCTTTCGCCTCCTGCAATCCCGGCTCGTCCGCTACCCCAAATAATGCTAATCCCCAGCTCGGCTTGACCCGGGCGTTCACCACCTTGGACATAGTCCTCGCAAAACCCCTCCAAAACCCATCCAGCGCCGGGCACGACCAGAACATATGGACGTGATTTGCTGGGCTCCCCGAGCACCTCCCACATCTGTCCTCCACCCCAAAGAACCTACTCAACCTCACCCCTGTCATATGCGCTCTGTGAGTAACTTTGAACTGTATTAGGCTGAGCCTGGCGCAAGAGGAAGAATTAACCCTACTCAGGGCAACAGCCCACAGACCCTCATCTATCTCCTCCCAAGCTCCTCCTCCCACTTGCCCTTTAACTCCTCCACCGAGGCCTCCTCCTCTTCCTTCAGCTCCTGGTAAATCGCCGAAACCTTGTCTTCTCCAACCCATACACCCGAAATCATCCTGTCCTGAATCCCACGTACCGGGAGCAGCGGGAATTCCCTCACCTGCCGCCTCACAAACGCCCATGCTTGCATCTACCTGAAAGCGTTTCCCAGGGGTAGCCCAAACTTCTCCTCCAGCGCCCCATGGCTCGCAAACGTCCATCGATGAACAGGTCCCCCATTCTTCTAATCCCTGCCCGATGCCAGCTCCAAAATCCCCCACCCATCCTTCCCAGGACGAACCGATGGTTCTCCCGAATCGGGGACCAAACCGAGGCTCCCACCTCGCCCCTGTGTCGCCTCCACTGCCCCCAGATCTTCAGCGTCGTCGCCACCACCGGACTCGTGGTGTACCTTGTCGGCGAGAGCGGCAGCGGTGCCTTCACCAGCACCCTCAGGCTCGTGGCCACACAGGACACCATCTCTAGCCTCTTCGACACCGCCCCCTCTCCCTCCATTACCCACTTACGGATCATCGCCACATTGGCTGCCCAATAATAGCCACACAAATTCGGCAGCGCCAGCCACCCCCCCCTGTCCCTGCTACGCTCCAGAAACACTCTCTTCACCCTCGGGGTCTTATTTGCCCACACAAATCCCATGATGCTCCTGCTTACCCGTTTCAAAAAGGCCTTGGGGATCAAAATGGGAAGGCACTGAAACACAAAGAGAAACCTCGGGAGGACCGTCATTTTGACCGACTGCACCCTACCCGCGAGTGAGAGTGGCAGCATATCCCATCTTTTAAAATCCTCCTCCATCTGCTCCACCAACCGCGTCAAATTGAGCTTGTGCAGGGCCCCCCAACTCCTAGCTACTTGGATCCCTATGTACCGAAAGCTCCTTTCCGCCCTCTTCAGCGGTAGCTCGTCTATCCCCCTTCCCCGCTCCCCTGAATGCACCACAAAGAGCTCACTCTTCCCTATGTTGAGTTTATACCCCGAAAAGTCCCCAAACTCCCGAAGGATCCGCATGACCTCCGCCATCCCCTCCACTGGATCCGCAACATACAACAACAGGTCATCGGCATAAAACAACACCCGGTGTTCCTCTCACCCTCGGACCAATCCCCTCCATTTCCTGGACTCCCTCAGTGCTATGGCCAGCGGCTCAATTGCCAGTGCAAACAACAAGGGGGATAAGGGGCCCTGCCTCATCCCCCGGTACAGCCGAAAGTACTCCGACCTCCGCCGGTTCGTAGCCACACTCGCCACCGGGGCTCTATATAGCAGCCTGAACCAACTGATGAACCCCTCCCCGAACCCAAAGCTCCGCAACACTTCCCAAAGATACTCTCACTCCACCCGATCAAAGGCCTTCTCCGCGTTCATAGCTGCCACTACCTCCGCTTCCCCCTCCACCGAGGGCATCATAATCACATTGAGGAGCCTCCGCACATTTGTATTTAGCTGCCTACCCTTCACAAAACCCATCTGGTCCTCATGAATCACCCCCGGGACACAGTCCTCAATTCTCGTAGCCAGGACCTTCGCCAGCAACTTAGCGTCAACAGTGAGGAGCGAGATCGGTCTATACGACCTACATTGCAATGGATCCTTGTCCCGCTTCAAGATCAAAGAAATCAGCGCACTGGACATTGTCAGGGGCAAGGTCCCCCCCCTTCCTCGCCTTATTAAAAGTCCTCGCTAGCAACGGGCCCACGTATTTCCTGTAAAATTCAACCGGGAACCCATCCGGCCCCGGGGCCTTCCCCGCCTGCATGCACCCCAATCCTTTAACCAGCTCCTTCAGCCCAATCGGTGCCCCCAAACCAGCCACCTCCTCCTCCTCCACCCTCGGGAACCTCAGCTGATCTAGGAATCGTTGCATCCCCTCCTCCCCCGCTGGGGGCTCAGACCTGTACAGATCCCCATAGAAGTCCCGAAATACCTTGTTTATTCTCACCGCACTCCGCACCGTATTCCCCCCCTCTATCCTTAACTCCACCAATCTCCCTCGCTGCCTCCCTCTTACGAAGCTGATGTGCCAGCATCCGACTTGCGTTCTCCCCATACTCTTGCGCCGCCCCCTGCGCTTTCCTCCACTGTGTCTCTGCTTTCCCCGTGGTCAACAGGTCGAATTCCGTCTGGAGGTTCCGTCGCTCATTGAGGGGGCCTCTGCATAACTCCTGTCCACCCTTAAAATCTCCCCGACCAACCTCTCCCTATCCCTCCTCTCTCTCTTCTCCCTGTGGGCCCTAATGGAGATTAGCTCTCCCCTAATGCGGAATATTTGGCTAATGGTAAAGTTCTTGAAAGTGTGGATGAGCAGAGGGATCTAGGTGTCCATGTACATAGATCCCTGAAAGTTGCCACCCAGGTTGATAGGGTTGTGAAGAAGGCCTATGGAGTGTTGGCCTTTATTGGTAGAGGGATTGAGTTCCGGAGTCGGGAGGTCATGTTGCAGCTGTACAGAACTCTGGTACGGCCGCATTTGGAGTATTGCGTACAGTTCTGGTCACCGCATTATAGGAAGGACGTGGAGGCTTTGGAGCGAGTGCAGAGGAGATTTACCAGGATGTTGCCTGGTATGGAGGGAAAATCTTATGAGGAAAGGCTGATGGACTTGAGGTTATTTTCGTTGGAGAGAAGAAGGTTAAGAGGAGACTTAATAGAGGCATACAAAATGATCAGGGGGTTGGATAGGGTGGACAGTGAGAGCCTTCTCCCGCGGATGGATATGGCTGGCACGAGGGGACATAACTTTAAACTGAGGGGTAATAGATATAGGACAGAGGTCAGAGGTAGGTTCTTTACGCAAAGAGTAGTGAGGCCGTGGAATGCCCTACCTGCTACAGTGGTGAACTCGCCAACATTGAGGGCATTTAAAAGTTTATTGGATAAACATATGGATGATAATGGCATAGTGTAGGTTGGATGGCTTTTGTTTCGGTGCAACATCGTGGGCCGAAGGGCCTGTACTGCGCTGTATTGTTCTATGTTCTATGTTCTATATGTTCTAACCACCGCCTTCAACGCCTCCCAGACTACCCCCACCTGCACATTGTGGATCACGTTGGCCCGTTGTCGTTGACCTCCAAATATCTTTCAATACACCCCCGCACCCGCCCGCACACCTCCACATCCGCCAACAGTCCCACATCCGTTCCCGGCGGGAGCTGACGATCATGCGACCTACCTAGGCATAGCCGCAACCGGAAGTCTCTTTTTAACTTAACTGGGACTGCTCCCTGTTCCTGCCCAGGCTCGGAACTTCAATGAAACAGGGTTTTTGCACCATTTCCCTTTATGTGCATCCCGTTCCCGGTCTGTGCATGTACGGAAACTCTGAGGTCTGTTGGGATTGGAGATCCCGACCCTTGCTCTTAACTCCATGGCAAGTCGGCTTTCGTAACACTAGTAAGAGCTCTTCAGCAGCATGCATATTTACTAATTTACTACTCTAATCTTTAAATAAAGAACTCACAATATAACAGAAACAAAATACTGTGAATGCCTGAGTTCCAAATAGAAACAGAGTTAAAGCTTCGAGGCCAATTTCATTCTTCTTCTGTGACGTCCGGTTGTGCGATGTAGGGGAAGAGCACGTGGTCATTCTCCCGATGATCCTTTTTACAAGTTCTTTCTTAATACTGTTATTTCCCGCCACAAAAATTAATTTAAACACTCAAGGAACATGTTTTTTTCAAATAAGCTCAAGAATTTAAAACATCCAGGCTGGAGAATATTAAATGATAGATACCCCTGCCGAGACGGCTACAGTTAAGATGGTAGCTGGCTCTCCCGTGTTTCTAACAACTGAAATTCTGAGCAAAATTCTAGTCATTGAGCTCGACAACGAAGTTTGGCTCTGGAGCTGAAAAATTCATTGGGAGAATCACTGGGTGCTATTCGCTCCTCTCCTTTGACATCATTCATTTAGCTGTCAACTCTCACGCCAACATCGAGACAACCCTTTCGGACTATAAGACAAAGGAGCAGAATTAGGTCATTTGGACCATCGAGTCTGCCCCGCCATTCAATCATGGCTGGTATGTTTCTCATCCCCATTCTCCTGCCTTCTCCCCATAACCCTGATCCCCTTATTAATCAAGAACCTACCTATCTTTGACTTAAAGGCACTCCGTGATTTGGCCTCCACAGCCTTCTGCGGATTCACCACCCTCTGGCTGAAGAAATTCCTCCTTATTTCTGTTTCAAAAGATTGTCCCATCAGTCAGAGGCTGTGCCCTTGGGTTCTAGTTTCTCCTGCTAGTGGAAATATTCTCTACTTGTGCGCTCTATCTAGGCCTCTCAGTATTTTGTAAGTTTCAATGAGCTCTCCACATATCTTTCTAAACTCCAACGGGTGGCACGGTATCATAGTATTTAGCACTGCTGCTTCACAGTGCCAGGGACCCAGGTTTGATTCCCGGCTTGGGTCACTGTCTGTCCGGAATCTGCACGTTCTCCCCTTGTCTGCGTGGGTTTCCTCCCACAAGTCACAAAAGACGTGCTTGATAGGTGAATTGGGCATTCTGAATTTTCCCTCTGTGAAGTCCTTTCGGTCCCGGCTGGCGTGGCGCCAAATGCCTTTCCCGCCGGCTGGCGGCGCACCAACCACTGTGAGGGCTTGGCCCTTAAAAGTGTAGAGAAATCCACACCTTTGGGGCGGCCCGACGCCAGAATGGTTCACGCCACTCCATCCCACCGGGACCCCCCACCCGCCAGGTAGGGGAGAATCCCGCCCCTGGAAACTGAGTTAAGGGACTGCCGCTTGAAAGGCAACTTGAAAGGAAAGGGATAGGCAACTGCATAGCCACCCTCCGGAACGACTTGGTGACTTAGGAACCCAGGCCCACTCGCAGAACCGCTCCCATGCAAGGAAAAATTAGGACCAGACTGACAGCAGCCCCAGCAGTTTTTCGCCCGGCAAGATATTGTAGTTGTTGCCAGAGAATGGAGCCAAAAAGGAGAAATAGAAGCCCAAACCAACATCTTGGAAAGGACACATAGACCGGGGTACAGGAGAATGCACACCCCAGAAGCCCCACCTACCTCCGACGAGGAACAACTAAATTGTATCGCGATGGTTAAATCAAAACCCATTAAATTAACCATAAGTTGAATGGACGTCCCACATTAATGGAAGTCGACACCGGAGCAGTAATAGGGGAAAGAGTATTTAATAAAGTTCGCACTGGACTCCAACCCTTATCCCGAACCAGGACCTCTGCAAAACTGAGGACATACACAGGGGAACCACTGAGACTGTTGGGCACAACACATGTACCTGTGGATTATGGAGAGGAACTGGTTAGGCTGCCTTTAATGGTAGTGAAAAGGGCGGGACCAAGCTTATTGGGATGAAACTGGCTAAAAGAGATCCAGCTGGATTGGGTAAACATTTTCCATCTGGAAAATGGTCGCCTGAGTGAACTCCTGTGCAAATACCCAGAAGTTTTCCGAGAAGGGCTCGGAATAATAAAGGGAGCAAAGGTGACATTACACGTAGATCCAGAGGCAGTTCCAAAATTCTACAAGGCCCGACCGTTACCCTTCGCGTTGAGGCAGAAAGTTGATACGGAAATCAAAAGATTAGAGCGGGAAGGAAGAATAAATAAATAGAAAAATAAGCGGGAAGTTTGGAGACTGGGCGGCACTCGTGGTGCCTATCCTTATGCCGGACGGCTCAGTCCACCTTTGTGGCGATTTCAAACAAACGATTAATCGCTACTCGCAACTGGACAAATACCCAATTCCCCAAATTGTGCAGGTGCAAGGGGCAGGTGGTGTTGGAGCCAGAGAAAACGAATGAAGTATTTGAGGCCTTTTATTGGGGTTGTACAGAGCTGAGCCTTGAGAGCCTTGACAGACATGGGTCAGTTTCCGGACGGGTAGGTGTTCCCGGGGTTGGAGGTGGGAAACGGCAGACACTGGAGGAGCCGTTGGGGTTGCAGGAGTTAGTGCAATGTATTGGGATGATGCAGTCGGGATAGGAGTCAAGGCCGAATGACTTTCCGGCAGAACTTTATAAGCAGTTCATTGGGGGAATTGGCCTCGCATCTTCTGAGTATGTTTAATGAGGAGATGGAGAAGGGGGGACTACCAGCTATGTTGGCACAGGGGACTATTTCGCTGATCCCGAAAAAGGACAAGGATCCACTGGAGTACGGGTCCTATAGGCCCATCTTGTTGCTGAGCACAGGTGTTAAAGTATTGGGCAAGTTGTTGGCGAAATGGCTGGAGGTGGTGTCATAGGATCACATGGGGTTCGTGAAGGAGTGGCAGATTTCTAGTAATATTAGGAGGCTATTGAATGTGGTCATGCCTCCAGTCCAGGAGGTGGTCATGTCGATGGGCCAGGAAAAGGTGTTTGATCAGGTGGAGTGGCGGTACTTGTTCGAGATGTCGGGAAAGTTTGGATTTGGACCGAAGTTTCCTTAATAGCTCTTGAGGAGTGGTGGTGAGCTGCCTTCTTGAACCACTGCAATACATGTGGTGTAGCAACACCCACAATGTTGTCAGGAAGGGATTATAAAATACCAGACCATGGAGGAATGGAAGAATCAGGGCAGGCAGCAGATGAGTTGCAATCTATCAAAGCAGCAAACCTGCTACTGCAGCGGCAGTGAGTGGAAAATACAGCGCCTGGAGTGCTGGGTTGAATGGCTGCATATTTCTGATTAATTGAAATGGATAATTCCTTTCTTTTGTGGTGTTCTCTTCAATACTGTTTTCTGAACTTTAAAATAATTATCTCTAAATAAAACGGTTCTGCTTGAGCTCTATTTATATATCAAAAACAATGCTCGAAGAACAACAACTGTACAAATTGCATGATTTTTTTCCGACATGATAGACTCTGACAGCAGTGTTTTGTGGGAAATGAAAGAAATGGGGGCGAGATGCTCCAGCTGTTCAGGCCAGCGGGACCATTGGGTTTTCCATAAGCCGCGGACGGCCAGAGAATCTCCGCCCTTGGAATGGCAAGGTACATCACTTCCTTCGGGAAAGGGATGGGGCTATTTTCCAGAACAACATGGACTTTCAGATACATTCAAAAGTGACAAGGAGAAAGATATGAATGGAATAATGTGACTAGGAATAGTATTGACAGGATCAGTAAGTCAACAACACTACAAATTTCAAAATGCAGAGCCTGGCAAGAAGCTACTTTTGGTTTTCCTCCCACCATCGGTAGCACAGTGGTTAGCACAGTTGCTTCACAGCTCCAGGGTCCCAGGTTCGATTCCAAGCT
The DNA here is from genome assembly GCF_047496885.1 of Scyliorhinus torazame. NCBI lineage: Eukaryota > Metazoa > Chordata > Chondrichthyes > Carcharhiniformes > Scyliorhinidae > Scyliorhinus > Scyliorhinus torazame. Next base: position 301,810,978 of record NC_092710.1, read on the forward strand.
TGGGGTACTGTCTGTGTGGAGGCTGCACGTTCTCCTCGTATCTGCGTGGGTTTCCTCCGGGTGCTCCGATTTCCTCCCACAGTCCAAAGACGTGCAGGTTAGGTGGATTGGCCATGATAAATTGCCCTTAGTGTCCAAAAAGGTTAGGTGTGGTTACTAGGTTATGGGGGTAAAGGGGATAGAGTGGAGGTGAGGGGCTTAAGTAGGGCGCTCTTTCCAAAGGCCGGCGCAGACTCGATGGGCTGAATAGCCTCCTTCTGCACAGTAAATTCTATGATGATTCTATGATCACCTTTTCAAGGTAAATCTTGACCTGTATAAGAAGGACGGGTTGCATCTAAACTGGAGAGGCATAAATATCCTGGCCGCGAGGTTTGCTAGTGTCACACGGGAGGGTTTAAACTAGTATGGCAGGGGGGTGGGCACGGGAGCAATAGGTCAGAAGGTGAGAGCATTGAGGGAGAACTAGGGAATAGGGACAGTGTGGCTCTGAGGCAGAGCAGAAAGGGAGAAGTTGCTGAACACAGCGGGTCTGGTGGCCTGAAGTGCATATGTTTTAATGCAAGAAGTATTACGGGTAAGGCAGATGAACTTAGAGCTTGGATTAGTACTTGGAACTATGATGTTGTTGCCATTACAGAGACCTGGTTGAGGGAAGGGCAGGATTGGCAGCTAAACGTTCCAGGATTTAGATGTTTCAGGCGGGATAGAGGGGGATGTAAAAGGGGAGGCGGAGTTGCGCTACTGGTTCGGGAGAATATCACAGCTGTACTGCGAGAGGACACCTCAGAGGGCAGTGAGGCTATATGGGTAGAGATCAGGAATAAGAAGGGTGCAGTCACAATGTTGGGGGTTTACTACAGGCCTCCCAACAGCCAGCGGGAGATAGAGGAGCAGATAGGTAGACAGATTTTGGAAAAGAGTAAAAACAACAGGGTTGTGGTGATGGGAGACTTCAACTTCCCCAATATTGACTGGGACTCACTTAGTGCCAGGGGCTTAGACGGGGCGGAGTTTGTAAGGAGCATCCAGGAGGGCTTCTTAAAACAACATGTAGACAGTCCAACTAGGGAAGGGGCGGGACTGGACCTGGTATTGGGGAATGAGCCCGGCCAGGTGGTAGATGTTTCAGTAGGGGAGCATTTCGGTAACAGTGACCACAATTCAGTAAGTTTTAAAGTACTGGTAGACAAGGATAAGAGTGGTCCTAGGATGAATGTGCTAAATTGGGGGAAGGCTAATTATAACAATATTAGGCGGGAACTGAAGAACATAGATTGGGGGCGGATGTTTGAGGGCAAATCAACATCTGACATGTGGGAGGCTTTCAAGTGGCAGTTGAAAGGAATTCAGGACCGGCATGTTCCTGTGAGGAAGAAGGATAAATACGGCAATTTTCGGGAACCTTGGATGACGAGAGATATTGTAGGCCTCGTCAAAAAGAAAAAGGAGGCATTTGTCAGGGCTAAAAGGCTGGGAACACAGGAAGCCTGTGTGGAATATAAGGAAAGTAGGAAGGAACTTAAGCAAGGAGTCAGGAGGGCTAGAAGGGGTCACGAAAAGTCATTGGCAAATAGGGTTAAGGAAAATCCCAAGGCTTTTTACACGTACATAAAAAGCAAGAGGGTAGCCAGGGAAAGGGTTGGCCCACTGAAGGATAGGCAAGGGAATCTATGTGTGGAGCCAGAGGAAATGGGCGAGGTACTAAATGAATACTTTGCATCAGTATTCACCAAAGAGAAGAAATTGGTAGATGTTGAGTCTGGAGAAGGGTGGGTAGATAGCCTGGGTCACATTGAGATCCAAAAAGACGAGGTGTTGGGTGTCTTAAAATATATTAAGGTAGATAAGTCCCCAGGGCCTGATGGGATCTTCCCCAGAATACTGAAGGACGCTGGAGAGGAAATTGCTGAGGCCTTGACAGAAATCTTTGGATCCTCGCTGTCTTCAGGGGATGTCCCGAAGGACTGGAGAATAGCCAATGTTGTTCCTCTGTTTAAGAAGGGTAGCAAGGATAATCCCGGGAACTACAGGCCGGTGAGCCTTAATTCAGTGGTAGGGAAATTACTGGAGAGAATTCTTCGAGACAGGATCTACTCCCATTTGGAAGCAAATGGACGTATTAGTGAGAGGCAGCATGGTTTTGTGAAGGGGAGGTGATGTCTCACTAACTTGATAGAGTTTTTCGAGGAGGTCACTAAGATGATTGATGCAGGTAGGGCAGTGGATGTTGTCTATATGGACTTCAGTAAGGCCTTTGACAAGGTCTCTCATGGTAGACTAGTACAAAAGGTGAAGTCACACGGAATCAGGGGTGAGCTGGCAAGGTGGATACAGAACTGGCTAGGCCATAGAAGGCAGAGAGTAGCAATGGAAGGATGCTTTTCTCATTGGAGGGCTGTGACCAGTGGTGTTCCACAGGGATCAGTGCTGGGACCTTTGCTCTTTGTAGTATATATAAATGATTTGGAGGAAAATGTAACTGGTCTGATTAGTAAGTTTGCAGACGACACAAAGGTCGGTGGAATTGCGGATAGCGATGAGGACTGTCGGAGGATACAGCAGGATTTAGATTGTTTGGAGACTTGGGCGGAGAGATGGCATATGGAGTTTAATCCGGACAAATGTGAGGTAATGCATTTTGGAAGGTCTAATGCAGGTAGGGAATATACAGTGAATGGTAGAACCCTCAAGAGTATTGAAAGTCAAAGAGATCTAGGAGTACAGGTCCACAGGTCATTGAAAGGGGCAACACAGGTGGAGAAGGTAGTCAAGAAGGCATATGGCATGCTTGCCTTCATTGGCCGGGGCATTGAGTATAAGAATTGGCAAGTCATGTTGCAGCTGTATAGAACCTTAGTTAGGCCACACTTGGAGTATAGTGTTCAATTCTGGTCGCCACACTACCAGAAGGATGTGGAGGCTTTAGATAGGGTGCAGAAGAGATTTACCAGAATGTTGCCTGGTATGGAGGGCATTAGCTATGAGGAGCAGTTGAATAAACTCGGTTTGTTCTCACTGGAACGAAGGAGGTTGAGGGGAGACCTGATAGAGGTATACAAAATTATGAGGGGCATAGACAGAGTGGATAGTCAGAGGCTTTTCCCCAGGGTAGAAAATATCCAGAGCAGGTGGCAAATTCAGATTTCCCTGATTCACATAATTCACCCACATGAGCACTATTCATTGCAGCTATGTGCATGCGACAAAGTGGAAACTGGGATATTGGATATAGACCGTAGATTAGCACAAAATTGGTTTGTTATTGATATCAATGCAAAGCCAATCTAGGTAGTAAATGTACAAAAGGGAGATAGATATTGTGTAAATGCAGTTCAAAAATGTTGCAATGTGATGGAAGTGTATAATGCAATTCGGTTGCTGTTAATGTAGAATTATCTACGTTTAGATATCGATATTTCCCACATATCCGAACATTCTAGTCCTATTCGGTCTGAATAACTGACAACACTAACTTAATTTTTTTTAAAAACACAATTATTCTTGCACTCTTCTACCTGACTGAAGGTGTTAACTCGTTGCTTGGGTATAATGCCACATTCACCAGGCACCACTCAGTACTTTGCTTAAGTGACTATTACTGTGTGAACCTTGATGATGAGTGCAGTCAGAGGTTTTCAACCCTATTGTTATCACAGCTGTACCTGATTCCACCATTGCCAGTTATCCATATGTGCAGGGGTTATTGATAGCATATATGGGCAAGAATCCTACCTATGTTTCCCCTTCCTAACCCAGTCCATAGAGCTCTTCTTATAGGTCATCTGCTCCTGGAATAGCCACTAAAAATCACATGAAAACAAGTCAGCAACAACTCTCTGATTTTCCCTCACTGTGCTTCACCTCTGTACCAGGATGGAAGCAAATATACCATCCTGCGCAAGCATGATGCACCAAATGGCCTCCTTCTGAAATATATAGTCCTATCCTCCATAGCTGATACACCAACAGACTCGAACCACAATTCTGCATTTAAAGATTCTGAAGATATTAAGATTTCTCCCAATAGTCTCAATAACTAAGAGGTCAATGAACTAACAGGTGGCAGTTTATATTAGCTACAACAAGCCTGAAAACAATAAATATCAGCAATTGTCTTCCCTTTTGAACAAAGTCAAAAGATAAACCTACTCTGTCGTTGGTAAAGGTTCTTCCAAGAAGTATGGGTCCTGGAGAGCTTGCTCAGAAGTGATCCTTTTTGTTGGATCCATAGTCAGGAGTTTTTGCAGCTGAAATAAGAATCAGGTAAGCATTAGTAATGAGGTCTGTGCAACACCAGAAGTAGGACTGCACGCTTCAGGACAGAAAAGGGTGACATTTAAAGCAATTATGTTCAAGGCTCAAAATAATGGTTTTGTAATAATCAGAAGGATACAGAATTTCAGTTGCTAAATTGGGCTAAACTGTTTCTAAAGAAAGTTAGAAACTCAACCGAAACATTTGCACTATATGAGCACAGATCTTTGTTAACTATGCCAATTTAGTTACTGTACACAGCTCCAAATCCAAGAGAGATAAAGGTAGCATGGTGGCACTGCTGCCTCACAGTGCCAGGGACCCGGGTTCACTTCCAGCCTTGAGTCACTGTCTGTGCGGAGTCTGCAAGTTCTTCCCGTGTCTGAGTGGGTTTCCTCCGGATGCTCCGGTTTCCTCCAAAGATGTGCAGGTTAGGTGGATTGGCTATGATGAATTGCCCCTTCGTGTCCACGGATGTGCAGGTTAGGTTATGGGGATAGGGCGGGGTGGACAGAGGAGTGGACATGTGTACAGTGCCCATTCGAAGAGTTGGTATAGACTCGATGGGCCGAATGGCCTCCTTCTGCACTGTAGGGATTCTATGATTCTATGAAGTATAGAATTAGAGAAGGCCACCACCAGCTTCTCTGGACAGCAGAAAATGGGGAAGATATGCATCATTGTAAGCATTGCTGAGAAAAATGTGACAAGTCTTGTGGTTTCTAAACAGGGATTTCCTGAACTCTAAAGGGCGAATGAGAAAAATCATCGGGGCCCACAGGAAGGCAGATTTCTGTCTCTGGTGTCATACTCCTTTGCTTGTTATTTTTTAACTGTATATTAATAAAGAAGAAACATTTTTGGCAAACAATAGCCATAAGACTGCCATTTCAAAGTTAGGACAGGGCCCTTGAATACAAGTGAATATTTTAATGTTTGATATCATTTGTGACTCCTCAGATACTCAGTCCATGTCCATATGTAGGGAGACCTGGACTTGGACTAGGCTTGGACTGATAAGCAGCAAGAAACATTTGCAATAAGGTAGACAAATTAACAGCGCAACAGGTAAAATATGATTGTAATTGCAAAGACATGGCTGCAGGATGATCATGGCTGGGAACAAACTGTCCAAGGGTATTCATATTTAGGAAGGACAAGCAAAAAGGAAAAAGTGGGGTAGCGTTGTTAGTAAAGGATGAAATCAAGGCAATAATGAGAAAGGACATTGTGTCAGGTGGATGTACCTTTAAGAAATGGGTGTTTATCAAATAGCTGCAGCTCAGTGTGTGGGTGGAGCTGGGCTGTCTGTCTTTCACTTTAATTTTGAGCTGGGAACTGCAATGTGTTTTTGGTTTCGTTTTCAGAGTTGGAGAGCTGTATTCAAAGCAAGCAGATATGTAAAATGGTCTTTCTCTCTACAAGCTAAAGAATGTCTTCAGCTCATTGATGATTTCAAAATAATACCTGTTTCTGTAAAGAATTTAAACCTGCTGTCTTTGTAAAAAGAAAAAGGGTTTAACTTATGGATATTGCTAGGAAAGATATCAAGGGTTACCTATAGAGTATTGAATCTGTGAGTTACGTGTGCTGGTATTTGATAAGATGTTTACTGTGTGTTTATAAACTGTTAACTGGGTTCATAGAATAAACATTGTTTTGTTTTAAAAATACTTTTTAGATCTCTGTTGCATCACACCTGTAAAGTGGGCCCTTGTGCTCCACATAACCAAAATCTTTAAAAGTTGTGGTTCAGGTGAACTCCATGATATACTTTGGGGTTCTCTAAGCCCTGGCCCGTAATAATTGGCTCAGAACATCTAGATGTTGAATCAGTCTGGATGGAGCTAAGAAACAACAAGAGGCAGAAATCATTAGTCTGAGTTGTCTATAGGTCTCCAAACAGCAGTGGTAGCGTAGGGGACACTAGATATTTAGATATGCATGTAATAAGAGTACTACAGTAATCTTGGGTGACTTTAATCTTCATATAGGGCTGGATTCTTCGTTTGGGATACTATTCCCGCCAGAACTGAATAGCATGCCATTCTCATTCCTGTTGGGGCACATTTTGTGCCACAATTCAGGACATGCAATTGGGCCAACACTCTGCCGGCATGAATTGAAAGCAATTCCCGATGTAACCGCTGGGGCCGGAAATCGCACTAAAGAGCCTGACAAGCTGGAGCTGCTTAACAGCGCTCCACTCACTACATATTCATTGCAGCCACAAAGATGGTCAGAGAAGACCTGCCCCGATTTTGGGAATCTGAAGTGGACCCATTGCTTGATGCGAGTGAGGAGAGGTGGGTGGGCCACAGACTCAAGCCCGCTCTTCTGAACAGCACCTGGGAGGATGTGGCTGAGGGTGCTGCCAGCCTCACCAGGAGGAGATAGCCCGTGATCCTGAGGGGAGGGGAGGGGGTCACTGGTCTGAGAGGGGCAGTGGTGGGTTCCAAAGGCCACGGTACAGCTGTCCTTTCATTGGGGTGAGCTCTGCAAATCCCCTGCTTCCTCTGCAGTAGGGCTGCGCTTCTGAGTAGTGCCAACAAGTGATGGGCCAGTGATGGGGCTTGGCCATGCCCATCCCCTCGATGATACTGCTGGGGAATGAACGGCAGCCTGGGTGGGCTCCCTCATCACCAGAGGCTCACAGGACATGTGAGCAAACAGCCGTGTGAACAGCCAGGAGTCTGTAAGTAGCACCAAAGGTGTGTGTTTAAATCCACATACTGAAGCAATGACAATCTAAGCCAGACCATCCCGATCCGGAGGGGGACACCCTGTGTCCACGGATTTGGTACAAAGGCATTCCCCATTACGCCCCCGGCCCAAACAGCAAGCCCCACAAGTTTTGAGAATTTTTGTTAACCTCCCGCTCCCTCTTAACGGACATGGTGCCCCGGCCCTGCTTGTACATACTTGCACCAAGCACGGTAGCACAATGGTTAACATGGTTGCTTCACAGCGCCAGGGACCCAGGTTCGATTCCCGGCTTGGGTCACTGTCTGTGCGGAGTCTGCATGTTCTCTCCGTATCTGCGTGGGTTTCCTCCGGGTGCTCCGGTTTCCTCCCACAGTCCAAAGATGTGCAGGTTAGTTGGATTGGCCATGCTAAATTGCCCTTAGTGTCCAAACAGGTTAGATGGGGTTGCTGGGTTACGGGGATAGGGTGGAGGTGCGGGGCTTACGTGGGGTGCTCTTTCCAAGGGCCGGTGCAAACTCGATGGGCAAATGGCCTCCTTCTATGTTCTATGTAATACGCGCCTGTGTGACTTCCGCCTGAGAGAGGTGGAACATCACGCGGGGGTGGAGCATGCAGTGTCCAACCCGCTAATGAGATTTAAATCCATGCAAATGACGGTTTTGCATGGGGCCGCCGGCACGTGGCGCAAACTTCACTACAGTCGCCAGCGGGGACCGGAGCATGGCGTCAGAATCGGCACTGGGTGCAAATTGCGATTTTTCCATTGCGCGCTATTGTCTGCCCAATTGTAATTCTCGCTGCCGGCAGCGGGAAGTGGAGAACTCAGCCCATAGAATAGGCAAACCATTTTAGCAATAATACTTGGCGGATGAATTCCTGGAGTTTGTACAGGAGGTTTTTTTGGACTATTATGTTGAGGAGCCAACTAAATTTGGTATTGTGCACTGAGAAGGGGTTAATTAATAATCTTGATGTGGGGAATCCTATAGGGAAGAGTGACCTGACCACCAGGTTTTGTGGAAGCCTTCGTCCAATCCTCTGATAGCATGCTTTATTTTTTCTAGTCTGAGAAATTCTGCCAGGTCGGACAGCCAGTCTGCAGCCTTGGGTGGTGCTGCCAATCACCAGCCGAGCAGGAGTCTCCAGCGGGCGATCAGGGAGGCAAAGGCCAGGGCGTCTCCCCCTCTCCCCATGAACAGCTCTGGCTGTTTTGATACCGCGAAGACTGCCACCAGTGGGCACGGCTCCACCCTCCCCCCACAACCCTGGACATGGCCTCGAAGAAGGATGTCCAGTACCCGACAAGTCTGGGGTAGGCCCAGAACATGTGGGTCTGTTTGGGCAGGCCGGCCTGGCACCGTTCACACGTGTCCTCCACCTCCAGGAAGAACCCGCTCATTCTCATCCTGGTTAGCTGCGCCCTGTGCTCCACCTTTAGCTGCGTTAGGCTCAGCCCTGCGCATGTGGAGGTGAAGTTTGACCTGTGCAGTTCTTCGATCCAGAGTCCAGCCCATATCTCCCTGCCTAGTTCTTCCTCCCACTTACTTCTTGTCTCATCCAGGGGTGAGCGTACCTCCTCCAGCAGTCTTCCATACTTGTCCATACAGTTCCCCTGCCCTAATGGGCAGCAAGGTAGCACAGTGGTTAGTATTGTGGCTTCACAGCGCCAGGGTCCCAGGTTCACTTCCTGGCTGGGTCACTGTCTGTGCATCTGTAGTCTGCTCATTCTTCCCGTGTCTGCGTGGGTTTCCTCCGGGTGCTGCAGTTCACTCCCACTAGTCCTGAAAGACGTGGGGCGAGATTCTCCACTCCCGCGCCGGTTGGGAGAATCGCCTGGGCCGCCAAAATTTCCCGGGACGCCCTCCCGCGATTCTCCCAAGCGGTGGGAACGGCCCGGTCGAGTTCCGCGGGCCGCAGAATCGCCGGAGACACCTAAAATGGCAATTCTCCGGCACCCCCGCTATTCTCAGGCCCGGATGGGCCGAGCGGCCAGGCCAAAACGGCGGGTTCCCCCCGGCGCCGTCCACACCTGGTCGCTGCCGTCGGGAACATTGCGCGAACGCTGGGGGGCGCGGCCTGCGGGGGGGGGGGGGGGTGCGAGGGGGGATCCTGCACTGGGGGGTACCTCAAATGTGGGGTGGCCCGAGATCGGTGCCCACCGATCGTCGGGCCGTCCTCTCTGAAGGAGGACCTCCTTCCTTCCACGGCCCCGCAAGATCCGTCCGCCATCTTCTTGCGGGGCGGACTTAGAGAGGACAGCAACTACGCATGCGCGGGTGGCGCTAGTTATGCGGCGCCGGCTGCGTCATCTATGCGGCGCCGCCTTTACGCGGCGACAAGGCCTGGCGCGTGTAGATGACGCGGCCCCGATCCTAGCCCATTGTCGGGGCCTGAATCGTTCGGGATCGGGGCCGTTTCGCGCCGTCGTGAACCTCCTTCGGCGCGGAAGTGGAGAATCCCGCCCGTGCTGTTAGGTAATTTGGACATTCTGAATTCTCCCTCTGTGTACCCGAACAGGCGCCGGAATGTGGCGACTAGGGGCTTTTCACAGGAACTTCATAGCAATGTTAATGTAAGCCTACTTGTGACATTAAAGATTATTGTTATTATAGTTCGTCCGCAGTTAGTAGCTGGTCCAGTAGTGTGTCCCCCGGTATCCTGGGGGAATGTCGTTGTTTCGTTGTTGAGGAAGCGTTGGACTTGGTTATATCTGAGTTTGTTCTCTTTCAGGAGCTGGAACTTGTCCATACGCTCCCCCAGGTGTGCTACTCTGCCCTCTCTGTACATGTCTCTAAACATCAGTGTCCCTCGTCCAGTCTCCACCTTTTGAAAGAGGTGTCCATTGCCTCGGGGGGGTGAACTCTTTGCAGGTGGGGGCTATGGTGGGCATCTTGGTTAGACTGAAGTGATGTCGCATTTGGTTCCATGTTCGAAGTGTGGCAACTACCACTGGGCTTTTTGAGTATTTGGTTGGCGGGGAATGGGAGTGCGGTCGTGACCAGGGCTCGGAGGGATGGCTCTGTGCAGGAACTCTCCTCAAAGAACAAAGAACAACACAACACTGGAACAGGCTTTTCGGCCCTCCAAGCCTGTGCCGGTCATGATACTAGCCTTAGCCAAAACCCTCAACACTTCCTTGTGCCGTATCCCTCTATACCTCTATCCATGTGTTTGTCAAGATGCCTTTTGAACGCCGTTAACGTATCTGCTTCCACAACCTCCCCTGGCAACGCGTTCCAGGCACTCACCACCCTCTGTGTAAAAAAACCTGCTTCGCACATCTCCTCTAAACTTTACCCCACAGACCTTAAACCTATGCCCCCTGGTGATTGACCCCTCCACCCTGGGAAAGAGTTCCTGCCCATCCACTCTATCCATGCCCCTCATAATCTTGTAGATCTCTATCAGGTCACCCCTCAGCCTCCGTCTTTCTAATGAAAACAGTCCGAGTCTATTCAGCCTCTCCACATAACTAACACCCTCCAGACCAGGCAACATCCTGGTAAACATCCTCTGCACCCTCTCCAAAGCATCCACATCATTCTGGTTATGTGGCGACCAGAATTACGCGCATTATTGCAAGTACAGCCTTACAGAAGTTCTATACAACTCCATTCTGAATCATTCTGCTCCCAGTTGCTTGACTCATCCAAGTGGCCGCCCAAGTGGTAGAACCGGAGGTTGGGTAGGGCCAGGCCTCCCACGTTTCTCCTTCTTTGTAGGACCTTCTTCTTAATCCTCAGGCTCTTCCGCCCCAAACAAACGGCATGATTAGTTTATCAATTGTGGTGAAAAAGACCTTGGAGATGAAAATCAGGAGGGATCTGAACAGGAAGAGGAACCTGGGCAGCATGTTGATCGTCAGCACACTCCCCGCCAGGGAGAGCAGGAGAGTCCCACCTCTGAAGGTCCCTTTTAACTTCCTCCACCAGACACACCAGGTTCCATTTGTGGAACCGTGTCCAGTCATGGGCTATTTGAATCCCCAGTTACTGGAATTTGGTCTGAGCCTGTTTGAACGGCAGTCTCTCCGGTTCTGCTCCTCCCCTCTGGTTTTACAGGGAAGATTTCACTCTTACTCAGGTTCAGTTTGTAATCTGAAAAGGTTCCAAACTATTTCAGGAGTTTCATTATTCCTTCCATTTTGGCTATTGGGTTTGAGATGTACAGGAGCAGATCATCCTTTCTCCTTTGGATACCTCTCCACCCTTGCGCTGCTCTGAGAACGATCACCCACCAGTGGCTCAATTGCCAGAGTGAACAGTAGCGGGGATAAAGTGCATCCCTGCCTCATGCCTCTGTGCAGCCAGAAGTATTCAGAGCTGGTGGTATTTGTCCATATGCTCGCCATGGGAGTGCTGTCCAGTAGATTCACCCATGAGGTAAACTCTGGCCCAAACCCAAACCATTCTAGTACCTCCATGAGGTATTTCCAATTGCCCCTGTCGAAGGCCTTTTCTGCATCCAGGGAGATGACCACCTCCGGTGTTCTTTCCCCGGGTGGGATCATGATCACGTTCAGCAGGCGCCTGATGTTCACTGTTAATTGCCTGCCCTTGACAAAGCCCGTCTGATCTTCTTCAACTTCCTCTGGTCGCAGCTCTCCATTGCTGCACCAGGGCCTTCGCCAGGATCATGGCGTCAGTATTAAGGAGTGAGCTCTGTATGGCCCACACTCCGTTGGGCCTTGTCGTTTTTGCGGATCAGTGATATTGAGGCCTGAGCCAGCGGTGCTGGCAAGGTTCCTCTTGATAGTGATTCAGCGAACATCTCCCGCAGGTGCGGGTTCAATGCTGGCACAAATTTGTTGTAGAGTCCGCTGGGAATCAATCCGTCCCCGCCGCTTTCCCCGTCTGCATGGAGTTGTTGCGCTCCATGACTTTCCTCAGTTCTAATGGTGCTTCCTGGCCCCATCTCCCATCCCCCAGCCCCAGACCCTCCCCCCAACCTGAAAATGACCCATTTATATCCGTGGTGATATGTTACCTGCTACAGCATGAGCTCTTATTTTGTGTAATAACCTCGTCAAATGCCTTCTGGATATTAAAGTACAACACATCCACAGGTTCCTCATTATTCACATTGCTTGTTACTTCCTCAAAGAACTCTAATGAAATAGTTAAACAAGATTTCCCTTTCACAAAGCTCTGCCTGAAAGCATTGAGATTTTCCAAGTGCCCCATTATAACCTCCTTAATAACATTTTCTCTATATTAAGCTAACTGGCCAGTAGTTTCCTTTTTGGAAGTTTATTTTTCCATGGAATGTGGGCATTGTTGGCCAGGCCAGCATTTGTTGCCCATCCCTAATTGCCCTGGAATTTGGTGGTTCAATCAGCCATTTCCCTATCATCAATAATCAATTCCCAATAATCAATGATAGTTATCACTGTCAACAATACTGAGATTTATAAATTGAATTCAAATTCTACCAACTACCATGGTGGGAATTTTACCCGTGCCCTCAGAGCATCAGCTTGGTCCTCTAGATTACTAGTCCAGTGACATTACCACAATGCCACCATCCTATCTTGAATGGAGGAGTTACATTTGCTATTTTCCACAGTGATGAGACCGTTCCAGAAGCTAGGGACCTTTGGAAAATTAAAACCAAATGCAACTACTATCTCAGCAGCTACTTATTTTAAGATCCTAGGATGAAGTCCATTAGTACCTGGAGGTTTGTCAGCTTTTAGCTCTGATAATTTCCTCAGTACTCTTTCCACAGTGATTGTAATTTGTGTTAAGTTCCTTCCTCCCTTTCATTTCTTGATGCACGTTTATTTATGGAATGTTACTTTCGTCCTGTACAGTGAAGACAGATGCAAAATGTTCAATTCTTCAGCCATTTCCTTGTTTCCCATTATTAGTTCCCCAAATTCACTCTGTGGAGAACCAATTCATTCTTTTAAATGCCTGTCGAAAGTCTATCTGTTTTTATATTTCTAGTTAGCTTTCTCTTGTATTCCAATTTCTCCCTCATGGTGGAATTCGAACTTCTATTCTGCCAGCTAGTCAGGAATATTGGTTTCCTGATCACTCTGGATATTTCCTAATCCTGATTATTAAAAGATAAATTTCCATGAGGTTCTCCCATTTGCCACCATAACAAAGATCCTTTCGAACAATTCTTTGGAAAAACTTGAGGGGAAAAACTCACCAGAAGAAATACTTTACTGTCGGGCTTGACTTTGTGTTTCTCCATGTACTTAATGAGGCTGCTGTTAGCATAGCTGAATACAAGAGAAGATCAATAAGTTAGATTTCTCACCTATTTAGCACGAATTGGACAAGATAAGGCAATATTTAGTGTTGACGATTTGCTAAGAAAACAATGATTAAATTGCACTGTTCACTATTCTTCACCACATTATCAGCAAACCAAAAACTAGCAAACGATTAATCTGGTCACACTCACACATCACTCAGCTGTTTAAGAGCCACAAATGGCTGCCCTCCCTCTCATTCAAGGTATAGTGTGTGGCCTGGGGGAACCAAAGAAAAGGAAGAGAAAGTATAATAACAAAGGTCTTTTCCTGTTGATTAATATTTGTTTTAACTCCCATTACAGTAGTTCTGATGAAATGGCTTTGGGTATAAAGAACTTCTGAATGGTTTGGAAAACTGATGGCATGAAAGGGTTAATTTGATATCCTACTTTGTGGTTACGAAAGCAGAGACAGAAACAAAATAATATATTTTTTTTAATGTTGTTCTCGCAATGTGGTCATGCAGGAAACTCGACTTATATCCCATTTCTAGCTACTTTGAGAAGGTGTAGTTGTGACAATGATTCGTTTTCTCGGACATTTCTGTGTGGAACTGGAGATTCATTTATACCAGGCTGGATAAGTGTGTTCCCATCTCCAAAAGACTTGAGGTGCAATTTTCCAAGAGTGTTTGATCAGGCGAGGAAAGCTGGGTGAAACCCGCCGGCTTCACAGAGGCATTGACTCACTGATCTTCACAGTAACTTCATTGCTAATGTAAGCCTACTTGTGACACTAATAAAGATTATGGGCTGAATTCTCCACCGTCGGGATGCTCTGTTTTGCCGGCAGACGGCGTGGGGCTGCCCCACGATGGGAAACCCCATTGACCAGCCAGCAAAACGGGGAATCCCGATGGCGTGCCGGACCAGGACGGAGAAACCCGCTCTATGATTATGATTTAACAGCATTTCAGAGAGGTTGTGAGGATTACACAACCAGCTGGTGGGGCAGGGCCTAAACATGCCGGCAATGCTGGCAGAGGGTGCCCCAATCTCAGAGTTAAATTAAAGGCCCCCACCCTCACAGAGCAAAGATCGGGGCATCCCCCACCGGTAAGCATCAGCGTGACCGCCCCCCTCAAAGACATCGGGGCGACCCCCTTCCACACCACTGGCATTGCCCCCATTTAAGAATTTAAAAATTTATTAAAATTCATGGAAATCAGTTTCATGCCCTGATCATGTCGCTGGCGGGCAGCAGGGAAGATTTCAAACTGGGATCTCGCCGGCGCAAATCCTGTTATGGCACTGTTGCAAGATTTAGTGGCCATAACAGAATTTACACCGGCGGCAAACAGGCCCTCTAAACTCCGCCATTAATGTTTCATTCTGTGCATAAATCTAAAACTGAGCAAAGATCAGCTTCTGGTCCCTTACTTCCCTAACTGATTGTCAGAAGTTTTACAATGTGACATTATTCACTGTCTCTTAAAAACAAAATGGGAGTTTTTATTATCTGGTGCCACTGGATAGGAAATTGATGATAGATGCTAACTTTTCACAAAATGGCCATTTCCAGCATGGAGAAATTGATTGCCTATTCAGGATGGCAGAGGAATACTGATATATTTTAGCAGTCTCTGTTCTGAATAATTTTCTGGGATTTCATACATGGGAACCAGAACTCCATGCCAATTTCTTTGCTGCATCACAAATTTTGGAAGATCTGTTCAGTAAAACAAGTTAAAATGTTCTTAAAGCAAAGGGCAGCACGGTGTTGCAGTGGTTAGCGCTGCTGCCTCACGGTACCGAGGTCCCCAGGTTCAATCCCGGCTCTGGGTCACTGTCCGTGTAGAATTTGCACATTCTCACCATGTTTGCGTGGGTTTCGCTCCCACGATCCAAAGATGTGCAGGGTAGGTGGATTGGCCACACTAAATTGCCCCTTAATTGGAAAAAGTACTCTAAATTTATATTTTAAAAAATTCCTCAAAGCAGCTACAAAAACAAGGAAAATCTGCTTCCCATTGAAGAAAATAGGAAATATAGCATGACGTATGTGGTGTGAATGTACCTTCAGCAAATCATTATGACACAATACGGATCCCAGACACCAGAAACAGATACTGGTGGAGACTTCAGAACTTACGTTGTTCTCCTGAAGTCTTTCTGCAGTGTTGGGTATTCAGGCATCTTGCGGATATCTTCCCAGTCTTTATCTTGCAAAAAAAGAACAATTATGCAATATGTGCCAAGAACATATACATTTATTGGCTGGGATCCTCCGTTCTGGAGCTAAAGTGTTCCCGGCAGCGGAGAACCGTTACTGGTCTGTGCTGGCGCATGGAGCGGGGCCCAATATGTGAGTCTCTCCCCTTCACCAGTCTAATTTATACATGGGGGGAAACTCACCGGATTCCATCAGAATCCTGGTATCAAGTGCCATTTTGTGCTTTCTGCTGAGAAAAAGTGGAAGTGAAAGCACTTAACTCCTTTTGATATGGTGAGGAGCTGTCAATCATAGCAAGAGTGTTTGTAAACATTGTGGGGTAACAGATTCATTCAGGGTCAAGGCGAGGATAAATAAACCTCCTAAGTAGCTGTGTCTGGACCAATAAAACTGTCAATCACTGGCTAGTGCAATGTATCACTGTGTGAAATTGAATATAAGAATTACATTTCAACGGGACTGAAACCCTTTCAAGTGTACTTGGGCTTTCCAGGAAGCCTCTGACACTTTTAACGCCTGCTGTTTTAAACACTTTTGTCTGAGGCAGCAGATGTTAGGGATGGGTAAGTTACCTCCGCACCTTCAGGGATAGGCCGGCGCCGGCGGGGTTAGCGCTGCTCCAACCGGCGCGGAAGGGGCTTGGCGCCGTGCTAACCGGTGCCGAAGGGCCTCCACCGGCCGGCATGCACGGGAGCACCAGCGTGTGCTGGCGTCATCCCAGCACATGCGCAGGGGGGTTTGTCTCCACACCGGCCATGGCGGAGGTCCACAGCGGCCGGTGCGGAGGGAAAGAGTGCCCCCACAGCACAGGCCCGCCCGCAGATTGGTGGGACCCGATCGCGGGCCAGGCCACCGTGGGGGCACCCCCGGGGCCAGAACCCCCCCCCCCCCGAGTACCCTGGAGGCCGCCCGCAAAGCCAGGTCCCGCCGGTAAGCACCAGGTCTAATTTACGCCAGCGGGACTGGCCTAAAACGGGCAGCCGCTGGGCCCATTGCAGGCCGGAGAATCGCCGGGGCAGCCGCTGCCAGCGGCCGCCGACTGGCACAGCGCGATTCCCAAACCCCGGCGCCGGAGAATTCGGCAGTCGGCAGAGGCGGGATTCACGCTGTCCCCCGGCAATTCTCCGGCCCGGCTGGGGGTCGGAGAATCCCGTCCCAGTTGTCCGGAATATCTTTCAGTTGGCCCCACAACTCTCAGACTCATCACTCCTGGCATTTCAACATATCGTGGGTGAAAAAAGATAACTACAAAGACATGAGGGAGGGACTGGTCAGAGTTGATTGGAAAGGGAGTCTAGCAGGGAAGACGGTCGAACAGCAATGGCAGGGTTTTTTGGTTTTTTTCAGGAGTTACAACAGAAATTCACCCCAAGGAGATGGAAACATTCTAAGTAGAGGGCGAGGTGACCATGGTTGACAAAGGAAGCCAGGGGCAGCATGAAAGCAACAAAAAAAAAGCATACAATGTGCAGAAGATTAGAAGCCAGAGGATTGGGAAGCCTTTAAAAGCAAGCAGAGGACAATAAGGGGGGAGAAGATGAAATAGTAGTGTAAGTTAGCTAGTAATATAAAAGAAGATAGCAAAAATGTTTCTCGATATATATTAAGTGCAAGAGAGGCAAGAATGGATCATTGGACCATTGGAAAATGAGGCTATAAAAGTAGTAATGGGGAACAAAGAAATGGCAGAGGAACTGAATACGTACTTTGGATCAGACTTCACGGTGAAAGACACCAGTGGCATCCCAGAACTTCAAGAGGGTCAGGGGGCAGAGGTGAGTGTAGTGGCCATCACTAAGGAGAAGGTGCTGGGGAAGTTGAAAGGTTTGAACATGGATAAATCACCTGACCGGATGAACTACACTGAAGGTGATAGCTGAGGAGATTGTGGAGGCATTGGTGATGATCATTCAGAAATCACTGGAGGCAGGAAAGGTTCCCAGAGGACTGGAAAATGGCTAATGTCACACCCCTGTTTAAGAAGGGAGGGAGGCAGAAGACAGGAAATTATAGGCCGGTTAGCCTGACTTTGGTCGTTGGTATGATTTTAGAGTCCATTATTAAGGATGAGTTTGCAGCATACGTGGAAACCAATGGTAAAAAGGACTGAGTCAGCATGGTTTCGTCAAGGGGAGGTCATGTCTGACAAATCTGTTGGAATTCTTTGAGGAGATATCGAGGAAGTTAGACAAAGGAGAGCTAGTGGACATGATCTACAAGGTGCCAAACAGAAGGCTGCAAAATAAATAAGAGTCCACGGTATGAGGGGCAAGGTACTGACATGGATAGAGGATTGGCTAATTGGCAGAAGGCAGAGACTGAGGATAACGGGGTCTTTGTCAGGATGGCAGCTGGTGACTAGTGGTGTGCCTCAGGGGTTGGTGTTGGGACCACAACTTTTCACGAATTACATTAACGATCTGGAAAAAGGAACTGAGGGCATTGTTGCTAAGTTTGCAGATGATATGTGAGGGATAGGTAGTGTTGAGGAAGCAGAGAGGCTGCAGAAGGCTAGGAGAGTGGGTATGGAAGTAGCAGATGGAATATAATGTGGAAAAGTGTGAGGTTATGCACTTTGGTCGGAAGAATAGAGGCATAGGCAATTTTCTAAATGGGAAAAGACTATGGAAATCAGCACAAAAGGACTTTAGGAGTCATATTCAGGATTCTCGTAAGGTTCAGTTGGCAGTTAGGAAGGCAAAAGCAATATTAGCACTCATGTCGAGAGGGCGAGAATACACGAGCAGGGATGTAGTGTTGGGGCTGTATAAGGCTCTGGTCAGACCCCATTTGGAATATTATGAGCAGTTTTGGGCCAGTATCTAAGAAAAGATGTGATGGCCTTGGAGAGGGTCCAGAGGAGGTTCACAAGAATGATTCCTGGAATGAAGGTCATATGAGGAGTGGTTGAGGACTCTGGGTCTGTACTCGATGAAATTTAGAAGGATGAGGGGGGATCTTATTGAAACTTACACAATACTGAGAGGTCTAGGTAGAGTGAACCTGGAGAAGATGTTTCCATTGGTCGGAGAGACTAGAACCTAAGGGCACAGCCTCAGACTGAAGGAACGATCCTTTAAAACTGAGATGAGGAGGAATTTCTTCAGCTAGAGGGTGATGAATCTGTGAAACTCATTGCCAAACAAGGCTGCGGCACTCAAGTCTCTGAATGTCTTTAAGACAGAGATTGATAGGCTTTTGATTAATAAGGGGATCAGGGGTTACGGTGGGAAGGCAGGAGAACGGGGATGAGAAACATATCAGCCATGGTGGAATGACAGAGCAGACTCGATGGACCAAATGGCTTAATTTGCTCCTATATCTTATGGTCTATGTTCCAAGTGTTATCAGTGACCAATTGAAGTTCTGGAGTGTGGGGACAAAATGGTCATGCAGCTAAACTGGGCACACCTTGCTGTGTTTCTGCACCTGCCTGTCTGCTGTAGGCTTCATACCCTGGGTTGCAAGATAATTCTTTGGACCACTGGTCAATTCTATCTGGGTCAGCCAGTTTATGGACTATATGTTGATCATCTTGGGCTCGAGTGATCCTCCAAACCCCTCTGTGAAAACTGGAATTTATCATACGTTACTCACAAGTTGAAATTACGTTTATTTTGTAGCCTTTTCTGGAACTACTTTTATTTTGATGTCTTTTCTTTTACTCTCCCGTATCCCAAGGACGATTCACTGTACTCTCAAACGTTTTACAATTTAATTTTGTGCAAATGTATTCAGTGAATTCTTGAAAAATAAAGAGTGCTTGGATACCTCTTCAAGCAGACTAAGTACCTTATCCCGAGTAGAGATTAGAAGACCTTACAGGGGCCCAGGGTTAAATTCTCTGTGTGTGTTTGAAAGTATGGTAATCTTACTGTTCCATCTGCACTGCCTACAATACATTATCGTTCAATGGCATTACCATCGCTCAATCCGCCACATCAACATCCCAGAAATTGAACTGGACCAGCCACAAGTACTGTGGTTACAAAAGCAGGTCAGGGACTGGAAATTCTGGGGTAAGTAATTCACCTCCTGACTCCCCAAATCCTTTCTACCATCTGCAAGGCAAGTTAGAAGTGTGATGGGAAACTCCCAACTTCCCTTGGTAAGTGCAACTCCAACAACATGCAAATAGGGGCTGGTTTAGCACAGGGCTAAAGAGCTGGCTTTTAAAGCAGACCAAGGCAAGCCAGCAGCACGGTTCAATTCCCGTACCAGCCTGCCCGAACAGGTGCCGGAATGTGGCGACTATGGGCTTTTCACAGTAACTTCATTTGAAGCCTACCCGTGACAATAAGCGGTTTTCATTTCATTCATTATTGTGGTTTATTTAAGTAATTAAGTTTGGAAATGTATCTACAGTTTTATCAAGTGATTTAACTTGAGATAATAGCTTAAGTTAAGTTATAATAGCTTTAGTTAAGCTCTAAATTTAGTGCAATATTTATATCTCCCCAGTACCAGTGAAAACCAGTTCCGCTTAGAGAGAGAAAAATTAACTTAATATTATTTGTCACAAGTAGGCTGACGTAAACACTGCAATGAAGTTACTGTGAAAATCCCCCAGCTACATTTTTTTTAGCTAGGGACTGGTGGATAGCTATGTGGGGACTGGTGGATAGCTATGTGGGGACTGGTGGACAGCTATGTGGGGACTGGTGGATAGCTATGTGGGGACTGGTAGATTACTATGTGGGGACTGGTGGACAGCTATGTAGGGACTGGTGAATAGCTATGTGGGGACTGGTGAATAGCTATGTGGGGACTGGTGGATAGCTATGTGGGGACTGGTGAATAGCTATGTGGGGACTGGTGGATAGCTATGTGGGGACTGGTGAATAGCTATGTGGGGACTGGTGGATAGCTATGTGGGGACTGGTGGATAGCTATGTGGCGACTGGCGAATAGCTATGTGGGGACTGGTGGATAGCTATGTGGCGACTGGTGAATAGCTATGTGGGGACTGGTGGATAGCTATGTAGGGACTGGTGAATAGCTATGTAGGGACTGGTGAATAGCTATGTGGGGACTGGTGGTTAGCTATGTAGGGACTGGTGAATATCTATGTAGGGACTGGTGAATAGCTTTGTGGGGACTGGTGGATAGCTATGTGGGGACTGGTGAATAGCTATGTGGGGACTGGTGGATAGCTATGTGGGGACTGGTGGATAGCTATGTGGGGACTGGTGAATAGCTATGTGGGGGCTGGTGGATAGCTATGTGGGGACTGGTGAATAGCGAAGTGGGGACTGGTGGATAGCTATGTGGGGACTGGTGGATTGCTATGTGGGGGCTGGTGGATAGCTATGTGGGGACTGGTGAATAGCTACGTGGGGACTGGTGGATAGCTATGTGGGGACTGGTGAATAGCTATGTGGGGACTGTTGGATAGCTGTGTGGGGGCTGGTGGATAGCTATGTGGGGACTGGTGAATAGCTATGTGGGGACTGGTGGATAGCTATGTGGGGACTGGTGGATTGCTATGTGGGGGCTGGTGGATAGCTATGTGGGGACTGGTGAATGGCTACGTGGGGACTGGTGGATAGCTATGTGGGGACTGGTGGATAGCTATGTGGGGACTGGTGGATAGCTATGTGGGGACTGGTGGATAGCTATGTGGCGACTGGTGGTTAGCTATGTGGGGACTGGTGGATAGCTATGTGGGGACTGGTGGATAACTATGTGGTCACTGGTGGATAGCTATGTGGGCACTGGTGGATAGCTATGTGGGGACTGGTGGATAGCTATGTGGTCACGGGTGGATAGCTATGTGGGTACTGGTGGATAGCTATGTGGGGACTGGTTATTAGCTATGTGGGGACTGGTGGATAGCTATGTGAGGACTGGTGGATAGCTATGTGGGGACTGGTGGATAGCTATGTAGGGACTGGTTATTAGCTATGTGGGGACTGGTGGATAGCTATGTGGGGCCCGGTGGATAGCTATGTGGGGACTGGTAGATAGCAATGTGGGGACTGGTAATTAGCTATGTGGGAACTGGTGCATGGCTATGTGGTCACTGGTGGACAGCTATGTTGGGAGGGGGACTGGTGGATAGCTATGTGGGGACTGGTGAATAGCTATGTGGGGACTGGTGGATAGCTATGTGGAGACTGGTGGATAGCTATGTGGGGACTGGTGGATAGCTATGTGGGGACTGGTGAATAGCTATGTGGGGACTGGTGGATAGCTATGTGGTCACTGGTGGATAGCTATGTGGGGACTGGTGGATTGATATGTGGGGGCTGGTGGATAGCTATGTGGGGACTGCTGGATAGCTATGTGGGGACTGGTGGATAACTATGTGGTCACTGGTGGATAGCTATGTGGGCACTGGTGGATAGCTATGTGGGGACTGGTGGATAGCTATGTGGGGACTGGTGAACAGCTATGTGGGGACTGGTGGATAGCTATGTGGGGACTGGTTATTAGCTATGTGGGGACTGGTGGATAGCTATGTGGGGACTGGTGGATAGCTATGTGGGGACTGGTGGATAGCTATGTGGGGACTGGTTATTAGCTATGTGGGGACTGGTGGATAGCTATGTGGGGCCTGGTGGATAGCTATGTGGGGACTGGTGGACAGCTATGTGGGGACTGGTTATTAGCTATGTGGGAACTGGTGGATGGCTATGTGGTCACTGGTGGATTGCTATGTTGGGAGGGGGACTGGTGGATAGCTATGTGGAGACTGGTGGATAGCTATGTGGGGACAGGTGGATAGCTATGTGGGGACTGGTGGGTAGCGATGTGGGGACTGGTGGATAGCTATGTGGGCACTGGTGGATAGTTATGTGGGGACTGGTGGATAGCTATGTGGTCACGGGTGGATAGCTATGTGGGAACTGGTGGATAGCTATGTGGGGACTGGTTATTAGCTATGTGGGGACTGGTGGATAGCTATGTGGGGACTGGTGGATAGCTATGTGGGGACTGGTGGATAGCTATGTGGGGACTGGTTATTAGCTATGTGGGGACTGGTGGATAGCTATGTGGGGACTGGTGGATAGCTATGTGGGGACTGGTGGACAGCTATGTGGGGACTGGTTATTAGCTATGTGGGAACTGGTGGATGGCTATGTGGTCACTGGTGGATAGCTATGTTGGGAGGGGGACTGGTGGATAGCTATGTGGGGACTGGTGGACAGCTATGTGGGTACTGGTTATTAGCTATGTGGGAACTGCTGGATGGCTATGTGGTCACTGGTGGATAGCTATGTTGGGAGGGGGACTGGTGGATAGCTATGTGGGGACTGGTGGATAGCTATGTGGGGACAGGTGGATAGCTATGTGGGGACTGGTGGGTAGCGATGTTGGGACAGGTGGATAGCATTCTGGGGACTGGTGGATAGCTATGTGGGGCCTGCTGGATAGCTACGTGGGGACTGGTGGATGGCTATGTGGTCACTGGTGGATAGCTATGTTGGGAGGGGGACTGGTGGATAGCTATGTGGGGACTGGTGGATAACTATGTGGGGCTGGTGGATAGCTATGTGGGGACTGGTGGATAGCTATGTGGGGGCTGATGGATAGCTATGTGGGGCCTGGTGGATAGCTATGTGGGGACTGGTGGATAACTATGTGGGAACCGGTGAATAGCTATGTGGGAACTGGTGGACAGCTATGTGGGGACTGGTGGATGGCTATGTGGGGACTGCTGGGTAGCTATGTGGGGACTGGTGGATAGCTATGTGGCGACTGGTGGATAGCTATGTGGGGACTGGTGGATAGCTATGTGGCGACTGGTGGATAGCTATGTGGGGACTGGTGGATAGCTATGTGGCGACTGGTGGATAGCTATGTGGGCACTGGTGGATAGCTATGTGGGGACTGGTGGATAACTATGTAGGGACTGGTGGATAGCTATGTGGGGACTGGTGGATAGCTATGTGGGGACTGGTGGATGGCTATGTGCGGACTGGTGGATAGCTATGTGGGGACTGGTGGATGGCTATGTGCGGACTGGTGGATAGCTATGTGGGGACTGGTGGATAGCTATGTGGGGACTGGTGGATAGCTATTTGGGGACTGGTGGATAGCTATGTGGTGACTGGTGGATAGCTATGTGGGGACTGGTGAATAGCTATGTGGGGACTGGTGGATAGCTATGTGGGGACTGGTGGATAGCTATGTGGGGACTGGTGGATAGCTATGTGGGGACTGGTGGATAACTATGTAGGGACTGGTGGATAGCTATGTGGGGACTGGTGGATAGCTATGTGGGGACTGGGGGATAGCTATGTGGGCACTGGTGAATAGCTATGTGGGGACTGGTGGATAGCTATGTGGGGACTGGTGGATAGCTAAGTGGGGGCTGGTGGATAGCTATGTGGGGACTGGTGGATAGCTATGTAGGGACGGGTGGATAGCTATCTGGGGACTGGTGGATAGCTATGTGGGGGCTGGTGTGGGGACTAGTGGATTGCTTTGTGGTTTCTGGTGGATAGCTATGTGGGGACTGGTTGATAGCTTTCTGGGGACTGGTGGATAGCTATGTGGGGACTGGTGGATCGCTATGTGGGGACTGGTGGATAGCTATGTGGGGACTGGTGGATAGCTATGTGGGGACTGGTGGATAGCTATGTGGGGGCTGGTGGATAGCTATGTGGGGACTGGTGGATAGCTATGTAGGGACGGGTGGATAGCTATGTGGGGACTGGTGGATAGCTATGTGGGGGCTGGTGTGGGTGCTGGTGGATTGCTATGTGGGGGCTGGTGGATAGCTATGTGGGGAATGGTGGATAGCTATGTGGGTACTGGTGGTTAGCTATGTGGGGACTGGTGGATAGCTATGTGGGTACTGGTGGATAGCTAGGCGGGGGCTGGTGGATAACTATGTGGGGACTGGTGGATAACTATGTGGGGACTGGTGGATAGCTATGTGGGGACTGGTGGATAGCTATATGGGGACTAGTTGATAGCTATGTGGGTACTGGTGGATTGCTATGTGGGGGCTGGTGGATTGCTATGTGGGGACTGGTGGATAGCTATGTGGGGACTGGTGGATTGCTATGTGGGGACTGGTTGATAGCTATGTGGGGCCTGGTGGATAGCTATGTGGGGGCTGGTAGATTGCTATGTGGGGGCTGGTGGATAGCTATGTGGGTACTGGTGGATAGCTATGTGGGTACTGGTGGATAGCTATGTGCGGACTGGTGGACAGCTATGTGGGGACTGGTGGATAGCTATGTGGGGACTGGTGGATAGCTATTTGGGGACTGGTGGATAGCTATGTGGTTACTGGAAGATAGCTATGTGGGGACTGGTGGATAGCTATGTGGGGACTGGTGGATAGCTATGTGGGGACTGGTGGATAGCTATGTGGGGACTGGTGGATAGCTATGTGGGGACTGGTGGATAGCTATTTGGGGACTGGTGGATAGCTATGTGGTTACTGGAAGATAGCTATGTGGGGACTGGTGGATAGCTATGTGGGGACTGGTGGATAGCTATGTGGGGACTGGTGGATAGCTATGTGGGGACTGGTGGATAGCTATGTGGGGACTGGTGGATAGCTATGTGGAGACTGGTGGATAGCTATGTGGTGCCTGGTGGATAGCTATGTGGGGGCTGGTGAATAGCTATGTGGGGACTGGTGGATCACTATGTAGGGACTGGTGGATAGCTATGTGGGTCTGGTGGATAGCTATGTGGGGGCTGGTGTGGGGATTGGTGGATTGCTTTGTGGTTTCTGGTGGATAGCTATGTGTGGACTGGTGGATAGCTTTCTGGGGACTGGTGGATAGCTATGTGGGGACTGGTGGATCGCTATGTGGGGACTGGTGGATCGCTATGTGGGGACTGGTGGATAGCTATGTGGGGACTGGTGGATAGCTATGCGGGGGTTGGTGGATAGCTATGTGCGGACTGGTGGATAGATATGTGGGGACTGGTGGATAGCTATGTGGGGACTGGTGGACAGCTATGTGGGGACTGGTGGATAGCTATGTGGGGACTGGTGGATAGCTATGTGGGTACTGGTGGATTGCTATGTGGGGGCTGGTGGATAGCTATGTGGGGACTAGTGGATAGCTATGTGGGGACTGGTGGATAGCTATGTGGGGACTGGTGGATAGCTATGTGGGGACTGGTGGATAGCTGTGTGGGGACTGGTGGATAGCTATGTGGGGGCTGGTGGATTGCTATGTGGGGGCTGGTGGATAGCTATGTGGGTACTGGTGGATAGCTATGTGGGGACTGGTGGATTGCTATGCGGGGGCTGGTGGATAGCTATGTGGGTACTGGTGGATAGTTATGTGGGGACTGGTGGATAGCTATGTGGGGACTGGTGGATAGCTATGTGGGGACTGGTGGATAGCTATGTGGGGACTGGTGGATAGCTATGTGGGGACTGGTGGATAGCTATGTGGGGACTGATGGATAGCTATGTGGGGACTGGTGGATAGCTATGTGGGGACTGGTGGATAGCTATGTGGGGACTGGTGGATAGCTATGTGGGGCCTGGTGGATAGCTATGTGGGGACTGGTGGCTAGCTAAGTGGGTACGGGTGGATAGCTATGTGGGGACTGGTGGATAGCTATGTGGGGACTGGTGGATAGCTATGTGGGGACTGGTGGATAACTATGTGGGGACTGGTGGATAGTGATGTGGGGACTGGTGGATAGCTATGTGGGGGCTGGTGGATAGCTATGTGGGGACTGGTGGATAGCTATGTGGGAACTGGTGGATAGCTATGTGGGGACTGGTGGATAGCGATGTGGGGACTGGTGGATAGCTATGTGGGGACTGGTGGATAGCTATGTGGGAACTGGTGGATAGCTATGTGGGGACTGGTGGATAGCTATGTGGGGCCTGGTGGATAGCTATGTGGGGAATGGTGGATAGCTATGTGGGGACTGGTGGATAACTATGTGGGGACTGGTGGATAGCTATGTGGGGACTGGTGGATAGCTATGTGGGGACTAGTGGATAGCTATGTGGGTACTGGTGGATTGCTATGTGGGGGCTGGTGGATTGCTATGTGGGGACTGGTGGATAGCTATGTGGGGACTGGTGGATAGCTATGTGGGGACTGGTGGATAGCTATGTGGGGCCTGGTGGATAGCTATGTGGGGGCTGGTAGATTGCTATGTGGGGGCTGGTGGATAGCTATGTGGGTACTGGTGGATAGCTATGTGGGTACTGGTGGATAGCTATGTGCGGACTGGTGGACAGCTATGTGGGGACTGGTGGATAGCTATGTGGGGACTGGTGGATAGCTATTTGGGGACTGGTGGATAGCTATGTGGTTACTGGAAGATAGCTATGTGGGGACTGGTGGATAGCTATGTGGGGACTGGTGGATAGCTATGTGGGGACTGGTGGATAGCTATGTGGGGACTGGTGGATAGCTATGTGGGGACTGGTGGATAGCTATGTGGGGACTGGTGGATAGCTATGTGGAGACTGGTGGATAGCTATGTGGTGCCTGGTGGATAGCTATGTGGGGGCTGGTGGATAGCTATGTGGGGACTGGTGGATCACTATGTAGGGACTGGTGGATAGCTATGTGGGTCTGGTGGATAGCTATGTGGGGGCTGGTGTGGGGATTGGTGGATTGCTTTGTGGTTTCTGGTGGATAGCTATGTGTGGACTGGTGGATAGCTTTCTGGGGACTGGTGGATAGCTATGTGGGGACTGGTGGATAGCTATGTGGGGACTGGTGGATAGCTATGTGGGGACTGGTGGATAGCTATGTGGGGACTGATGGATAGCTATGTGGGGACTGGTGGATAGCTATGTGGGGACTGGTGGATAGCTATGTGGGGACTGGTGGATAGCTATGTGGGGCCTGGTGGATAGCTATGTGGGGACTGGTGGCTAGCTAAGTGGGTACGGGTGGATAGCTATGTGGGGACTGGTGGATAGCTATGTGGGGACTGGTGGATAGCTATGTGGGGACTGGTGGATAACTATGTGGGGACTGGTGGATAGTGATGTGGGGACTGGTGGATAGCTATGTGGGGGCTGGTGGATAGCTATGTGGGGACTGGTGGATAGCTATGTGGGAACTGGTGGATAGCTATGTGGGGACTGGTGGATAGCGATGTGGGGACTGGTGGATAGCTATGTGGGGACTGGTGGATAGCTATGTGGGAACTGGTGGATAGCTATGTGGGGACTGGTGGATAGCTATGTGGGGCCTGGTGGATAGCTATGTGGGGAATGGTGGATAGCTATGTGGGGACTGGTGGATAACTATGTGGGGACTGGTGGATAGCTATGTGGGGACTGGTGGATAGCTATGTGGGGACTAGTGGATAGCTATGTGGGTACTGGTGGATTGCTATGTGGGGGCTGGTGGATTGCTATGTGGGGACTGGTGGATAGCTATGTGGGGACTGGTGGATAGCTATGTGGGGACTGGTGGATAGCTATGTGGGGCCTGGTGGATAGCTATGTGGGGGCTGGTAGATTGCTATGTGGGGGCTGGTGGATAGCTATGTGGGTACTGGTGGATAGCTATGTGGGTACTGGTGGATAGCTATGTGCGGACTGGTGGACAGCTATGTGGGGACTGGTGGATAGCTATGTGGGGACTGGTGGATAGCTATTTGGGGACTGGTGGATAGCTATGTGGTTACTGGAAGATAGCTATGTGGGGACTGGTGGATAGCTATGTGGGGACTGGTGGATAGCTATGTGGGGACTGGTGGATAGCTATGTGGGGACTGGTGGATAGCTATGTGGGGACTGGTGGATAGCTATGTGGGGACTGGTGGATAGCTATGTGGAGACTGGTGGATAGCTATGTGGTGCCTGGTGGATAGCTATGTGGGGGCTGGTGGATAGCTATGTGCGGACTGGTGGACAGCTATGTGGGGACTGGTGGATAGCTATGTGGGTCTGGTGGATAGCTATGTGGGGGCTGGTGTGGGGATTGGTGGATTGCTTTGTGGTTTCTGGTGGATAGCTATGTGTGGACTGGTGGATAGCTTTCTGGGGACTGGTGGATAGCTATGTGGGGACTGGTGGATAGCTATGTGGGGACTGGTGGATAGCTATGTGGGGACTGGTGGATAGCTATGTGGGGACTGATGGATAGCTATGTGGGGACTGGTGGATAGCTATGTGGGGACTGGTGGATAGCTATGTGGGGACTGGTGGATAGCTATGTGGGGCCTGGTGGATAGCTATGTGGGGACTGGTGGCTAGCTAAGTGGGTACGGGTGGATAGCTATGTGGGGACTGGTGGATAGCTATGTGGGGACTGGTGGATAGCTATGTGGGGACTGGTGGATAACTATGTGGGGACTGGTGGATAGTGATGTGGGGACTGGTGGATAGCTATGTGGGGGCTGGTGGATAGCTATGTGGGGACTGGTGGATAGCTATGTGGGAACTGGTGGATAGCTATGTGGGGACTGGTGGATAGCGATGTGGGGACTGGTGGATAGCTATGTGGGGACTGGTGGATAGCTATGTGGGAACTGGTGGATAGCTATGTGGGGACTGGTGGATAGCTATGTGGGGCCTGGTGGATAGCTATGTGGGGAATGGTGGATAGCTATGTGGGGACTGGTGGATAACTATGTGGGGACTGGTGGATAGCTATGTGGGGACTGGTGGATAGCTATGTGGGGACTAGTGGATAGCTATGTGGGTACTGGTGGATTGCTATGTGGGGGCTGGTGGATTGCTATGTGGGGACTGGTGGATAGCTATGTGGGGACTGGTGGATAGCTATGTGGGGACTGGTGGATAGCTATGTGGGGCCTGGTGGATAGCTATGTGGGGGCTGGTAGATTGCTATGTGGGGGCTGGTGGATAGCTATGTGGGTACTGGTGGATAGCTATGTGGGTACTGGTGGATAGCTATGTGCGGACTGGTGGACAGCTATGTGGGGACTGGTGGATAGCTATGTGGGGACTGGTGGATAGCTATTTGGGGACTGGTGGATAGCTATTTGGGGACTGGTGGATAGCTATGTGGTGACTGGTGGATAGCTATGTGGGGACTGGTGAATAGCTATGTGGGGACTGGTGGATAGCTATGTGGGGACTGGTGGATAGCTATGTGGGGACTGGTGGATAGCTATGTGGGGACTGGTGGATAACTATGTAGGGACTGGTGGATAGCTATGTGGGGACTGGTGGATAGCTATGTGGGGACTGGGGGATAGCTATGTGGGCACTGGTGAATAGCTATGTGGGGACTGGTGGATAGCTATGTGGGGACTGGTGGATAGCTAAGTGGGGGCTGGTGGATAGCTATGTGGGGACTGGTGGATAGCTATGTAGGGACGGGTGGATAGCTATCTGGGGACTGGTGGATAGCTATGTGGGGGCTGGTGTGGGGACTAGTGGATTGCTTTGTGGTTTCTGGTGGATAGCTATGTGGGGACTGGTTGATAGCTTTCTGGGGACTGGTGGATAGCTATGTGGGGACTGGTGGATCGCTATGTGGGGACTGGTGGATAGCTATGTGGGGACTGGTGGATAGCTATGTGGGGACTGGTGGATAGCTATGTGGGGGCTGGTGGATAGCTATGTGGGGACTGGTGGATAGCTATGTAGGGACGGGTGGATAGCTATGTGGGGACTGGTGGATAGCTATGTGGGGGCTGGTGTGGGTGCTGGTGGATTGCTATGTGGGGGCTGGTGGATAGCTATGTGGGGAATGGTGGATAGCTATGTGGGTACTGGTGGTTAGCTATGTGGGGACTGGTGGATAGCTATGTGGGTACTGGTGGATAGCTAGGCGGGGGCTGGTGGATAACTATGTGGGGACTGGTGGATAACTATGTGGGGACTGGTGGATAGCTATGTGGGGACTGGTGGATAGCTATATGGGGACTAGTTGATAGCTATGTGGGTACTGGTGGATTGCTATGTGGGGGCTGGTGGATTGCTATGTGGGGACTGGTGGATAGCTATGTGGGGACTGGTGGATTGCTATGTGGGGACTGGTTGATAGCTATGTGGGGCCTGGTGGATAGCTATGTGGGGGCTGGTAGATTGCTATGTGGGGGCTGGTGGATAGCTATGTGGGTACTGGTGGATAGCTATGTGGGTACTGGTGGATAGCTATGTGCGGACTGGTGGACAGCTATGTGGGGACTGGTGGATAGCTATGTGGGGACTGGTGGATAGCTATTTGGGGACTGGTGGATAGCTATGTGGTTACTGGAAGATAGCTATGTGGGGACTGGTGGATAGCTATGTGGGGACTGGTGGATAGCTATGTGGGGACTGGTGGATAGCTATGTGGGGACTGGTGGATAGCTATGTGGGGACTGGTGGATAGCTATTTGGGGACTGGTGGATAGCTATGTGGTTACTGGAAGATAGCTATGTGGGGACTGGTGGATAGCTATGTGGGGACTGGTGGATAGCTATGTGGGGACTGGTGGATAGCTATGTGGGGACTGGTGGATAGCTATGTGGGGACTGGTGGATAGCTATGTGGAGACTGGTGGATAGCTATGTGGTGCCTGGTGGATAGCTATGTGGGGGCTGGTGAATAGCTATGTGGGGACTGGTGGATCACTATGTAGGGACTGGTGGATAGCTATGTGGGTCTGGTGGATAGCTATGTGGGGGCTGGTGTGGGGATTGGTGGATTGCTTTGTGGTTTCTGGTGGATAGCTATGTGTGGACTGGTGGATAGCTTTCTGGGGACTGGTGGATAGCTATGTGGGGACTGGTGGATCGCTATGTGGGGACTGGTGGATCGCTATGTGGGGACTGGTGGATAGCTATGTGGGGACTGGTGGATAGCTATGTGGGGGTTGGTGGATAGCTATGTGCGGACTGGTGGATAGATATGTGGGGACTGGTGGATAGCTATGTGGGGACTGGTGGACAGCTATGTGGGGACTGGTGGATAGCTATGTGGGGACTGGTGGATAGCTATGTGGGTACTGGTGGATTGCTATGTGGGGGCTGGTGGATAGCTATGTGGGGACTAGTGGATAGCTATGTGGGGACTGGTGGATAGCTATGTGGGGACTGGTGGATAGCTATGTGGGGACTGGTGGATAGCTGTGTGGGGACTGGTGGATAGCTATGTGGGGGCTGGTGGATTGCTATGTGGGGGCTGGTGGATAGCTATGTGGGTACTGGTGGATAGCTATGTGGGGACTGGTGGATTGCTATGCGGGGGCTGGTGGATAGCTATGTGGGTACTGGTGGATAGTTATGTGGGGACTGGTGGATAGCTATGTGGGGACTGGTGGATAGCTATGTGGGGACTGGTGGATAGCTATGTGGGGACTGGTGGATAGCTATGTGGGGACTGGTGGATAGCTATGTGGGGACTGATGGATAGCTATGTGGGGACTGGTGGATAGCTATGTGGGGACTGGTGGATAGCTATGTGGGGACTGGTGGATAGCTATGTGGGGCCTGGTGGATAGCTATGTGGGGACTGGTGGCTAGCTAAGTGGGTACGGGTGGATAGCTATGTGGGGACTGGTGGATAGCTATGTGGGGACTGGTGGATAGCTATGTGGGGACTGGTGGATAACTATGTGGGGACTGGTGGATAGTGATGTGGGGACTGGTGGATAGCTATGTGGGGGCTGGTGGATAGCTATGTGGGGACTGGTGGATAGCTATGTGGGAACTGGTGGATAGCTATGTGGGGACTGGTGGATAGCGATGTGGGGACTGGTGGATAGCTATGTGGGGACTGGTGGATAGCTATGTGGGAACTGGTGGATAGCTATGTGGGGACTGGTGGATAGCTATGTGGGGCCTGGTGGATAGCTATGTGGGGAATGGTGGATAGCTATGTGGGGACTGGTGGATAACTATGTGGGGACTGGTGGATAGCTATGTGGGGACTGGTGGATAGCTATGTGGGGACTAGTGGATAGCTATGTGGGTACTGGTGGATTGCTATGTGGGGGCTGGTGGATTGCTATGTGGGGACTGGTGGATAGCTATGTGGGGACTGGTGGATAGCTATGTGGGGACTGGTGGATAGCTATGTGGGGCCTGGTGGATAGCTATGTGGGGGCTGGTAGATTGCTATGTGGGGGCTGGTGGATAGCTATGTGGGTACTGGTGGATAGCTATGTGGGTACTGGTGGATAGCTATGTGCGGACTGGTGGACAGCTATGTGGGGACTGGTGGATAGCTATGTGGGGACTGGTGGATAGCTATTTGGGGACTGGTGGATAGCTATGTGGTTACTGGAAGATAGCTATGTGGGGACTGGTGGATAGCTATGTGGGGACTGGTGGATAGCTATGTGGGGACTGGTGGATAGCTATGTGGGGACTGGTGGATAGCTATGTGGGGACTGGTGGATAGCTATGTGGGGACTGGTGGATAGCTATGTGGAGACTGGTGGATAGCTATGTGGTGCCTGGTGGATAGCTATGTGGGGGCTGGTGGATAGCTATGTGGGGACTGGTGGATCACTATGTAGGGACTGGTGGATAGCTATGTGGGTCTGGTGGATAGCTATGTGGGGGCTGGTGTGGGGATTGGTGGATTGCTTTGTGGTTTCTGGTGGATAGCTATGTGTGGACTGGTGGATAGCTTTCTGGGGACTGGTGGATAGCTATGTGGGGACTGGTGGATAGGTATGTGGGGACTGGTGGATAGCTATGTGGGGACTGGTGGATAGCTATGAGGGGACTGATGGATAGCTATGTGGGGACTGGTGGATAGCTATGTGGGGACTGGTGGATAGCTATGTGGGGACTGGTGGATAGCTATGTGGGGCCTGGTGGATAGCTATGTGGGGACTGGTGGCTAGCTAAGTGGGTACGGGTGGATAGCTATGTGGGGACTGGTGGATAGCTATGTGGGGACTGGTGGATAGCTATGTGGGGACTGGTGGATAACTATGTGGGGACTGGTGGATAGTGATGTGGGGACTGGTGGATAGCTATGTGGGGGCTGGTGGATAGCTATGTGGGGACTGGTGGATAGCTATGTGGGAACTGGTGGATAGCTATGTGGGGACTGGTGGATAGCGATGTGGGGACTGGTGGATAGCTATGTGGGGACTGGTGGATAGCTATGTGGGAACTGGTGGATAGCTATGTGGGGACTGGTGGATAGCTATGTGGGGCCTGGTGGATAGCTATGTGGGGAATGGTGGATAGCTATGTGGGGACTGGTGGATAACTATGTGGGGACTGGTGGATAGCTATGTGGGGACTGGTGGATAGCTATGTGGGGACTAGTGGATAGCTATGTGGGTACTGGTGGATTGCTATGTGGGGGCTGGTGGATTGCTATGTGGGGACTGGTGGATAGCTATGTGGGGACTGGTGGATAGCTATGTGGGGACTGGTGGATAGCTATGTGGGGCCTGGTGGATAGCTATGTGGGGGCTGGTAGATTGCTATGTGGGGGCTGGTGGATAGCTATGTGGGTACTGGTGGATAGCTATGTGGGTACTGGTGGATAGCTATGTGCGGACTGGTGGACAGCTATGTGGGGACTGGTGGATAGCTATGTGGGGACTGGTGGATAGCTATTTGGGGACTGGTGGATAGCTATGTGGTTACTGGAAGATAGCTATGTGGGGACTGGTGGATAGCTATGTGGGGACTGGTGGATAGCTATGTGGGGACTGGTGGATAGCTATGTGGGGACTGGTGGATAGCTATGTGGGGACTGGTGGATAGCTATGTGGGGACTGGTGGATAGCTATGTGGAGACTGGTGGATAGCTATGTGGTGCCTGGTGGATAGCTATGTGGGGGCTGGTGGATAGCTATGTGCGGACTGGTGGACAGCTATGTGGGGACTGGTGGATAGCTATGTGGGTCTGGTGGATAGCTATGTGGGGACTGGTGGATAGCTATGTGGGGACTGGTGGATAGCTATGTGGGGACTGGTGGATAACTATGTGGGGACTGGTGGATAGTGATGTGGGGACTGGTGGATAGCTATGTGGGGGCTGGTGGATAGCTATGTGGGGACTGGTGGATAGCTATGTGGGAACTGGTGGATAGCTATGTGGGGACTGGTGGATAGCGATGTGGGGACTGGTGGATAGCTATGTGGGGACTGGTGGATAGCTATGTGGGAACTGGTGGATAGCTATGTGGGGACTGGTGGATAGCTATGTGGGGCCTGGTGGATAGCTATGTGGGGAATGGTGGATAGCTATGTGGGGACTGGTGGATAACTATGTGGGGACTGGTGGATAGCTATGTGGGGACTGGTGGATAGCTATGTGGGGACTAGTGGATAGCTATGTGGGTACTGGTGGATTGCTATGTGGGGGCTGGTGGATTGCTATGTGGGGACTGGTGGATAGCTATGTGGGGACTGGTGGATAGCTATGTGGGGA
This sequence comes from Scyliorhinus torazame, assembly GCF_047496885.1. Classification (NCBI taxonomy): domain Eukaryota; kingdom Metazoa; phylum Chordata; class Chondrichthyes; order Carcharhiniformes; family Scyliorhinidae; genus Scyliorhinus; species Scyliorhinus torazame. The sequence goes on from NC_092710.1 coordinate 301,845,646, forward strand.
CTGGTGGATAGCTATGTGGGGCCTGGTGGATAGCTATGTGGGGGCTGGTAGATTGCTATGTGGGGGCTGGTGGATAGCTATGTGGGTACTGGTGGATAGCTATGTGGGTACTGGTGGATAGCTATGTGCGGACTGGTGGACAGCTATGTGGGGACTGGTGGATAGCTATGTGGGGACTGGTGGATAGCTATTTGGGGACTGGTGGATAGCTATGTGGTTACTGGAAGATAGCTATGTGGGGACTGGTGGATAGCTATGTGGGGACTGGTGGATAGCTATGTGGGGACTGGTGGATAGCTATGTGGGGACTGGTGGATAGCTATGTGGGGACTGGTGGATAGCTATGTGGGGACTGGTGGATAGCTATGTGGAGACTGGTGGATAGCTATGTGGTGCCTGGTGGATAGCTATGTGGGGGCTGGTGGATAGCTATGTGGGGACTGGTGGATCACTATGTAGGGACTGGTGGATAGCTATGTGGGTCTGGTGGATAGCTATGTGGGGGCTGGTGTGGGGATTGGTGGATTGCTTTGTGGTTTCTGGTGGATAGCTATGTGTGGACTGGTGGATAGCTTTCTGGGGACTGGTGGATCGCTATGTGGGGACTGGTGGATAGCTATGTGGGGACTGGTGGATAGCTATGTGGGGGTTGGTGGATAGCTATGTGCGGACTGGTGGATAGATATGTGGGGACTGGTGGATAGCTATGTGGGGACTGGTGGATAGCTATGTGGGGACTGGTGGATAGCTATGTGGGGACTGGTGGATAGCTATGTGGGTACTGGTGGATTGCTATGTGGGGGCTGGTGGATAGCTATGTGGGGACTAGTGGATAGCTATGTGGGGACTGGTGGATAGCTATGTGGGGACTGGTGGATAGCTATGTGGGGACTGGTGGATAGCTGTGTGGGGACTGGTGGATAGCTATGTGGGGGCTGGTGGATTGCTATGTGGGGGCTGGTGGATAGCTATGTGGGTACTGGTGGATAGCTATGTGGGACTGGTGGATTGCTATGCGGGGGCTGGTGGATAGCTATGTGGGTACTGGTGGATAGCTATGTGGGGACTGGTGGATAGCTATGTGGGGACTGGTGGATAGCTATGTGGGGACTGGTGGATAGCTATGTGGGGACTGGTGGATAGCTATGTGGGGACTGGTGGATAGCTATGTGGGGACTGATGGATAGCTATGTGGGGACTGGTGGCTAGCTAAGTGGGTACGGGTGGATAGCTATGTGGGGACTGGTGGATAGCTATGTGGGGACTGGTGGATAGCTATGTGGGGACTGGTGGATAACTATGTGGGGACTGGTGGATAGTGATGTGGGGACTGGTGGATAGCTATGTGGGGGCTGGTGGATAGCTATGTTGGGGCTGGTGGATAGCTATGTGGGGACTGGTGGATTGCTATGTGGGGACTGGTGGATAGCTATGTGATCAATGGCAACGACATTGGACGTAAGTCTCTGCAGCTTGAGAAACTTCCGCTCCGAATTGATGAGCTGGCGTCTAAGCTTTGAACACTGAGATGCAAAAGGGAGGGGGTATGTTACTCGGACACTTTGTTCCATGAGATAGTAACCCGTAGACTACATACTTAGATTTTGATCTGTGGTCAGGGACAAGAGGGTGTAACTGCGAGTGAACATAGAACATAGAAAATTACAGCACAGGACAGGCCCTTCGGCCCACGATATTGTGCCGAACGTTTTTCCTAGATTAAGAACAAATTAATCTACACCCCATCAGTGAGGCAGGTGTGGGGATCAAAAAGGGAGCACTGGAAGAGTTTCAGCTCTTGCATTTGCCCATCAGGTTTGGGAATCTTGCAGCTTGTGTGGATGAGAGAAAGGCCTTGCAGGGAGGATGTGGAGACTGATCACGGCACCGTGGTCCAGGGAGCCAAAGAATCATAGAAAATAGGAGTAGATGATTCAGCCATTCTAGCCTGCTCTGCCAATCTATATGGTCATTGCTGATCGTCCAACTCAGTAACCTGTTCCTGCCTTTCTCCATTTCCTTTGATCCTTTAGCCCCTGGAGCTAGATCTAACTGCTTCATGAAAACATACAATGTTTTGGCTTCAACTGAAGCCAATTCCACAGGATCACCACTCTCTTGGTGAAGAAAATTCTCCTCATCTTAGTCATATATGGTCGAGCTCGTATCCTTGGACGGTGGCCTCTGGTTTTAGACTCATTTACCATAGGGTACATCCTTCCTGCATCTACCTTCTCTAGTCCTGTTAGAATTTTATAGGTGTCTATGAGATCCCTCCTCATTCTTCTAAACTCCAACGAACATTGTCCGAACCAATTCTAATTTTCCTCATACGTCAGTCCCGCCATCCCAGGAATCAGTCAGGTAAACCAGTCAACCAGGTAAATAAGTCAGGAACTATGATGTTGTTGCCATTGCAGAGACCTGGTTGAGGGAAGGACAAGATTGGCAGCTAAATGTTCCAGGATTTAGATGTTTCAGGTGGGATAGAGGGGGAATGTAAAAGGGGTGGCGGAGTTGCGCTACTGGTTAGGGAGAATATCACAGCTGTACTGCGGGAGAACACTTCAGAGGGCAGCGAGGCTATATGGGTAGAGATCAGGTCCCTCATGGTAGACTGGTACAAAAGATGAAGTCACACGGGATCAGAGGTGAGCTGGCAAGATGGATACAGAACTGGTTAGGTCATAGAAAGCAGAGAGTAGCAATGGAAGGGTGCTTTACTGATTGGAGGGCTGTGACTAATGGTGTTCAGCAGGGATCAGTGCGAGGACCTTTATTGTTTGTAGTATATACAGATGATTTGGAGAAAAATGTAACTGGTCTGATTAGTAAGTTTGCAGACGACACAAAGGTTGGTGGAATTGCAGATAGCGATGAGGACTGTCAGAGGATACAGCAGGATTTAGATCATTTGGAGACTTGGATGGAGAGATGGCAGATGGAGTTGAATCCAGACAAATGTGAGGTAATGCATTTTGGAAGGTCTAATGCAGGTAGGGAATATACAGTGAATGGTAGAACCCTCAAGAGTATTGACAGTCCGAGATCTAGGAGTACAGGTCCACAGGTCACTGAAAGGGGCAACACAGGGGGAGAAGGTAGTCAAGAAGGCATACGGCATGCTTGCCTTCGTTGGCTGGGACATTGAGTATAAAAATTGGTAAGTCATGTTGCAGCTGTATAGAACCTTAGTTAGGCCACACTTGGAGTATAGTGTTCAATTCTTGTCGCCACACTACCAGAAGGATGTGGAGGCTTTAGAGAGGGTGCAGAAGAGATTTACCAGGATGTTGCCTGGTATGGAAAGCATTAGCTATGAGGAGAGGTTGAATAAACTCAATTTGTTCTCACTGGAAAGACGGAGGTTGAGGGGCGACCTGATAGAGGTCTACAAAATTATGAGGGGCATAGACAGAGTGGATAGTCAGAGGCGTTTTCCCAGGGTAGAGGGGTCAATTACTAGGGGACATAGGTTTAAGGTGCGAGGGGCAAGGTTTAGAAGAGATGTACGAGGCAGGTTTTTTACACAAAGGGTAGTGGGTGCCTGGAACTCGCTGCCGGAGGAGGTGGTGGAAGCAGCGACGATAGTGATGTTTAAAGGACATCTTGACAAATAGAGGGGTAAGGATCCCGGAAGTGCAGAAGATTTTAGTTTAGACTGGAAACATGGTCGGCACAGGCTTGGAGGGCCGAAGGGCCTGTTCCTGTGCTGTACTTTTCTTTGTTCTTTGTTCGCTGCACTGCCTCTATGACAATAACATCCTTCCTCAGATAAAGAAACCAAAGTTGCACACAATATTCCAGGTGTGGTCTCACCAAGGCCCTGTATAACTGCAGCAAGACATCCATGCTCCTGCACAGTAGCACAGTGGTTAGCACTGTTGCTTCACAGCACCAGGGTCCCAGGTTCGATTCCCGGCTTGGGTCACTGTCTGTGGGGAGTTTGCATGTTCTCCCCATGTCTGTGTGGGTTTCCTCCTACAAGTCCTGAAAGACGTGCTGTTAGGTAATTTGAACATTCAGAATTCTTCCTCCGTGTACCCAAACAGGCGCCCGAGTGTGGCGACTAGAGGCTTTTCACAGTAACTTCTTTGCAGTGTTAATGTAAGCCTACTTGTGATAATAAAGATTTTTATTGTTATTACTCAAATCATCATGCTGTGACAGCCAACATACCATTTGCCTTGTTTCAAGTACACTGCTATCGAGAATGAGAGCCCTGAAGGCTGTGTTGCTTGCCCACTGCCAGGGTTAAGAACATCTCCTTGGGGCTGTAGAGGAACCTGGAGTGGGAGGGGAAGGATCCAGTTGTCATGGTCCACATGGGTACCAATGGTAGAACTCTTGCGAGTATTGACAGGCAGAGAGATCTGGGCGTGCATGTCCACTGATCACTGAAAGTGGCAACGCATGTGGATAAGGTGGTCAAAGAGGCATACATCATGCTGCCGTTCAGAGAAGAGGTTAGATAAACTAGGTCTGTTCTCACTGGAACGACGGAGGTTGAGAGGCGACCTAATAGAGATCTACAAGATTATGAGTGGCATGGACAGAGTGGATAGTCAGATGCTCTTTCCTCGGGTAGGAGAGTCAAGTGCTAGGGGACGTAGGTTTAAAGTGCGTGGGGAAAAGTTTAGAACAGATGTGCGGGGCAAGTTTTTTGCACAGAGGGTGGTAAATATATGGAAGGCACTGCCTTGGGAGGTGGTAGGAGCAGGTACAATAGCAGAATTTAAGGGGCATCTAGACAAATATATGAATAGGGTGGGAATGGAAGGATACGGACTCTGTAAGTGCTGACGGTTTTAGTTTAGGCAGGTACTATGGTCGGCGCTGGCATGGAGGGCCGAAGGGCCTGTTCCTGTGCTGTATTCTTTGTTCAATGACATAGGTAGGGCTAAAAAAGGAGTTCTGCTAAGGGTGTATGAGCAAATGGAGACTAAATTAAAAAGCAGAACCAGAAAGGTAATCATCTCTGGATCGATACCTTAGCCACGATCAAACTGGCACAGTATAGATACAATCATAGATGCCAGTCTTCAGCCAATTGGATTCACCCCACATGATATCAAGAAACGGCTGAAGGCACTGGATACTGCAAAAGCTATGAGCCCTGACAATTTTCCGGTAATAGTACTGAAGATTTATGCTCCAGAACCTGCTGCACCCCTAGCCAAGCTGTTCCAGTTGAGCTACAACATTGACATCTACCTGGCAATGTGGAAAATTAACCAGGCATCAGGCATGTCCTGTATACGAAAAGCAAGACAAATCCAAAAAGGCAAATTACCGCTCTGGCAGTCTATTCACAATCATCAGTAAAGTGATGGAAGGGGTCATCAACAGTGCTATCAAGCTGCACTTACTCAGCTCCTGCTCACTGACGCTCAGTTTAGGTTCCGCCAGGATCACTCAGCTCATTACAGCCTTGTTTCAAACATGGACAAAAGGGCTGAATGCCAGAGGTGTGACGACAGTTGGTGCCCTTGATATCAGGGCAGCAGTTGACTGAGTGTGGCATCATGGAGCCCTAGCAAACTGGAGTCAATGGGAATCAGGGGGAAACTCTCCGCTGGTTGGAGTCATACCCGGCACAAAGGAAGATGGTTGTGGTTGTTGGAGGTCAATCATCTCAGTCCCAGAACAACACTGCAGGAGTTCCTCAGGATAGTATCCTAGGCCCATTTATCTTCAGCTGCTACATCAATGACCTTCCTTACATCATAAGGTCAGATGTGGGGATGTTCACTGATGATTGCACAATGTTCAGCACCATTTGTGACTCCTCAGACACTGACGCAGTCCATTTGCTTGGGCTGATAAGAGGCAAGTAACATTCGAGCAATACAAGTGCCAGGCAATGACTCCAAACCATCGCCTCATGACATTTAATGGCGTTACCATCGCTGAATCCCCCACTATCAACTTCCTGTGGGTTACCAATGACCAGAAACTGAAATGGACTAGCCATATAAATACTGTGGCTACAAGAGCAGGTCAAAAGCTAGGAATCCTGCAACGAGTTACTCACTTCCTGACTCCCCAAAGCCTGGCCATCATCTACAAGGCACAAGTCAGGACTGTGATCGAATACTTCCTGCTTGCCTGGGCGAGTGCAAATCCAACAACACTCAGGAAGCTCTACAGCACCCAGTATCCTTGCTGCGAGAAAGTCCCTTCCGCCGCTTGGCAATCGGTCTGAGGTCAATCGAGGGTGGGAGCAGATCTGACAGCATGAACTGAATTATCATGGAATCCCTACAGCGCAGAAGGAAGCCAGTCAGACCACCTAGTCTGCACCGACCCTCAGAAAGAGCACCACCATGCCCACTCCCCTGCAAACCCATAACCCTACTTAACCTTTGGACACTAAGGGGCAATCCACCGAACCTAATTGTGGTTAGCACTGTTGCTTCACAGCTCCAGTGTCCCAGGTTCGATTCCCGGCTTGGTTCACTGTCTGTGCGGAGTCTGCACGTTCTCCCCGTGTCTGCGTGGGTTTCCTCCGGGTGCTCCGGTTTCCTCCAAAGATGTGCAGGTTAGGTGGATTGGCCATGACAAATTGCCCTTAGTGACCAAAACGGTTGGGTGGGGTTACTGGGTTATGGGGATAGGGTGGAGGTGTAGGCTCTTTCCTAAGGGCCGGTGAAGACTCGATCGGCCAAATGGCCTCCTTCTGCACTGTAAATTCTATGAAAACTGTAAATTCTATGAAATAACCTGCACATCTTTGAACTGGAGGACAAAACCGGAGCACCCGAACGAAACCCATGCAGACACAGGGAAAATGTGTAAACTCCACAGTCACCCAAGGCAGTGAGGCAGCAGTGCTAACCACTGTGCCACCGTCCCACCCAAGTTTGGGAATAGCAGGTTTAGTCTTGTATGAAGTCACCGCCCAATTAACAATTCCACTGGGGCAAGTCTTGTCGTTGTGTAAGGAGTGGTCCTATAGTCGAATAAGAATTGTGTCAATTTGGTTTCTCTGGATGCCGCAGGTTGTTTCTTCATGACAGTTTTAAAAGTCTGAACCGCCTTTTCCGCCAGCTCATTTGACAATGGGTGATAAAGTGCTGTTCTGATGTATCTGATGCCATTGGATAGCATGAGGTTATGGAACTCACTACTGGTGAAGACAGTGCAGTTATCAGAATCCAGGACTTCTGATAATTTCTTGATTGTAGCCTGGCAGGTTTGTATCCCCAACCAGTTGGAGCGTGCATCTACCAGGATCAAAAACATGAAACCCCTAAAAGGCTCGGCAAGTCCGCATACATTCGAGCAGCATGGTAGCATAGTGGGCGGAGTCTGCACATTCTCTCCGTGTGTGCGTGGGTTTCCTCCAGGTGCTCCGGTTTCCTCCCACAGTCCAAAGATGTGTGGGTTAGGTGGATTGGCAAGGCTAAATTGCCCTTTGTGTCCAAAAAGGTTAAATGGGGGTTACTGGGTTACAGGGATAGGGTAAATACGTGGACTTGAGTAGAGGGCTCTTTGTAAGAGCCGGTGCAGACTCGATAGGCCGAATTGCCTTCTTCTGCACTGTAAATTCTATGATTCACACTGATGGCCTACCAGGCCACTCCTAAGGTTGCAGTGAGGCTGTGTGGGGGGGGGGGGGGGGGGGGAATTTTTGATTCTCCTGGCATAGATGGCACCATCTCACCAGGTCCGTGATGTCTGAATCGAGGCCAGGTCACCAGAGGTAGATCCTGGTGAGCATTTTCATTTTCGATATTCCTGGGTGGACATTATTTAGTTCCATAAGTATCGGACACCGCCCTGGGCGAGGGACAACTATTTAGGATCCCCAAAGAATGATACCATCCTCAACACTGAGCTCATCTTTCTTAGTCAGATGGGGTTTAATTTCTTCTGAGGGTTGTCCGGATCATGTACTTTAGTTTAGACAGAGCTGAATCTTTTTGCATCCAGACCTTAGCTTGCCTAGTGGGCACCAGCAGTCTCCAAAGAAATTTAGGGTCATCGCGACCCCTTCCAATGCTTTTTATAAAATTTCAGTTAAGAGGCATTTTAGCGTGGCCAATCCACCTATCCTGCACATCTTTGGGTTGTGGGGGTGAGGCCCACGTAGACACGGGGAGAATGTGCAAACTCCACACGGACAGTGATGGGGCCGGGATCGAACCCGGGTCCTCGGCGCGGTGAGGCAGCAGTGCTAACCACTGCAACACCATGTCGCCCTGACCTCTTCCAATGCTGGTAAAGGAGCCAGGCTGTGGACAGCAGGAGGTGAATCAACGCATCGGTGTTAGCTATCTGGGTTCCAGGGCGGTGCTCTAAAAGGTATTCATAAGCTGCAAGTAACAGGGCCCACTGTATCCGGGTGGAGGCAAAAGGTGGAATTACCTTAGCCTCTTTAAAAAGTCCTAATAAGGGCCTACCGTAGCCGTTTTGGTGGAACGTTTTTACACCAAACAGGAGTGAAAAGCCCTCTTTCACAATTTGAGAATACCTCTGGTCAGCATACGAAGGGTCCTGGACGCATATACGATAGGCCTTTCAGTTCCGTCTTTCCAGCAGTGTGAAAGTATCGCCCCAATCCTGTAAGGTGAAGCATTACATGTCAAAACGAGTTCCTCCTTCGGGTCAAAATGGGCTAATAAGTTGGATGATAGCAGTTGTTGTTTAACTTTATTGAAAGCCTCCACCTGTGGTGCCGCCCAAGATCTCCTTTGGTACTTCCTTAGTCGAGTATATAAGGAGGTCAGGAAGGAGGCCAAATTCGGGATAAATTCTCCGGCATGAAAGTACTTCCGGTGGTGAAATGTGAGGGGAAGACATGCACAAGGTGGTTCTATGGCTCTCTGGACAGGCACTTTGTGTCTTGTGTCTTTTCATGTCCGTTCTTTGGTTGTGCTCTTGTTGCCTTTGGTTAGATTTGAGAGATCTCTGCTATTTATTTTTTACATTGATATATTGTTCCCTTTAATCTTTTTATTATTATTTGGCGTGACCTTTAATCGCTAACGAGGCGTTGTAAGTTAAATAAGTCTTTAATCTCCATTTGGGATCTTTAGGTCATGGTAGTTTTTTTACCAAGTCTATTAATTCATTAAAAGTCTTCTAGACAGGGGCATCTGGATAGGTCAGACTTTTTATCACGCTGAATGCCGGGGCCCCACATGCTGTCAGTATGAATACTTTCTGTTTTTCATCTCCCTCAATATTATTAGCCCAGTAGAAGTAATCATACAGAACAGAAGCAGTCCTGTGAATTGGGTCCAGTCTTCTCCACTTACATCATATGTTCAGGTTTACTGAAGAGAAGCATTTTTTTTTCTTACCAGTGAAGCCACTTGTTCTTGACAATGAATGATGATCGGAGAAAAGGCTTATTCCATCCTCGTCGCAATGTAATAATCTCGCCAATGCCAGTCTTCCGACACCATACTCCTTTATTTACATAACGGAAAAGGTGCTCTTTGGTACTCTTTCCAAGAGCCAGTGCAGACTCGATGGGCTGAATGGCCTTCTTCTGCACGGTACATTCTATGAAAAGGCCGCAGCTACAGCTTACAGCACACAAGTCCAAGCCTGGGGTCCTACGAATACCAGGCTGAAGAAGCGGGTTTTAAGCTCTCATTGTTTATTTCCCATTGGGTGAGCTCCCACCCACTCAATAGGGAAGTTTGTACTTCACAAAGCCCACAGGGCGATCTATAGATGATTCCCCGAGTCATTCGTGGCCCCATTACAATCTGCCTCCTACCTACCACCCCCAGTGTCCCAGCAGTCTCTATTTATAAGTGGTCTAGGTACTTAATTAGACAATTAGCCCTTCTTCTATTTATCTTAAGAGTATAAATAAATAAATGAAATAAATAAATAATCTTTATTGTCACAGTAGGCTTACATTAACACCGCAATGAAGTTACTGTGAAAAGCCCTTAGTTGACTTCCGGGTGCGGCGATGACCAGCTGAGTCGCACGTTTCGGCAGCTCCCGGTGGAACGGACTTTTGGGCTCTTAATAAGAGCCCCAACGGCAATTTTAACGGCTAAAAGTACTGTGCGGTGAACCAGAAGGGAATCCCCCCTGGATACGGATGAAAAAAGGAGAGGAAGGTGGCCGGATTGCGGTGGATCCTTTAGAGTAGCGGCAAGGAAGGCAAGCAAAAACCAAGATGGCGTCGGAAGGTGGCAGTTTAATATGGGGCCCTGAACAACACGAGTTTTTGAAACGCTGCGTGGAAGAACTCAAAAAGGAAATGAAGAAGGAGCTGTTGGCCCCGATATTACAGGCGATCGAAGGGCTAAAGGAGGAGCAAAAGACCCAGGAGCGAGAGCTTCGGGTCGTGAAGGCAAAGGCTGCCGAGAATGAGGACGACATACAGGGCCTGGTGGTGAAGACGGAGATGCACGAGGCACACCATAAACGATGTGTGGAAAGGCTGGAGGCGCTGGAGAACAACGCGAGGAGGAACAACCTAAGGATTCTTCGTCTTCCTGAAGGTGCGGAGGGAGCGGACGTCGGGGCATATGTGAGCACGATGCTGCACTCGTTAATGGGAGCGGAGGCCCCGGCGGGTCCGCTGGAGGGAGCATACCGAGTGATGGCGCGAGGACCGAGAACAGGAGACATTCCTTGAGCCATAGTGGTGAGATTCCTCCGTTTTAAGGACAAAGAGATGGTCCTTAGATGGGCAAAGAAAACTCGGAGCAGTAAGTGGGAGAACGCAGTGATCCGCGTATACCAAGACTGGAGTGCGGAGGTGGCGAGAAGAAGGGCGAGCTTTAATCGGGCCAAGGCGGTGCTTCACAAAAAGAAGATAAAATTCGGAATGCTGCAACCGGCAAGACTGTGGGTCACATATCAAGGGAGGCACCACTACTTTGAGACGGCGGAGGAGGCGTGGACTTTTATTGTGGAAGAAAAATTGGAATGAGCGGGTTTTTAAAAAAAAAAGAACGTTTGAAACAAAGTGGTGGGACGAGTATGGGGGGCGAAGAGGGGGGTAAAAAGGGGGGAAAGAGGAGTTTTATGTTATTAATCCTGCGATGTGGTAACTTTTCTCTCTTCCACAGGAGGTGGTGGGGGGAGGAAAGGAGGTGGAGGAGATGGGGCGTTGACCATTGGGGGCGGGGCCAAGGGGGAAGCGCGGGCTCGGTTCCCGCGCTATGATAATCATGGCGGGATTAGGGAAGCAGGAAGGAGGGGGCGTCGCACGGTGCGAGCTGAGATCACGGGGGGAAGCCGAGGTCGGCCAGAGTTTGCTGACTTCTGGGAGCAACATGGGGGGTGTAACTACGCTAGTGGGGGATCTAGCGGGGGGGGTGGGAGGGGGGGTGGGAGGGGGGAACTATTGGGCTGCTGCTGCTGGGGAGAGGGGGGAGCTGGTATGGGGTGGGATGGGCGGGGGGGCACCGCCTGGGGGGGACACAGCTGCGTGGGAACCGGGTGAGGAGCTGGAAAAAGGGGATGGCTAATCGACAAGGGGGGGGGTAAAAAGCCCCCCAACCCGGCTGATCACGTGGAACGTGAGAGGGCTGAACGGGCCGATAAAGAGGGCACGGGTACTCGCACACCTTAAGAAACTTAAGGCAGACGTGGTTATGTTACAGGAAACGCACTTGAAACTGATAGACCAGGTGAGACTACGCAAAGGTTGGGTGGGGCAGGTGTTCCATTCGGGGCTAGATGCGAAAAACAGGGGGGTGGCTATATTAGTGGGGAAGCGGGTAATGTTTGAGGCAAAGACTATCGTGGCGGATAGTGGGGGCAGATACGTGATGGTGAGTGGCAAACTACAGGGGGAGACGGTGGTTTTGGTAAACGTATATGCCCCGAACTGGGATGATGCCAATTTTATGAGGCGTATGCTAGGACGCATCCCGGACCTAGAGGTGGGAAAGTTGGTAATGGGGGGAGATTTCAATACGGTGTTGGAACCAGGGCTGGACAGGTCGAGGTCCAGGACTGGAAGGAGGCCGGCAGCAGCCAAGGTGCTTAAAGATTTTATGGAGCAGATGGGAGGAGTAGACCCGTGGAGATTTAGCAGACCTAGGAGTAAGGAGTTTTCGTTTTTCTCCTATGTCCACAAAGTCTATTCGCGAATAGACTTTTTTGTTTTGGGAAGGGCATTGATCCCGAAGGTGAGGGGAACGGAGTATACGGCTATAGCCATTTCGGATCACGCTCCACATTGGGTGGACTTGGAGATAGGGGAGGAAACAGAAGGGCGCCCACCCTGGAGAATGGACATGGGACTAATGGCAGATGAGGGGGTGTGTCTAAGGGTGAGGGGGTGCATTGAAAAGTACTTGGAACTCAATGATAATGGGGAGGTCCAGGTGGGAGTGGTCTGGGAGGCGCTGAAGGCAGTGGTTAGAGGGGAGCTGATATCAATAAGGGCACATAAAGGAAAGCAGGAGAGTAGGGAACGGGAGCGGTTGCTGCAAGAACTTCTGAGGGTGGACAGGCAATATGCGGAGGCACCGGAGGAGGGACTGTACAGGGAAAGGCAAAGGCTACACGTAGAATTTGACCTGCTGACAACGGGTACTGCAGAGGCACAGTGGAGGAAGGCACAGGGTGTACAGTACGAATATGGGGAGAAGGCGAGCAGGTTGCTGGCCCACCAATTGAGGAAAAGGGGAGCAGCGAGGGAAATAGGGGGAGTGAGGGATGAGGAAGGAGAGATGGATCGGGGAGCGGAGAGAGTGAATGGAGTGTTCAAGGCATTTTATAAAAAATTATACGAAGCTCAACCCCCGGATGGGAGGGAGAGAATGATGGGCTTTCTGGACCGGCTGGAATTTCCCAAGGTGGAGGAGCAGGAAAGGGTGGGACTGGGAGCACAGATTGAAATAGAGGAAGTAGTGAAAGGAATTAGGAGAATGCAGGCGGGGAAGGCTCCGGGCCCGGATGGATTCCCAGTTGAATTTTACAGGAAATGTGTGGACTTGCTCGCCCCGCTACTGATGAGGACCTTTAATGAGGCAAAGGAAAGGGGACAGCTGCCCCCGACTATGTCTGAGGCAACGTTATCGCTTCTCCTAAAGAAGGAAAAGGACCCGCTGCAATGCGGGTCCTATAGACCTATTTCCCTCCTAAATGTAGACGCTAAGATTCTGGCCAAGGTAATGGCAATGAGGATAGAGGATTGTGTCCCGAGGGTGGTCCATGAGGACCAAACTGGGTTTGTGAAGGGGAGACAGCTGAATACGAATATACGGAGGCTGCTAGGGGTAATGATGATGCCCCCACCAGAGGGGGAAGCGGAGATAGTGGTGGCGATGGATGCCGAGAAAGCATTTGATAGAGTGGGATTATCTGTGGGAGGTGCTGAGGAGATTTGGTTTTGGAGATGAATATGTTGGATGGGTGCAGCTGTTGTATAGGGCCCCAGTGGCGAGTGTGGTCACGAATGGACGGGGATCTGCATACTTTCGGCTCCATAGAGGGACAAGGCAGGGATGCCCTCTGTCCCCATTATTGTTTGCACTGGCGATTGAGCCCCTGGCAATAGCATTGAGGGGTTCCAAGAAGTGGAGGGGAGTACTTAGAGGAGGAGAAGAACACCGGGTATCTCTGTATGCGGATGATTTGTTGTTATATGTAGCGGACCCGGCGGAGGGGATGCCAGAGATAATGCGGACACTTCGGGAGTTTGGAGAATTCTCAGGATATAAACTGAACATGGGGGAAAAGTGAGTTGTTGGTGGTACATCCAGGGGAGCAGAGCAGAGAAATAGAGGACATTCCGCTGAGTAAGGTAACAAGGGACTTTCGTTATTTGGGGATCCAGATAGTCAAGAATTGGGGTACATTGCCTAGGTTAAATTTAACGCGATTGGTGGAACAAATGGAGGAGGACTTCAAGAGATGGGACATGGTATCCCTGTCACTGGCAGGGAGGGTGCAGGCGGTTAAAATGGTAGTCCTCCCGAGATTTCTCTTTGTGTTTCAGTGCCTCCCGGTGGTGATCACGAAGGCTTTTTTCAAAAGGATCGAAAAGAGTATCATGAGTTTTGTGTGGGCCGGGAAGACCCCGAGAGTGAGGAAGGGATTCTTACAGCGTAGTAGGGATAGGGGGGTCTGGCACTACCGAGCCTAAGTGAGTACTACTGGGCCGCCAATATCTCAATGGTGAGTAAAGTGGATGGGAGAAGAGGAGGGAGCGGCGTGGAAGAGATTGGAGAGGGCGTCCTGTAGGGGGACTAGCCTACAAGCTATGGTGACGGCCCCATTGCCGTTCTCACCGAAGAAATACACCACAAGCCCAGTGGTGGTGGCGACTTTGAAAATTTGGGGACAGTGGAGACGGCATAGGGGAAAGACGGGAGCCTTGGCGGGGTCCCCGATAAGAAATAACCATAGGTTTGCCCCGGGGAAAATGGATGGGGGATTTGGAATATGGCAAAGAGCAGGAGTAACGCAACTGAAAGATCTGTTTGTGGATGGGAAGTTCGCAAGTCTGGGAGCGCTGACCGAGAAATATGGGTTGCCCCAAGGGAATGCATTCCGGTATATGCAACTGAGGGCTTTTGCGAGGCATCAGGTGAGGGAATTCCCGCAGCTCCCGACGAATGAGGTGCAGGACAGAGTGATCTCAAAGACATGGGTGGACGGTAAGGTGTCAGATATATATAGGGAAATGAGGGACGAGGGGGACATTATGGTAGATGAGCTGAAAGGGAAATGGGAAGAAGAGCTGGGGGAGGAGATTGAGGAGGGGCTGTGGGCGGATGCCCTAAGTAGGGTAAACTCATCGTCCTCGTGTGCCAGGCTAAGCCTGATTCAATTTAAGGTGTTACACAGGGCGCATATGACTGGAGCACGGCTCAGTAAATTTTTTGGGGTAGAGGATAGGTGTGCGAGATGCTCGAGAAGCCCAGCGAATCACACCCACATGTTCTGGTCATGTCCGGCACTACAGGGGTTCCGGGTGGGGGTGACAAAGGTGCTTTCGAAAGTAGTGGGGGTCCAGGTCGAACCAAGCTGGGGGTTGGCTATATTTGGGGTTGCACAAGAGCTGGGAGTACAGGAGGCGATAGAGGCCGATGTTTTGGCCTTTGCGTCCCTAGTAGCCCGGCGCAGGATTCTGTTGATGTGGAAGGAAGCCAAGCCCCCGGGTGTGGAGACCTGGATAAATGACATGGCAGGGTTTATAAAGCTGGAAAGGATTAAGTTCGTCCTAAGGGGATCGGCTCAAGGGTTCACCAGACGGTGGCAACCGTTCGTCGAATACCTCACAGAAAGATAGAGGGAATGGAAAAAAAGAAGGCAGCAGCAGCAGCCCAGGGGGGGGGGGGGGGGGGAGGAACCAGAAGGACTCTCAGGGTTGTTAATATATATGTATAATATGTATAGGTCGTTGCTATAAATAATTGTATGTTGGACTGTTAAATCCTATTTTTGGAGAGTGTTTATCTGAGACAAGGCAGTTGCCATTTAGTTTTAGTTTTCGTTATTTATTATTTATTTTTGTTTATAAAACAGGTCATTGTTATTTATACGGTTATATTATTGTGTAAAGGATACACAATGTACTGTGATGGTTGACCAAAAATTTTCAATAAAATATTTTAAAAAAAAGAAAAGCCCTTAGTTGCCACATTCCAGCGCCTGTTCGGGTACACGGAGGGAGAATTCAGAATTCTCAGCTGGTACGGGAATTGAACCCGCGCTGCTGGCCTTGTTCTGCATCACAGACCAGCTGTCTAGCCCACTGAGCCCCCATAAGTAACATACCATTAACATATAAGATTTTATCAAATGCCTTCTGGAGTCCATACGAATAATATCCATTAACATTCTCCTGTGCATTGATTTAGTCACTCTTCAAATCCAAAATAGTCATGCATGATCGTTTCAAAATCTATGCTAGATCTCTCTGCAGCTGAAAATTTTCAAGGTGTTCAGGCACACTATCCTTAATCATAAATCATAGAATCATACAGAACAGAAGGGGCCCTATAGCCCATCAAGCCTGTACCGACAGAAAAAAGTATTCTCATCTACACTAATCTCACTTCCAGCAGTTGGCCCACAGCCTTGAATGTTATGACATTTCAAGTGCTCATCCAAGCACTTTTTAAAGATTGTGAGGTTTCTTGCCTCAACTATCCTCCTGGGTAGTGCATTCCACATTCCCACCACCCTCTGGGTGAAAACATATTTTCTCAAATCCCCTCTCAACCTTAAAATTATGCCCTCTTGTTACTGACTCTTCAACTAAGGAGAACTGCTGCTTTCTATCCACCGTGTCCAGGACCCTCATAATCTTATACACCTCAATCAAGTCCCCTCTCAGCCTTCTTTGCTCCAAAGGAAAAAACAACCTGCACTTATCCTGTCTCTCTTCATAGCAAAAATGCCTGATCCCAGGCAACATCCTGGTGAATCTCCTCTGCACCCTTTCTCGTGCAATAAGGGCAGCACGGTAGTACAGTGGTTAGCACAGTTGCTTCACAGCTCAAGGGTCCCAGGTTTGATTCCCGGCTTGGGTCACTGTGTGCGGAGTCCGCACGTTCTCCCCATGTTTTTTTGCACTGAGTGCTGAATTTGGTGCATTTGAGTGCTATAGTGAGAGTTTGGTGACTGAGGGAGTATAAGGCTTAATTTTTATCTAAAGTCTAGGCTTTTTTTAATTTAGTTAATTAACTTAAAAGTTGCTGTTTGGTTTAGAAGAAGGTGAATTTTCAATCAACTTTAAACAAAGCTTCTACTTGTACGCACTTGCAGCTGGAGCTTGTTAATTAGTTAATTGGATTAGGCCAGTTTTCAGAGGGTAGATACACAGTATAAAAGTGATCCCCTACAGTGCAGACTTTGTTTGCACTGAGTGCTGAATTTGGTGCATTTGAGTGCTATAGTGAGAGTTTGGTGACTGAGGGAGTGCTGAATTTGGTGCATTTGAGTGCTATAGTGAGAGTTTGGTGACTGAGGGAGTGCTGAATTTGGTGCATTTGAGTGCTATAGTGAGAGTTTGGTGACTGAGGGAGTTAGGTGAGGAGGGAGTAAGGTGCTCCTTTCATTTTGTTTCCTACATTTCCGCAAAGAGTGAGAAGAGAGCCAGGAGTTTACAGAGAGTGCAGCTGACTGGGAGCAGAGTCGAAGGGCGGAGATCCAGTTGGTCCACAGGGCAGCTATATTCTGTAAGGTAAGAGGGGATGGAGGCTAGGCCAGTTGCATGCTCCTCCTGTAAGATGTGGGTGGTGAGGGATACCACCGAGTCTAAGGTAGCCGATGTTCAGGACGCCAAAGCGTGTAATGAGGCAGTGGGGAAGGGAACACTGACAAAGGAGAGTATTTGCAGGCACGGAGATGGGTTGAAGTGTGTATCCGTCAACGCAAGAAGCCTCAGGAATAAGGTGGGTGAACTTAAGGCATGGATCGGTACTTGGGACTACGATGTGGTGGCCATCACGGAAACGTGGATAGAAGAGGGGCAGAAATGGTTGTTGGAGGTCCCTGGTTATAGATGTTTCAATAAGATTAGGGAGGGTGGTAAAAGAGGTGGGGGGGGGGGGTGGCATTGTTAATTAGAGCAGTATAACAGCTGCAGAAAGGCAGTTCGAGGAGTATCAGCCTACTGAGGTAGTATGGGTTGAAGTCAGAAATAGCAAAGGAGCAGTCACCTTGTTAGGAGTTTTCTATAGGCCGCCCAATAGTAGCAGAAATGTGGGGGAACAGATTGGGAAACAGATTTTGGAAAGGTGCAGAAGTCACAGGGTAGTAGTCATGGGTGACTTTAACTTCCCAAACATTGAGTGGAAACTCTTTAGATCAAATAGTGTGGATGGGGTGGTGTTTGTGCAGTGTGTCCAGGAAGCTTTTCTAACACAGTATGTAGATTGTCCGACCAGAGGAGGGGCGACATTGGATTTAGTACTTGGTAATGAACCAGGGCAAGTGATAGATTTGTTAGTGGGGGAGCATTTTGGAGATAGTGACCACAATTCTGTGACTTTCACTTTAGTAATGGAGAGGGATAGGTGCGTGCAACAGGGCAAGGTTTACAATTGGGGGAAGGGTAAATACGATGTTGTCAGACAAGAATTGAAGTGCATAAGTTGGGAACATAGGCTGTCAGGGAAGGACACAAATGAAATGTGGAACTTGTTCAAGGAACAGGTACTACGTGTCCTTGATATGTATGTCCCTGTCAGGCAGGGAAGAGATGGTCGAGTGAGGGAACCATGGTTGACAAGAGAGGTTGGATGTCTTGTTAAGAGGTAAAAGGAGCCTGATGTAAGGGTGAGGAAACAAGGTTCAGACAGGGCATTGGAGGGATACAAGATAGCCAGGAGGGAACTGAAGAAAGGGATTAGGAGAGTTAAGAGAGGGCAAGAACAATCTTTGGCAGGTAGGATCAAGGATAACCCCAAGGCCTTTTTCACATATGTGAGAAATATGAGAATGACTAGAGCGAGGGTAGGTCCGATCAAGTACAGTAGCGGGAGATTGTGTATTGAGTCTGAAGAGATAGGAGAGGTCTTGAACGAGTACTTTTCTTCTGTATTTACAAATAAGAGGGGCCATATTGTTGGAGAGGACAGTGAAACAGACTGGTAAGCTCGAGGAAATACTTGTTAGGAAGGAAGATGTGTTGGGCATTTTGAAAAACTTGAGGATAGACAAGTCCCCCGGGCCTGACGGGATATATCCAAGGATTCTATGGGAAGCAAGAGATGAAATTGCAGAGCCGTTGACAATGATCTTTTCGTCCTCACTGTCAACAGGGGTGGTACCAGGGGATTGGAGAGTGGCGAATGTCGTGCCCCTGTTCAAAAAAGGGAATAGGGATAACCCTGGGAATTACAGACCAGTTAGTCTTACTTCGGTGGTAGGCAAAGTCATGGAAAGGGTACTGAAGGATAGGATTTCTGAGCATCTGGAAAGACACTGCTTGATTAGGGATAGTCAGCACGGATTTGTGAGGGGTAGGTCTTGCCTTACAAGTCTTATTGAATTCTTTGAGGAGGTGACCAAGCATAGATGAAGGTAAAGCAGTGGATGTAGTGTACATGGATTTTAGTAAGGCATTTGATAAGGTTCCCCATGGTAGGCTTCTGCAGAAAGTAAGGAGGCATGGGATAGTGGGAAATTTGGCCAGTTGGATAACGAACTGGCTAACCGATAGAAGTCAGAGAGTGGTGGTGGATGGCAAATATTTAGCCTGGATCCCAGTTACCAGTGGCATACCGCAGGGATCAGTTCTGGGTCCTCTGCTGTTTGTGATTTTTATTCATGACTTGGATGAGGGAGTTGAAGGATGGGTCAGTAAATTTGCAGACGATACGAAGATTGGTGGAGTTGTGGATAGCGAGGAGGACTGTTGTCGGCTGCAAAGAGACATAGATAGGATGCAGAGCTGGGCTGAGAAGTGGCAGATGGAGTTTAACCCTGAAAAGTGTGAGGTTGTCCATTTTGGAAGGACAAATATGAATGCGGAATACAGGGTTAACGGTGGAGTTCTTGGCAATGTGGAGGAGCAGAGAGATCTTGGGGTCTATGTTCATACATCTTTGAAAGTTGCCACTCAAGTGTATAGAGCTGTGAAGAAGGCCTATGGTGTGCTAGCGTTCATTAACAGAGGGATTGAATTTAAGAGCCGCGAGGTGATGATGCAGCTGTACAAAACTTTGGTAAGGCCACATTTGGAGTACTGTGTGCAGTTCTGGTCGCCTCATTTTAGGAAGGATGTGGAAGCTTTGGAAAAGGTGCAAAGGAGATTTACCAGGATGTTGCCTGGAATGGGGAGTAGGTCTTACGAGGAAAGGTTGAGGGTGCTAGGCCTTTTCTCATTAGAATGGAGAAGGATGAGGGACGAATTGATAGAGGTTTATAAGATGATCAGGGGAATAGACAGAGTAGACAGTCAGAGACTTTTTCCCTGGGTGGAACAAACCATTACAAGGGGACATAAATTTAAGATGAATGGTGGAAGATATAGGGGGGATGTCAGAGGTAGGTTCTTTACCTAGAGAGTAGTGGGGGCATGGAATGCACTGCCTGTGGAAGTAGTTGAGTCGGAAACATTAAGGACCTTCAAGCAGCTATTGGATAGGTACATGGATTACGGCAAAATGATATAGTGTAGATTTATTTGTTCTTAAGGACAGCACGGTAGCATTGTGGATAGTATAATTGCTTCACAGCTCCAGGGTCCCAGGTTCGATTCTGGCTTGGGTCACTGTCTATGCGGAGTCTGCACATCCTCCCCGTGTGCGCGTGGGTTTCCTCCGGGTGCTCCGGTTTCCTCCCACAGTCCAAAGATGTGCAGGTTAGGTGGATTGGCCATGATAAATTGCCCTTAGTGTCCAAAATTGCCCTTAGTGTTGGGTGGAGGTGTTGACTTTGGGTAGGGTGCTCTTTCCAAGAGCCGGTGCAGACTCAATGGGCTGAATGGCCTCCTTCTGCACTGTAAATTCAATGATAATCTATGATTAATCTAGGACAAAGGTTCAGCACAACATCGTGGGCCGAAGGGCATGTTCTGTGCTGTATTTTTCTATGTTCTATGTTCTATGTCTGTGTGGGTTTCCACTGGGTGCTCCGGTTTCCTCCCACAGTCCAAAGATGTGCAGGTTAGGTGGATCGGCCTTGCTAAATTGCCCTTAGTGTCCAAAAAGGTGAGGTAGGGTTACTAGGATAGGGTGGAGGCGTGGGCTTAAGTGGGGTGCTCTTTCCAAGGGCTGGTGCAGACTCGATGGGCCGAACGGCCTCCTTCTGCACTGTAAATTCTATGAAATCTATGAAACACCCTTTCGATAGTGCGAAGACCAGAACTGAACACAGAACTCCAGCTGTGGCCTAACCAAAGTCCTGTACAGCTCTAACATATCTGACAGCACAATAGCGCAGTACTGCTGCCTCACAGCGCCAGGGACCCTGGTTCAATTCCGACCTCCAGTGACTGTATGGAGTTTGCATTTTCTCCCCGGTCTTCGTGGCTTTCCTCCAGGTGTTCCGGTTTCCTTCCACAGTTCAAAGATGTGCAGGTTAGGTGGAGGGTCAGTGCAGGCCCGCTGGGCCGAATGGCCTCCTTCTGCACTGTAGGGATTCTGTGAACCTCTCTGCTCTTATAATCTATGCTACGACTGATCAAGGCAAGTGCCCCTAAACTATAGCAATTCCCCAACAATGAACATTAGGTTACCTGATCTTTCATTCCCTGGTGTCCCTTGTTTACCTTTCTTAACTAGTGAACTAGTAATTTTTCAAATTAAGGAATGGTTCACGAATAGTGAGAACCTTTGACAGGTTAGTCGTCTGACATTGTCTAACACTATCCTCCCAGTTCTGATATCTCATCACTTTAGTTGCAAGCTGATGAATATTATGATCACCGATTGATATCATGGTCTACCTCTCTGCTTACTCCCAGGAGATGTTCACTGTTTGCTGACACATTCCCCAATATGACGTCCTGCATGATAGGCCCCACAAGTGCTTTTGTGCACCGCCAACACCATACTGGAGCTCTAAGGACACTCAACCTTGGACGTTATCCAAAACAAAGGGTGCCAATGAGCACAATTTCTCACCGTTTGCATCATCTGTTAACTTGCTGGCTCTTCCTTGAATGCCCTGGTCCAGAACCTTATTAAAGTGAAGGACGATTGGAATGCAGCCACCTACAGGAATCAATTATCAACTGATCTCCATGCAGAACCATTACCATTAATAATATCCCTTTGCCTTTGAGCATGAAACTGCTCCTTATCGACCCGAGAATCTGCCTTCTAATCCCACAGGACTCTACTCTAGTTTAGCCACCACTGCCATACACCAAAGAGGAAATCAGTCAAGAAAGCGAAACACAAGAACAGCAGCAAATATGACTGTACCCATACGGTGACAGGAAATTGAACATAGATAGCTCGCTTGTCAATCACTGTGACTGTAAATGGTTATTATTCTTGGTAAGGAAAGAAATATCACATTTACAATTTTAAAAATCATGGTTGGGGAGTACAAAAACATTCTTATATTAATGGCCATTTTAGTTCAGATTCAAGGAGACCAGAGTTCATGAGCCAGCTCGTAACTGTGGAATGTACCCCTCTTACTCCGAGCACAGACTCATAGACACACTTTTTTGGGCTCTGTGGTTTTGTCGCCAGATCATATGAGTTACATTTAACAGATGTTCACAGAGGCCAGTCTCCCAGAATTGTAACTAAAATAGCTACAGTTTTAAAATAGCTTTTGTAGACAAAAGGAGAGCCCTGGATTGTGTATAAGGCACATTCTCACTCTTCGACTTTGTAACTAATGTTCATTTACATCTGCTGATAAAAGATCTGACAATGGGGACACTGTAGAAAGGAGTGAAACTTTCTTTCACAGCACATGCAAAAAGCAGTTATTTTCTAAATACCATTATTGTAATCAAACTGTTACAATGCTCCATAGGAATGTTTATCTGAAAAGTCCTATTGATACTTGTCATGATATGCTGACAGGCACTTAATGAGATACAGACAGGCAGCTAATGAGCACAGGGAATAGGACATAACCAATCAGCAGGCAGAACACTTGGGAGGTGGTTTCACACTCACACTCCATCTCTTTCCACTAGGGACATCTATAGATTGGGTCCAGTGTACATATCAAGTAACGCATATAGCAAGTGGAGAAGATCTAGTACGGTTCAGTCTAGATAGAGAAATCACAGCTAGGTTAGCAGAGTGTCGAACTCACATAGAACTGTGCTAACTGTGTGACAGGTTCAATAAATCAAGTTGAACTAAACTCAAGGTCTGGAGTCTACTTGAGTTATAGCTGCATCCAGTTGCAGGCCATGTTATCTCAACGTGCTTAACACGACATGGTACCAGTAGTCTGCTTTATCTAGGTGGGTTACCTCAATCTGTTCATGACGACCAGCAAAGACATCCCGGCATCATGGAGAAGATCCAGCCTCCTCAACTGCTGCGCACCTCTGGCAATCTCAGTGTCAACTGGTGGACCTTCAAGCAAAGGTTTCTGCTGTACATTGAAGCCTCAGACCTCGAGGGTGCATCTGATACCAGGAAGATTGCGCTCCTCCTAAAATTCTGCGGGGATCAAGCCATCCAAACACTCGTTCAACTTCGCCGATGGCCAGGACAAGACGAGGTTTCAGACCATCCTGAGTTTTCCAGTCATTGTGAAGTGGACACCAATGAAATCTTCGAGCGCGATATTTTTAAGCAACACCTACAAGGTAAAGACAAATCTTTCAACTCTTTTCTAACTAATCTTCGTCTACTAGCGCTATCCTGCAACTTTGGTGACATTGCTGACTCCATTATCAGGGATCAGATCGGTTTTGGCGTTCAGTCCGATCCGCTGAGGGAGCAGCTTTTGAAAATCAAACATATGACCCTGTCAGTCGTGATCGAAACATGTACGGTGCATGAGCACGCCAAAAATCGATATTCCCAATACAAATCGGCTGAAATTGAGAAACGTGCCTCCCATGAGGCAGAGAGTGTGCAGGCCATCATCCAGATGCAGCGCCTCAGCCTTGATGAAAGCGACCATTTCGCATGCTCTTTCCGGGGACCCACGCATGCGAGATGCGAATGGGATAATATAGCGGCCGACTAACACACTGCGCAGGTGCGAACGTCTGCTGATCGCACTGCGCATGTGTGACGACGCACGGAGCGTAACGACGTCACGATGTGCCCGAACTGTGACACCGCCCAATTAAAGAAACACCGCCCTGCAAGAGGCAGGCGATGTTTGAATTGCGGAAAGCCTAGACACTATGCAGTCTTGTGCAGGTTTGCACCACCAGTCAAGTGCCAGCGCTCCCAATTCCAACGCATCCACGTTCGGAGTGTACAGCACGGAGTACAAGATTCAGATCCTGGCATATCACGGATCCGGAGGACAATTGCCTGGAGTTCCCCCTACCATGTAAGCATCATCACCATGCATGAACATGCCTCGCCAACAGCATCACAAAGCCTGCTCATCCTCACTGTGGATTCTGCGGACGAATGGCGTGCGGTGATGCAAGTAAATCAATGCTCTATCCAGTTCAAGCTGGACACAGGTGCTTCTGTCAATCTCCTTTCACAGGCGGATTTCCACCGCATCAAAAAGCCACCCAAGCTCCTTCCAGCAGCCAGCCAGCTCCTGGACTATAACGGCAATGCCATCACAGCACTGGGATCCTGCCATCTGCTTGTCTCCAACAGAAGCGTTCATGTGAGGCTCAGGTTTGAAATCATCAAGCCTGACAGGGCCTCCCTGCTCGGCGCACATCCATGCAAGCAGCTGAACCTGGTGCAGCAGGTCTATACGATGACCTCCCCCAATGTGGATCTTCAAGCCGGCATTGATGACATCCTCGCTCAATATCCGGATGTATTTGACGGGATGGGCACTCTGCCATATCGCTACAAGATCCTGCTGCGGCCTGATGCCACGCCTGTGGTCCACGCTCCACACCGGGTTCCGACTCCACTGAAGGAGTGCCTGAAGTTGAAGAACAGTTGAAGAATCTTCAGGACCAGGGCATTATCTCCAAAGTCACAGAACCGACTGACTGGGTCAGCTCGATGGTCTGTGTAAAGAAACCGTCAGGGGAGCTGCGCATCTGTATTGATCCCAAGGATCTAAACCAGAATATAATGCGGGAACACTACCTCATCCCGAAGTGGAGGAACTGACAAGTGAGATGGCGCACGCCCGGTTTTTCACAAAGCTGGATGCATCACATGGGTTCTGGCAAATCCAGCTGGATGAGTCCAGCAGAAGGCTCTGCACCTTCAACACACCGTTTGGCAGGTACTGCTACAATTGTATGCCGTTCGGGATTATTTCGGCCTCAGAGATCTTCCATAGAATCATGGAGCAGATGATGGAGGGCATTGAAGGGGTTTGTGTGTGTGTGGACAACGTTATCATTTGGTCCACTACCCCCGAAGAGCACATCTCTCGTCTTCAGCAGGTATTTCGTCGTGTCCATGCCAATGGCCTCAAGCTGAACAGGGCAAAATGCTCTTTTGGCATGACAACACTGAAGTTCTTGGGTGACCAGATATCTCAGCAGGATGTGCGCCCGGACACAGACAAGGTCAAGGCCATCAAAGCCATGAAGACCCCTGAAGACAAGAAGGCGGTGCTGCGCTTCCTAGGGATGGTGAACTTCCTGGGCAAGTTTATCCCGAATCTGGCATCACACACCACGGCCCTCAGACACCTGGTAAAGAAATCCACTGCCTTTGAATGGCAGGCAGCTCATTGGAGCTGAAAGCCAAGCTCAACACTGCACCTGTGTTGGCTTTCTTTGATCCTGACAGGGAAACGAACATCTCGACAGATGCGAGCCACGACGGCATCGGCGCGGTGTTGTTCCAGCGCGATGACACCTCCTCCTGGGCTCCGGTTGCCTAAGCATCACGGGTGATGACACCCACCGAGCAGCGGTACGCCCAGATCGAAAAGGAATGCCTGGGCCTGCTTACTGGAATCCTCAAGTTCCACGATTATGTGATTCACAATGGTTGATGGCATCCTCCTAAAGCTGGATCGCATCGTCATTCTACTCAGTCTCGAGCTTGGTGCTCCGGCAAATCCACGAGGGACATCTGGGTGTCGAGAAGTGCAGGCGTAGAGCCAGGCAAGCTGTCTACTGGCCTGGGATCAGTCAGGACATCTCAAACATGGTCCTCAACTGTCCGACCTGTCAACGCTTCCAGCCAGCACAGGGTAAGAAGACGCTTCAGCAGAACGAGATTGTGACCTCCCCGTAGTCTAACGTGGGCATCGACCTCTTTCATGCCAATGGTCATGACTATGTGCTCCTCATCGATTAGTTCTCCAACTACCCAGAGGTTATGAAGCTCTCGGACCTCACGTCATCAAGGCCTGTAAGGAGACGTTCTCCAGGCATGGTATTTCCCTCACTGTCATGAGTGACAATGGTCCTTGCTTCAGCAGCCTGGAATGGTCGAGATTTGCCCAGCTATATCAGTTTAATCACGTCACTTCAAGCCCACATTACCCGCAGTCCAATGGGAAGGTTGAGAAAGGGGTGCACATAGTAAAGGAGCCTATCTGCAAGGCCACGGATTCTGCTTCTGACATCAACTTTGCGCTGCTCGCATACAGGGTGACCCCTCTGTCTACCGGCATGTCACCAGCTCAACTCCTGTGAAACAGGGACCTGCAGATGACTCTTCCAGCCATACACTTGCCTGATCTGGATCACCTCCCGGTGCTGCAGAAGGTGCAGAAGCTCAGGGACCAGCAAAAGCAGGGCTATGATGCCCATGCCACTAATTTGCCTGTGCTATCCCCGGCAGGTACGGTCCGGATCCAGCTGCCTGACGGAGGCTGGTCAGCTCCAGCGGTTGTTGTCCGACAGGCTGCTCCTCGATCGTACGTTGTGCGGCGCAACAGAAGAGCCCTGCGCGCAGTTGCATGCCCGCAACCACATTCTTTGTTGTTTCCATCTGTTATTGTGCCACCTCCGGACCACGAGGCCACCAGTCTGGCTGCAACCCCGCCCATCAAGGCGCCGTCGTCCCCGCCACCATCTCTCCGGCGGTCGACCCGGATCAGACGCAAGCCCCAGAGACTGGACTTAGGAACAATTGTTTTGTTTGCCATGTTCTGTTTGTGCACATTAGACACCTGGGGCGGGATTCTCCCGTACCCGGCAGGGCGGGGGGTCCCAGCGGAACGGAGTGGCGTGAACCATACAGCGTCAGGCCGCCCCAAAGGTGCGGAATCCTCCGCATCTTTAGATGCTAGGCTCGCACCTTTAGGAGCTAGGCCCGCCCCAGAGTGGTTGGCGCCCCGCCGGCTGACGTAGAAGGCCTTTGGCGCCATGTTGACGTCATCCCCGTGCATACTCAGGGGTGTCACCTACACGCCGGCCATCGCGGAGGCTGATATGGTCGGCGCATAGGAAAAGAGTGCCCCCACGGCACAGGCCCGCCCGCGGATCAGTAGGCCCCGATCGCGGGCCAGGCCACCGTGGGGGCACTTCCTGGGGCCAGATCGCCCCGTGCCCCCCCAGGACCCCGGAGCCCGCCCGCGCTGCCAGGTTCCGCCAATAAGGGACCCAGTTCAATTTACGCCGGTGGACTGGCATAGAAACAGTGGGACTTCGGCCCATCGTGGGCCGGAGAATCGCCGGGGGGGGGCCACGACCGGCGCGGCATAATTCCCGCCCCCGCCGAATCTCCAGTGCCGGAGAATTTGGCGGCCGACGGGGACGGGATTCACGCCGGCCGACGGGGGCGGGATTCACGCCGCCCCCCGGTTATTGTCCGACCTGGCGGGGGGTCGGAGAATCCCGCCCCTGTTCTCATATGTACATTTTTTTTTATTTACTGTCATCTCATGTAAATATGTTAGTTTTTCAGCCTACACATGTAAATATCTTCACATAGGCTGCAGAAAAACTTTTCAAAGGGTGAGATGTCATGATATGCTGACAGGCACTTAATGAGATACAGACAGGCAGCTAATGAGCACAGGGAATAGGACATAACCAATCAGCAGGCAGAAAACTTGGGAGGTGGTTTCACACTATAAAAGGCACGAGGCACTCACACCGCCTTTTTCCACTAGGGACATCTATAGACTGGGTCCAGTGCACATATCATGTAACACACACAGCAGTGGAGAAGAGCTAGTCTGGTTTAGTCTAGATAGAGAAATCACAGCTAGGTTAGTAGAGTGTCGAACTCACATAGAACTGTGCTAACTGTGTGACAGGTTCAATAAATCAAGTTGAACTAAACTCAAGGTCTGGAGTCTACTTGAGTTATAGCTGCATCCAGTTGCAGCCTGTGTTATCTCAACGTGCTTAACACAACATTATTAAGATTGCAGGGGCTGGTTTAGCACACTGGGCTAAATTGCTGGCTTTTAAAAAGAGACCAAGCAGGCCAGCAGCACGGTTCAATTCCCGTACCAGCCTCCCTGAACAGGCGCCGGAATGTGGCGACGAGGGGCTTTTCACAGTAACTTCATTGAAGCCGACTTGTGACAATAAGCGATTTTCATTTTCATTCATTTCATTTTATTTATTGTTGATAAGCAGAGCAAATGTATTTTTTGAAGACCCACAGAACAGTATGAGCTTCCATTGTAAGAAAAGAAGACGGCATATTTTGATCTTCTGCTAAAGTGGTTGCGGGCATCTTAATAAATCACTGTGGAATCAATGTGACAACTGACTGTCAGAGCACTGTGAAATATGCACGGGTCCTCAGCCATAGTGCTGGCGGAGTGTTCTAATCCTCGCTTGCGGGGCCTATTCCTAAATAATAATTAAACTTACTACATGTATAATCAGCTCATACCTCTTCCATCTTACAACAAGGAGATTAGGGGCGGGATTCTCTCAGCCCACGCTGGTTCGGGGAATCAACGGGCCGGGAGCGATTCGCGTGACGCTGGTCTGCCGATTCTTTGGTTACCGGAGAATCGGAGCCATTGTCGTCGGTGCGGCGCCAGTCGTGAGGCGCTCTACGCAGCCCCCCGGTGATTCTCCGCCCAGGATGGGCCGAGTGGCTGCCAACAAAGCCCGAGTCCCGCCGGCGCCGTTCACGTGATCTTACCCGGCGGGACCTCGCCGTCCATCCTGTCGGGGGCGGCCTGGTGGGGGAGGAGGGGTCCAACCCCGGGGGGGGGGCCTCCACCGTGGCCTGACCCATGATCGGGGCCTACCGATCGGCGGGCTGGCCTCTCTTGGAGGGGTCCTCTGTTACTCTGCGCCGGCCCCTGTAGTCCTACGCCATGTTGCGTTGGGGCCGACGTGGAGAAGGAAGCTACCGCGCATGCGCGCCGGTCGCAGCGCGCATGCGTAGACCCGTGGCGCCCATTTGACACCGGTATCAGCAGCTGGAGCGCCGTGGATCGCCCCAGTGCCGTGCTGGCCCCCTGTAGGGCAGAGGATCGCTACACTTAGCGGTCCAATGACGCCGTCGTTAAACTCTCCAGTTTTTACAACGGCGTCAACACTCTGCCGTCAAAAGGGAGAATCCCGCCCTAGATTTTTAAGTAAACTTTGATGATTCTGACCTACATAAAACATCACCTGGAAAAATTAAATTAAAATCAAATGATTGTGTCAGGCTTACTAACCGAGAAATCTTTGACATACATATCAATCTCCTATCACTTCATAGAACAATATATTGATACAGCAAGGTGTTGCAGCAATTGACTATCCTCTTTTCAATACCTGTTTTTTCAGATCAGTACACTGAAGCGAATGAACAACAGGTTGTCATGATATTCAAACATGATATTCATGATAGACAGACCAACAGACCAATTAGCACACATAACACGACAGCCAATCACAGACAAGGGCAGACACAGTATAAGACAAGAAACACGACACCTCGTGGACAGTCCATCTGGAGACAGGACAAGGACAGGACCTGATTAACAAGACACTCATTCAGTCACCACGTGCTTAGTACCAAGACAGATCTGTAAATAACAAGTTGGAATAAAACTGCGTTGTACCAATCGCAACCGTGTTGGTTCGTCTGTACCTCAGAGCACCCAACACCACATGATACCAGTGAGTGGATCGATACCTGCCGCCATACCTCAGCGTACAGAGACAACCAGCAATACCCAGGCAAGATGTACGGGCTCCCGATTCCACAGCATCTCCAGTGCCAAGGCGATCTCCGCGAAAACTCGCAGCGATTCCGGCAAACGTTTGAATTCTTCCTGGTGGCAGCCGAACTTAAAGACCTGGCCGATGATGAAAAAATAGAGTTTCTCCTCACCATCGGCGGTGCAAGAGCAGAAGAAATCTTTTAAAAATTCAAGTTCTCCAAGGGGCAAAACAGGTACAATTTCCAGGCAGTCCTGGACAAATTCGCCAAATACTGTGAGGAAAACACACTCCAATCGGCAAGGAAAGGTAAGAAAAGCAGCAGTACTCACCTCGAGGCCAAAATTCTGGACCAGAGAACGATTGGTTGGGTCGAGGTCGGCGGCCATCTTGCTAAAGGGATTACACTAGCGCAGTTGCGCGAGAAGTGCGCAGAACCGGAAGGTTCGTTTGTGCATGCGCGAGACGCTGTGCATGCGCAATCAAGAAAACGGCCATCGGTAAAGGAACAGCGATCTGCGCATGCGCAATCGCTTCCTACGTGCTACGTCACGCGCGTCATGACGTCAGAGGCCCCAGACCGCACCAATTTAAAGGGGAAACGTCCCAAATCCAATTTAAAGGGGAAACGTCCCAAATCAAAGAAAAAATCTTTTAAAGCTGTAAAACAACCTTCCTTCACCTGGAATGACAGCACAATGCCTCAAATTGAACCAGGAAATGAATTTAACCTCCGAAGAACCCTGCAACAAGCAGTTACCTACGCACAAACCGATGATTCCGACCTCGAATACTTCGATACCGATCTTTACATTTTTTCCGGACCTCGAGAGCCCAATGACAGCTCCATGGTCCTAGACGGCTACGACCCGGACGAACCTTTCAGGTTGCACATTGACGACCCCCGCATTGAATCCGACGCAGATGCGGATTCACTTTTCAGATCTGAGGATCTTCAACCCAGCAGATACGACGTCCCAACTCATCAGTGCAGGATGATGCTGCAGCCTGAAATTAAGAGACAGAAAGCGGTACAAGCCCACAGAGTGCGGCCTGCTGCCACACAGAGCGTGGTCCACGCCCCGCTCAGGGTTCCCGACCCTACGAGGGAAGCAATGCAAGACTCCAATGCGCAGTCCTTGCAGGAACAAGACCATGAGGGTCTAGCAACCTCCTCTGACCAACTAGCGGCAGATGATGCAAGTCTGCCATGCTCACGTAAACAGCAAGAAGGCTATAACAGTCCACCACGCTCCAGTGCACAGCAGGACGACCATGACGGTCTATCATGCTACAATGAAGGGCACAGCGCTGATGACTGTTCAAGCCCAAATGAAGACAAGCCAAAGGAATCCCCTCTTCCAAGCCCGAAGAAAAAAGGATTATGCGCTGACCTTCAGGATCATTAATAATGCTGCACAGTCACAGAAGAATGCTGAGGATTTGCTAAAGAAATTACTTGTATGTCTAACTTGCAAGGAGCAGACTGAAAATTGCCATTGCTTTAGTACGGATCGAAAAAATGGACGACATTGATCCTCATTTAATGGAAATAACACAACCTGAATCATATCTACAGCAGGGACAACTGTCTCCCTTCAACACAAAATCGCAAAGTCCTAACTTCAGAGACCAGCAGTTAGTCAGTAATAACTCTTCAAACCCTGATGGGAATATTAATCGCATTGAACCTATGCACACTCCACTGATAAATGAGAACATTGGAGCAAGAATCCTGAGGACACCGACATCGAGTAGCCAGACAAAGCACTTAAAACCCGCAGCAGTTTCAAGTGAACCAATTGTGCTTTCCAGTGATGGTGAAGATGCAGATAAGGTCGACCCGATTATCCATTGTACCACATTAACTCCAGAGATTAAGCATTTATGTCTGGGGAGTAGAATGTGGGCAATTGAGAACAGTAAAAGAGAGACTGTGACTATGCCAGTCCCAGCAAAATCAGACCCAGAGACTATGAAGGCATGTACATTAGAAAAGGATACATATGAAGTAACTGAGAAGAAAATTGAAACGGACTGTTCTTTGGAAACTAGTACAATGACGAAAGAAACATTGGATCCAACATTTGATGCCCTACATACGGGAGAAATTGAGGGAAATGAACAAAGTTCTGTAATGTCTGGGAGAAGATTTAAAATTCCACAGAAGAAAAGCCCAAATGAAGGACAACGGCAAGACAATGACAGTCCACCCACATGGTTTGCACCACCAGATGAAAACTCTGACAATTTACCCAACTCTAGTGAACAGCAAGCAGCGACTGAAGATCTACCCACGGTATGTGAAACGAGTGACGACAGCATCCCACTTCCCATGCAAAAGGTGCAAAGTGACAGACCTCAGCTAGTGCGTACAGAGGCACTCGACGATCACGGTGAGACCACTGGTGACTACAGTGACACCACACTACTTCCACCCTCAATTGCTTGAACCTCTCCACTAGTCAATGCATTCCTGCATGTTCCGACTCCAGAAGTGCAGCTTCAAGAAATCTCAGCTGACTCCAGTGAACCTGCAAAGACTCCGGACGGGGAGCATCAACAAAAAAACAGACCAGACTCCAGATGGGGAGCAACCAAACGTCGACTCTGATTCACATAAGCCAGACTTTACTCCAGACAGGCAGTGTCGCAACTCAGTGATGGCACGCTCAGGGTGACAGCAGATGCCACAACGACAGGAGATGGATCACGTGACAATCACACTGGGTCAGCAATAACAAGCAGCAGCTACAGTCCAAGAGGAATACACCAATTTTCACCACAGCTATGTCCACACATTTGTTCCACACCGACAGTGCGGCCAATGACAGCTCATGCTGGACAAACCCAGTGTTCAAGCCTGCAGCAGCCAGCAGTCTATGCAGCATATTCTCAAACAGGCCAGCACTACGGATTGCCCACTAATGGAATCAAGACCGAAGGAGGACTACCGCCAGCGCAATCTGCACTACAGACTGGATGCCTTAGTTACTGCCCAGGATTTGCTGCACCACAGCCTGGCCAGATAGCATATTCCTATCAGATGCAAGGTTCTAGTTTCACACCATCACCAGACATTGATGCGAGCAGCAATTCTGTCTCCAAATCGACATGCTTCAACGCTTCTCAGCAGAATCACCCTTCCAGCACAGCATGTGGCCAGAACCAGTATGCACAGTCTCATCCGACTTCAACATCTGGCACATCCATGACCTTGAATGGTATTGTTGATGGTACCTCTTCAATGTCAACGACCCATCAGCTACAAGATGACATCCGACAGCACCACCACAAACATAAACAGAAAAAGACTCCACCTCGTTCCTGGTACGCATGACGGATGGATCGGTGCGTAGGCGCAATCGGCGAGCCCTTCGCCTACTTCCACGCTCGCAACGGAACCACACACAGACGCCGTGTCCTCCAATGGTTCCTGATAGTGACTTCGTGGAGCTGCCATATACCATGCCACTTCTGTCGCCACCCGTGGCCAGGCTCGCACCTCAGCCAGTGGTTCTCGACCCACCCTTGAGGCGGTCAACCCGAATTCGTCGCCCACCTACTAGACTGGACTTATGAGACTGTTCACACGTCAAAGTTTAGCAACTATTGTATTGTAACATGTTACTGTTTTATCGTTCCAGATCTCGTTTGACTGGACCACACTTCAAAGTTTTTCATCTTTTGTTATGGTACAACCTTGTTGGCATGCCACACCTGACATCGCCCCATGTATATAGTTACGCCACATGTACATGCTATAAATATCACGCACACACACCTTTAGCTGCACTCAGGACACATCATATTTATAACCACGTAGGCACATAATCTTGTAAAAAAGGGGGGATGTCATGATATTCAAACACACACATCATGATAGACAGACCAACAGACCAATTAGCACACATAACACGACAGCCAATCACAGACAAGGGCAGACACAGTATAAGACAAGAAACACGACACCTGGTGGACAGTCCATCTGGAGACAGGACAAGGACAGGACCTGATTAACAAGACACTCACACAGTCACCACGTGCTGAGTACCAAGACAGATCTGTAAATAACAAGTTGGAATAAAACTGCGTTGTACCAATCGCAACCGTGTTGGTTCGTCTGTACCTCAGAGCACCCAACACCACACAGACCAGAGTTCTTTTGTGAACTACATCAAACCTATTTTCTACTACAAATTATAGCTTGCATCAACTAAACAATCTCACCAGCAGGAAATCCCATAACACTGAAAATACGATCCAGCTGGTCATGATGAAATGGGTTACTTGTTTTGATATCTTCCTGGCGGCAATGAAAGATGGGTTCTGACGTTAGAAGTTCTGCGAAAATGCATCCAATTGCCCAAATATCTAAAGTAAAAGACGAGATATAAAATGAGACAGAAATTTACAATGTTAAATTCATTGTGATCCATGACATGTTTATCATTGTTTGGAGGTTGTAGGGCGCGATTCAGTTGAAATTAAATTCAATTTCGGGCACGTTTGGCAGGATGTTTCTCAGCGGTAGCAGCACCGAAGTTCACCCCGCCATTCACCGGCACTTTACAGTTTTTTTGGGCCTCTGGGAGTTTCTCCCCGCTGAGGCCTCGATTTCCTGCTGGCGAGCAATGGCCCCTCGCTGATCGGGTAGCCCCGAGCTCTGCATCCCCTCCTTCAGCTGTCAACATCCTAAACTGCGTAGCCTCACCTGACAGTGCTAAACCCCTCAGTCCTGACAAGGTTCACCCCCTTTCTCACCCCCAAAAGGGATCACATGCCTTTCCTTCACACTTGACAATGTTGAGCCTCTTCCTCACCCACTGACTTTCTTCACCGCCCCCTCGCACCCTGAACAGTGTTCACCCCCGCTCTTCCCACATAAACACAGAGAGGCACAACCAACCCTCTGCCCAAAATCCCACACTCTCCCAAAATGCTACTCTTCCGACTTGGGCTGGACAGGAGCCAGGGATTTGGATGATCAATTGGACGTCGGGGTGTGGGAGGGGTCGACAATGTTCCGGGGAGTATGGGGGTAGGAGGTGAGCATCATTTGACGCCTTGGAAGGATTCAACACAGTCCAGGGTTCAGGAATATCTGAGCCCTCTCCAGGTTGTGGGAGGGGGTGACCCCTGTTCAGGGTGGGGGAGGGGGGTGAGCACTGTTCAGGCGGGGGGGGGGGGGGGGGGGAGGCCTGTTCAGGGTGGGGTTGGGGGGGGTGAGCCCTGTTCAGTGTGGGGGGGGAGGGGTGAGCCCTGTTCAGGGTGTGGTGAGCCCTGTTCAGGGGGGGGAGGGGGTGAGCCCTGTTCAGGGAGGGGGAGGGGGTGAGCACTGTTCAGGGTGGGGTGGGTGGGGGGGTGAGCCCTGTTCAGGGTGTGGGAGGGGGAGCACTGTTCAGGGAGGGGGAGGAGGTGAGCCCTGTTCAGGGAGGGGTAGGGGGTGAGCTCTGTTCAGGGAGGGGGAGGAGGTGAGCCCTGTTCAGGGAGGGGGAGGGGATGAGCCCTGTTCAGGGAGGGGGAGGGGGTGAGCTCTGTTCACGGTGGTGGAGGGGGTGAGCCCTGTTCAGGGTGGGGGAGGGGGTGAGCCCTGTTCAGGGAGGGGGAGGGGGTGAGCCTTGTTCCGGGTGGGGGAGGAGGTGAGCCCTGTTCAGGGAGGGAGAGGGGGTGAGCTCTGTTCAGGGAGGGAGAGGGGGTGAGCTCTGTTCAGGGTGGGGGAGGGGGGTGAGCACTGTTCAGGGTGGGGGGGGGGGGTGAACACTGTTCAGGCGGGGGGGGGGGGGGGGGGGAGCCCTGTTCAGGGTGGGGTTGGGGGGGTGTGAGCCCTGTTCAGGATGGGGGAGGGGGTGAGCCCTGTTCAGGGTGGGGTTAGCCCTGTTCAGGGGGGGGGTGAGCCCTGTTCAGGGTGGGGGAGGGGGAGCACTGTTCAGGGTGGGGGAGGGGGTGAGCCCTGTTCAGGGAGGGGGAGGGGATGAGCCCTGTTCAGGGTGGGGGAGGAGGTGAGCCCTGTTCAGGGTGGGGGAGGAGGTGAGCCCTGTTCCGGGTGGGGGAGGAGGTGAGCCCTGTTCAGGGTGGGGGAGGGGGTGAGCCCTGTTCAGGGAGAGGGAGGGGGTGAGCCCTGTTCAGGGAGGGGGAGGGGCTGAGCCCTGTTCACGGTGGTGGAGGCGGTGAGCCCTGTTCAGGGTGGGGGAGGGGGTGAGCCCTTTTCAGGGTGGGGGAGGGGGTGAGCCCTGTTC
This sequence comes from Scyliorhinus torazame, assembly GCF_047496885.1. Classification (NCBI taxonomy): domain Eukaryota; kingdom Metazoa; phylum Chordata; class Chondrichthyes; order Carcharhiniformes; family Scyliorhinidae; genus Scyliorhinus; species Scyliorhinus torazame. Next base: position 301,881,451 of record NC_092710.1, read on the forward strand.
AGGGAGGGGGAGGGGGTGAGCCCTGTTCCGGGTGGGGGAGGAGGTGAGCCCTGTTCCGGGTGGGGGAGGAGGTGAGCCCTGTTCAGGGTGGGGGAGGTGAGCCCTGTTCAGGGAGGGAGAGGGAGTGAGCTCTGTTCAGGGTGGGGGAGGGGGTCAGCCCTGTTCAGGGTGGGGGAGGGGGGTGAGCACTGTTCAGGGTGGGGGAGGGGGTGAGCCCTGTTCAGGGAGGGGGAGGGGGTGAGCCCTGTTCCGGGAGGGAGAGGGGGTGAGCTCTGTTCAGGGTGGGGGAGGAGGTGAGCCCTGTTCAGGGTGGGGGAGGGGGTGAGCCCTGTTCAGGGAGGGGGAGGGGGGAGCCCTGTTCAGGGTGGGGGAGGGGTGAGCCCTTTTCAGGGTGGGGGAGGGGGTGAGCCCTGTTCAAGGAAGGGGAGGGGGTGAGCCCTGTTCCGGGTGGGGGAGGAGGTGAGCCCTGTTCCGGGTGGGGGAGGAGGTGAGCCCTGTTCAGGGTGGGGGAGGTGAGCCCTGTTCAGGGAGGGACAGGGAGTGAGCTCTGTTCAGGGTGGGGGAGGGGGTCAGCCCTGTTCAGGGTGGGGGAGGGGGGTGAGCACTGTTCAGGGTGGGGGAGGGGGTGAGCCCTGTTCAGGGAGGGGGAGGGGGTGAGCCCTGTTCCGGGAGGGAGAGGGGGTGAGCTCTGTTCAGGGTGGGGGAGGGGGTCAGCCCTGTTCAGGGTGGGGGAGGGGGGTGAGCATTGTTCAGGGTGGGGAGGGGGGGGAGCCCTGTTCAGGGTGGGGTTGGGGGGGGGGTGTGAGCCCTGTTCAGGATGGGGGAGGGGGTGAGCCCTGTTCCGGGTGGGGTTAGCCTTGTTCAGGGCGGGTGAGCCCTGTTCAGGGTGGGGGAGGTGGAGCACTGTTCAGGGTGGGGGAGGGGGTGAGCCCTGTTCAGGGAGGGGGAGGGGGTGAGCCCTGTTCACGGTGGTGGAGGGGGTGAGCTCTGTTGAGGGTGGGGGAGGGGATGAGCCCTGTTCAGGGTGGGGGAGGGGGGTGAGCACTGTTCAGGGTGGGGGGGGGGGGGGTGAACACTGTTCAGGCGGGGGGGTGAGCCCTGTTCAGGGTGGGGGAGGGGGTGAGCCCTGTTCAGGGAGGGGGAGGGGGTGAGCACTGTTCAGGGTGGGGTGGGGGGGGGGTGAGCCCTGTTCAGGATGGGGGAGGGGGTGAGCCCTATTCAGGGAGGGGGAGGGGGTGAGCCCTGTTCACGGTGGTGGAGGGGGTGAGCTCTGTTCAGGGTGGGGGAGGGGGTGAGCCCTGTTCAGGGTGGGGGAGGAGGTGAGCCCTGTTCAGGGAGGGGGAGGGGGTGAGCTCTGTTCAGGGTGGAGGAGGGGGTCAGCCCTGTTCAGGGTGGGGGAGGGGGGTGAGCACTGTTCAGGGTGGGGGGGGGAGCCCTGTTCAGGGTGGGGTTGGGGGGGTGAGCCCTGTTCAGGGTGGGGGGAGGGTGAGCCCTGTTCAAGGTGGCGTTGGGGGGGGGGGGGTGAGCCCTGTTCATGGTGGCGTTGGGGGGGGAGGGGGTGAGCACTGTTCAGGTTGGGGTGGGAGTGGGGGGGTGAGCCCAGTTCAGGGTGGGGGAGGGGGGAGCCCTGTTCAGGGTGCGGGAGGGGGTGAGCCCTGTTCAGGGTGGGGGAGGGGGTGAGCCCTGTTCAGGGAGGGGGAGGGGGTGAGCCCTGTTCAGGGTGGGGGAGGGGGTGAGCCCTGTTCAGGGAGGGGGAGGGGGTGAGCCCTGTTCAGGGTGGGGGAGGGGGTGAGCCCTGTTCAGGGTGGGGGAGGGGGTGAGCCCTGTTCAGGGAGGGGGAGGGGGTGAGCCCTGTTCAGGGAGGGGGAGGAGGTGAGCCCTGTTCAGGGAGGGGGAGGGGGTGAGCTCTGTTCAGGGTGGGGGAGGGGTCAGCCCTGTTCAGGGAGGGGGTCAGCCCTGTTCAGGGTGGGGAGGGGGTGAGCCCTGTTCAGGGTGTGGGAGGGGGTGAGCCCTGTTCAGGGAGGGGGAGGGGGTGAGCCCTGTTCAGGGTGGGGGAGGGGGTGAGCCCTGTTCAGGGTGGGGGAGGGGGTGAGCCCTGTTCAGGGAGGGGGAGGGGGTGAGCCCTGTTCAGGGAGGGGGAGGAGGTGAGCCCTGTTCAGGGAGGGGGAGGGGGTGAGCTCTGTTCAGGGTGGGGGAGGGGTCAGCCCTGTTCAGGGAGGGGGTCAGCCCTGTTCAGGGTGGGGGAGGGGGTGAGCTCTGTTCAGGGTGGGGGAGGGGTCAGCCCTGTTCAGGGAGGGGGTCAGCCCTGTTCAGGGTGGGGGAGGGGGTGAGCCCTGTTCAGGGAGGGGGAGGGAGTGAGCCCTGTTCAGGGAGGGGGAGGAGGTGAGCCCTGTTCAGGGAGGGGGAGGGGGTGAGCTCTGTTCAGGGTGGGGGAGGGGTCAGCCCTGTTCAGGGAGGGGGTCAGCCCTGTTCAGGGTGGGGGAGGGGGTGAGCCCTGTTCAGGGTGTGGGAGGGGGTGAGCCCTGTTGAGGGTGAGGGAATGTTCAGGGTGGGGGAGGGGGTGAGCCCTGTTCAGGGTGGGGGAGGGGGTGAGCCCTGTTCAGGGTGAGGGAATGCTCAGGGTGGGGGAGGGGTGAGCCCTGTTCAGAGAGGGGGAGGGGTGAGCCCTGTTCAGGGTGGGGGAGGGGGTGAGCCCTGTTCAGGGTGAGGGAATGTTCAGGGTGGGGGAGGGGGTGAGCCCTGTTCAGGGTGGGGTTGGGGGGGGAGGGGGGAGCCCTGTTCAGGGTGGGGGAGGGGGTGAGCCCTGTTCAGCGTGGGGGAGGGGGTGAGCCCTGTTCAGGGAGGGGGAGGAGGTGAGCCCTGTTCAGGGAGGGGGAGGGGGTGAGCTCTGTTCAGGGTGGGGGAGGGGTCAGCCCTGTTCAGGGAGGGGGTCAGCCCTGTTCAGGGTGGGGGAGGTGGTGAGCCCTGTTCAGGGTGTGGGAGGGGGTGAGCCCTGTTGAGGGTGAGGGAATGTTCAGGGTGGGGGAGGGGGTGAGCCCTGTTCAGAGTGGGGGAGGGGTGAGCCCTGTTCAGGGTGGGGGAGGGGGTGAGCCCTGTTCAGCGTGGAGGAGGGGGTGAGCCCTGTTCAGGGTGAGGGAATGTTCAGGGTGGGGGAGGGAGTGAGCCCTGTTCAGAGTGGGGGAGGGGTGAGCCCTGTTCAGGGTGGGGGAGGGGGTGAGCCCTGTTCAGGGTGGGGGAGGGGGTGAGCCCTGTTCAGGGTGAGGGAATGTTCAGGGTGGGGGAGGGGGTGAGCCCTGTTCAGGGTGGGGGAAGGGGGGAGCCCTGTTCAGGGTGGGGGAGGGGTTGAGCCCTGTCCCTGTTGCCTTCCACACCAATCCCCCAACTGCAAAACTGGTGCCTTTTCTCCAACATTGCCCCAACTGCAACCCCGGTGCCCTCACCACCCATCCAACACCCCTCACCCCCCACACCACACCGAGATACCCTGGAGAACCAGTCCGGAGACGACACTGACTTCCTGTCACAGCTGTCTCCAACAGCCTTCAGCCTCTCAGACAACCTCAGTTGGGCATTTTAGTGAAGAGACTCCTGGGGCACCTCTGGTGCGGACCACACGGGTGCTGTGGTACATCAGGCAGAGGTAGGAATCCCCGGCGACAGACGATTGAAGGGCAGCACGACCCTAGTGACTAGCTGCGTCCAGACGGATCTCAGGCTTCTGGAATGGACAGTCCCATCAATAATGGAGATGCAGACACAGAGCCGGGGACTACATGAGGGGCTGTCACCAACCATCCACCGCCTGCAGGTGCAGTAGGGAGAGTCCACCCCAAGCCCCTGGCACTCTGCCCCCCACACCCCACCCCTGGCCCTGCCGTTACCCGGCATCCGGTGCTAGCGGTACGCTCTGCGGCCGCCTGCTGGCATCCTCCTGGAGGGGCTACAGTGGTCGCGTCCCCCTTGGGTGGGCTGCATGATGCCCCGCAGGCAGGTGGCATCTGGTTCTGTCTGTGGGGGCTGAGTGTGATCGGTGGGGTGGAGTGTGGGGGTGGGGCAACCATACGGTCAGTGTCATTCTGCGCACCCATCAGCCACGTTGGGCAGTCAGTGGGGTGTGCAGCAAGACGGCTGTCTTACAGGCTACGGCAGTGGCAGTCCATGCCTGGACACCTTGGTCCTGGGGTGGGAAATCGGGGCCCACGGTCACCCCCCCCCCCCCTTCACGCGGCCCTGGCAGACGCCACCTTCCTCCCCCCCTCCACCAGCCAGCCCTGTGGCAGGTCCGGCAACCCACAGTCACGCCTCTGGGAAGATGTCCTGCCTCCTCCTCTCTCCCTCAGCAGCCATGGCGCCTGTTTCTTGATTTTTAAAACCACAAGTGAAGCCCACCAACAGTAATTCCTCCTGATGGCGGCAGAGCATGGCGAAGGCCCCAGAGAATGGTCAGGTTCAGTAATGATTTTCCAATGGTGTTTACTGTAAGTGCAGAGTTGAATGCATTGACGCCGCTGTCGAAGCACCAGAGCATGGCATTCCGTCAGGCACCTTGCACTGGCCATGATTTTCACCTCATGTTCATGCGTGATTCTCCGCCCAATCGCGTTCCGCGATTCTGGCATCGCTGGACGCAGAATCCCACCCCATATTTTTCAGATTGACAAAAGTAGCAGCGAACTAACCCACACTCCACGGTTAGCTTTAGTCAGGACAAAATGTGCTCAGTATGAAAATGATGCGATCTCAAAAAAAAAGTTTTAGCAGCCTCAGGCTGTGGGAACTAGAAAAGTTATGCAACGTTGAGAACCTAAACTGAGGTGGTGAAGTTTTTATTCAGCTTTCATGGATCAGTGACTCATAGGTGATAACAACAATGAAAGCATGTTCTGGCTCCACTAGCCAAACCTAGTCAGCCAAATTATCTACAACCAGATTATAATGAACAAATTATTTTCAATGCAAACAAATTAACATTCCTCATCCTGGAGGTGGAATTGAACACACATATTAGAGTTGTAAACACACAGGGCCATCTTGAATCTTAAGAAGATTGAAAAAATAGTATGTGTAAAGCAGAAGGTCATTCATCTCGCAGACCCAACTAAGTCATCAAGCAGCAGGTCAATGGACACAGGCAAGGCTCCCGGAGTAATGGAGCCCAGTAGCGTCTGAGTAAGTGACTGGAGACTGTGGGAGAGAGAGTGCGAGGGCATTGGGGGCAAGAGAGTGTGGGAGGGCAGAGAGAGTGTGGGAGGGGCAGAGAGAGTGTGGGAGGGGCAGGGAGAATGTGGGAGGGGCAGAGAGTGTGGGAGGGGCAGAGAGAGTGTGGGCGAGGCAGAGTGTGGGAGGGGCAGAGAGAGTGTGTGAGGAGCAGAGAGAGTGTGGGAGGGCAGAGAGAGTGTGAGAGGGGCAGAGAGAGTATGGGAGGGGCAGGGAGAGTGTGGGAGGGGCAGAGAGAGTGTGGAGCAGAGAGAGTGTGTGAGGAGCAGAGAGAGTGTGCGAGGGCAGAGAGAGTGTGAGAGGGGCAGGGAGAGTGTGGGAGGGGCAGAGAGAGTGTGGAGCAGAGAGAGTGTGGGAGGGGCAGAGAGAGTGTGGGAGGGGCAGAGAGAGTGTGGGAGGGGCAAAGAGAGTGTGTGAGGAGCAGAGAGTGTGGGAGGGGCAGAGAGAGTGTGGGAGGGGCAGAGAGAGTGTGGGAGGGGCAGGGAGAGTGTGGGAGGGGCAGAGAGAGTGTGGAGCAGAGAGAGTGTGGAGCAGAGTGTGGGAGGGGCAGGGAGAGTGTGGGCGGGGCAGAGAGAGTGTGGGAGGGGCAGAGAGAGTGTGTGAGGAGCAGAGAGAGTGTGGGAGGGGCAGAGAGAGTGTGGGAGGGGCAGAGAGAGTGTGGGAGGAGCAGAGAGCGTGTGGGAGGAGCAGAGAGAGTGTGGGTGGGGCAGAGAGAGTGTGGGAGGGGCAGAGAGTGTGTGGGAGGGGCAGAGAGAGTGTGGGAGGAGCAGAGAGTGTGGGAGGGGCAGAGAGAGTGTGGGAGGAGCAGAGTGTGGGAGGGGCAGAGAGAGTGTGGGAGGGGCAGAGAGAGTGTGGGAGGAGCAGAGAGAGTGTGGGAGGGGCAGGGAGTGTGTGGGAGGAGCAGAGAGAGGGTGGGAGGGGCAGAGAGAGTGTGGGAGGGGCAGAGAGAGTGTGTGAGGAGCAGAGAGTGTGGGAGGGGCAGAGAGAGTGTGTGAGGGGCAGAGAGAGTGTGGGAGAGGCAGAGAGAGTGTGGGAGGGGCAGAGAGAGTGTGGGAGGGGCAGAGAGAGTGTGGGAGGAACAGAGAGCGTGTGGGAGGAGCAGAGAGAGTGTGGGTGGGGCAGAGAGAGTGTGGGAGGGGCAGAGAGTGTGTGGGAGGGGCAGAGAGAGTGGGAGGAGCAGAGAGTGTGGGAGGGGCAGAGAGAGTGTGGGAGGAGCAGAGTGTGGGAGGGGCAGAGAGTGTGTGGGAGGGGCAGAGTGTGGGAGGGGCAGAGAGAGTGTGGGAGGAGCAGAGAGAGTGTGGGGGGGCAGGGAGTGTGTGGGGGCAGAGAGAGCGTGGGAGGGGCAGAGAGAGTGTGGGAGGGGCAGAGAGAGTGTGTGAGGAGCAGAGAGTGTGGGAGGGGCAGAGAGAGTGTGGGAGGGGCAGAGAGAGTGTGTGAGGGGCAGAGAGAGTGTGGGAGGAGCAGAGAGAGTGTGGGTGGGGCAGAGAGAGTGTGGGAGGGGCCGAGAGAGTGTGGGAGGAGCAGAGAGAGTGTGGGTGGGGCAGAGAGAGTGTGGGAGGGGCAGAGAGAATGTGGGAGGAGCAGAGAGAGTGTGGGTGGGGCAGAGAGAGTGTGGGAGGGGCAGAGAGAGTGTGGGGGGGGGCAGAGAGAGTGGGGGGTAGTTGGGAGAGAGAGTATGGGAGGGGCTGAGAGAGTGTGTGAGGGGCAGAGAGAGTGTGGGGGAGTTGGGAGAGAGAGTGTTTTACTTTAATTCTTTAGCTGTGATGGCCTGAGAATGTGAGTGGTGGATAGTGTTTGTATTCCCTGTTGACAGCTTTACATGCAATATACAGCTCAGAAATAGGTCATTTGGCCCACCCCATCTATGTTGGTATTTATGTCCCATATCGGACCTCATCCCACTCTTCTTGATCACACTATCAGGATAACCTTCAGCTTCTTTCTTCCTCATGTGTTAATCAACTTTCTTGAACTTAACTATACTAGAATCATAGAATAGTTACAGCACAGAAGAGGCTATTCAGCACATTGTCATTATGTCAGTTCTCGGCAACAGAAACTCAACTATCCCCACTACTCCACCTTTTTTCCTGTAGCCCAGGAAAATCTTTTCTCTTCAGAAATTCATCCAGTTCCCTTTTGAAAACTGCAATTGAATCTCCACCACACACTCAGCAGTGCATTCCAGATCCAAACTACTTGTTGCTTAAAGAGGTTTTTCCTCATATCGCCTGTGGTTCTTGTTAGTCAGCTTTGAATTCTCAACCTTCTGCTGTTGGAAATAGTTGCTCCCACTTCACACTCACTAGACCCACATGATTTTAATTTTGACAAATCTCCTCTCAACCTTCTCTTCTCCAAGGAGAACAACCCCAGCTTCACCAATCTATCCACATAACTGGAGTCTCTCATCCTCGGAACCATTCTCGTAAATCTTTTCTGCACCCTTTCTAAAACCTTCACATCCTTCCCATTGAGACTGAGCCAGTGTTTTATGAAGGTTGATAACTTAATTGCTTTTGTACCCTGTGCCGCTGTGTGTAAAATGCAAGATTCAGTGTAATTTATTGACTGCTTTCTCAACCTAACCTGCAACCTTAAATAATTTATGCTCATTTACACCCAGATCCCTCTGCACCTGCATTCCTTTAGAATTTATTTTCCTTTATTTTCTATCACCTCTCCTCGTTCTTCTGAATAAAATAACACTTCTCCACATTAAATTTAATCTGCCATGTATCTGCCCGTTCCATGAAACCGTCGATGTCCTCTTGAAGTTTAGCACTACCCTCCTCAGTTCACAAGACTTCTAAGTCTTGAATCATTGTCAAATTTTGAAATTGTGCCTGTACACCCATTGTGGTACCCTCAATAACGACGCTTAGAGTGTAAACGGTAAAGAAGGCTTTAATAGACTAAGAACTATGCGAGAGCCGAGACATGTGCTAACTGCTGCACAGTCCACAAGGCAGCCCCTTTTTTATATGACTCACAGATGGGCGGAGCCAGAGGCAGAGTCCCCAGGGTTCCATGCCCGGTCTTAAAGGGGACATCAGCGTACATTATGACAAGGCAGTAACCGTTCATCACACCCATGTCTAGGTTATAAATATAAATCATAAAAAGCAGTGATTCTCTCCACTTACCACCTCCCAGTCAGATATCTTCTATAATTCATGCTTTTAATAGGATTTTGTAAAATGATTAAATATTGCACAATGAAATTCTAGTTACACAAAATGATTCAATGATTCAAAATACCACATGTTTTGAAATAAAATGCCTCCTGGCACTAATATTTTTCACTTAAAAAGCATAGTTTTACTGATGTTTGGTGACTCAAATGATTAATACATAGGAAAACAAGATATCAGTAGATTTAGAAATGATAGAGCCACCATGTTTTCTTATAGAGCTCCTGCATCCTACTACACCACTGCGAACAAGGATCTATCTATCTTCACCTCAAAAATATTCAGTGACGCCGCATCCACTGCCTCCTGAAGCAGAGAATTCCAAAGTTGCACAACCCTCTGAGAGAAAAATGTTCTCCTCATCATCTCAGTCCTAACAGAACCATCCCAAAATCCATAAAGTGTACTCCCGGATAGATTTTTTTGTTTTGGGAAGGTCGTTGATCTCTAGGGTGTAAGAAGTTGAGTACTCAGCCATAGCGGTTTCGGATCATGCCCCACATTGGGTGGACCTGGAATTAGGAGAGGAAAGGGAGCAAAGAACACTCCGGCGATTAGATGTGGGACTGATGGCGGATGAGGGAGTGTGTGCAAGAGTGCGGGGGTGTATTGAGAGATACCTGGAGGTCAATGACGACGGCGAGGTCCCTGTGGGAGTGGTATGGGAAGCACTAAAAGCGGTGGTCAGAGGAGAGCTGATCTCCATTGGGGCCCACAAAAGGAAAACAGAGGCCAAGGAAAGGGAAAGATTACTGGGGGAGATTTTAAGGGTGGATAGGGAATTTGCAGAGACCCCGGAGGAGGAATTGTACAGGGAGAGGAGACGACTCCAGACGGAATTTGACCTTCTGACCACCAGAAAGGCGGAGGTGCTGTGGAGGAAGGCACAGGGGAGGAGGTATGAATATGGGGAAAAGGCTAGTCGCCTGTTGGCTCATCAATTGCGAAAGAGGGCAGCAGCGAGGGAGATAGGAAGAATTAGAGACGAAAGGGGAGACACGGTGCGAAGGGCAGGAAAGATAAATGAGGTGTTCAAGACCTTCTATGAGGAACTGTATAGGTCTCAACCCCCAAAGGGAGAGGAGGGGATGCGGCAGTTCCTGGACCAATTGAGGTTCCCGAAAGTGGAGGAGCGGGGGGTGGTAGGCCTGGGGGCACCGATTGGGGTGGACGAGGTTATTAAGGGACTGGGAAGCATGCAAGCAGGGAAGGCCCCAGGACCAGACGGGTTCCCGGTGGAGTATTACAGAAAATATGTGGACTTGTTGGCCCCGTTGATGGTGAGGACGTTCAATGAGGCCAGGAAAGGGGGGACTCTACCCCCGACGATGTCGGAGGCGACGATATCGTTAATTTTGAAGAGGGATAAAGATCCGTTGCAGTGCGGGTCCTATAGACCCATTTCATTATTGAACGTGGACGCCAAATTGTTGGCAAAGGTACTGGCATCGAGGATAGAGGACTGTGTCCCGGGGGTGGTGCACGAAGACCAGACAGGGTTCGTAAAAGGGAGACAACTGAATGTTAACGTGCGACGACTATTAGGGGTGATAATGATGCCCCCAGTGGAGGGGGAGGCAGAGATAGTGGCGGCAATGGACGCAGAGAAGGCATTTGATAGGGTGGAGTGGGAGTATTTATGGGAAGTGTTAAGGAGGTTTGGGTTTGGGAACGGGTTTATTAGCTGGGTTAAACTTCTTTATGGGGCTCCAATGGCAAGCGTAGTTACAGGTCGACATAGATCGGAGTATTTCCGACTATATAGGGGAACAAGACAGGGATGCCCGCTGTCTCCATTGTTGTTCGCGTTGGCAATTGAACCTCTGGCCATGGCGTTGAGAGACTCCAGGAAATGGAGAGGGGTGATTAGAGGGGGAGAAGAACACCGAGTCTCGTTATACGCGGATGACCTATTGTTATACGTGTCGGACCCAGCGGGGGGGATGATAGAGGTTATGCGAATTTTGAGGGGGTTCGGGGATTTCTCGGGGTATAGGCTAAACATGGGGAAGAGTGAATTATTTGTGATACATCCAGGGGACCAGAGTAGAGAGATAGAAGGCTTGCCTCTAAGAAAAGTGGAAAGAAACTTCCGATACCTGGGGATTCAGATCGCTCGGAGCTGGGGAACCTTGCACAAACTTAATCTGACACGGTTGGTTGAACAAATGGAGGAGGACTTCAAGAGGTGGGACATGCAGCCTCTATCGCTGGCGGGCAGGGTGCAAGCAATTAAGATGATGGTCCTCCCGAGGTTCTTATTTGTATTTCAATGTCTCCCTATACTAATCACCAAGACCTTTTTTAATAAAATAGACAGGAGCATCACGAGCTTCGTGTGGGCAGGGAAAGTTCCGAGAGTAAGGAGGGGGTTCCTTCAGCGTAGTAGGGACAGAGGAGGATTGGCACTACCGAACTTGGGCGATTACTATTGGGCCGCCAATGTGGCAATGATACGTAAATGGATGATGGAGGGTGAGGGAGCGGCGTGGAAAAGACTGGAGAGAAAGTCCTGTAAAGGGACGAGTTTAGAGGCGCTGGTGACGGCGCCGCTACCGATCTCACCTAAAAAGTTTACCACGAACCCGGTGGTGGCGGCAACATTGAATATCTGGGGACAGAGGAGGCGACAGAGAGGGGTGCGGGGAGCCCTGGTGGGGTCCCCAATCAGGAACAACCATAGGTTCGCCCCAGGAAGAATGGATGGAGGATTTCAGAGCTGGTACCAGTTGGGAATTAGGAGGGTGGGAGATTTATTTATAGATGGGACTTTTGCGAGCTTGGGAGCATTGGAGGAAAAGTATAAGTTGCCCCGGGGAAATTTCTTGAGATATATGCAGGTGAGGGCGTTTACTAGACAACAGGTGAGGGAATTTCCGTTGCTCCCGACACAGGGGATACAGGACAGGGTGCTTTCAGGGGTGTGGGTCGGAGAGGGCAAGGTGTCAGAGATTTACCGAGAGATGAGGGAAGAGGGGGAGGAGTCGGTGGGCGAACTAAAAGGAAAGTGGGAAGAAGAACTAGGGGAGGAGATAGAGGAGGGTATGTGGGCTGATGCCCTAAGCAGGGTAAATTCCTCTTCCTCATGCGCCAGGCTTTGCCTGATTCACTTTAAGGTGCTACATAGAGCACACATAACGGGAGCAAGATTGAGCAGGTTCTTTGGAGTGGAGGACAAATGTAGGAGGTGTGGCGGGAGCCCGGCAAACCACGCACATATGTTTTGGGCGTGTCCGGCACTGGAAGGGTATTGGAAGGGAGTGACGGGAGTGATTTCGCGGGTGGTGAAGGCCCGGGTCAAACCAGGCTGGGGGTTAGCTCTATTTGGAGTTGCGGAAGAGCCAGGAGTGCAGGAGGCGAAAGAGGCCGGCGTTGTGGCCTTTGCGTCCCGAGTAGCCCGGCGCAGGATCCTACTCATGTGGAAGGAGGCGAAACCCCCCGGACTGGAGGCCTGGGTAAATGATATGGCGGGGTTCATTAAACTGGAGCAGATAAAGTTTGCCCTGAGAGGATCGGCTCAAGGGTTCACCAGGCGGTGGCAGCCATTTCTCGACTACAAACAAAGAACAAAGAACAAAGAAATGTACAGCACAGGAACATACCTAGGGGAACGTTAGAGGGAAGACAGATGACCAGCAGCAGCAACCCAGGGGGAAGGGGGGGGGTGGTTTAGTTTAGTTTAGGTCAAAGATAAAGGGGTTTTGTTACTTGTGTATTGTTAAAAATTTCTGTATTGTTATTGTTGCGTTTGCTTTGTAAGAGGGGAAAAATTGTTGTTTGGGAACAAAATTTCAATAAAACATATTTTTTTTAAAAAAGAACCATCCCAAAACAGTGGCCCCTCGTTCTGGACTCACCCACATGAGGGAATACCCTGATCAAGACTGTTCAGGTTCTTATACACTTCAATCAAGTCACCCCTCAATCTTCTGAACTCCAGTGGAAACAGACCCAGTCTGTCCAACCTTTTCTCATAAGACAACCCACTCATTCTAGGCACCAATCTAGTAAACCTCCTCTGAACTGGCTCCAACACATTTACATCCTTCCTTAAATAACGAGACCAAAACTGGTTCGTCTCTCTGGGTCTGATCGAACGGATTTGTTGCATCCAACTCAGGACATGACGAAGCAGTTAAATGTCGCGAGGGACCACTCAAGATTTACGACACTTGGGATGCCCCATTAGATGTAACAAGATCTCCCGAGACGTCGCAATCTGGATCTTGCCCTCACTGGGCGGGATGCAGATTTGCATATTTAAGCAGGTAGACTCGCTTAAATACGTCGGCACCTGATGCTCCCAAGGCCTGGGATTGAATGCCTGTGCCTGGGAGACCACCATGGCGCCATTTAGCAGTGGTCCACATAAATGCGTAATGGCACCTGCGAGGGGTCACTCAGGCCATCTGAGGCAGCAGGTGAGCGGGTTCTGGGCAAGGTGATACCCTGGCACTCCCGCTGGCATGTGTGCACTGCCACCTGGGCACCCTGGCTTGGCCACTGCCAGGGCGACAGGCTGGCAGTGCCAAGGTGCTCAGATGCCAGGTTGTCATTGCCAGGGATCAGGCCCGGGTATGTTGGGAGTGAGGGAAGGGGGGGGGGGGGGGTGGGGGGGGGGTCCAGAGGCCGCGGGATGGGGCATCCAAGGGGGACCCAGAGATCGGGGAGACATTTAAAAATGACACCTCAATCTCTTCCTGCACTGACGAGCTGAGCTGCAGGTAAGTGTGGCCTCGGCAGGGCACTCCTCACAGAGGCTGAAAAAAAAGTATCCCATTTGATAGTGGGGTGGTTAAATGTGCCCCAAACGGTACTGTTTTTTCCCTGTTAAATCGTGCCCTCCCTCGCGCAAAGGGAGGATGGGGGGAGAGGGGTGGTGAGGTGCAATTTGAAGGGATATGCTAATGTACGGCGTAGATGATGATCTACCACTGACACCGGTCAGTCATGTGTCAGAGACTCTCAAGAGTAGTTGAAACCATGCCTAGAAGCAACATGCCTAGTCTGTAACCTGTTTTGATGTAGTACAAATAAACAAGTATTGAGCAGAAACCAGAGTATATCTACAGTCGGTATATGAGCCAAGTCCCACGCCTAGAGTCCAAAGTAGAAGAACACAGTCTGATGTCAGTAGTGGGGAAAATTCTAGAATCCATCATCAAAGATTTTATAGCAGAGCACTTTGAAAACAGTGGCAGGATTGGACACAGTCAGCATGGATTTACGAAGTGGAAATCATGCTTGACAAATCTACTGGAATTCTTCGAGGATGTAGTAACTAGTAGAATTGATGCCAAAGAAAGTAGTACATACATTCCCCAAACAGAAACCATGGCTTAATCGGGAGATTGACTCCCTACTGAAGGACAGGTCTGATGCGTTCAAGTAATGCGACCGTGACCTATACAAGAAATCCAGGTACAACCTCCACAAAGTCATCAAGGATGCCAAGAGAGAATATCAGACCAAGCTAGAGTCACAGACTAACGTCACGGACTCTCGTCGGTTGTGGCAAGGCTTTTGTTATGGATCAGGGTTTAGAGAACTCCAAAGTGTATCATGGAGTTTCATGGAGTTCACCTGACCCACAACTTTTAATAGATTGTGGTATGGGGAGCACACGGCCCACTCTGCAAGTGTGGTACTTCAGAGAGAGAAAAGTGACCACGACACCACACAACCCTGCCATGGCAATCTCTGCAAGACGTGCCAGATCATCGACATGGATACCACCATTACACGTGAGAACACCACCCACCAGGTACGCGGTACATACTCATGCGACTCGGCCAACGTTGTCTACCTCATACGCTGCAGGGAAGGATGTCCCAAAGCATGGTACATTGGCGAGACCATACAGACGCTACGACAACGAATGAATGGACATCGCGCGACAATCACCAGGCAGGAATGTTCCCTTCCAGTCGGGGAACACTTCAGCAGTCAAGGGCATTCAGCCTCTGATCTCCGGGTAAGCGTTCTCCAAGGCGGCCTTCAGGACGCGCGACAACGCAGAATCGCCGAGCAGAAACTTATAGCCAAGTTCCGCACACATGAGTGCGGCCTCAACCGGGACCTGGGATTCATGTCGCATTACATTCATCCCCCACCATCTGGCCTGCGAAATCCTACCAACTGTCCTGGCTTGACACAATTCACACCTCTTTAATCTGGGGTTACCCCATCTCTGGATCTGTAAAGGTTGATCACCTGCTAATGCTCGCATCCCAAGCATTGTCTGGCATCTTTGAATCTGTCTATATATATATGTTTCTGGAACATACCTCTTCATTCACCTGAAGAAGGAGCAGCGCTCCGAAAGCTAGTGATATCAAAACAAACCTGTTAGACTTTAACCTGGTGTTGTAAGACTTCTTACTGTGCTCACCCCAGTCCAACGCCAGCATCTCCACATCTTGGGAAAGCAGGCAGCATAATCAATGACTCATCCCACCCTGCTTACTCACTCTTACAACATCTACCATCAGGCAGAAGATACAAAAGTCTGAGAACACGCACGAGTAGATTCAAAAACGGCTTCTTCCCCACTGTTACCAGACTCCTAAACGACCCTCTTATAGACTGATGGACTTATGGACTGATCTGATCACTTCACACATCTTCTCTACTGAGTAGTACTACACTCCTGTAGCTTCACCCAATGCTTGAGGCTATGTATTTACATTGTGTATTTTATGTTTGCCCTATTGTGTATTTTCTTTTTATGTACAGAATGATCTGCCTGAACTGTACACAGAACAATACTTTTCACTGCACCTCAGTACACGTGACAATAAACCAATCCAATCCAGTGAAGGAGAGCCAGTGGATGTGGTGCATTTGGACTTTCAGAAGGCTTTTGACAAAGTCCCGCATAAAAGATTAGCGTGTAAAATTAAAGCGCATGGGATTGGGTGTCATGTATTGAGATGGATAGAAAACTGGATGGCAGAGAGGAAACAAAGAGTAGGAATTAATGGGTCATTTTCAAATTAGTAGGCAGTGACTACTGGGGTACCGCAGGGATCGGTGCTAGGACCCCGGCTATTCACAGCATATATTAATGATTTAGATGAGGGAACAAAATGTAATTTCTCCAAATTTGCAAATTACACCAAGTTGGGTGGGAGGGTGAGCTGTGAAGAGGATGCAGAGATCTTTCAGTGTGACTTGGACAAGTTGAGTGAGTGGGCAAATGAGTGGTAGATGCAATATAATGGGGATAAATGTGAGGTTATCCGCTTTGGTAGCAAAAACAAGAAAGCAGATTATTGTCTGAATGCCCATAAATTAGGAGAAGAGAATGTGCAACAAGACCCGGGTGTCCTCTGACACCAGTCACTGAAGGTAAGCAGGTAGAGCCGGTGGTAAAAGAGGCAAATGGTATGCTGGCCTTGAGGATTCGAGTATAGGAGCAGGGATGTAATGCTGCAATTATACAGGGCCTTGGTGAGGCCACACCTGGAATATTGTGTGCAGTTTTGGTCTCCTTATCTGAAAAAGGGCATTCTAGTTATAGAGGAGTGCAGTGAAGGTTTACCGGACTGATTCCTGGGATGGCGGGACTGACGTACGAGGAGAGATTGAATCGGTTAGGATTGTATTCGCTAGAGTTCAGAAGAATGGGGGGCAATCTCATAAAAACCAATAAAATTCTAACAGGACTGGACAGGGTAGATGCATGAAGGATGTTCCCGATGGTGGGTGTGTCCAGAACCAGGGAGCACCGTCTGAGGATACGGGGTAGATCGTTTAGGACAGAGATGACGAAAGATTTCTTCACCCAGAGAGTGGTGAGCCTGTGGAATTCGTTATAGAATTTACAGTGCAGAAGGAGGCCATTCGGCCCATCAAGTCTGCACCGGCTCTTGGAAAGAGCACCTTACCCAAGGTCAACACCTCCACCTCATCCCCATAACCCCCATCCAACACTAAGGACAATTTATCATGGCCAATCCACCTAACCTGCACATCTTTGGACTGTGGGAGGAAACCAGAGCACCCGGAGGAAACCCACGCACACACGGGGAGGATGTGCCGACTCCGCACAGACAGTGACCCAAGCCGGAATCGAACCTGGAACCCTGGAGCTGTGAAGCAATTGTGCTACCACAATGCTACCATCCTGCCCCTTGCTACCGTGTTACCACAGGAAGTAGTTGAGTCCAAAACTTTTTCACCCAAAGGGTTGTGAACCTATGGAATTCCCTGCCCAGTGAAGCAGTTGAGGCTCCTTCATTAAATGCTTTCAAGATAAAGATAGATGGTTATTTGAATAAAGGAATAAAGGGTTATGGTGTTCGGGTGGGAAAGTGGAGCTGAGTCCACAAAAGATCAGCCATGATCTCATTGAAGAGCCAGATGGCCTACTCCTGCTCCTAGTTCTTATGTTCTCACGGCGCCGACGACCCGGGTTCAATCCTGGCTCTGGGTCACTGTTTGTATGGAGTTTGCACATTCTCCCCGTGTCTGCATGGGTCTCACACCCACAACCCAAAATATGCGCAGGGTAGGAAGATTGGCCACACTAAGTTGTCCCTTAATTGGAAAAAAAAGAATTGGGTACTCTAAATTTTTTTTTTCATAAATAAGAATTAGAGCGGTTACATAAATAGAGACTATTATGAGATATGCACGTACCTACAAACAAGTGTACTCCAAAATGCTGAATAATGCATCAAAATAAAAGTTAAAAACACAAACATAGACCTTTAAGAAAATAACTGCAATAATTTCAGCACTCACATCACCCTTCATAAAATCCGTTCGTGAGTGAGGAGAAGAAGGCTTTGATTTATTTTTGGTTCTCTGTAACTTTCTTCAGTCTTTCGACTCTGACCTCTTGTATCTACTTTTGCCTTATCAATGACAACTGTGCCTTCAGTGTCTCGGTATTACACTTTAAATTCCTTCCCTAACCCTCTAAGCCTCTGTCTTCTTTAAAACCAACATCTTTGACCAAACTTTCTATGTTGTCTTTACACCAGTCCATTTCTGTCTGATTACACTTCTTTGGACCACTTTAGAATGGTTTCCTGCAACAATGTAAATCAATGAAAGTTGTTCTGCCATTGATACTGAGATACCAAGAATTGTTCGAACCAAAGTTTGGAGAAAATGACTTCAAACTTACTCCTCTGTCTCGATCAGCTGTACAGTTCCAGCAGTTTCTTATTTTATTTCAGATTGTCGGAATTTGCAGAGTTTAACTTGAATTCTGCAAGTTAAATTTCCATTTCGACTAAATGGGATCCTGGTCGAGCATTCCATCTATTTTCATTGAAAACACATCTACAAAAGGGACTGAAGTTTATACTTAGTCAGGTTTCAATGCCTGGAGATTGCTTTCTCAGTTTCTTTTCATCTTTTTCTTGAAAAGTGAAAACCAGTGGCCTTGACATTAAGAACTGATTCCATCAAAATAGGCCATACAGACTGAATAGATTAGTATCCTGATTCTTCAATAACCTTTCATTTCAAAACAGCACACAATTTCTACAGGAGATCAAGTACAAAATGGAACAATGCATCATCAATTTAAATGAAAACATTGTAGATGCTTAAAATTCATTTATCATAGATGTCTTTTGACTATGTTGCACCACAAACAAATATTGAATCACCTTATATGACTAAGTCTTCAATTTTCCTTTCCAATGTCTTTGCTGGATTGTCTGCTTATGCTGACGTAAACTTCTATCACTCTGCTAACAGAATGTTGATGTAATATTTACTGCAGCATATTTACAATACGTTTTTGTAAAGTAGTAACTAAACATTCAACACTGAGATTTCACTGGTGGATGCCCGAGGGAGGGCCGACAGAGGCGAGGGACGTGAGCTGGAGGCTGGCCGCAGAAGGGTGATGGCTGATCGACGTGGGGGGGGGTGGTATTCGGCAATTGCTGTGTCGGACCATGCCCCACATTGGGTGGATTTACGAGTGAGCAAGGAGGGCGGTCAGCACCCGCAATGGAGATTGGACGTGGGGCTGTTGGCGGATGAGGGGGTGCGTAGGCGGGTGAGGGAGTCCATCCAGAACTATCTGGAAATAAATGACGGGGGAGGTCTCGGAAGGTTTGCAAGTGCTGAAGGCAGTGGTTAGCGGGGAGCTAATCTCGATAAGGGCCCATAGGAAAACGGTGGAGCGGATATTCAGAGGCCCAGGAGGCAGGGTTATTGAAGGAGCGGCAGAAGCTACATGGAGTTTGGTCTTTTATCTACAGGGAAGGCGGTGGAGCAATTGAGGAAGGCGAGGGGGGCGATGTACGAGTATGGAGAAACGGCCAGCAGGATGCTTGCACGCCAGCTGAGGAAAAGGGAGGCAGCCAGGGAGATAGGGAGAGTGAAGGACAGAGGAGGGAACACGGTCTTGGACCCAGCAGGGGTGAACGGGGTGTTTAAGGAGTTTTATAGCCGGCTATACGAGTCGGAACCCCCAGCTGGGGTTGAGGGGATGAGGCAGTTCCTGGGTGGGCTGGAGTTTCCGAGGGTGGAGGAAGGGTAGGTGGAGGGGTTGGGAGCCCTGATTGGAATTGAAGAAATAGCAGAGGGGCTGGAGGCCATGCAGTTGGGTAAGGCCCCGGGACCGGAAGGTACCCAGTGGAATTCTACAAGTAGTTCTCTGAGGTGCTGGGCCCGCTGCTTGTGCGGGCATTTAATTAGGCAAGGGAACGGGGTGTCATTCCCCCAACAATGTCGCAGGCCTCGATCTCACTGATCCTGAAGCGGGAGAAGGACCCAGAGTTATGCGGGTCACACAGGCCAATCTCCCTGTTGAATGTTGATGCAAAACTGTTGGCTAAAATCTTGGCCTCAAGGATAGAAGACTGTGTCCCGGAGGTGATAGGGGAAGACGAGACGGGGTTTGTTAAGGGCAGGCAGCTAACGGCCAACGCCAGAAGGCTCTTAAATGTTATCATGATGCCCTCAAAGGGGAGGGAGGTGGAGGTAGTGGTTGCGATGGACGCGGAAAAGACCTTTGACCAGGTGCAGTGGAATTATTTGTGGGAGGTGTAGGACGGTTCGGGTTTGGGCAGGGCTTCACTGACTGGGTTCGGCTGCTGTACCAGGCACCAGTAGCAAGTGTACAAACAAATCGGCTAATGTTGGGCTATTTTAAGCTGCAACGAGGGACAAGGGAAGGGTGCCCCCTCTCCCCACTGTTGTTTATTCTGGCCATAGAGCCACTGGCGATAGCGCTAAGAGCATCTAGGGACTGGAAGGGGAGGGGGGTGGAACAGGGTCTCGCTGTACACTGACAACCTGCTCTTGTATATTTCTGACCCGTTAGGGGGGATGGGGGAGATTATGCGGATCTTAGGAGAATTTGGCCGGTTTTCAGGGTATAAATTGAATATCGGCAAAAGTGAGATATTTGCGATCCAGACAAGGGGGCAGGAGAGGAGACTGGGAGAGCTGTCGTTTAGTGTGGTGGGAGAGATTCCGCTATTTGGCGATCCAGGTGGCACAGGAATGGGAGACATTAAATAAGCTAAACCTGACCCGGCTAGTAGAACAAATGAAGGAGGATTTTAGAAGGTGGGACATGCTCCCGCTGACACTGGCGGGGAGGGTACAGACCGTGAAAATGACGGTCCTCCCCAGATCTCTGTTTGTTTTCCACTGCCTCCCCATCTTTATCCCGAGAGCCTTTTTAAACGGGTAAACAAGGTGATCTTGGGTTTTGTGTGGGCGGGTAAAACCCCGCGAGTGAAGAAAGTGTTGCTGGAGCGTAGTCGAGGGGAGGGTGGGCTGGCGCTGCCGAACTTTAGCGACTATTACTAAGCGGCAAATATAGCCATGATTAGGAAGTGGGTAGTGGGGGGGTGGGGAGGGTGGTACTCCACAAGCCCGGTGGTAGTGGCGGCCCTGAGAGTCTGGGGGCAGTGGAGGAAGCACATGAGAGTGGAGGGAGCATTGGTCTGGGCTCCAATTTGTAACAATCATCGGTTTGCACCAGGAAGGCTGGATGGGGGGTTTCGGAGGTGGCAGAGACCTGGGATCGAGAGGATGGGGGATTTATTCATAGATGGGAGCTTCCCCTGTTTGAAGGATTTAGAGGAGAAATTTGAATTGCCAGCAGGAAACGGATTCAGGTATCTGCAGGCACTGGATTTTATATGAAGGCAGGTTTCGATCTTTCCGCTCCTACCGCCACGGGGGATACAGGACAGGGTGGTTTCTAGAACGGGGGTGGGGTAGGGGAAGGTATCGGATATCTGCAAAGAACTCATGGAGTCGGAGGTAACTCAGACAGAGGAGCTAAAGGGCAAATGGGAAGATGAGCTAGGGGGAGAGATAGAGGCAGGTCTGTGGGCGGATGCCTTGAGTAGTCAATACGTCCTCATCATGTGCCAGGCTCAGCCTGATACAATTTAAGGTAGTTCACCGGGCACACATGACGGTGGCCCAGATGAGCAAGTTTTTTGGGGTAGAGGACAGGTGTGCGAGGGGGCCAGCAAATCATGTCCACATGTTTTGGGCATGTCCGAAGCTTAGGGGATTCTGGCAGGATTTTGCAGATGTCATGTCCACGGTGCTGAAAATGCGGGTGGTGCCGAGTCCAGAGGTGGCGATTTTTAGAGTGTCGGAAGATCTGGGAGTCCAGGGGGCGAGAGAGGCCGATGTCTTGGCCTTTGCCTCCCTGGTAGCCCGGAGACGGATATTGCTAGTGTGGAGGGACTCGAAGTCCCTGAAATCAGAGACCTGGGTTAGCGACATGGCTGGGTTTCTCAGTCTTGAGAAAATCAAGTTCACCCTAAGAGGGTCAATGCTAGGGTTCGTTCAGAGGTGGCAGCCGTTTGTCGACTTCTTCGGGGGAAATTAACAGTCAGCAGAGGCAAAAAATTTAAAAGGGGAGGGGGCGGGGAGTTAGGCTATTTTCTGTTTAGGGGAGGAGGGACTTGTTAGGGAGGGAGATGATTTATGCTATATGTTTATATTTGGATTTGCATTGATTACTGTTGTTGTTACTGTTATTATTATAAAATTAAAAATACCTTAATAAAATGTTTTTTTTTTAAATTACTGTTGACCACAAAAGCTTTAAATGGCTTTAAAACATAAAGCCACGAGTAGATATCAACTTTTACTTCTGGAAATAAAAGATGCGGTCACCATGAAAAGCAAAGTGAGCTCTGCACTCAATAACAGATGAAAACATACCTGTTGCATTTACTGTGTGCATTCCTGTTCCCATTCTCCAGTCTCTCCCATCCACTCTCCATCCTCTGTTAGCCAACACATCTGCTACTTCCAACAAAATTCCTCCAAATAGTTCTTCTTCTTTCTTCCTTGAAGGTATCACTCCTTTCTTAACACCTTGATTTATTTTTTCCACCAGCACTTTCTGACACTTTCCCCTGCAGGTTACAGGAGATGCAACATTGCCTATTCACACTCTTTCTTGTGAGACAGCGCTTTGTGTGTACTTCCTCCGTGCTCTTTCACAGTGACAATGCTCTGTGACAGGACTGCCAACACACAAAGTATCTCTATGACCAGCAACATTCTCCTGTATGCCACCTCACCAAAATCCTCATATAAGGCCCATGCAGAAGAACTAATCTGTGACTTGACCCTCACCAGTTGGGGAGCCAGCACTTGGGCTGCCCTTTTCCCCCTCGCCCAACAACTTTCAAGAAGTTTAATGCTATGTAGGACAAAGCAATCCAGTTGATTGGCATCCCATTCATCACTTTAAAACTTTCACGCCCTCCACCAACACGCATACTGGCAGCAGTTCTTACCATCTACAAGATACACTGAAACACCTCACCAAGGGTCCTTCAGCAGTAACTTCCAACCTTCAGATCACTACCACCCAGAAGGACAAGCAACACCACCATCTGCAAATTCCCCTTTCAATCACACAGAATCCAGACTTGGAGCTTTATCATTGTTCCTGCGCCATTGTTGTGTCAAAATCCTGGAATTCTCTCATTGACAGTACTGCGGGTATACCGATACAAAGACTGCAAGTGGTTCAGGGAGGTGGCTCACCTTCTCGGGGGCAATTAGGAATAGGCCAGCGAAGCTCAAATCCCCATGGATAAATATTTTTTTTAATGTTAGTGACTGCAATTTGTGTTGCAATTTGTTTGGCTGATGTGCCTGTCATTGCTGAATAGCTGTAAGTATGTAGAAAGTGCAAGGTGTGTGAGAGTGAGGTACAGTATATGACTGTAAGACATGAGTCCTGATTGGTAGAGATTTCTAATGTGTGAGTTATGGGGTGCAGTGGTTAAGCAGTGTTGGAGGGTAGGTGCTGTGGTGAGTAAAAGTCACTGGAAGTTGCATGTACTGACTGACCTTGATCGCTCGTAAGAGGACACAACTTTTTCCAGCACTGCAGCCAGGTTCTTAAGGTTAGAGTCCTGGGATTCACTTCCGTAGTCACCTGTACACATTCTCTTCTCATTTCCTGCTTAAACATGACCTTTCCTAATTTTGATAAATGTCTCCAGCACTCCAGCAGAGAACCTGGGAGCCCTCTTTCTTCCTGTTGCTCCATTGCTAGTGTTACTCCTTCCCTCAAAGCCTTTCATTAACACTTTGACCAGCTGCTGCAGCCTGACTGGACCTCTCTTTGAGAAGTTCAGGCTAGCTGTAAGTTGTATTAACTACCCCGGCTGAGCTTACATGGAATTTTGTGATGGGCTGAATGCTGCAATCATTGAGATGAACTGGCTGCATAAACCTATGTGCTGCCTGCAACGCCTTCACCGGGGATGGGTAATTGAGCATTGCTATCTTCAGGCTCATTAAAGAACCTAACCAAATTATTAGCCTCTTTTACCTTGGAATGATTTTGGCACAAACATTTCCTGGGGTATGTTTCCAAGGACACAGTAGTCTCCCTGTATCTCACCCAAGCATCCATTTTTCAAATGTAAGCCTAGGCAGGTTGTTATAATCCCCTTTTGGGGCCAGGGACTGTGCTCCAGCTGAGTATGAACTCCCCTGGTAAGTGGGGGCAGGCTTTCCCCTTAACAAGGGAAATCCACACAGTATAAAAACGCTGACCTGGCAGCAGGTCAGGGAAGATGGCCCTTCGGGGAGAGGATTTATAATTCGTAGTTTTGTGCACACAGTAATAAACCTGTCATTTATTTCTCCCCTACCGTGTCTCCCTGTCATCTCTCCCATTCGGGATCTACTGTAACACCACCCGGACCGCGGATCCCACATGCCGACCCATTGAGCCGCCTACCTTACTCCACAAGAACACCGTCAATGACCTCCGCAGCGTAAGTATTAACGGCCCTCCACTTTATGGATTCTTTGCCGGTTGTGGTAGTATGCATTAGGGGTCATGTGGCACTGTGAAGCCATGATGTCATTGGCTGACAGGTCCCGGGTCCTGGTTGGACGTTGACCTCTAGCTCCGCCCTGAAAGCGGAGTATAAGTACCTGGAGTCCTCCCCCGCAGGCAGTCTACTACCGAACTGCGGGGGAACAGTCACGCTTAATAAAGCCTCATCGACTTCACTCTATTCGTCTCTCGGAGTCTTAGTGCGCTACAATTTATTAAGCGTGACTAAAAAGGACTATGGAGCTCAGGATCATCCCGGAATGCCTGAGGATCAGCCCCCACGCAGTGAACGCGGCAGCAGCTTTCAAGCACTGGCAGACTTGCTTTGAGGCCTACCTCAGAACGGCCACCGGCCGGGTCACAGAAGACCAAAAACTACAGGTCCTGCACTCGAGGTTAAGCACGGAGATTTTCTCTTTCATCGAAGACGCAGAGGATTTCCAGACGGCGTTCGCAGCACTAAAAAGTCTCTATGTCCGCCCAGTAAACCAGATCTACGCTCGCTATCAACTCGCAACGAGACGGCAAAGTCCCGGAGAATCAATAGATGAATTCTACGCCGCGCTACTAATTTTGGGACGAGCCTGCAGCTGCCCGTCGGTTGACGCAAATGAACACACGGACATGTTAATGCGCGATGCTTTTGTGGCAGGTATGAACTCCTCCCAAATCCGCCAAAGACTTCTAGAAAAAGAGTCGCTAGGACTCTTAGAGGCACGGGCCCTAGCAGCCTCCCTAGACGTGGCCGCGCGAAATACCCGCGCCGAAGGCCCCGACCGCGGGGCAGCCCATTGGGCTCCGTACGTACCCGTCGCGACAAACCCACCCCCCCCCCACCCGGACACCCCACAGGCTTGCGCGGTCCAAACGCCAAGTCGCACCGGGGGCGCCCGCTGCTATTTCTGCGGCCAGGCGAAACACCCCCGGCAGCGCTGCCCGGCCTGCGCAGCGATCTGCAAGAGCTGCGGGAAAAAGGGCCATTTTGCGGTGGTGTGCCGGTCCCGCGAGGTCGCCGCTGTCCCGGGAGAACAGGGAGCCCTGCACGCCGCTTACGCTCCCCAACCCCCCCTGCGCCCCATGTACGACCCGCAGGCGCAGCCACTCTGGGTCCCGACCACCGCCGTCCCGGGAGAACAGGGAGCCTGCACGCCGCTTACGCTCCTCAACCCACCCCCCGCGCCCCATGTATGACCCGCCGGCGCTACCACTTTGGGTCCCAACCACCGCTCTCCCCGGAGAAGAGGGAGTTCTGCGCGGCTCTAACGCCCCCCAAACCCCCCCCCCCGCGCCCCACGTATGACCCGCCGGCGCTACCAATTGGGGTCCCGACCACCGCTGTCCCCAGAGATGAGGGAGCCCCGCGCGTTCCTAACGCTCCCCAAACCCCCCAGCGCCCCATGTGCGACCCGCAGGCGCAGCCATTTTGGGTCCCGGCCACCACGAGGGGTGGAAGGGCGCCGCCATCTTGGACCACCCCAGACCTGTACGACGCATGGGGGCGGCCATTTTGTCCACCCCGGCCGCCATCTTGTGACCCCCCAGCCATGTGCGATGCATGGGGGCAGCCATTTAGTTCAACCCCGACGCCATCTTGGACGGCAACAACGGACCCCAGTGTCAACGGCTCCACGGGGTTCGAAGAAGACGCTCAACTACTACAACCACGTCTCGCTTCAATAACGCTGGACCAAGCTCACCCCGGACACTCCAGACGACGACGACAACGGTGCTGATAAACGGGCACGAGACACCATGCCTAGTCGACTCCGGGAGCACGGAGAGCTTTATCCACCCCGACACGGTAAGACGCTGTTCTTTGACCACCCATCCCAGCGCACAAAAGAGTTCCCTAGCTGCAGGATCCCACTCCGTACAGATCAAAGGTTTCTGCATAGTTACCCTAACGGTGCAGGGGAGGGAGTTCAAAAACTACAGGCTCTCCGTCCTTCCCCAACTCTGCGCCCCCACATTACTGGGATTAGACTTCCAGTGCAATCTACAGAGCCTTACCTTCAAATTCGGCGACCCAATACCCCCGCTCACTATCTGCGGCCTCGCAACCCTCAAGGTGCAACCCCCGTCCTTGTTTGCAAACCTCACCCCGGATTGCAAACCCGTCGCCACTAGGAGCAGACGGTACAGCGCCCAGGACCGGACCTTCATTCGGTCCGAAGTCCAGCGGCTACTAAAGGAAGGCATAATCCAGGCCAGCAATAGTCCCTGGAGAGCACAGGTGGTAGTAGTAAAGACAGGGGAGAAACAAAGGATGGTCATAGACTATAGCCAGACCATCAACAGGTACACACAACTAGACGCGTACCCTCTCCCCCGCATATCCGACATGGTCAATCGGATTGCCCAATATAAAGTCTTCTCCACCGTGGACCTCAAGTCCGCCTACCATCAGCTCCCCATCCGCCCAAGTGACCGCAAGTACACAGCCTTCGAGGCAGACGGGCGATTATACCATTTCCTAAGGGTCCCATCTGGCGTCACAAACGGGGTCTCGGTCTTCCAACGAGAGATGGACCGAATGGTTGATCAACACGGTTTGCAGGCCACGTTCCCGTATCTCGACAATGTAACCATCTGCGGCCACGATCAGCAGGACCACGACGCCAACCTCCAAAAATTCCTCCAGACCGCTAAAGCCTTGAACCTCACGTACAACGAGGACAAGTGCGTTTTTAGCACCAACCGGCTAGCCATCCTGGGCTACGTAGTGCGCAATGGGATAATAGGCCCCGACCCCGAACGTATGCGCGCCCTCATGGAATTTCCCCTCCCGCACTGCTCAAAAGCCCTGAAACGCTGCCTGGGGTTCTTTTCATACTACGCCCAGTGGGTCCCCCAGTACGCAGACAAGGCCCGCCCCCTAATACAGACCACGACCTTCCCTCTGTCGACAGAGGCTTGCCAGGCCTTCAGTCGCATCAAAGCGGATATCGCAAAGGTCGATGCGCGCCATCGACGAGTCCCTCCCCTTCCAGGTCGAGAGCGACGCCTCCGACGTAGCTCTAGCGGCCACCCTTAACCAAGCGGGCAGACCTGTGGCCTTTTTCTCCCGAACCCTCCACGCTTCAGAAATCCGCCACTCCTCAGTGGAAAAGGAAGCCCAAGCCATAGTGGAAGCTGTGCGACATTGGAGGCATTACCTGGCCGGCAGGAGATTCACTCTCCTCACGGACCAACGGTCGGTAGCCTTCATGTTCGATAATGCACAGAGGGGCAAAATCAAAAACGACAAGATCTTAAGGTGGAGGATCGAGCTCTCCACCTTCAACTACGAGATCTTGTATCGTCCCGGAAAGCTGAACGAGCCGTCCGATGCCCTATCCCGCGGCACATGTGCCAACGCACAAATTAACCGCCTCCAAACCCTCCACGAGGACCTCTGCCTCCCGGGGGTCACTCGGTTTTACCACTTTATCAAGTCCCGCAACCTCCCATACTCCTTAGAGGAGGTCCGTACAGTCACAAGGAACTGCCACATCTGCGCAGAGTGCAAACCGCATTTTTTCAGGCCGGATGGTGCGCACCTGATTAAGGCTTCCCGCCCCTTTGAACGCCTTAGTCTGGATTTCAAAGGACCCCTCCCCTCCACCGACCGCAACATATACTTCCTTAATGTGGTGGACGAGTACTCCCGCTTCAAAGGACCCCTCCCCTCCACCGACCGCAACATATACTTCCTTAATGTGGTGGACGAGTACTCCCGCTTCCCATTGACCATCCCCTGTTCTGACATGACCGCGGCCACAGTCATTAAAGCCCTGAACACCATATTCACACTGTTCGGTTGCCCCGTATAAGTCCACAGCGACAGGGGGTCCTCTTTCATGAGTGACGAGCTGCGCCAGTTCCTGCTCAGCAACGGGATAGCCTCGAGCAGGACGACCAGCTACAACCCCCAGGGGAACGGGCAAGTAGAGAGGGAGAACGGCACGGTCTGGAAGACCGTCCTACTGGCCCTACGGTCCAGAGACCTCCCAGTTTCACGGTGGCTGGAGGTCCTTCCGGACGCCCTCCACTCCATCCGGTCACTACTGTGTACTAGCACTAACCAAACGCCTCATGAGCGCCTCCTGGTCTTCCCCAGGAAGTCCTCCTCTGGAACGTCGCTGCCGACCTGGCTGGCGGCCCCAGGACCCATCTTGCTCCGAAAGCACGTGCGGGCGCACAAGTCGGACCCGTTGGTCGAAAGGGTTCACCTGCTTCACGCGAACCCGCAGTACGCTTACGTGGAGTACCCTGACGGCCGACAGGACACGGTCTCTCTGCGAGATCTGGCGCCCGCCGGCAACACACACACCCCCCCGACACCAATCACCCAACCCCCCCCTTCCTGCCACCGCCGCACCCCGCGACCGCCCCCTTCCCAGGGGGATCAGTCCTCCTCCCAGGCCCGACCAGGAATGAAGCCCAAGCTGAAACCGTAAGGCTCCCGGAGAAGACAACACCGAAACAAGCACCACCACCACCACCGGGGCCGAGGCGATTGACACGGACAACCAGACCGCCCGACCGACTTGTGGCGTCGATCTAACAGTACAATGTGGACTTTGTGGACTTTTAACGAGAACATTTTGTCTTTTCCTGACGATTACTGTAAATAGTTTGAAACAAAAAAAACCTTGTACATACTGTTATACCATGTGAAAGTTTTCCTCCCAGGACCAGCCTTGTAAACCCTTACCACCATGCGAAGCATCACCCCGCCGGGTTCATTTTTAACAAGGGGTGAATGTGGTAGTATGCATTAGGGGTCATGTGGCACTGTGAAGCCATGATGTAATTGGCTGACAGATCCCGGGTCCTGGTTGGACGTTGACCTCTAGCTCCGTCCTGAAGGCGGAGTATAAGTACCTGGAGTCCTCCCCCGCAGAGTCACGCTTAATAAAGCCTCATCGACTTCACTCTATTCGTCTCTCGGAGTCTTAGTGCGCTACACCGGTAACATGTAAAATAGAATCAGACGGACCTGCAGCTACCGATGTTCCCACACATGGTCCAGTATGGGGGCCAGCACAGAGCTTTGCCCTACGATCTTCAGGCTTGTACGTCAAAGCTCCCGGAGCTGAGCATGGAGGATGACATCCTATTGTGGGGTACACGAGTGGTCGTCATGTAATAGGGTCGAGCGCTTTTGTTGCAAGACCTCCACAACGGATACCCGAAAGTGTCCATGATGAAGATGCTTGCCCGCAGCTATGTCTGGTGACCCGGGATCGACTCAGATATCGGGAAGGCGGACCAGCACTGCAGCCCATGTCAAGAGAACCAGAAGGTCCCGCCGGCTGCACCAATACACCCTTGGGAATTGCGGGGAAAACCGTGGGCCCGCATTCATATCGACTTCATCGGCCCGAAGCGACATTTCTCTTGGTGGTGGGCGTTCACTCGCAGTGGCTCAAGGTTCACAAGGTGCAGACCGTGACCTAGAAGACAACAGTAGACTTCCGGTTGTGGCTATGCGGAGCTAAGTCGCACGTTCAGCAGCTCCCGCTAAAAACGGGCTTTTGGGCTCTTTTTAGGGCCCGTAACGGCACTTGTTCGACATTTCCCGGTGTGGGAAGGGATTAGCAACATCCCCCCAATAGTGTATGGAGTGGACCAGGAGTGGGGCGATTTAAAAAGTGGCATTGAAGCAAAGAAAGGTGCGAGGGAGGAGGACCAAGATGGCGGCGGGCAGAGAACAGGCAGCATGGGGGCAGTGGGCGCAAGAGCAGCAGGAGCTTCTCCAGCGCTGTTTTAAGGAACTGAAAACAGAGCTGCTGGAGCCAATGAAGGCTTCAATCAATAAGCTGCTGGAGACCCAGACGGCCCAAGGGGCAGCTATCCGGGAGGACTGGCAGAAGGTCTCGGAGAACGAGGACGAGATCCTGGGCCTGGCGGTGAAGGTGGAGGCGCACGAGGCACTCCACAAGAAATGGCAGGCGAGGTTCGAGGAGATGGAGAACGGGTCGAGGCGGAAGAACCTGCGGATCCTGGGTCCCCCGGAGGGGCTGGAGGGATTGGCCGTGTGGGCCTATGTGGTCACCATGCTGAATTCGCTGATGAGAGCGTGGGCCTTTCAGGGGCCCTTGGAGCTGGAGGGGACCCACCGAGTGCTGGCGAAGAGGCCCAGGACCAGCGAGCCTCCGCAGGCGGTGCTGATGCGGTTTCACCGGTTTGCTGATCGAGAGTGTGTGTTAAGGTGGGCCAAGAAGGAGCGGAGCAGCAGGTGGGAGAACGCGGAGGTCCGGATCTACCAAGATTGGAGCGCTGAGGTGGTGAAGAAGAGGGCTGGTTACAACCGGGCGAAGGCAGTGCTGCACAGGAAGGGGGTGAAGTTCGGTATGCTGCAGCCGGCACGTTTGTGGGTCACCTATAAGGATCGACACCACTATTTCGAGTCCCCGGAGGAGGCGTGGGCCTTTGTTCAGGCCGAAAAACTGGACTCAGACTAAGGGCCGGGGATGAGGGGTCGCGGCGGAGGGATGGTTGGGGATTGTTGGGTTGTGTTTCGAGGGGGGGTTCTTTGTTTTTTGGGGTTGATTGGGCATTGTTTTAATTAGGTCCGCCGGGCGGGCTCGTGGGGGGGTAGGTAAACTGCTTGGGGGTTGATGGTCGCTAGGGGAGATGGGGCCCCTTGGGAGGGTGGGGGGGAGGGGGGCCTGAGTTGGGGGTAGTGGGACTGGGCCTGGAAAGGGTGCTGCGCCAGGGGAGGCGGGGACGGGCGAGTGGAAAGCGCGGGCTTTCTTTCCCCGCGTTTAGGGCTGAAGGGGCTGGAAAGCGTGGGCTTTTTCTCACGCGCTGGGAGTGCAATGGACGAGACCCCGCTGGTGGACAGGGGGTCCGGGGGGGGGGGGGGGGAGTTCCACACTGGGGGGGTCGATGGAGCGGCGGGAGTGGCCGGGGTCAGCAGGAGTCAGCTGACTTACGGGAGTGCAATAGGGGGAGCAATGCAGCTAGGGGGACCTAGCTGGGGCGGGGAGAGGGGGGGACCTGTTGCTGCTGGAATGGCCATGGGGGAGCGGGAGTTGTTAGAGGAGGTCGGGGCAGGGGTCTGCCGCTGTGGGGAACGGGCCGTGGGGGGGCGCGGGCACGTGGCTGGCCTAGGAAGGAATATGGCTAGTCGGCAGGGGGAGGGGTGAGTAGCCCCCTGATCCGGCTGATTACCTGGAATGTAAGGGGACTGAATGGGCCGGTCACACGGGCCTGGGTGTTCGCGCACCTGAAGGGGCTGAAGGCGGATGTGGCCATGCTTCAGGAGACGCACCTGAGGATGGCGGATCAGGTAAGGTTGAGAAAGGGGTGGGTAGGGCAGGTGTTTCATTCGGGTTTGGATGCAAAAAATCGGGGGGTGGCGATCTTGGTGGGGAAGAGAGTGTCGTTCAAGGCGTCGAGCATAGTGGCAGACAATGGCGGTAGGTATGTGATGGTAAGTGGCAAGCTGCAGGGGGATCGGCTGGTGTTGGTCAATGTATATGCCCCGAATTGGGACAATGCGGGGTTCATGCGGCGTATGCTGGGCCGGATTCCGGACCTGGAGACAGGGGGCCTGACAATGGGAGGGATTTCAACACGGTGCTGGATCCGACATTGGATCGCTCTAGGTCTAGGATGGGCAGGGGGCCGGCGGCGGCCAAGGTGCTGAGGGGGTTCATGGACCAGATGAGAGGGATGGATCCATGGAGGTTTGCGAGACCGGGGGCCAGGGAATTTTCATTCTTCTCCCATGTTCACAAGGCCTACTCCCGGATTGACTTTTTTGGCATGAGCAGGGTGCTGATTCCGAGGGTTGAGGATACGGAATACTCGGCGATAGCCATTTCTGATCATGCTCCGCACTGGGTGGACCTCAAGTTGGGGGAGGAGAGGGACCAGCGCCCGCTGTGGCGCCTAGAGGTGGGGTTGCTGGCGGACGAGGAGGTGAGCGGGCAGGTCCGGAAGTGTATAGAGAGGTACCTGGAGGCTAATGGCAATGGGGAGGTGCAGATAGGGGTGGTCTGGGAGGCGCTGAAGGCGGTGGTCAGAGGAGAGCTGATCTCCATTAAGGCACACAAGGAGAGGGGGGAGAGGAGAGAAAGGGAGAGGTTGGTGGGGGAGATGGTGAGGGTGGACAGGAGGTACGCGGAGGCCCCGGAGGAGGGATTGCTTAGGGGGCGGCGTAGCCTCCAGGCTGAGTTCGATTTGTTGACCACCAGGAAGGCGGAGGCGCAGTGGAGGAAGGCGCAGGGGGCGGTATATGAATATGGAGAAAAGGCGAGCCGTATGCTGGCGCACCAGTTTCAGAAGCGAGAGGTAGTTAGGGAGATCAGGGGAGTTAGGGATGGAGGAGGGAACACGGTGCAAAGTGCGGTGGGTATCAATGGGGTCTTCAGGGACTTCTACGAGGAACTGTACCGGTCTGAGCCCCCACTGGTAGAGGGAGGGATGGGTCACTTCCTGGACCGGCTGGGGTTTCCGAGGGTGGAGGCAGGGCAGGTGGAGGGGTTGGGGGCGCCAGTTGGGTTGGAGGAGTTGGTCAAAGGGATAGGGAACATGCAGGCGGGGAAGGCACCGGAGCCGGATGGGTTCCCGGTTGAATTTTATAAGAAGTATGCGGACCTGCTGGGCCAGCTGTTGGTAAGGACCTTCAACGAGGCAAGCCCCCGACGATGTCTAGACCTCTGATTTCCCTGATCCTGAAGCGGGACAAGGATCCCCTAAAGTGTGGGTCATATAGGCCGATCTCACTCTTAAATGTAGACGCAAAGTTGCTGGCAAAGATTTTGGCCATGAGCATAGAGGACTGTGTGCCGCAGGTCATACACGAGGATCAGACGGGGTTCGTGAAAGGGAGGCAGTTGAATACCAATGTACGGAGGCTCTTGAATGTTATAATGATGCCGGAGGTGGAAGGGGAGGCGGAGATAGTGGCGGCGATGGATGTGGAGAAGGCCTTTGATAGGATGGAGTGGGGGTACCTGTGGGAGGTGTTGGAAAGGTTCGGGTTCGGGGAGGGGTTCGTCAGGTGGGTGAGGCTGCTGTATGAGGCCCCGGTGGCGAGTGTGGCCACGAACAGAAGGAGGTCAGAGTATTTCCGGCTACACCGGGGGATGAGGCAGGGGTGTCCTCTGTCCCCCCTGCTCTTTGCACTGGCGATTGAACCCCTGGCCTTGGCGTTGAGGGAGTCGAGGAACTGGAGGGGGCTTGTGCGGGGTGGGGAGGAGCATCGGCTGTCGCTCTATGTGGATGATTTGCTGCTATATGTGGCGGACCCGGTGGGGGGAATGCCGGAGGTGATGAGGATTCTTAGGGAGTTTGGAGATTTCTCCGGGTACAAGCTTAATATGGGGAAGAGCGAGTTGTTCGTAGTACACCCGGGGGACCAGGAGAGGGGGATTGGTGAGCTCCCTCTAAAAAGGGCAGAGAGGAGTTTCAGGTACCTGGGAGTCCAGGTGGCTAGGAGCTGGGGGGGCCCTGCATAAGCTTAACGAGGCTGGTGGAGCAGATGGAGGAGGAGTTTAAGAGGTGGGACGTGCTGCCACTCTCCTTGGCGGGTAGAGTGCAGTCAGTTAAAATGACGGTGCTCCCGAGGTTTTTATTCCTGTTCCAATGCCTCCCCATCCTGATCCCTAGGGCCTTCTTCAGGCGGATTAACAGGAGCGTTATGGGGTTTGTGTGGGCACAGAAGACCCCAAGGGTGAGAAGGGTGTTCCTGGAGCGGTGCAGGGATGGGGGGGTTGGCACTGCCTAACCTCTGTGGGTATTATTGGGCCACCAACATGGCAATGGTGCGTAAGTGGATGATGGAGGGGGATGAGGCGGCATGGAAGAGGCTGGAGATGGCGTCCTGTGTGGGCACGAGCCTGGAGGCGCTGGTGATGGTGCCACTGCCGCTTCCTCCAACCAGGTACACCATGAGCCCGGTGGTGGTGGCTACCCTCAAAATCTGGGGGCAATGGAGACTTCACAGGGGGGAGGTGGGGGCCTCGGTGTGGTCCCCGATTTGGGGGAACCACCGGTTTGTCCCAGGGAGGATGGATGGAGGGTTTCTGAGCTGGCACAAGGTAGGGATTAGAAGGATGGGGGACCTGTTTGTGGATGGGAAGTTCGCGAGCCTGGGTGAGCTGGAGAAGAAATTTGGGCTCCCCCCGGGGAACACCTTCAGATATATGCAGGTCAGGTCGTTTGTTCGGCGGCAGGTGGTGGAGTTCCCACTGTTGCCGCCACGCAGGGTCCAGGACAGGGTGCTGTCGGGGGTTTGGATTGGAGAGGGGAGGATCTCGGCAACGTTATCAGGTGATGCAGGAGGAGGAGGAGGCCTTGGTGGAGGAGCTAAAGGGTAAGTGGGAGGAGGAGTTGGGTGAGGAGATTGATGAAGGGATGTGGGCGGATGCCCTGGGGAGGATGAACTCTGCCTTCTCTTGCGTGAGGCTCAGCCTCATACTTTTAAGGTGCTGCATAGGGCTCACATGACCGGGGCAAGGATAAGCCGGTTCTTTGGGTGTGAGGACAGGTGTGCTAGGTGCTCAGGGAGCCCAGCAAATCACACCCACATGTTCTGGGCCTGCCCAGCACTGGAGGACTTTTGGAAGGGCGTAGCGAGGACGGTGTCGGGGGTGGTAGGTTCCAGGGTCAAGCCGGACTGGGGGCTCGCAATATTTGGGGTGGCAGAGGAGCCGGGAGCGCAGGAGGCGAAATAGGCCGGAATTCTGGCATTTGCGTCTGTGGTAGCCCAGCGAAGGCTTCTTCTTCAGTGGAAGGATGCGAGGCCCCCAAGCGTGGAATCCTGGATCAGCGATATGGCGGGGTTTATTAAGTTGGAGAGGGTGAAATTCGCCTTAAGGGGGTCGGTACAAGGGTTCTTCAGGCGGTGGCAACCGTTCTTAGACTTCCTGGCAGAACGTTAGATGATGGTCAGTAGCGGCAGCAACCCGGGGGGGGGGGGGGGGTCGTTTTTCGTTTTTCTTGAGTGGGCGTGTATATTTGCCTTTGTGTTGATGAAGGCTGTTCATTTATTATTTATGTTTATGGGGGGGGGGGGTTGTTCTTTTCTTTCTGTATATTGTTGTTGATATTTTCTGAAAATTTGAATAAAAATGTTTTTAAACATTTTTTAAAAGAAGACAACAGTAGATAAGACTGCGACACACATTCAGCACCTTGGCACACGAAAAGTGCTTGTGTCGGGTAACGGGCCAGCGTTCACCAGCAAGGTGACTGCAAACGGAATTCGACATGTACGGGCCACTCCGAACCACCCAGCATCGCCAAGAAGACGGTCCAAACTTTCAAGATGGTGATAAAAAAACTGACCACAGGGTCTTTGGAGATGCAGCTGATCCGGTTTCTATGGGCGAACACCCCCCCCCCCACCCCCCGGCCCACGGTTGTGGAACTGGCAGAGATGCTGATTGGCCGTCGGCTCTGGACCCTCGTCTAACCTGGTCATCCACATTGGTGCTTGGGTCCGCCAGCGCCAGGACCGTTCCGAGATGGACGCAGTAGCGCGAGTTCAAACCAGGGATGCAGCATACGTGCACAATTTTGGTGCCAGCACCATATGGATCTCAGGCGCGGTATTCCGGGCCATGGGTCCAGTTTCATACTCGGTCAGGGTGCAGGGACATGAAGCAAACCGCCATCTTGACCACATCCGCGACGCATGCGGGAGCCCCCAGAACAGGCTCAGGACGCACCAGTCCAGGTCCGCCCGTGGTCCCTGTTTCTGCCTAGAGCACCATGCTGGTCACCGTCACCTCGGCACGTCGAAGCCTGAGAAGCTGAGATGCCTGACGCCACATTGGAAGACTCCAACGTCAACTCAGACATATTTTGAATCACTAGCTTTCGGAGCACAGCTCCTTCCTCAGGTGAATCACCTGGTATTGTAAGACAACTCAGACATGGACATTGACCCGCCTGCCATGGTCATCCAGACGCCTGCAGCACTGACACTTTCGCCGGCCACAGCCATGCCACCCCGCTTCGACGATCCACTCGCAAATATCGGTCGCTGGTACATTACACACCATCGGACCCAACCTGTCAAAACCGGACCACCTTCCACTCCCAAAGCGGGCAAGAGGGCCTCAGCCCGAGGACATGGACGTTTCTCTGGACCTGTGTGGTAGAGGTCTAAAAACCCTGACCTGGGTGCAGGTCAGGGAGGGTGGTCCTTCAGGAAGAGCAGTTATAGTCGTTCGTAGTTTTGTGTACACCGTAATAAACCTGCCGTTTATTTCTTTTTTTTTATATAAATATTTTATTGAAAATTTTTGGTCAACCAACACAGTACATTGTGCATCCTTTACACAATATTATAACAACACAAATAACAATGACCTATTTTATAAACAAAAAATGAATAAATAATAAATAACAAAAATGAAAACTAACCCTAATTGGCAACTGCCTTATCACAAGTAACACTCTCCAAAAATATAATTTAACAGTCCAATATATAATTATCTGTCGCAACGACCTATACATATTATACAGTATATATTAACAACCCTGAGAGTCCTTCTGGTTCCTCTTCCCCCCCCCCCCCCCTCCCCCCCCTCCGATCCTGGGCTGCTGCTGCTGCCTTCTTTTTTCCATTCCATCTATCTTTCTGCGAGATATTCGACGAACGGTTGCCACCGCCTGGTGAACCCTTGAGCCGACCCCCTTAGAACGAACTTAATCCGCTCTAGCTTTATAAACCCTGCCATGTCATTTATACAGGTCTCCACCCCCGGGGGCTTGGCTTCTTTCCACATTAACAATATCCTGCGCCGGGCTACTAGGGACGCAAAGGCCAAAACATCGGCCTCTCTCGCCTCCTGCACTCCCGGCTCTTGTGCAACCCCAAATATAGCCAACCCCCAGCTTGGTTCGACCCGGACCCCCACTACTTTTGAAAGCACCTTTGTCACCCCCATCCAAAACCCCTGTAGTGCCGGGCATGACCTAAACATATGGGTATGATTCGCTGGGCTTCTCGAGCACCTCGCACACCTATCCTCCACCCCAAAAAATTTACTGAGCCGTGCTCCAGTCATATGCGCCCTGTGTAATACCTTAAACTGAATCAGGCTTAGCCTGGCACACGAGGACGACGAGTTTACCCTGCTTAGGGCATCTGCCCACAGCCCCTCCTCGATCTCCTCCCCCAGCTCTTCTTCCCACTCTGTCCTGCACCTCTTGTGTCGGGAGCTGCGGGAATTCTCTCACCTGTTGCCTCGCAAAAGCCCTCAGTTGCATATACCTGAATGCATTCCCTTGGGGCAACCCATATTTCTCGGTCAGCGCTCCCAGACTCGCGAACTTCCCATCCACAAACAGATCTTTCAGTTGCGTTATTCCTGCTCTTTGCCACATTCCATATCCCCCATCCATTCCCCCCGGGGCAAACCTATGGTTGTTTCTTATCGGGGACCCCCCCAAAGCTCCAGTCTTTCCCCTATGCCGTCTCCACTGTCCCCAAATCTTCAGTGTAGCCACCACCACCGGGCTTGTGGTGTAGTTCCTCGGTGAGAACGGCAATGGGGCTGTCACCATAGCCTGTAGGCTAGTCCCCCTACAGGACGCCCTCTCTAATCTCTTCCACGCCGCTCCCTCCTCCTCTCCCATCCACTTACTCACCATTGAAATATTAGCGGCCCTATAATACTCACTTAGGCTCGGTAGTGCCAGCACCCCCCCCCCCCTATCCCTGCTACGCTGTAAGAATCCCTTCCTCACTCTCGGGGTCTTCCCGGCCCACACAAAACCCATGATGCTCTTTTCAATCCTTTTAAAAAAAGCCTTCGTGATCACCACCGGGAGGCACTGAAACCCAAAGAGGAATCTCGGGAGGACCACCATCTTAACCGCCTGCACCCTCCCTGCCAGTGACAGGGATACCATATCCAATCTCTTGAAATCCTCCTCCATTTGTTCCACCAACCGCGTTAAATTTAACCTATGCAATGTGCCCCAATTCTTGGCTATCTGGATCCCCAGGTAACGAAAGTCCCTTGTTACCTTTCTCAACGGTAGGTCCTCTATTTCTCTACTCTGCTCCCCTGGATGCACCACAAACAACTCACTTTTCCCCATGTTCAATTTATACCCTGAAAAATCCCCAAACTCCCCAAGTATCCGCATTATTTCTGGCATCCCCTCCGCCGGGTCTGCCACGTATAGTAGCAAATCGTCCGCATACAAAGATACCCGGTGTTCTTCTCCTCCTCTAAGTACTCCCCGCCACTTCTTGGAACCCCTCAACGCTATCGCCAGGGGCTCAATCGCCAGTGCAAACAATAATGGGGACAGAGGGCATCCCTGCCTTGTCCCTCTATGGAGCCGAAAATATGCAGATCCCCGTCCATTCATGACCACGCTCGCCATCGGGGCCCTATACAACAGCTGCACCCATCTAACATACCCCTCTCCAAAACCAAATCTCCTCAACACCTCCCACAAATAATCCCACTCCACTCTATCAAATGCTTTCTCGGCATCCATCGCCACTACTATCTCCGTTTCCCCCTCTAGTGGGGCCATCATCATTACCCCTAACAGCCTCCGTATATTCGTGTTCAGCTGTCTCCCCTTCACAAACCCAGTTTGGTCCTCGTGGACCACCCCCGGGACACATTCCTCTATTCTCATTGCCATTACCTTGGCCAGGATCTTGGCATCTACATTTAGGAGGGAAATAGGTCTATAGGACCCGCATTGTAGCGGGTCCTTTTCCTTCTTTAAGTGAAGCGATATCGTTGCTTCAGACATAGTCGGGGGCAGTTGTCCCCTTTCCTTTGCCTCATTAAAGGTCCTCGTCAATACCGGGGCGAGCAAGTCCACATATTTTCTATAGAATTCGACTGGGAATCCATCCGGTCCCGGGGCCTTTCCCACCTTCATGCTCCTAATTCTTCTCACCACTTCTTCTACCTCGATCTGTGCTCCCAGTCCCATCCTTTCCTGCTCTTCCACCTTGGGAAATTCCAGCCGATCCAAGAAGCCCATCATTCTCTCCCTCCCATCCGGGGGTTGAGCTTCATATAATTTTTTATAAAATGTCTTGAACACTCCATTCACTCTCTCCGCTCCCTGCTCCATCTCTCCTTCCTCATCCCTCACTCCCCCTATTTCCCTCGCTGCTCCCCTTTTCCTCAATTGGTGTGCCAGCAACCTGCTCGCCTTCTCCCCATATTCGTACTGTACACCCTGTGCCTTCCTCCATTGTGCCTCTGCAGTGCCCGTAGTCAGCAAGTCAAATTCTACATGTAGCCTTTGCCTTTCCCTGTACAGTCCCTCCTCCGGTACTTCCGCATATTGTCTGTCCACCCTCAAAAGTTCTTGCAGCAACCGCTGCCGTTCCTTACTCTCCTGCTTCCCTTTATGTGCCCTTATTGATATCAGCTCCCCTCTAACCACCGCCTTCAGCGCCTCCCAGACCACTCCCACCTGGACCTCCCCATTATCATTGAGTTCCAAGTACTTTTCAATGCACCCCCTCACCCTTAGACACACCCCCTCATCTGCCATTAGTCCCATGTCCATTCTCCAGGGTGGGCGCCCTCCTGTTTCCTCCCCTATCTCCAAGTCCACCCAGTGTGGAGCGTGATCCGAAATGGCTATAGCCGTATACTCCGTTCCCCTCACCTTCGGGATCAACGCCCTTCCCAGCACAAAAAAGTCTATTCGCGAGTAGACTTCATGGACATAGGAGAAAAACGAGAACTCCTTACTCCTAGGTCTGCTAAATCTCCACGGGTCTACACCTCCCATCTGCTCCATAAAATCTTTAAGTACCTTGGTGGCTGCCGGCCTCCTTCCAGTCCTGGACTTCGACCTATCCAGCCCTGGTTCCAACACCGTATTAAAATCTCCCCCCATTATCAGCTTTCCCATCTCTAGGTCCGGAATGCGTCCTAGCATCCGCCTCATAAAATTGGCATCATCCCAGTTCGGGGCATATACGTTTAATAAAACCACCGTCTCCCCCTGTAGTTTGCCACTCACCATCACGTATCTGCCCCCGTTATCCGCCACTATAGTCTTTGCCTCGAACATTACCCGCTTCCCCACTAATATAGCCACCCCCCTGTTCTTTGCATCTAGCCCCGAATGGAACACCTGCCCCACCCATCCTTTGCGTAGCCTCACCTGGTCTATCAGTTTCAGGTGCGTTTCCTGTAACATAACCACATCTGCCTTAAGTTTCTTAAGGTGTGCGAGTACCCGTCCCCTCTTTATCGGCCCGTTCAGCCCTCTCACGTTCCACGTGATCAGCCGGGTTGGGGGGCTTCCTACCCCCCCTCCTTGTCGATTAGCCATCCCCTTTTTCCAGCTCCTCACCCGGTTCCCACGCAGCTGTATCTCCCCCAGGCGGTGCCCCCCCGCCCATCCCCTCCCATACCAGCTCCCCCCTCTCCCCAGCAGCAGCAACCCAGTAATTCCCCCCTCCCACCCCCCCCCGCTAGATCCCCCGCTAGCGTAATTACTCCCCCCATGTTGCTCCCAGAAGTCAGCAAACTCTGGCCGACCTCGGCTTCCCCCCATGACCTCGGCTCGCACCGTGCGACGCCCCCTCCTTCCTGCTTCTCTATTCCCGCCATGATTATCATAGCGCGGGAACCAAGCCCGCGCTTCTCCTTTGGCCCCGCCCCCAATGGCCAACGCCCCATCTCCTCCACCTCCCCTCCTCCCCCCATCACCACCTGTGGAAGAGAGAAAAGTTACCACATCGCAGGATTAGTACATAAAACTCCTCTTTCCCCCCTTTTTAACCCCCCTCTTCGCCCCCCACATTCGCCCCACCACTTTGTTCAAACGTTCTTTTTAATAACCCGCTCATTCCAGTTTTTCTTCCACAATAAAAGTCCACGCTTCATCCGCCGTCTCAAAGTAGTGGTGCCTCCGGACTTCCGGGTGCGGCGATGAGCAGCTGAGTCGCACATTTCGGCAGCTCCCTGTGAAACGGACTTTTGGGCTCTTGATAGGAGCCCCAACGGCAATTTTAACGGCTGAAAACACCGTGCGGTAAACCAGAAGGGTGTTCCCCCTGGACACGGATGGAAAAAGGAGAGGAAAGTGGCCGGATTGCAGCGGATCCTTTGGAGCAGCGGCAAGGAAGGCAAGCAGAAACCAAGATGGCGTCGGAAGGTGGCAGTTTCATATGGGGCCCTGAACAACAAGAGTTTTTGAAACGCTGCGTGGAGGAGATAAAAAAGGAAATGAAGAAAGAGTTGTTGGCCCCGATATTACAGGCGATTGAAGGGCTGAAAGAGGAACAAAAGACCCAGGAGCAGGAGCTTCGGGTCGTGAAGGCGAAAGCAGCAGAGAATGAAAACGATATACAGGGCCTGGTGGTGAAGTCGGAGATACAGGAGGCACACCAGAAACGATCTGTGGAGAGGTTGGAGGCACTGGAAAATAACGCAAGGAGGAACAACTTGAGGATTCTTGGCCTTCCTGAAGGTGTGGAGGGGGCGGACGTCGGGGCATATGTGAGCACGATGCTGCACTCGTTAATGGGAGTGGAGGCCCCGACGGGTCCGTTGGAGGTGGAGGGAGCATACCGAGTTATGGTGCGAGGATCGAGAGCAGGAGAAGCTCCCAGAGCCATAGTGGTGAGATTTCTCCGTTTTAAGGATAGAGAAATGGTCCTTAGATGGGCGAAGAAAACTCGGTGTAGTAAATGGGAGAACGCGGTGATCCGCGTCTATCAAGATTGGAGTGCGGAGGTGGCGAGAAGGAGGGCGAGCTTTAATCGGGCCAAAGCGGTACTTCACAAAAAAAAGATAAAGTTTGGAATGCTGCAACCGGCAAGACTGTGGGTCACATATCAAGGGAGGCACCACTACTTTGAGACGGCGGATGAAGCGTGGGCTTTTATTGTAGAAGAAAAATTGGAATGATTGGACTACGAAAATGAACGTTTGGACAAAGTGGTGGAACGAGTGGGGGGGGGCGAAGAGGGATTGTATGATTAATCCTGCGGTATGGTAACTTTTCTTTCTCCCACAGGTGGTGATGGGGGGAGGTGGGGAGGGAGAGGAGATGGGGCGTTGGCCATGGGAGGCGGGGCCGAGGGAGAGGCGCGGGCTTGGTTCCCGCGCTATGATAATTATGGCGGGAATAGAGAAGCAGGAAGGAGGGGGCGCCGCACGGGGCGAGCCGTGATCACGGGGGGAAGCCGAGGTCAGCCAGAGTTTGCTGACTTCTGGGAGCAACATGGGGGGAGTAATTACGCTAGCGGGGGGTCTAGCGGGGGGGGGGGGGGGGGAGGGGGAATTACTGGGTTGCTGCTGCTGGGGAAAGGGGGGAGTGGGTACGGGAAAGGATGGGCGGGGGGGCACCGTCTGGGAGAAATACAGCTGCGTGGGAACTGGGCGAGAAGCTGGAAAAAGATGATGGCTAACCGGCAAGGGGGGGTGGTGGGAAGCCCCCCAACTCGGCTGATCACGTGGAACGTGAGGGGGCTTAACGGGCCGATAAAGAGGGCACGAGTACTCGCACACCTTAAGAAACTTAAAGCAGATGTGGTCATGTTACAGGAAACGCACCTGAAACTGATAGATCAGGTTAGGTTGCGCAAAGGATGGGTAGGGCAGGTGTTCCATTCGGGGCTGGATGCGAAAAACAGGGGGGTGGCTATATTAGTGGGGAAGCGGGTAATGTTCGAGGCAAAGACTATAGTGGCGGATAACGGGGGCAGATACGTGATGGTGAGTGGCAAATTACAGGGAGAGATGGTGGTGTTGGTAAACGTGTATGCCCCGAATTGGGACGATGCCAATTTTATGAGGCGAATGCTAGGACGCATCCCAGACCTAGAGACCGGAAAGCTGATAATGGGGGGAGACTTTAACACGGTGTTGGAACCAAGGCTGGATAGGTCGAAGTCCAGGACTGGTAGGAGGCCGGCAGCAGCCAAGGTGCTTAAGGATTTTATGGAGCAGATGGGAGGGGTGGACCCGTGGAGATTCAGTAGACCTAGGAGTAAGGAGTTCTCGTTTTTCTCCTATGTCCATAAAGTCTATTCACGCATAGACTTTTTTGT
Organism: Scyliorhinus torazame; assembly: GCF_047496885.1. Taxonomy (NCBI): domain Eukaryota; kingdom Metazoa; phylum Chordata; class Chondrichthyes; order Carcharhiniformes; family Scyliorhinidae; genus Scyliorhinus; species Scyliorhinus torazame. The sequence goes on from NC_092710.1 coordinate 301,924,190, forward strand.
GTTGGGTAGGGCATTGATCCCGAGGGTGAGGGGAACGGAATATACGGCTATAGCCATTTCGGATCATGCCCCACACTGGGTAGACTTGGAGATAGGGGAGGAAACAAGAGGGCGTCCACCCTGGAGAATGGGCATGGGACTAATGGCGGATGAGGGGGTGTGCTTAAGGGTGAGGGGATGCATTGAAAAGTACTTGGAACTCAATGACAATGGGGAGGTTCAGGTGGGACTGGTCTGGGAGGCTTTGAAGGCGGTGGTTAGGGGGGAGCTGATATCAATAAGGACACATAAAGGGAAGCAGGAGAGTAAGGAACGGGAGCGGTTGTTGCAAGAACTTTTGAGGGTGGACAGACAGTATGCGGAAGCACCGGAGGAGGGACTGTATAGGGAAAGGCAAAGGCTGCATGTGGAATTGGACTTGCTGACCACAGGCACTGCAGAGGCACAATGGAGGAAGGCGCAGGGTGTACAGAATGAATATGGAGATTGCTGGCACACCAATTGAGGAAAAGGGGAGCAGCGAGGGAAATAGGGGGGGGTGAGAGACGAAGATGGAGAGACGGAGCGGGGAGCGGAGAGAGTGAATGAAGTGTTTAAGACATTTTATAAAAAATTGTATGAAGCTCAACCCCCGGATGGGAGGGAGAGAATGATGGAGTTTTTGGATCGGCTGGAAATTCCCAAGGTGGAAGAGCAGGAAAGGATGGGATTGGGAGCACAGATCACGGTAGAAGAAGTGGTGAAAGGAATTAGGAACATGCAGACGGGAAAGGCCCCGGGACCGGACGGATTCCCAGTTGAATTTTACAGAAAATATTTGGACTTGCTCACCCCGCTACTGACGAGGACCTTTAACGGGGCAAAGGAAAGGGGACAACTGCCCCCGACTATGTCAGAAGCAACGATATCGCTTCTTTTAAAGAAGGAAAAGGATCCGCTACAATGCGGGTCCTACAGACCAATCTCCCTCCTCAATGTAGATGCCAAGGTCTTGGCCAAGGTAATGGCAATGAGAATAGAGGAATGTGTCCCGGGGGTGGTTCCTGAGGACCAAACTGGGTTTGTGAAGGGGAGACAGCTGAACACGAACATACGGAGGTTGTTAGGGGTAATGATGATGGCCCCACCAGAGGGTGAAACGGAGATAGTAGTGGCGATGGATGCCGAGAAAGCATTTGATAGAGTGGAGTGGGATTATCTGTGGGAGGTGTTGAGGAGATTTGGGTTCGGAGAGGGGTATGTTAGATGGGTGCAGCTGTTGTATAGGGCCCCAGTGGCGAGTGTGGTCACGAATGGACGGGGATCGGCATATTTTCGGCTCCATAGAGGGACAAGGCAGGGATGTCCTCTGTCCCCATTACTGTTTGCACTGGCGATTGAGCCCCTGGCGATAGCGCTGAGAGGTTCCAAGGGATGGAGGGGAATACTTAGGGGAGGAGAAGAACACCGGGTATCTTTATATACGGATGATCTGCTACTATATGTGGCGGATCCAGCGGAGGGGATGCCAGAAATAATGCGGATACTTGGGGAGTTTGGGGATTTTTCAGGGTATAAATTGAACATGGGGAAGAGTGAGCTGTTTGTGGTGCATCCAGGGGAGCAGAGTAGAGAAATAGAAGACCTACCGTTGAGGAAGGTAACAAGAGACTTTCGTTACCTGGGGATCCAGATAGCTAAGAATTGGGGCACATTGCACAGGCTAAATTTGACGCGGTTGGTGGAACAGATGGAGGAAGATTTCAAGAGATGGGATATGGTAGCATTGTCAATGGCAGGGAGGGTGCAGGCGGTTAAGATGGTGGTCCTCCCGAGATTCCTCTTTGTGTTTCAGTGTCTTCCGGTGGTGATCACGAAGGCTTTTTTCAAAAGGATAGAAAAGAGTATCATGGGTTTTGTTTGGGCCGGGAAGACTCCGAGAGTGAGGAAGGGATTCTTACAGCGTAGTAGGGATAGGGGGGGGGCTGGCACTACCGAGCCTAAGTGAGTATTATTGGGCCGCTAATATTTCAATGGTGAGTAAGTGGATGGGAGAGGAGGAAGGAGCGGCGTGGAAGAGATTAGAGAGGGTGTCCTGTAGGGGGACCAGCCTGCAGGCTATGGTGACAGCCCCATTGCCGTTCTCACCAAGGAACTATACCACGAGTCCGGTGGTGGTAGCTACACTGAAGATTTGGGGACAGTGGAGACGACATAGGGGAAAGACCGGAGCACTGGGGGGGTCCCCGATAAGAAACAACCATAGGTTTGCCCCGGGGAGAATGGATGGGGGATATGGAATGTGGCAAAGAGCAGGTATAACGCAATTGAAAGATCTATTTGTGGATGGGAAGTTTGCGAGTCTGGGAGCGCTGACCGAGAAATATGGGTTGCCCCAAGGAAATGCATTCAGGTACATGCAATTGAGGGCTTTTGCGAGGCAACAGGTGAGGGAATTCCCGCAGCTCCCGACACAAGAGGTGCAGGACAGAGTCATCTCAAAGAAATGGGTGGGGGACGGTAAGGTGTCGGATATATATAGGGAAATGAGAGACGAAGGGGAGACTATGATGGACGAACTAAAAGGGAAATGGGAAGAAGAGCTAGGGGAGGAGATTGAGGAGGGGATGTGGGCAGATGCCCTAAACAGGGTAAACTCGTCGTCCTCGTGCGCCAGGCTAAGCCTGATTCAGTTTAAGGTATTACACAGGGCACATATGACTGGAACACGGCTCAGTAAATTTTTTGGGGTGGAGGATAGGTGTGCGAGGTGCTCGAGAAGCCCAGCGAATCATACCCATATGTTTTGGTCATGCCCGGCACTACAGGGGTTTTGGATGGGGGTGACAAAGGTGCTTTCGAAAGTAGTAGGAGTCCGGGTCGAACCAAGCTGGGGGTTGGCTATATTTGGGGTTGCACAAGAGCCGGGAGTGCAGGAGGCGAAAGAGGCCGATGTTTTGGCCTTTGCGTCCCTAGTAGCCCGGCGCAGAATATTGCTAATGTGGAAAGAAGCCAAGCCCCCGGGGGTGGAGACCTGGATAAATGATATGGCGGGGTTCATAAAGTTAGAGCGGATTAAGTTCGTCCTAAGGGGGTCGGCTCAAGGGTTTACTAGGCGGTGGCAACCGTTCGTCGAATATCTTGCGGAAAGATAGATAGGGGAGAACAAAGAAGGCAGCAGCAGCGGCCCAGGACTTGGGGGGGGGGGGGGGGCGGGGGGGGATGGGGGGTGGCCTGAGACAAGGCAGTTGCCAATTAGGGTTAGTTTTTTTTTTTTTGTTATTTAATATTTATTTATTTGTTGTTGTTTTTGTTTAAATTTAAAAAGGTCATTATTATCTGTATTGTTACAATGTTGTGTAAAGGATGCACAATGTACTGTGTTGGTTGACCAAAAATTTTCAATAAAATATTATTTTAAAAAAAAAGTAGTGGTGCCTCCCTCGATATGTGACCCAAAGTCTTGCCGGTTGCAGCATTCCAAATTTTATCTTCTTTTTATGAAGCACCGCCTTGGCCCGATTAAAGCTCGCCCTCCTTCTCGCCACCTCCGCACTCCAGTCTTGATAAACGCGGATCACCGCGTTCTCCCATTTACTGCTCCGAGTTTTCTTTGTCCATCTAAGGACCATTTCTCTATCCTTAAAACGGAGGAATCTCACCACTATGGCTCTGGGAATTTCTCCTGCTCTCGGTCCGCGCGCCATCACTCGGTATGCTCCCTCCACCTCCAATGGACCCGCCGGGGCCTCCGCTCCCATTAACGAGTGCAGCATCGTGCTCACATATGCCCCGACGTCCGCTCCCTCCGCACCTTCAGGAAGACCAAGAATCCTCAGGTTGTTCCTCCTTGCGTTGTTCTCCAGTGCCTCCAACCTTTCCACACATCGTTTCTGATGTGCCTCATGCGTCTCCGTCTTCACCACCAGGCCCTGTATGTCGTCCTCATTCTCGGCTGCCTTTGCCTTTACGACCCGAAGCTCCCGCTCCTGGGTCTTTTGTTCCTCCTTTAGCCCTTCAATCGCCTGTAGTATCGGGGCCAACAGCTCTTTCTTCATTTCCTTTTTGAGCTCTTCCACACAGCATTTCAAGAACTCTTGTTGTTCAGGGCCCCATGTTAAACTGCCACCTTCCGACGCCATCTTGGTTTTTGCTTGCCTTCCTTGCCGCTGTTCTAAAGGATCCACTGCAATCCGGCCACTTTCTCCTCCTTTTTTCATCCGTATCCAGGGGGGATTCCCTTCTGGTTTACCGCACAGTGTTTTTAGCCGTCAAAATTGCCGTTGGGACTCCTATCAAGAGCCCAAAAGTCCGTTTCACCGGGAGCTGCCGAAACGTGCGACTCAGCTGGTCATCGCCGCACCCGGAAGTCCCTGCCGTTTATTTCTACCCGTGTGTTCCTGTTGTCGCTCCCGTTTGGGTTCTATGTAGGCCATGCAGAAGCTTCCTTGTTTTTTTTTAAAATATGTTTTATTGAAATTTTTTCGAACAAACATTTTTCCCCCCTTACAGAACAAACATAACAGTAAAGAAAGTTTAACAATAAACAAATGGCTCATCAACATAGTCATTTAACATAAACTAAAACTTCCACCCTCCGTCCCCCCCCCTCCCCCCTGGGTTGCTGCTGCTGGTCATCTGTCTTCCCTCTAACGTTCCTCTAGGTAGTCGAGGAATGGCTGCCACCGCCTGGTGAACCCTTGAGCCGATCCTCTCAGGGCAAACTTTATCCGCTCCAGTTTTATGAACCCCGCCATATCGTTTACCCAGGCCTCCAGTCCGGGGGGTTTCGCCTCCTTCCGTGAGTAGAATCCTACGCCGGGCTACTAGGGACGCAAAGGCCACAACGTCGACCTCTTTCGCCTCCTGCATTCCCGGCTCATCCGCAACTCCAAATAGAGCTAGCCCCCAGCATGGTTTGACCCGGGCCTTCACCACCTTAGAAATCACTCCCGTCACTCCCTTCCAATACCCCTCCAGTGCCGGGCACGACCAAAACATATGTGCGTGGTTTGCCGGGCTTCCGCCGCACCTCCCACACTTGTCCTCCACTCCAAAAAACCTGCTCAGTCTTGCTCCCGTTATGTGTGCTCTATGTAGCACCTTGAATTGAATCAGGCTAAGCCTGGCGCATGAGGAAGAGGAGTTTACCCTGCTTAGGGCATCAGCCCACATACCTTCCTCTATCTCCTCCCCTAGCTCTTCTTCCCACTTTCCTTTTAGTTCGCCCACCAACTCCTCCCCCTCTTCCCTCATCTCTCGGTATATCTCTGACACCTTGCCCTCTCCGGCCCACACCCCCGAAAGCACTCTGTCCTGAATCCCCTGTACCGGGAGCAGCGGAAATTCCCTCACCTGTTGTCTAGTGAACGCCCTGACCTGCATATGTCTAAGGAAGTTTCCCCGGGGCAACTTATACTTTTCCTCCAATGCTCCCAAGCTCGCAAACGTCCCATCTATAAATAAATCTCCCACCCTCCTAATTCCCAACTGGTGCCAGCTCTGACATCCTCCATCCATTCTTCCTGGGGCAAACCTATGGTTGTTCCTGATTGGGGACCCCACCAGGGCTCCCCGCACACCTCTCTGTCGCCTCCATTGTCCCCAGATATTCAATGTTGCCGCCACCACCGGGTTCGTGGTAAACATTTTCGGTGAGAACGGTAGCGGCGCCGTCACCAGCGCCTCTAAGCTCGTCCCTTTACAGGACTTTCTCTCCAGTCTTTTCCACGCCGCTCCCTCTCCCTCCATCATCCATTTACGAATCATCGCCACATTGGCGGCCCAATAGTAGTCGCCCAAATTCGGTAGCGCCAATCCTCCTCTGTCCCTGCTACGTTGTAGGAACCCCCTCCTTACCCTCGGGACTTTCCCTGCCCACACGAAGCTCGTGATGCTCCTGTCTATTTTTTTGAAAAAGGTCTTCGTGATTAGTATAGGGAGACATTGAAATACAAATAAGAACCTCGGGAGGACCATCATCTTAATTGCCTGCACTCTGCCCGCCAACGACAGAGGCTGCATGTCCCACCTCTTGAAGTCCTCCTCCATTTGTTCTACCAATCGTGTCAGATTAAGTCTGTGCAAGGTTCCCCAGCTCCTAGCGATCTGAATCCCCAGGTATCGGAAGTTTCTTTCCACTTTCTTTAGAGGCAGGCCTTCTATCTCTCTACTCTGGTCCCCTGGGTGTATCACAAATAGTTCACTCTTCCCCATGTTAAGCCTATATCCCGAGAAATCTCCAAACTCCCTCAACATCCACATAACCTCTATCATCCCCCCCGCTGGGTCCGACACATACAACAGTAGGTCATCCGCGTATAGCGAGACTCGGTGTTCTCCTCCCCCTCTAATCACCCCTCTCCATTTCCTGGAGTCTCTCAACGCCATGGCCAAAGGTTCAATTGCCAACGCGAACAACAGTGGAGACAGCGGGCATCCCTGTCTTGTTCCCCTATATAATCGGAAATACTCCGATCTTTGCCGACCCGTGACTACACATGCCGTTGGGGCCCCATAAAGAAGTTTGACCCAGCTAATAAACCCGTTCCCGAACCCAAACCTCCTTAACACCTCCCATAAATACTCCCACTCCACCCTATCAAATGCCTTCTCTGCATCCATTGCCGCCACTATCTCTGCCTCCCCCTCCACTGGGGGCATCATTATCACGCCTAATAGTCGTCGCACGTTAACATTCAGTTGTCTCCCTTTTACGAACCCTGTCTGGTCTTCGTGCACCACCCCCGGGACACAGTCCACTATCCTCGATGCCAGTACCTTTGCCAGCAATTTGGCGTCCACATTCAATCATGAAATAGGTCTATAGGACCCGCACTGCAACGGATCTTTATCCCTCTTCAAAATTAGCGATATCGTCGCCTCCGACATTGTCGGGGGTAAAGTCCCTCCTTCCCTAACCTCATTGAACGTCCTCACCAACAACGGGGCCAACAAGTCCACATATTTTCTATAAAATTCCACCGGGAACCCGTCGGGTCCCGGAGCCTTCCCTGCTTGCATGTTCCCCAGCCCCTTAATAACCTCGTCCACCCCAATCGGTGCCCCCAGGCCTTCCACCTCAGGCTCCTCCACCCTCGGGAACCTCAATTGATCCAGGAACTGCCGCATCCCCTCCTCTCCCTCTGGGGGTTGGGACCTATACAGTCCCTCATAAAAGGTCTTGAACACCTCATTTATCTTCCCTGCTCTTCGCACCGTGGCTCCCTTTTCGTCACTAATTCCCCCTATCTCCCTCGCCGCTGTCCTCTTTCGCAACTGATGAGCCAGCAGGCGACTAGCCTTTTCCCCATATTCATACCTCCTCCCCTGTGCCTTCCTCCACAGTACCTCCGCCTTTCTGGTGGTCAGGAGGTCAAACTCCGTCTGGAGTCGTCTCCTCTCCCTATACAGTCCCTCCTCCGGGGTCTCTGCAAATTCCCTATCCACCCTTAAAATCTCCCCCGGTAATCTTTCCCTTTCCTTGGCCTCTGTTTTCCCTTTGTGGGCCCCAATGGAGATCAGCTCTCCTCTGACCACCGCTTTTAGTGCCTCCCATACCACTCCCACACGGACCTCCCCGTCGTCATTGACCTCCAGGTATCTCTCAATACACCCCCGCACCGCACTCTTCCACACACTCCCTCGTCCGCCATCAATCCCACATCTAATCGCCAGAGTGCTCTCTGCTCCCTTTCCTCTCCTAGTTCCAGGTCCACCCAGTGTGGGGCATGGTCCGAAACCGCTATGGCTGAATACTCAGCTTCTTCCACCCTTGAGATCAACAACCTTCCCAAAACAAAAAAATCTATCCGGGAGTACACTTTATGGACATGGGAGAAGAAGGAGAACTCCCTGGCCCTCGGTCTAAGAAATCGCCATGGATCCACTCCCCCCATTTGATCCATAAACCCCTTGAGCACCTTGGCCGCTGCTGGCCTTCTTCCGGTCTTTGAGCTGGATCTATCTAGCCCTGGGTCCAGCACGGTATTGAAGTCCCCTCCCAATATCAAGTTTCCTACCTCCAGGTCTGGTATACGACCCAGCATCCGTCTCATAAATCCCGCATCGTCCCAATTCGGGGCATATACATTAACCAACACGACCTCCATTCCCTCCAGCCTGCCACTCACCATTACGCTATCTGCTACGATGTTCTTTGCTTCAAATGCTACCCGTTTCCCCACCAATATGGCCACCCCTCTATTCTTTGCGTCCAGTCCTGAGTGGAACACCTGTCCCACCCATCCTTTCCTTAACCTAACTTGGTCCGCCACCTTCAGGTGCGTCTCTTGGAGCATAGCCACGTCTGCCCTTAGTCCTTTCAAATGCGCGAGCACTCGGGCCCTTTTAATCGGTCCGTTCAGGCCTCTCACGTGATCAGCCTCACTAGGGGGCTACCTGCCCCCCTCACGTGTCGACTAGCCATCACCTTCTCTAGGCCAGTCCCATATCCCGCCTCCGCGCTCCCACTCGCTCCCCAAGCGTCGCATTCCATCCCCGTCCACCCACTCTTTAGCCATTTCCTTTTTGATTTCCGCAGCAGCAACTCAGTTGTCCCCCCCCCCCCCCGCTAGATCCCTTTCTAGCGTGATTACTCCCCTCATATTACTTCCGTAAGTCAGCTGACTTCAACTGACCCCGGCTACTCCTGCTCACTCCTTGACCTCCCCGTTGGGGAACTCCCATCCGCCTTGCGCCTGTCTTCCCGCCATAATCTTTCTGGCGTGAGAACATCCCTTTATCTGACCCGCCTCTTGTGGCGCAGCTCCCTTTCCCCTCCCCCTCCCATTCCTCATTCTCCGCCTATGTCCCTTCTTTCCCCCCTCACCGGCGCCCACATTTCCTAGTGTCTCCCCCCATCCCAATTTACTTCTCTATTTACATCAACCATAACATTAACAATAACATTCCCTGCAGTATCAGTCCCTCAGTTCCGATCCAATTTCTCCTCTTTAATAAAGGTCCATGCTTCTTCCGCCGTATCGAAATAATGGTGTCTCTCCTGGTACGTGACCCACAGTCGTGCCGGCTGCAGCATCTCGAACTTCACCTTCTTTTTGTGTAACACCTCCTTGGCTCGGTTAAAACTCGCCCTCCTTCTCGCCACCTCCGCACTCCAATCCTGGTACACCCGTACCACTGCATTCTCCCATCTGCTACTCCGCACCTTTTTAGCCCATCTCAGGACCTCTTCTCTATCTTTAAGACGGTGAAATCGCACGATTGTCGCCCTGGGTGGTTCTCCCGTTTTTGGTCTTCTCGCCGGGATCCGATGTGCCCACTCCACCTCCAAGGGGCCCGCAGGGGCCTCAGCACCCATCAATGAGCTTAGCATCGTACTTACATAAGCTCCACAGTCCGCTCCTTCCACTCCCTCAGGGAGACCCAGTATCCGAAAGTTCTTCCTTCGCGCTCTGTTTTCTAGGGCCTCGATCCTTTCAATACACTTTTTATGGAGTGCCTCGTGCGTCTGTGTTTTGACCGCCAGGCCCAGGGTCTCGTCCTCATTATCCGTCACCTTCTGCTCTACCACGCGGAGCTCTGTCTCCTGGGTCCTTTGTGCCTCCTTGAGCCCCTCAATTGCCTGTAGCATCGGGGTCAGCACCTCCCTCTTTAGTAGCTCCACACACCGTCTCAAAAATTTGTCTTGCTCGGGCCCCCATGTCGCCTGAGCTTTCTCCGCCGCCATCTTGTGTCTTCTCCCTTTCTGTCCCTTTCGTCGACGATTCCTCGCGCTGCAGCCGCCGCCGCCGATATTTTCCTCCTTCGTTGGGGGGGGGGACTCCCTACTCACTCACCCCACATCGGGTTGCGTCGCCCAAACATTTCCCGTTGGGGCTCTTAAAAGAGCCCGAAGGTCCGTCGGAGCTGGAGCCGCCGAAACGTGCGGCTAGCAAGGCATCGCCGCAACCGGAAGTCCCAAAAGCTTCCTTGTTGTGTAACCCTTTTACCACTGACATAATTTGATGCCTCCCAGTGGTGTTTGAAGGCGGGAGGTTATTTAATCAGGCATGTGGATGCTGGTGGCGACCCCCATCTGCCTGATTAAGTCACGGTGTGAAGTTCGTGGGTGTCCTTCCCACCCAAACACTAATTCAAGCCCTTAAATGCCCACTTAAGGGTGTCACCCCATCATCATGCGAGAAGCCTGAAATGCAAACCATGTCAGCTTTCATTGGGCGGGGCGGAGAGTACTTCATTCCAGATCGAGGAACCCCACATTTGGATGGTGGGGGAACTTGCTCAGAGCCACCCCTGTCCTTTCTTTCAACCCGCTCTTCTCCTCCAACGAGCAATTACCTCCTCACCACCCCCATCCTGCTCTCAATCACATGTGTTCTACGTTCCTCAGAGATTCAAGGCCTCTGGGAAATGCCTTTCTGGCAGCAGCCAGCTTTCCCAGTGGTCTGACTGGCAACGGGGGGCATCCAGCTTTTAATTGCTCAGAGTACAGTAAATAAGATTAGGGAGTTACAGGTCCAGATTGGAATGTGGAAATATGATGTTGTGGTGATAACAGAGAGCTGACTCATTTGAAGGGCAGGGCTGAGTGTTAAATATTCCTGGGTATAAGGTGTCCGGAAAAGTGGGAAAGAAAGGAAACGGGGAGGGTTGGCGGTACAGGTTAAGGGGAGCATTACAGTGCACCAAGTCAGAATGCTCATTCGGAGAGTCGGTGTAGATACAATGAACCGAATGGCCTCCTTGTGCACCATACAAATTGTGTAATTCTGTGATTGGTCAGCAGCTCTTGGAAGCTGGGGTTGCGATGCCCACCCCTGGGGTCTTAAATGGAGGGGAGGCAGTGGTGTAATGGTAATGTCACTGGACAATAATCAAGCGACCCAGAGGAATGCTCTGGGGGTCTGGGTTAAAATCTCACCACAGCAGATGGTGAAATTTTAATTAAATAAAAATCTGGAATTAGAAGTCTAATGATGACCATGAAACCATTCTCAATTGTTGTAAAAATCCATTTGGTTCATTAAGGCCTTTTAGGGACGGAAAACTGACATCCTTACCTGATCTGGCCATATTTGGATTTGGATTTGTTTATTATCATGTGTACCGCGGTACAGTGAAAAGTATTTTTCGGCGAGCTGCTCAAGCAGATCATTTAGTACATTAAAAAAAAAGAAAAGAAAAAGAAAAAACATAATAGGGCAACACAAGGTACACAATGTAATTACATGGACACCGGCATCGGGTGAAGCATACAGGGGTGTAGCATTAATCAGGTCAGTTCATAAGAAGGTTGTTTAGGAGTTTGGGAACAGCGAGGAAGCAGCTGTTTTTGAGTCTGTTCGTGCATGTTCCCAGACCTTTGTATTTCCTGCCCGATGGAAGAAGTTTGAAGAGTGAGTAAGCCAGGTGGGAGGGATAGGGGCTGGTTTAGCACAGTGGGCTAAACAGCTGGCTTGTAATGCAGAACAAGGTCAGCAGCGCGGGTTCAATTCCTGTACCGGCCTCCCCAAATAGGTGCCGGAATGTGGTGACTAGGGGCTTTTCACAGTAATTTCATTGAAGCCTACTTGTGACAATAAGCGATTATTATTATTATTATTCTTTGATAATACAGGCAGCGGGAGGTATAGACAGAAAATGCCCCTCAAAGGCAATTAGGGATGGGCAATGATTGCTGGCCCATCCAGCGATGCTCACATTCCAGGAATGGAAAAAAATCCGAAGGCCCAGTGCGGGCTAATTAAATGCCTGATGAGCACTTTATCCTAGCAGGCCTTCACCAACTGAGGAGACGTGGGGCTCCCACCAGTTCTCCAGCCAGCAGGTGAGACTCCAGTCACCAACATAAAATTCCGCCCAACGGACTGCTCATTTAATTCTGAAATTCTGCTATTCTTCACATTGAGTTCCTAATCTAAATGATTACATTGTAGATCATCATTGAAAATTTTAATTGTTCTGGTCCAAAAGTAAGCTGTGAGGAGGATGCAAAATAATATCTACTGGATTAATTGACTGAGCAAGAAGAAGCATCATGTGGGGAAACATGAAATTATCCACTTTGGTTTCTCACAAGGAACCTCATTTAGTAACCTACCAATTGCTTTTGTGTAATGTCTGGCTCCCAGCAGTAACTCCGGTGCACGATACCAAAATGTTACTACAACTGGATCCAAATCAGCCAAAGGCTTTAGTGGAGAATTAAACAGTCTGGCAAAACCCATGTCCGCTGGAAATTAAAAATATGTAAATTACAATTTAAAACATGACTTCTTTTTAATTACTTACATGAATAATCTCAATTGTACAGGTATTCCCGAAATTGTGTACGGTTTATATAAAGTTGCATTACCAAAAACCTTTGGCGGGGCCCCAATCAGTACATTAACTAAATTATCATCCATTACTTTCAGCACTTTAAAATAGGAGTTAAAAAAAAGGCTCATAATCCCTTTAACACATGTTCAATATTTTGGGATTATGGCAGAGACCAGATTCACCTTTTTCCTTACCTCACTCCTAAATGCACAAATACTAAATAGATGGAACCTAAATGCAAGTTAAATCATTATTTTGAAGTTCAATTCTTACTGTGAAAGGCAACATTTTTACCTTACAATGAAAGATCATCTCAACCTGAAACAGTAACTGTTTCTCTCCACAGAGGCTACCTGACCTATTGAGTATTTCCAGCATATTTAGCTTTTATTTTTAAATTCCCAGCATCCGCTGTATTTTGCCTTTGTATTAATGTTTTTACCTTGCCTGGTCAGAATCATTACAGTGCAGAAGAAGGCCATTCGGCCCATCGAGTCAGCACCGATCCTCTGAAAAAGAACCCCCACCTATGCCTGCTCCATCCCCGCAACGCCACCTAACCCGCACATCTTTGGACACTAAGGGGCAATTTAGCATGGTCAATTCACCTAACCTGCAGATTTTTGGACAATGGGAGGAAACTGGAACACTGAGATGAAGCCCACGGAGACAAGGGGAGAATGTGCAAACTCCACACAGTCATCCAAGGCTGGAATTGAACCTGGGTCCTGAGCAATGGGGCTGAGGCACCATTGTCGCCCTGCCCACGCATCAGCATGCTGCTTTCAAGCATTAAGGAAGTAACTGATTTAAATAGTAAATGAAAATTTCCCAGTGATGTTGTTGGCCTACAATAGGAAAACAACCAAATTACTTGTACAAGTGTATTGTTTATAAAACTGTAATAATTCCAGGATGCGCAGGCTAAAAGGCAAAGCCGCAGAGTATAAAACAAATGTCCCAGCCAGGGTCTACGGGAACTGCCAGTCTGGGTCTCAATATTTAAGGCCCCACTGGTGAGCCTCTATTGGGTGGGCCCCCATCCGCTCAACACAGGAACCCATAATCTACGATGCCCATGGGGAGATCAATCAGTGATCCCCATGCCTTTGTGAGGGTTACAACAAAAATCAAGCTTCTTGTGTCTTTGTTCCTTTAGTAACAAGAAAGCAGGCAAAAACCTATTTTAACTATGGACAAAATTCTGCGTAAAGCAGAATCTTGCTCCCAGTACAATGATGCTGGGAGGACTAGTCTGTCTCGGCCCTGCCTTGGGCCAGCTTTTATATTAGTACATAACCGGCCCCAGGCAGGTGGCCTCGGAAGTCCCACGGGAAGATCAATGATGGTTTCCCCGTGATCCTCGTGAGAGTTTTGACAGTTCCTAATTTCTCTTTCCTGAAGGAACTGGTATATAGTAGCAACCTTCTGGCGTGAAAGCAAAAATATCCATCTTTTATCAGACAAGGAGAGTCGGCAGGTGACCTGACCATGGAGAAATTAGCTTTCTTTTGCCTTCATCTGACATTCTTTTCTACGCACTTTGCAGTTCAGGGTCAGTGAAAACAATCAGGAACACAATCTCATACTAGCCCAAAGAAGCTGGGAACTCCCAAATGTCTCTCTAATGAAGATTGGTCTTGCAGCAATATCTGCAAACACACAACTATGTATAGGATATCTGATTTGTTCTGAATCTATTCCAGTTACCACAGTGGTAGTGTAAAGGTAGGACTTCATCTCTATTGTGGGGTCACACTTAACAATGCTTACGTAGGATGAGATAGGATACATGGCACAGAAACAAGCCAGTCAGCGCAACAGTCTGCGCCAGTCTTTACGCTCCATAGAATCGAAGAATCCCAGTAGTGTTGCCTCACAGCGCCAAGGAACTGGGTTCGATCCCGGCCCAGGTCAGTCCGTGTGGAGTTTGTACATTCTCCTCGTGCATGCATGGGTCTCACCCCCAGAACCCAAAGATGTGCAGGGGAGGTGGATTGGCCACGCTAAATTGTCCATTAATTGGAAAAATAATCTTAAAAAAAGAATCATTGAATCCCTACAGTGCAGAAAGAGGCCATTCAGCCCATCACATATGCACCGACCCTCTGAAGGAGCACCTGACCGAGGCCCACTCCTCTGCCTTATCCCCGTAACCTGTACCTTTTTCTTGGACACTAAGAGGCAATTTAATATAGCCAATTCAACTAACCTACACATCTTCGGACCTCCACTTGAGCCTCCTCCCATCTTTTCTCATCTAAATCTACCATTATAACTATCTATTCCCTTCTCCATCAATTACTTGTCTAGTTCCCCTTAAGTGCATCCATACCATTTGTTTCAACCACTTCCTCGTCGTGAGTTACACATTCATACCACTCTAACAGTAAAGACGTTTTTTCTGAATTCACCATTGGTGAATATCTGACATCGATGGCCTCTAGTTTTGCTATTTCCCACAAGAGGAAACACTACTCTGTATTCACTTCATCAAAGCCTTTCAGAATTTTAAAGACCTTTATTCAGTCCCCCCACAGCCTTCTTTTTTGAAGGTGTACACCAACACATTTGGATATAGTCCTTGTAAATCTCCTCTGCACCCTCTCCAATGCCATTATGTCTTTTCTATAATACAGCAATCAGAACTGCACACATTCAATTCCCGTAACAGTCTCCCCGAACAGGCGCCGGAATGTGGCGACTAGGGGCTTTTCACAATAACTTCATTTGAAGCCTACTTGTGACAATAAGCGATTTTCATTATTCTGTGTAGGTTCACTACTTTTCAATTCTATCTCTTGAGGAATAAAGCCCGGTGCTTGATTTTCTTTTTATACCCTTGTTGACGTGTGGCATAACTTTTTTAAAAATATATATTTTATTCAACTTTTTCGGCCATACAAAACTGTACAAAGGTTTTTCCCCTTTTTACAACAGCAAAACAATATAAATAACCGTGACCGTATTTTAACAAATAAATAAATAATATATAAACTAAATGGCAACTGCCATAACAAAAATAATAGCTCTCCCAAATAATAAAATCAGCAATTCAATATACATAACCAAGTACCAATATCTTTACAAAAACACCCCTGAGGACCCACCTGAGCCCTCCCCCCCCCCCCCCCCTCCCCCCTGGGTTGCTGCTGCTACCTTCCCATTTCCTTTATCGTTCTGCGAGGTAGTTAATGAACGGTTGCCACCGCCTGGTGAACCCCTGAGCCGAACCCCTTAGTGCAAACTTTATCCGTTCCAGTTTTATAAACCCTGCCATGTCATTTATCCAGGTCTCCATGCCTGGAGGCTTGGCTTCCTTCCACATAAGCAGTATCCTTCGCCGGGCTACTAGGGACGCAAAGGCCAAAACATCAGCCTCTCTTGCCTCCTGCACTCCCGGCTCTTCTGCAACCCCGAATATAGCCAGCCCCCAGCCTGGCTTGACCCGGACCCCCACTACCTTTGAAAGCACCTTCGCCACCCCCACCCAGAACCCCTGCAGTGCCGGGCATGACCAAAACATGTGGGTGTGGTTTGCTGGGCTTCTCGAGCATCTCCCACACCTATCCTCTACCCCAAAAAATGTACTGAGCCTTGCTCCGGTCATATGTGCCCTGTGCAAAACCTTAAATTGTATCAGGCTAAGCCTGGCGCACAAGGACGAAGAGTTTACCCTACGTTGGGCATCTGCCCACAGCCCCTCTTCAATCTCATCCCCCAGCTCTTCCTCCCATTTTCCCTTCAGCTCATCCACCATGTTCTCCCCCTCGTCTCTCATTTCCCTGTATATATCTGACACCCTACCATCCCCCACTCATGTCCCTGAGATCAGTCTATCCTGAATCTCCTGCGTCGGGAGCTGTGGGAATTCTCTCACCTGTTGCCTCGCAAAAGCCCTCAGTTGCATGTATCGAAATTCATTCCCTTGGGGCAACCCATATTTTTCCGTCAGCGCTCCCAGACTCGCAAACGTCCCGTCCAAGAACAGATCCCTCAGTTGCACAATCCCAGCTCTCTGCCATGCTCCAAATCCCCCATCTATTCTCCCCGGGACAAACCTATGATTATTTCTTATCGGGGACCGCACCGAGGCTCTCGTCATTCCCCTATGCCGTCTCCACTGCCCCCAAATTTTCAGTGTTGCCACCACCTTGTGGTGTATTTCTTCGGGGAGAACAGCAGCGGTGCCGTCACCAGTGCTTGTAGGCTGGTTCCTTTGCAGGACGCCATCTCCAATCTCTTCTACGCCGCTCCCTCCCCTTCTCCCATCCACTTACACACCATTGAAACATTGGCGGCCCAATAGTACTCACTTAAGCTCGGTAGTGCCAGTCCCCCCCTATCCCTGCTACGCTGCAAGAACCCCCTACTCACTCTCGGGGTCTTCCCAGCCCACACAAAACTCATAACGCTTTTCTCGATCTTCTTGAAAAAAGCCTTCGTGACCATCACCGGGAGGCACTGAAACACAAAAAGGAATCTCGGGAGGACTACCATTTTGACCGCCTGCACCCTCCCCACCAGTGACAGGGGCACCATGTCCCATCTCTTAAAATCCTCCTCCATCTGTTCCACCAATCGTGTTAAATTAAGCCAATGTAAGGTTCCCCAACTCCTGGCTATCTGGATCCCCAAGTACCGGAAATCCCTTGCTACCCTCCTCAGCGGTAAATCCTCTATTCCCCTGCTCTGCTCCCCCGGATGTACCACAAACAACTCACTCTTCCCATGTTCAATTTGTACCCCGAGAATTCCCCAAACTCCCCGAGCGTCTGCATTATCTCAGGCATCCCCTCCACCGGGTCCGCAACATACATCAGTAAATCATCTGCATACAATGATACCCGGTGTTCTTCTCCTCCCCTGAGTACTCCCCTCCACTTCCTGGAGCCCCTCAGTGCTATGGCCAGGGGCTCAATTACCAATGCAAACAGTAACGGAGACAGGGGACACCCCTGCCTCGTCCCTCTATAAAGACGGAAGTAGTCAGACCTCTGCCTGTTCGTGATCACACTTGCTACCGGGGCCCTATATAGCAGCTGTACCCATCCAATGAACCCTTCACCGAAACCAAATCTCCTCAACACTTCCCACAGGTAGTCCCACTCGACCCTGTCAAATGCTTTCTCGGCATCCATCGCCACCACTATCTCCGCCTCCCCCTCTGGTGGGGGCATCATCATCACCCCTAGCAGCCTCCGTATGTTCGTGTTCAGCTGTCTCCCCTTAACGAACCCAGTTTGATCCTCATGGACCACCCCCGGGACACAATCCTCTATCCTCGTCGCCATTACCTTGGCCAGGAGCTTAGCATCTACATTCAAAAGGGAAATGGGCCTGTAGGACCCACACTGCAGCGGGTCTTTATCCTTCTTCAAAAGTAACGATATTGTCGCCTCCGACATAGTCGGGGGCAACTTCCCCCTTTCCCTGGCCTCATTAAAGGTTCTCGTCAAAAGCGGGGCCAGTAGGTCTATATATTTCCTTTAAAATTCCACCGGGAACCCATCCGGTCCCGGGGCCTTCCCCGCCTGCATGCTCCCGATCCCCTTTACCACCTCCTCCACATCAATCTGTGCTCCCAATCCCGCCCTCTCCTGCTCCTCCACTTTCGGGAATTCCAGCTGATCCAGGAAATGCATCATTCCCTCCTTCCCTTCCGGGGGCTGAGCCTTATACAACCTCTCATAGAATGTCTTAAACACCCCATTCACTCTCTCCGCTCCCCGTTCCATCTCTCCCTCCTCATCCCTCACCCCACCTATCTCCCTCGCCGCTCCCCTCTTCCTCAATTGTTGGGCCAGTAACCGACTCGCCTTCTCTCCATATTCATACTGCACTCCCTGTGCCCTCCTCCACTGTGCCTCTGCCTTACCCGTGGTCAGCAGGTCAAATTCCACATGTAACCTTTGTCTTTCCCTGTACAGTCCCTCCTCCGGTGCCTCTGCATATTGCCTGTCCACCCTCAGAAGTTCTCTCAGCAATCGCTCCCTTTCTTTACTCTCTTGCTTCCCTTTGTGTGCCCTTATGGATATCAGTTCCCCTCTGACCACCACCTTCAACGCCTCCCAGACCACTCCCACCTGAACCTCTCCATTGTCATTAAACTCCAAGTACCTTTCGATACACCCCCTCACCCTTAGACATATCCCCTCATCCGCCAACAGGCCCATATCCATTCTCCAGAGTGGATGCTGTTCCTTTTCCTCTCCTACCTCCAGATCTACCCAGTGTGGAGCGTGGTCCGAGATGGCTATGGCCGTATACTCCGTCCCTGTCACCTTTGGAATCAGTGCCCTTCCCAGGACAAAAAAGTCTATCCATGAATATACCTTGTGAACATGGGAGAAGAATGAGAACTCCTTACTCCTAGGTCTGATAAATCTCCAAGGATCTACTCCTCCCATCTGCTCCATGAAGTCCTTAAGCACCTTGGCCGCTGCCGGCCTCCTCCCGGTCCTGGACCTCGACCGGTCCAGCCCTGGATCAAGCACTGTATTGAAATCTCTCCCCATTACCAACTTTCCCGCCTCCAGGCCTGGGATACGCCCCAACATACGCCTCATGAAGTTTGCATCATCCCAGTTCGGGGCGTACACGTTCACCAGAACCACCGCCTCCCCTTGCAGTCTGCCACTCACCATCACGTATCTACCCCCACTATCCGCCACTATGGTCTTTGCCTCAAACAGTACCCGTTTCCCCACTAAAATAGCCACCCCCCTATTCTTCGCATCCAAACCCGAATGAAACACCTGTCCCACCCATCCTTTACATAGTCTGACCTGATCTGTCAATTTCAGGTGCGTCTCCTGCAACATAACCACATCTGCCTTTAATTTCTTTAGGTGTGCGAGTACCCGCGTCCTTTTAATCGGCCCATTCAGCCCTCTCACGTTCCACGTGATCAACCGGGTTGGGGGACTAGCCATCCCCTTTTTTACCCCAGCTCCTCACCCGGTTCCCACGTGCCCGTATATCCCACCGACGGTGCCCTCCCGCCTCGACCGCCCCGCCCCATAACAGCTCCCCCTTCCCCTTAGCAGCAGCAACCCAGTTAGCTCCCTCCCCCCCCCCTCCGCTAGATCCCCCTCTAGAGTAATTACACCCCCCATGTTGCTCCCAGAAGTCAGCGAACTCTGGCTGACCTCGGCTTCCCCGTTTGCCCTCGGCCTCTCACTGTGCAAGGCCCCCACCTTCCCGCGTCCCCGTTCCCGCCATAATTACCATAGCGCGGGAACGAGGCCCGCGTTTCCCACTCAGCCCCGCTTTCCTACCCACCGGCGCCCACAGTTCCTCATACTCCCCCCCCCCCACCCAAACGAGGGGAAGAGAGAACATTTACAGGATTAAAGAGTTAACAATTGAAAAATCATCCCCCCCCCTTCCTCGTCCCACATAGTCACCCCACCACTTTGTCCCAGAAGCTCTTTCTCTCGCCAGACTATTCCAGCTTCTCGTCCACTATGAATGTCCACGCCTCTTCTGCCGTCTCAAAGTAGTGGTGCTTCCCTTGGTATGTGACATTCCAAATGTCACCTTCTTTTTGTGAAGCACCGCCTTAGCCCGATTGAAGCTTGCCCTCCTTCTCGCCACCTCCGCACTCCAATCCTGGTATACGCGGATCACCGCGTTCTCCCACCTGCAGCTCCGAATTTTCTTCGCCCATCTTAGGACCATCTCTCTGTCATTATAGCGATGAAACCTCACCACTATGGCTCGAGGTATTTCTCCTGCCCTTGGTCTTCGCGCCATAACTCGATAAGCTCCCTCCACCTCCAAAGGGCCCGTCGAGGCCTCCGATCCCATTAGCGAGTGAAGCATCGTGCTCACATATGCCCCGACGTCCGCCCCCTCTGCGCCCTCGGGAAGACCTAAGACTCTTAGATTCTTACTCCTCGAATTATTCTCCAGGCCTTCCAACCTCTCCACACACCTCTTGTGCTGCGCCTCGTGCGTCTCTGTCTTCACCACCAGGCCCTGAATTTCATCTTCATTTTCAGCAGCCTTTGCCTTCACGACCCGAAGCTCCAGCTCCTGGGTCCTCTGCGCCTCCTTTAACCCTTCAGTCGCCTGTAGCATCGGGGCCAACAACTCCTTCTTCAGCTCTTCCACACAGCGCCGCAGGAACTCTTCTTGCTCCGGGCCCCATATCGAACGGCCATCTTCCGACATCTTGCTTCGAGCTTCCCTTCCTTGCCGCTGCTCCGAAGGATCCACTGCAATCCTGCCGCTATCCTCTCCTTTTTCCATCAGTATCCGGGGGCTTCCCTTCTATTTCACCGCACAGTGATTTTGGCCGTTTAAAATTGCCGTTGGGGCTCTTATCAAGAGCCCAAATGTCCGTTCCAACGGGAGCTGCCGAAACATGCGACTTAGCTGGTCATCACCGCACCCGGAGGTCCGTGTGGCATAACTTTTAATGATTGATGTATTTGTACTCCAAGGTTACCTGTTTCCCCTCCCCACCGAGAATTGCAGCTTCCAGGAATGTGACCTACCTTGGTTATTTGTACTGAACTTCAGTTGACAATTATTTTCACAAACTGTAAGTTTGTTTATTTATTTTTTCTTCTTTTTTTAAATAAATTTAGAGTACCCAGTTATTTTTTTCTCCAATTAAGGGCCAATTTAGCATGGCCAATCCACCGAACATGCACATCTTTGGGTTGTGGGGGTGCCTCCAGGATCTATTCAACTACTGTAGAACCCAACCCCCTGGATTCTCACTTTCGATTGTTCATTGGCCTTTTCCATATTTATTTTCTACTTGGCTCACTTCATTCCTAAGAACCAGGTCGAGCAGTGCCTTCTCGTTGGACTGAAAAAAATCCTGCTAAATACAGGGGAATAGAAGATTTACCGTTGAGGAGGTTAACAAGGGATTTCCGGTATTTAGTGATCCAGGTGGCCAGGAACTGGGGACCCTTGCATAAGCTTAACTTGGCACGACTGGTAGAGCAGATGGAAGAGGACTTTAGGAGGTGGGACATGGCGCCCCTGTCATTGGCGGGCAGGGTGCAGGCGGTTAAAATGGTGGTCCTTCCGAGGTTTCTTTTTGTGTTCCAGTGCCTTCCTGTACTGATTACAAAGGCCTTTTTTAAGAAGGTGGACAAGAGTATTATGAGCTTTGTGTGGGTTGGAAAGACCCCAAGAGTAAAGAGGGGGTTCCTGCAGCGCAGTAGGGACAGAGGGGGACTGGCACTGCCGAGTCTAAGTGATTATTATTGGGCCGCCAACGTGTCAATGATATGTAAGTGGATGAGGGAAGGGGAAGGAACGGCATGGAAAAGACTGGAGATGGCGTCCTGTAGGGGAACTAGTCTAAAAGTACTGGCGATGGCGCCGTTACCGTTCTCCCCGAAAAAATACACCCCAAACCCAGTGGTGGTGGCAACTCTGAAAATTTGGGGGCAGTGGAGACGACATAAGGGAGTGACGGGTGCCTCAGTGTGGTCCCCGATAAGGAACAACCATAGGTTTGTCCCGGGAAGGATAGATGGGGGATTTAAATCTTGGCAGCGAGCAGGAATTGCGAAATTGAAGGACTTGTTCTTAGAGGGGACGATCGCGAGTCTGGGAGCACTGACAGAAAAATATGGGTTGCCACCTGGGAATGCATTTCGCTATATGCAAGTGAGGGCATTTGTGAGGCAACAGGTGAGGGAATTTCCGCAGCTCCCGCGGGGCGCAAGAGATCCAGGACAGAGTGATTTTGGGGGCATGGGTGAGTGATGGTAGGGTGTCAGATATATATAGGGAAATGAGAGACGAGGGGGAGACGATGGTAGAGGAGCTGAAGGGAAAATGGGAGGAGGAGCTGGGGGAAGAGATTGAGGAGGGGCTGTGGGCAGATGTCCTAAGTAGGGTAAACACTTCGTCCTCGTGTGCCAGGCTCAGCCTGATACAATTCAAGGTTCTACACAGGGCGCATATGACTGGAGCAAGGCTGAGTAGATTTTTTGGAGTGGAGGATAGGTGCGGGAGATGCGCGGGAAGCCCGGCGAACCACACCCACATGTTTTGGTCATGTCCGGTATTGCATGGATTCTGGGTGGGTGTGGCAAAAGTGATTTCAAAGGTGGCGGGGGTCCGGGTCGAACCAGGCTGGGGGTTGGCTATATTTGGGGTTGCAGATGAGCTGGGAGTGCAGGAGGCGAGAGAGGCCGATGTTTTGGCCTTTGCGTCCCTAGTAGCCCGGCGAAGGATTCTACTTATGTGGAAAGAAGCTAAGCCCCCGGGTGTGGAGGCCTGGATCAATGACATGGCAGGGTTCATAAAATTGGAGCGGATAAAGGGTTCACCAGGCGGTGGCAACCGTTCCTCGACTATCTCGCAGAGCAATAAGGGAAAATAGGAAAGGTAGCAGCAGCAACCCAGGGGGGAGAGGGGGGGCTCATTTGGGTCCTCAGGGGTTTTATGTGTGTGTTTATATATTAGTTATTTATATTAGATGTTACGAAGTTACTATTTTAGTTACTATTTCTGTTGTTTCTTATTTTGTTGTTGGCAGTTGCCGTTAGTTAGCATATTATTTATTTTTTAAAACGATCAATGTATATATTATTACAAAGTTGTAAAATGGGAAATTTTTGTTTGATCGAAAAACTTTAATAAAATATATTTATTTAAAAAAAAGAGTGCCTCTCCGCCGCATTTTAGTACTTCAGTGTAGATTCCATCTGTGCCGGAAGCCATGTTGTTTTTCAGCTGTCAGAAGGTTTTTTTGACCTCATGGCTTGTTTGGGTTGTGATGAGATGGTGGCAGGTAATGTGGGGTGGCGTTGAGAGCACATATGCCAAGAGCTGCACCTTGGTTGAGGAGATCCTCGAAATGCTCTCTCCAGCGGGCATAGACTGCCTCTCTGTCTTTGATGAGCGCCTCTCCGTTTTTGGCTCTTAGTGGGGTAGGTCCTTGGTTACTCGGACCATAGATGGTTTTAATTGTGCACGCCATGGGTGTTAGCGAGTTGCTGAGTCTCCTGCGCTCTTTATACCCGCCATCTGTTGTTTAGGTTATGGGTTTGTTATGCTTCTGGACCAGGGTGAGCCATCGGGTCATGAGGCATTCACTCACCCCGCAGGGGAATTCATTGAGACGCCCGACCAATTTGTTTTTTACGGCAAAGCCGACCCCGTAGAGACGACATTCTTCTTCTGGTTTGCCTTTCCAAACTAAGGTGCATCCACCACCTTGTTCTTTAAGCTGGCCTTCTTCAGCCAATCATGTCTTACTCATGGGGGCGATGTCAATGTTGTGGCGACAAAGCTCCCAGTCTATGATGGCGGTGCAACCTTTGGGTCTGTCGCTGTTGGGATTGTCCATCAGGGTCCTGATGTTCCAGGCCCTAAAATTCATTTGGGTGGGTGGAGTGGGGTTGGGGGTGGAGGATGCCTGTGTGTGGATTCTTTTAACTTGGGGTGGTTGTTACACACCAACCACCACATAGTCCCAGCGGAGCGAGCTCTTGGCCCAATGGAAGGGACACCCAAGACAACTGGGATGTCCACTCTTCCCGTTGCTTTTCGCCTTGGCGATAGAGCCATTGGCAATGGCGCTGAGAGCATTGAGGGATTGGAAAGAGATTGATTGGGGGAGGTTCCGAGCATAAGGTTTTGCTTTACGCGGATGATTTATTATATAGTGCAGACCCGGTGGACAGCATTGGTGGGATTACGGGGATTTGGGAGAAATTTGGCCGGCTTTCGGGGTATAAATTGAAAATGGGAAAGAGTGAGATGCTCCCGATCAATGCCAAAGGGCAAAGTGAGCAGATTAGGGAAGTTGCCGTTCAGGATGGAGGGGACGAACTTTAGATATTTAGGAATCTAAGTGGCGTGGAGCTGGATCCAGCTACACAGATTAAATTTGGCTCGGTTGGTAGAGGGAATAAAGGCGGATTTTAAGAAGTGGGATCTGTTGCTGCTGTCGCTGGCTGGGCGCATGCAGATGCTGAAAATGACGGTGCTGCCCAGGTTTCTCTTCGTGTTCCTGAACCTCCCTATCTTTGTCCCAAGTCCTTTCTTTCGGAAGGTTGATGGGTTAATTTTGCGGTTTGTGTGGGCAGGGAAGACCCCTTGAATGAGGCGGGTAATCTTGGAGCTGGTGTTGCCGAATTTGATTAATTACTATTGGGTGGTGAATATTGCGATGGTGAGGAAATGGGCTATGTAGGAGAGGTCGGTCTGGGAGCGGGTGGAGGCGGCGTCGTGTAGGGGAACGGATTTGAGGGCTCCATTATTGTCACCTCTTCCGTTCTTACCAGAGAACTCCGTGAGCCCAGTGTCGGCGTTAAGAGTGTGGATTGAGTGCAGGCAACATTTTGGGCTGGAGGGCATGCCATTGTGGGTGTTGATATGCGACAACCATAGGTTTTTGCCGACGATCCTGGATGCAAGATTCCGATGGTGGCGGCAGGTGGGATCAGTATTTTAGGGACTTGTTTATAGGGGCAAATTTGCGGGGCTGGAGGAGTTGGAGGAATTGAATGAGTTGCCCAAGAGGAATGGCTTTAGATACTTGCAGGTGAGGGATTTTGTGAGGAGAAAGGTGCCGTGCTTCCCAGGGCTGCCGTCTCCGGTGTTGCAGGACGCAACAGAGGAGGGGAGGGTGTTGGATATTTACAAGGAATTGATCGAGACGGAGGACGCTCTGGTGGAATAGATCAAGTGCAGGAGGGAGGAGGAACGGGGAGAGGAGGTGCGGGCCGGGACGTGGGCAGGAGCCTTGTGGAGGGTGAACTTGTCCTCGTCGTGTGTGATGTTAAGCCTCATCCAGTTTAACGTGGTGCATAGGGCCCATATGCCGGTGGCGAGGATGAGCCGATTCTCTGCGAGGTGAAAGATGGGCCTGGGCAGTGCACGAGGCGGGCTGGGAATCACATCCACATGTTCTGGACATGTACAAGACTGAGGGGGTTGTGGCAGGGGTTCTCGGATGTTGCGTCCGGGGTTCTGGGTGTGGGGATGGCCCCAAGTCAGGAGGTAACAATATTTTCTGTGTTGGAAGACTTTGCTGTCCGGGGCGGGGGTGGCTGATATATTGGCCTTTGTCTCCCTCATACCCGGAGATGGATTTTGTTGCGTTGGCGGGACTCGGACCGCCAAAGGCAGATATGGGGGTGAGCGACCTGGCCGAGTTCCTTAGGTTGGAGAAGATCAAGTTTGCTTTGTGGAGTCGGTAGAAGGGTTCAAGCGGAGGTGGAAACCATTCATTGATTTCTTCCAGGAGGATTGAGGGGTCAGCAAGGGGGTGGGGGGGGAGTAAAAATGGGGAAGGCGGTCGTGGTGGGGTGTTGGTATCAGGGGAGGTTGGGGATCTGTAGTTGTTTGTTTAGGTTGATGTGTTGTTCTTCTGATATTTTGTGTCTATATGTGAAAAGCGACAGGAAACAGAGTAGTGGTTAATATGAGTGGGATTTTCCGCATAAGCTGCCTGCAGCAGAGACAGCCCACCATTGGCTGGCAGTGGGATCAACTGGTCCCACCGATTGCAACAGTGTTTCCCATTGAATGCACTCTTCGCTGCTGGGAAAACCACAGTGGGAGTGTGCCATGTGCGGGACTGGCAGAGATCACTGGCGTGAATGGCCTGAAAATTCTATAGAATTTTGAGCTGGAGGGTTTGCCATGTAGTTCCCCAGGGGTCAGTGTTTTACTTGGAGAAAAGAAGGCTGAGAAGAGATTTGATTGATGCATTCAAAACCATGAGGGGTCTGGACAAAATAGATAGGGAGATACTGTTCCCACCCACAAAAGGATTGAGAAAAGGAGAGCACAGATTTGAAATAAAAACGATGTGAGGAAATAACATTTTCCTGCAGCGTGTTAAGGTACACTGCCTGACAGTGTGGTGGAGGCAGCTTCAATCTAAGCATTCAAAAAGCAATGAGACTGCTATTTGAAAAGAATGAAATGTGCAGGGTCACAAGGAGAAGGCAGGAAAATGGCACTAAAAGGTTGCTCATTCAGAGACACGATGGCCGAGTGATGTCCTTCTGCACTGTAACAATTCTGTGATTCTGTATTCGGGTCTCCATGTCCGCAAAGCATGGTTCAGTTTTCATCGAGGGTGGCAGAGATGTATATCAGGGTGAGGTTTCTTCTTTTTCTTCTACTGATTGTTTCTCAGTTAAGGTACTTGTAGCATATTCTGTATAAACTCCATGTCACATCAAAAATCTACCTCGCTGTATTTTTTGCTTTATGTTTTGATTTAAGTTGACTTGACTTAGTATAACTTTTTGAAGCCATACACAGAACTTCCCCATAGTTGTGCTTCTTGAAGAACTCTATCATTTCCTTAACCTGTTCTTGAATTAACTTTGTAGGCTTGTCCTTGTGTGGTCTAAAAGGCCACCCATATCATTTAACTTTACACACAGAGGAAGATGTACTTCATCATGAAAAAGTGTGAAATAGTGGGTTTACCTATTTTTACACGGCCTCGTTCTGGCCCTTCCCCCATTACTAGGATATTTGCTGGTTTCTGGAGCAAAAACAAAAAGGGAATGAAAGACACATTAATCATTCACAACTAAAGTTGAAATATAAACAGTGGGTTAGTATAATATGGATCACACATCTTTATATTTATAGTTTAAGCATCATTCCGCAAAAGAATTTCCACAATTACTTGCACGCATCATGGGTTCGGAATGAAACAGGCTGCATCAAAGTGTTGAGACCAATTTTCAAGCTTGCATTTCCCACAGGTTCCTGTCACAAACATATCACATGTGAAGTATTGGTAGGATTTTCCCACGGGTTTAGGAACCCTGATGTCAAGACCAGTTTGGGGTCCCAAGCCCACAGTGATTGGCAGTGAGATCAGTACAGCGACACTCCAGGAGGCAGCCTCTGAATTGGATACCTCTGAGCTGACTGTCCTAATGAGAATGGTGGGCTGGTTCCCAAGGCTGGCAGCCAAATCACGGGGCTGGAAGCTCTGAAATCTCGGCAGCCTCATCACGAGGGGCTGTTTAGCACAGGGCTAAATCGCTGGCTTTGAAAGCAGACCAAGGCAGACCAGCAGCACGGTTCAATTCCTGTAATAGCCTCCCTGAACAGGCGCTGGAATGTGGCTTTTCACAGTAACTTCATTGAAGCCTACTTGTGACAATAAGCGATTTTCATTTCATTTTCAAGAGAGAGATTGCACTGGAAAAGAAGTCCCGCCTCCAGCCCATTAATACTCCTCAGAGAATTATACGGCTGCATGGCAGCCATGCGGCATCGGCAGGTATGCATCCTCACCAACGTCTTGGGAAAGCCTGCTATCCTGTAAAATCCTGCCCATGAAACTAATCCTGAGTATAAGTCCACCAAATTTAACATGAGCAATCGAACCTTTGACTGCACTGATTTCAAACCGACAAAGATACAAGAAATCATGACAGTGGTGAGTTAAATGGATAGTTTACGCTGGATTTACAACTGCATTACTTCTTTTCAATGCATCATTACTTAAGTTTAAAAACACACAGTTGGGGGGGGGGGGGGGGGGGGGGGGGTCACGTGATATGAGTGTTGGAGCCAGTGCGTTTTTGTGAGCTCTGTCTCTGCTTGTCTTTTAATCCTTTACTTTTATCTTTGCGCGCATTTCTTTTTGGGATATATGCTTTGCAATATGTCCCTGGATGATCCTGATTGGAGTTTTGTGATGAGCCAAGCTAAATGGTAAAGAATCCTTGTGTGATTGAGATGGTTGGAGTTACCTGGGTGTGGCCCAGTTTGCGGTGGTGTTGTTGCTGATGAGCGGGCCTGCACCACATCAGGATGATGACCGCCTCTGAGAGTGTTGTTCCGGATGATAATCTCGATTCCATGTTGCAGATCTTTGATGCTCACCTTGAGGAACCGTAAAGTATCCTTGAAAGAATGAAGGGGCAGAAGAGCACTTTTGATAAGAGCACTTTCCTTGATAAGGGCCCACCTTTGGTTCATTGAGGTCCTGTTGCATGGTGTGTCACATATACAGGCTGGTTTAGCTCAGTGGGCTTGATAGCTGGTTTGTGATGCAAAACAAGGCCAGCAGCGCAGGTTCAATTCCTGTACCGGCTGAGAATTCTGAATTCCCCCTCCGTGTATCCGAACAGGTGCCGGATGTGGCGACTAGGGGCTTTTCACAGTAACTTCATTGCAGTGTTAATGTAAGCTGACTTGTGACAATAATAAATATTTTTAAAATTTATTTATTTATATTCTGACGAATTTGGGAGGCAAGGCCGGGTAAGTAGCGTCCATGTGTCCGGTTTCTAGCAGGAAATGAGAGGAGAGTTCCTGACTGAGTTGAAAGATTGCCTGCCATGCTTTAGTGATCCTTTGATTTGATTTGATTTATTATTGTCACATGTATTAGTGTACAGTGAAAAGTATTGTTTCTTGCATGCTATGCAGACAACACATACCGTACATAGGGAAGGAGAGACTACAGAATGTAATGTTTTTTTTTTTAATGTTTATTAAGAATTTTTAGCAGAATTTTCAACCATATAAACAAACCCCGCCCCCCCACCCCCCTCTGTAATATAAAAGAAGAAAAAACTCGCATAGCAAGACATAAACATGGCAAATCAATATGATACAGATCTTTGTACATTGGATTCCTCCCGTACACATCAGTTTTCCGGATCGTTTATGTATTTTCTTGCTCAGATGCCCCTACGAAGAACCCCCCTTCCCTATCCCTCCCTCTCCCCCCCCCCCCCCCCCCCCCCCCCCACGGGTTGCTGCTGCTGTCGACCGAACTCCATCTAACGCTCCGTGAGATAGTCTAGGAACGGTTGCCACCGCCTGGAGAACCCCTGCGCGGACCCTCTCAGGGCAAACTTTATCCTTTCCAACTTGAGAAACCCTGCCATGTCGTTTATCCAGACTTCCACACTGGGGGGCTTCGTATCCTTCCACACGAACAAGATCCTTCGCCGGGCTACCAGGGACGCAAAGGCCAGAATGCCGGCCTCTTTCGCTTCCTGCACTCCCGGCTCGTCCGCTGCTCCAAATAGTGCTAGCCCCCAACTTGGCTTGACCTGGACTTTCACCACCTTAAATACTGTTCTTGCAACTCCCCTCCAGAACCTATCCAGTGCCGGGCATGACAAAAACATATGGACATGGTTCGCCGGGCTTCCTGAGCACCTCCCACATCTGTCCTCCAACCCAAAGTATCTACTCAGCCTCGCCCCCGCCATATGCGCTCTGTGAACAACCTTAAATTGTATCAGGCTAAGCCTGGCACATGAGGAGGAGAAATTAACCCTACTTAGGGCATCAGCCCATAGACCTTCCTCAATCTCCTCCCCCAGCTCCTCCTCCCATTTACCCTTCAGCTCCTCTACCAACGCCTCCCCCTCTTCTTTCATCTCCTGGTATATCGCCAACACCTTGCCCTCTCCGACCCATACGCCCAAAATCACCCTGTCTTGAATCCCCTGTGCCGGGAGCAGCGGGAATTCCCTCACCTGCCGCCTCACAAACGCCCTCACTTGCATGTACCTGAAAGAGTTTCCCGGGGTTAGCCCAAACCTCTCCTCCAGCGCCCCTAAGCTTGCAAACGTCCCATCGATGAACAGGTCCCCCATTCTTCTAATCCCTGCCCGATGCCAGCTCTGAAACCCCCCGTCCATCCTTCCTGGGACAAACCGATGGTTATCTCTGATCAGGGACCACACCGAGACTCCCATCGCACCCCTGTATCGTCTGCCACTGCCCCCAGATCTTTAGCGTTGCCGCCACCACCGGACTCGTAGTGTATCTTGTCGGCGAGAGCGGCAGCGGTGCCGTCACCAGCGTCCCCAGGCTCGTTCCTTTACAGGATGCCATCTCCAGCTTCTTCCATGCCGCCCCTCTCCCTCCATCACCCACTTACGGATCATCCCCACATTGGCTGCCCAGTAGTAGCCACCCAGATTCGGCAACGCCAGCCCTCTTCTATCTCTACTACGCTCCAGGAACCCCCTCCTTACCCTCGGGGTCTTGCTCGCCCACACAAATCCCATAATGCTCCTGCTTACCCTCTTAAAGAAGGCCTTGGTAATCACAATTGGGAGGCATTGGAATACAAAAGGAAACCTCGGGAGGGCCACCATTTTAATCGACTGTACCCTACCTGCTAGCGAGAGTGGCAACATGTCCCACCTTTTAAAGTCCTCCTCCATCTGTTCCACCAGCCGCGTCAAATTAAGTTTGTGCAGTGCCCCCCAGCTCCTAGCTACCTGGATTCCCAAGTATCGAAAGCTCCTTTCCGCCCTCCTCAACGGTAAGTCGTCTATCCCTCTTCCCTGATCCCCCGGATGCACCACAAAGAGCTCACTCTTTCCCACATTGAGCTTATAGCCCGAGAAGTCTCCAAACTCCCTTAGGATCTGCATGACCTCAACCATCCCCTCCACTGGATCCGCCACATACAGCAACAGGTCGTCTGCGTACAGCGACATTTGATGCTCCTCTCCCCCTCGGACCACCCCCCTCCATTTCCCCGACTCCCTTAACGCCATGGCCAAAGGTTCAATTGCTAATGCAAACAGCAGGGGGGACTGGGGGCACCCCTGCCTCATCCCTCGGTACAGCCGGAAATACTCCGACCTCCGCCGGTTCATGACCACACTCGCCACCGGGGCTTTATACAGGAGCTTAACCAAACTAATAAACCCTCCCCCGAACCCAAACCTCTTCAACACTTCCCAGAGATACTCCCACTCTACTCGGTCAAAGGCCTTCTCCGCGTCCATAGCTGCCACTATCTCCGCCTCTCCCTCCACCGATGGCATCATAATCATATTCAGCAGCCTCCGCATATTGGTGTTTAGCTGCCTGCCCTTTACAAACCCCGTCTGGTCCTCGTGAATCACCCCCGGGACACGGTCCTCAATCCTCGTAGCTAACACTTTTGCCAGCAGCTTAGCATCTACGTTGAGGAGCGAGATCGGCCTATAAGACCCACATTGCAGTGGGTCCTTATCCCGCTTCAGGATCAAAGAGATCATCGCCTCCGACATTGTCGGGGGCAGAGTCCCCCCCTCCCTTGCCTCATTGAGAGTCCTTACCAGCAACGGGGCTAACAGGTCTACATACTTTCTATAGAACTCAACCGGGAACCCATCCGGTCCCGGGGCCATCCCTGCCTGCATGCTCCCCAGTCCTGTAACCAGCTCCTTTACCCCAATTGGCACCCCCAAACCAGCCACTTCCTGCTCCTCCACCCTCGGGAACCTCAGTTGGTCCAAGAATCGTCGCATCCCCTCTTTTCCCCCTGGGTGCTGGGACCTGTACAGATCCTCGTAGAAGGCCTTGAATGCCTCATTCACTTTCACCGCACTCCGCACCGTAGTTCCCCTTCCATCCTTGACTCCACCTATTTTCCTGTCTGCCATCCTCTTACGGAGCTGATGTACCAGCAGCCGGCTCGCCTTCTCCCCATATTCATACATCGCCCCCTGTGCCTTCCTCCACTGTGTCTCTGCCGTCCCTGTGGTCAACAGGTCGAACTCCGTCTGGAGACTTTGCCTCTCCGAGTAGTCCCTCATCAGGGGCCTCTGCATATCTCCTGTCCACTCTTAAAATCTCCCCCACTAACCTCTCCCTTTCCCTACCCTCTCTCTTCTCCCTATGAGCCCTGATGGAGATTAACTCTCCCCTGACCACCGCCTTCAGCGCCTCCCATACTACTCCTACCTGCACCTCCCGGTTGTCGTTGGCCTCCAGATAACTTTCGATGCACTCCCGCACCCTCCCATACACTTCCTCGTCTGCCAACAGTCCCACATCCAACCGCCACAGCGGGCGTTGGTCCCTCTCCTCCCCCAGCTCTAATTCCACCCAGTGCGGGGCGTGGTCCGAAAAGGCTGTGGCCGAATACTCCGTTCCCTCCACTTTCGAGATCAATGCCCTGCCCAGAACAAAAAAATCTATCCGGGAGTAGGCCTTGTGTACATGGGAGAAAAAAGAAAATTCCCTGGCCAAAGGCCTGGCAAATCTCCACAGGTCTACTCCCCCCATCTGGTCCATAAACCCCGAGCGCCTTGGCCGCAGCCGGCCTCTTTCCGGTCCTGGATCTGGAGCGATCCAGTGCTGGGTCCAGCACCGTGTTGAAGTCCCCCCCCCATTATCAAACTTCCTACCTCCAAGTGCGGGATGCGCCCCAACATATGTTTCATGAATCCAGCGTTGTCCCAGTTCGAGGCGTATACATTTACCAATACCACCCCCGTCCCCTGCAACCTACCACTCACCATCACGTACCGGCCTCCGTTATCCACCACGATGTTCTTGGCCTCAAACGACACCCGCTTCCCCACCAGTATTGCCACCCCTCTATTCTTCGCATCCAGCCCGAATGGAACACCTGTCCTACCCATCCCTTTCTTAACCTGACCTGATCTGCCACCTTCAGATGTGTCTCCTGAAGCATGACCACGTCTGCCTTCAGTCCCTTTAAGTGTGCGAACACTCGGGCCCTCTTAATCGGCCCATTTAGGCCTCTCACATTCCACGTGATCAGCCGGATTTGGGGGCTACCCCCCCCCCTTGCCGGCTAGCCATCTCCTATTTTAGGCCAGTCCCGTGCCCACGTCTCCCGCACCCTCCAGTCCCCCAGACGGGGAACCCCCGCCCCGACCACCTCTTCCATTTTCAGTTCCCCCTCGGCCATTGCAGCAGCAACCCTATTGTCCCCCCCTCCCCACCCCGCTAGATCCAAATCTAGCTCTTTTGCTCCCCCATAATACTTCCGTAAGTCAGCTGACACCTGCTGACCCTGGCCCCTCCCCGCCTTCCCGTTGACCCCCCCCGTGTGGAAATCCCTCCTCATCTTTGCGCTCCTCCATCCCCCCCCCTCCCTAGCGCTTTCCTAAGCCAGCCCCGCCCCCTGTGGCGCAGCTCCTGTTGTGGCCTTATCCTAATTCCCCCATCCCTGAGTCTCACCTCCCTCCATCACCGACGCCCACATTTCTCACTGTCCCCCCATCAAAAACTCTTCCCCCATCCCCATCCATTGTCCCACCCACTGAAACATTCTTTACCCATATTTACAACCCTGTATACAGTCAACATCTCCCCCACTACCACAGCCCCTCAGTTCGAGTCCAATTTTTACGTTTGAATAAAGGTCCAAGCCTCTTCTGGCGTTTCGAAATAGTGGTGTCGGTCCTGGTACGTGACCCACAGTCGCGCTGGCTGCAGCATTCCGAATCTCACCCTTTTTTTATGCAGCACCGCCTTGGCTCGATTGAAGCCAGCTCTCCTTTTTGCCACCTCCGCGCTCCAGTCCTGATACACTCGGATCACCGCATTCTCCCATCTACTGCTCCGCTCCTTCTTGGCCCATCTCAGGACACTCTCGCCATTGGCGGCTCACCGTCCTTGGGTCTCCTCGCCAGGACCCGGTGAGCCCCTTCTAGCTCCAGGGGGCTCGGAGAGGCCTCCGCACCCATCAGCGAATGGAGCATCGTGCTCACATACGCCCCAGCATCAGCCCCCTCCACTCCTTCGGGGAGACCCAGACTCCGGAGATTCTTCCTCCGTGACCTGTTCTGCAGGACTTCGAATCTCTCGGCCCACCGCTTGTGCAGCGCCTCGTGCGCCTCCATCTTCACCGCCAGGCCCAAGATCTCGTCCTCGTTCTCATTAGTTTTTTCCTTCACCTCTCGGAGCTCTACTGCCTGGGCCTTCTGGGTCGCCTTCAGCCCCTCGATCACTAACAGCATTGGCGCCAGCACCTCCTTTTTAAGCTCCTCCACGCAGCGCCTGAGAAACTCCTGCTGGTCCGGCCCCCATGCTGCTCGATCTCCGCCCTCCACCATCTTGTTTTCTCCCCCTCGTTTCTGCCGCTGCTCCAGCGCTTCTTTTTTTGTCCCTCCACTTCTAGTCCCCTCCATATACGATGGAAGGGGGACCTTACTTCACCTTCCCACACGGGATTCAATCAAAAAAGCTCCGCTGGGGCTCCTCCGGAGAGCCCAAAAGTCCTTTCTAGCGGGAGCTGCCGAAATGTGCGGCTTAGCTCTGCATCGCCACAACCGGAAGTCACAGAATGTAATGTTACAGTCATAGCTAGGGTAGAGAGAAAAGATCAACTTAATACGAGGTAGGTCCATTCAAAAGTCTGATGGCAGTAGGGAAGAAGCTGTTCTTGAGTCGGTTGGTACGTGAACTCAGACTTTTGTATCTTTTTCCTGATGGAAGAAGGTGGAAGAGAGTATGTCTGGGATGCGTGGGGTCCTTAATTATGCTGGTTGCCTTTCCGAGGCAGCGGGAATTATAGACAGAGTCAATGGATGGGAGGCTGTTTTGCATGATGGACTGGGCTACATTCACGACCTTTTGTAGTTTCCTGCGGTCTTGGGCAGAGCAGGCTCCATACTAAGCTGTGATACAACCAGAAAGAATGCTTTCAATGGTGCATCTGTAAAAGTTGGTGAGAGTCGTAGCTGACATGCCAAATTTCCTTAGTCTTCTGAGAAAGTAGAGTTGTTGGTGGGCTTTCTTAACTATAGTGTCGGCATGGGGGGACCAGGACTGTTGGTAATCTGGACACCTAAAAACTTGAAACTCTTGACCCTTTCTACTTTGTTCCCATTGATGTAGACAGGGGCATGTTCTCCACTACGTTTCCTGAAGTCGATGATAATCTCCTTCGTTTTGTTGACATTGAGGGAGAGATTATTGTCGTCGCACCAGTTCACCAGATTCTCTATCCCATTCCTGTACTCTGTCTCGTTATTATTTGAAATCCGACCCACTACAGTGGTGTCATCAGCAAATTCGAAAATCGAGTTGGAGGGGAATTTAGCCACACAAATCCTGATTTGGAGGCTGGGCGTATTGGGTTCAACGAAGCCCGATGTATTTGGTCTTCGAGGCCTGTGGTCGGTTGGGCCCCCAACCACTGGCCTTATATTATTCTCTTCAGTGAAGGTACTTTGTTAATTGGAATTATTGAGAAATCATCAAACTGCTGTTGACTCCCCCAGCAGCCCCGGATATACCCATACCCACCATCAGTTTTTTTTCCTTCTCAACGATAGTAGGTGTGCGCCAGGAGAATAAGGGCCCATGGTTGGGTCCTGACCCTTTGTTATCCTGTGATCCAATCCTGAAAGTTCCCAATCGTTTTTGTTGGGAGGTGTTAACGGCACTGATCATAATCCGAATATATAGCTGCTGGTCATCTCTGTATAATTCTATGCAATGATGCTGGTTCTGTACTGGGATTATGTTGCGTTGTGTGGTAAATATGTAACATCCTTTTAGAACTGGGGTTCTTGTGAATTTTCTTTTTTTTTCTTTTTATGCGTGGGTGTAAGGAATCCGTGATATGATGCTGCAGGGTTACAGACAGATCTGTATCCAATGGAAGGAGGTGGCAGTGTTTCATTGGTGCCTCTGACACTGTTGGAGTTCAGGGAAATGTATACTGGTGCGTGCCCAAACATGGCGTGAAGAATTTGTCCTGAACTCTCGTGGTAATTGCGCCCAATTGCGTGGGAAAGTGTGAACTATTTAACTATGTTTTCATGGCTTTATCCTGTTTCTCCCTTTTTCTCTGATGGGGCTTTTAGTTATGTCTAATGATTGTATTGACCCAGTTGTACTGCTGTTCACCTCTGAATTCATGTATGTTGAGCCTTTAACTTTTCTTGCGGTGCTGTGCCATTTCTGTGGTTTTGTTGTGTTGTTTGTTAAAATGTAGACCCTCAATAAATATATATTTTTTTAAAACACAGTACTGCAAAATGAATTCAGAATAGATTCTGAAATCCATGTTCATCTAAATTTAGATTAATATATGATTTATTTGTCTTCAAAATCAGAGATGGACTTTTTTCCTTACAGATGCTGGAAGACTTGCTGTGTGTATCCAGCTGTTATTTTTAATCCCCCCCCCCCCACGCCCCAATCTAAATAAAAGATTGTTGCACAAATCCAGTAATCAAAGCTTGGTTACAAGCTAAGAAGACATTTATCAGTTCAGGGTTTTAATACTTTTCCAACATGAAAGTATTACATATTTCAACAATCACATGTGTTCCTTCTTGGCTAGAAAATGTAGACAAATTGCACAGGATTATGGCACAGAAACAGGTCAGTCATCTCAATCAGTCCACACCAGTGTGTTTTGCTCCACTCAAACCTCTTCCCATCTTTATTCATCTTCCTCTACCTTCATGGCCAACCCTCTCCCCAAGTATTTATCTCGTTTCCCCTTTAATACA
Organism: Scyliorhinus torazame; assembly: GCF_047496885.1. Lineage (NCBI taxonomy): Eukaryota > Metazoa > Chordata > Chondrichthyes > Carcharhiniformes > Scyliorhinidae > Scyliorhinus > Scyliorhinus torazame. The sequence goes on from NC_092710.1 coordinate 301,960,669, forward strand.
TCTATACTATTTACATTAAACGCTCCCTGTGATTCTACATTCTTACCACTCTTTGGGTAAAGAATTTTGTTCTGAATTCCTCATTTGTTTTCTTGGTGATGATCTTATATTTATAGCCTCTTCCCACAAGAGGAAATGTTCTCTCTGTATCCACTCTTATCAGGCTGCATATCATTGGAAGATATGCAATTAAGTAATATTTTCTCCGGAACTGTTTGTACTGAATTGTTTGGGAAACTTAAACACCTCATCCTCAGCTAGAAATACTTTACTAATTAAAACAATGTTCTGCTGAACGATGGGGACTATTCCAATGCTGAAAAATAACAAAAAAATGGCAAATTTGTGGAGCTGACAGAATTGCCGACCTTCACGCTGAATCAGATTTCCACAATATATTATTTACAATCACATCGGTCTAGATACGTTTCTACAGAGCTGTAATGTCTGCATGAAAAAATTATTTAAATAGCTTTGGCAGTGGTGTGTTGAACTTTACTACCTATCAAAGAAAGAGATGCATAACTGGAAAATTGAATGCTTTTCCATTTTTGGCACCATTTGGTTTAACATTCGAGGCTGTCGGCCAATTGCTGACAGATGGCATTAGGTGGGCAGATCAGGTGCCTTTCATGCGGCGGTACAGACTCGATGCCGAAGGGCTCTTTTTGCACTGTATTTTTCTGTGATATTCTTTAGAGAAGAAAATCTGTTGTCCTTAACCGATCTGGATTAATAATATAGTAATAATCCTTATTAGTGTCACAAGTAGGCCCACACCAACATTGCAATTAGGTTATCTGTGATTCCAGATCTACAGCAATATGGCTAATTCTTAACTGCCCTCTAAAATATCTGGAGTAAGCAACTCAAGAAGGTGGCTCCCCATGTGGTGCAGCACAGTAAAAGGTCTTACAACACCAGGTTAAAGTCCAACAGGTGTATTTGGAATCACTAGCTTTCGGAGTGTAGCTCCTTCATCAGGTGAGTGATGAGGTAGGTTACACAAACACAGCATATATAGACAAAGCCAATGATGCAACATGATACTTTGAACGCGGGTAATTAAGTCTTTACAGGTCCAGACGGTGCGACTGGAGAGGGATAATCACCGGCATCTCCACATCATGTGTCGGGCACGCTGCTACTGGTAAAATGTCAGTGGAGGCAAGCCGAGGCCCTCAATTGTCCACTTAAGTAGCTGAATTGAGGTCTGGGCAGAGGGGCATACTAGCCTTCCTATTTCTGACTGCATCCTCCAAGAGCCTGGAAAATCTTGGCCAGTATTTTCTTCCTCAAAGATGCCCATTCCAGGTTTAAAGTCATTATTTAAACTTTGCTAAAACACAGCAATGGCCAAATGTCCGATGCTTCCCTCTAGCTCTGGCAATTTTATTCAGTTAGAATTGACCTCCATATTTCTATTGACAGGTTTGTCCTGTTCAAATTATGTCAGTCTCAAAATCTGAAAAAGTCAGTTGCGAATACTTTTACTTCATTCCGGGATAAATGCCAAGTCAAATCACCATCAGTGTCTACAGCTTGTGATGGAGGCAAGTTAATGGAAACACAGCTTCGCTTAAACTTTATATGAGGACTGAGAAGTTTCATGGTACACACGAAAAACAGAAGGTTTGGGCACTCCTACTCCAGCTGTACATTGCTATGCATGGAAATAAGGAACTGTCGATAAGAAACTGGGCAGTCTAAATCTGGAACAAGAAAGGACAAATTATCATTTCTGTGAGAGAACTGATAACTAAAAGATAAGCAAACTTTTTTAAACCAATTTTAAAAGAGAAAAACAAAATGGAACAGAAATAGGCCATTCAGTCCATCCAGTTTGTTCTTTTTTAAAATAAATTTAGAGTACCCAATTCATTTTTTCCAACTAAGGGGCAATTTAGCGTGGCCAATCCACCTAGCCTGCACATCTTTGGGTTGTGGCGGCGAAACCCACGCAAACACGGGGAGAATGTGCAAACTCCACACAGACAGTGACCCAGAGCCAGGATCGAACCTGGGACCTTGGCGTCGTGACATCCAGTTTGTTCTTAATGGAGGAAAAATACTAGAGACCACAATCTGAGAGTGCAAATTAATGGCCTGAACTGTTTAATAGAAAACCAAAAGTATAATTATTAGCACCAGCCAATGTAAAGGCGTTAAAAGCAGAACATGAGTTAAGAATGTGAAAAGATATGGGAAAGGCCCACAAAAGCAAAAAGAGAAAAAGATGGAGAGATAAAGGTGGAAAACAACTGGAAAAATTATAGAATTATAGAATGTCGTAGGTATCCAAGTTTACCAACGTTAATATCCATGTCACAATAATGGGGTACATTAAGTGCAGCCGGTGGTATTCCAGCCGTCCCATTAGATTGGAAGTTGGCAAATGTTACATAAGTTTTCAAGAAAGGAGGGAGAGAAAAAACAAGGAGCTACAAGCCATTTAGTCTAACAACATCAGTTGTTGGGAAAAGGCTAGATTTGATTATTAAGAAAGTTTTACCAGGTCACTTAGGAAAGTATAATATGATTTGAACAAGTCAACATGGTTTTACTAAAGGGAAATTTTGTTTGACAAATGTACTAGTTTTTTGAGGATGTACCTTGTAAGGTAGATAAAGAAGAACCAACAGACGTAATATGCCTGGATTTCCAAAAAGTATTCAGTAAGGTGCCACACGAAAGGTTAATAGGCAAAATAAGGACTCGGAGTTTGGAGCGATATTTTAGCATGGATAGAAGATTGGTTAATGGATTGAAAGCATGGAATGCACCTAAACTGGGCTTTTTCAAGTTGGCAGGCAGTGACTAATGGACTGCTACAAGGATCGATACTGGGCCTCAGCTATTTGCAACCTATATTCATGACTTAGATGAAAAGACAGAGGGCGATTTTCCAGATATTGGAAATGGCTGATACTGGCGGGAAAAGCAGTATTGGAGCCGGCAGCAGCAACAGTGGCATTCTCTGCCGTTTTGTGCAGGGCTTAATCTGAAAAGTATAAGTGGGTCCCATGAAGTCAGATTGTTGGGGTGGGCACCGCCCTGTAAGCAGCTTAGTCCTCGAAGATCATTTTTAAAGGCTGCCCCAGCGCACAAGATCATGAGTACCACCTCCCCCCCCCCCCCCCCCCCCCCCCCCCCACCGGTGGAAAGGTAAACTCAGGGGAAGACACAGAGAGACTGTAAAGAGATAAGAGACAGGTTAAGTGAGTGGGCAACAAGATGGCAGGTGGAGTATAATGTAGGGAAGGGTGAAGTTATTTGCTTTGGTCATTAAGAATGTAAAAGCAGAAAGAATTTTTTTTGAAAGTGTTTGCAACTTGTAAGTGTTAATGTTCAAAGAGACTTGATTGTGTTTGTACAAGGAATGCAGAATGTTGGTAAGCAGGTGCAGCAAGCAATTAGGAAGGTAATTGGTGACTTCCGGTGGCGGCTAAAGGGATCAAGGGGTATGGGAGTGGGATACTGAATTTGGTGGCTCCCACTCGAGATGGAATTCTGTTGCCCTTTTTTCACCCAAATTAAGGAGTGTAGGTTGGTGAAAGGCACATGAGCACCAAGGGTTAGTGGTGCTCTGTTGGTGAGTCCAAAAACAGGAAGGCAGATTATTATCTGAATGGTGTTCAAAAAAGGGACCAGGGAATAACCCTGGGAATTACAGGCCAGTTAGTCTTACTTCGGTGGTAGGCAAAGTCATGGAAAGGATACTGAAGGATAGGATTTTTGAGCATCTGGAAAGACACTGCTTGATTAGGGATAGTCAGCACGGATTTGTGAGGGGTAGGTCTTGCCTTACAAGTCTTATTGAATTCTTTGAGGAGGTGACCAAGCATGTGGATGAAGGTAAAGCAGTGGATGTAGTGTACATGGATTTTAGTAAGGCATTTGATGAGGTTCCCCATGGTAGGCTTCTGCAGAAAGTAAGGAGGCATGGGATAGTGGGAAATTTGGCCAGTTGGATAACGAACTGGCTAACCGATAGAAGTCAGAGAGTGGTGGTGGATGGCAAATATTCAGCCTGGATCCCAGTTACCAGTGGCGTACCGCAGGGATCAGTTCTGGGTCCTCTGCTGTTTGTGATTTTCATTAATGACTTGGATGAGGGAGTTGAAGGGTGGGTCAGTAAATTTGCAGACGATACGAAGATTGGCGGAGTTGTGGATAGTGAGGAGGGCTGTTGCCGGCTGCAAAGAGACATAGATAGGATGCAGAGCTGGGCTGAGAAGTGGCAGATGGAGTTTAACCCTGAAAAGTGTGAGGTTGTCCATTTTGGAAGGACAAATATGAATGGGGAATACAGGGTTAACGGTAGAGTTCTTGGCAATGTGGAGGAGCAGAGAGATCTTGGGGTCTATGTTCATACATCTTTGAAAGTTGCCACTCAAGTGGATAGAGCTGTGAAGAAGGCCTATGGTGTGCTAGCGTTCATTAACAGAGGGATTGAATTTAAGAGCCGTGAGGTGATGATGCAGCTGTACAAAACCTTGGTAAGGCCATATTTGGAGTACTGTGTGCAGTTCTGGTCGCCTCATTTTAGGAAGGATGTGGAAGCTTCGGAAAAGGTGCAAAGGAGATTTACCAGGATGTTGCCTGGAATGGAGAGTAGGTCTTACGAGGAAAGGTTGAGGGTGCTAGGCCTTTTCTCATTAGAACGGAGAAGGATGAGGGGCAACTTGATAGAGGTTTATAAGATGATTAGGGGAATAGATAGACAGTCAGAGACTTTTTCCCCGGGTGTAACAAACCATTACAAGGGGACATAAATTTAAGGTGAATGGTGGAAGATATAGGGGGGATGTCAGAGGTAGGTTCTTTACCCAGAGAGTAGTGGGGGCATGGAATACACTGCCTGTGGACGTAGTTGAGTCGGAAACATTAGGGACCTTCAAGTGGCTATTGGATAGGTACATGGATTGCAGTAGAATGATGGGGTGGAGATTAATTTGCTCTTAATCTAGGACAAAAGTTCGGCACAATATCATGGGCCAAAGGGCCTGTTCTGTGCTGTATTTTTCTATGTTCTATGTTCTAACACATTCCACCTCTTAAAGTCCTCCTTCATTCCCTCCACCAGCTGCGCCAAATTCAGCTTATGCAACTGGGCCCACCTCTGCGCCAAGGTAGCGAAAACCCGTTCCCACCAACTGAAACGGCAGTTCCCCAGCCTCCTGTCCTGCCCCCGTGCATCGATTGGAAACAACTCGCTTTTCCCCATATTCAACTCATGCCCAGAAAAGGTTAAACTCCCCCAGCATCCTCAGGAAGCGAAGTCTCGTACACTCCCCTGCCTGCCTTCATGGCGCCGAGGTGGAGTTGGTTGACAGCTTCAAGTTCCTAGGTGTGCACATCACTAACAATCTGTCCTGGTCCACCCACGTCAATGCTACGACCAAGAAAGCACAACAGCGCCTATACATCCTCAGGAAACTTAAGGAAATTCGGCATGTCCACACTGACTCTTACCAACTTTTATAGACGCACCATAGAAAGCATCCTATCTGGCTGCATCACAGCCTGGTATGGCAACTGTTCGGCCCAGGACCGCAAGAAACTTCAGAGAGTCGTGAACATAATCAAAGACCCCTTCCATCCTGGTTATTCTCTCTTCCAACCTCTTCCATCGGGCAGGTGATACAAAATTATGAGAACACGCACTAACAGATTCAAAAACAGCTTCTTCCCTGCTGTTACCAGTCTCCGAAACGACCCTCTTGTGGACTGAACTGATCTCTCCATGCATCTTCTCTACTGAGTAGTACTAGACTCCGTATGCGGGTGGGCCTGTGCCGTGGGGGCACTCTATTCCTATGCGCCGGCCGTGTAAGCCTCCGCGATGGCCGACGCGTATGTGAACCCCCCCTGCGCATGCGCGGGGATGACGTCAGCAGCCGGAGTCCCTTCGGCCCCGGCTGGCGCAGCGCCAACCACTCCGGGGCGGGCCTAGCCCGAAGGTGTGGAGGATTCCGCCCCTTTGGGGCGGACCGACGCCGGAGTGGTTCACGCAACTCCGTCCCGCCGGGTACGGGAGAATCCCGCCCATGGTGCACTCCTGCTCCTATTTCGTGTGTTCTTATTTCCACATAAATATATTATTTCATTTCACACAAATAAGTCCCTGATGCAAAATTATGCTAAACATGTTCAGTTTGTCCCTTATTTAGATAATTTTGTCCATTTCTGTTTTCCTTTTTTTGACTCCAGATTTAACAAGGGGCTACCGATTGAAATGGTGCTCAGAGAAAAGCAGTATGTATATAATTGAACTGCAGTACTTGAGCCTAATGAATAAATGGATTGAATAATTAGCTTGTTCTTATCTCTGGGGGCATTTTGAATTTTGGCTATGAGATGAAATGAAAAATGAAATGAAAACGCTTATTGTCACAAGTAGGCTTCAAATGAAGTTACTGTGAAAAGCCCCAAGTCGCCACATTCCGGCGCCTGTTCGGGAGGCTGGTACGGGAACCATGATTGTAACCATGTTACTGTGAGCAGCATTTAAATGTCGGCCGTAGCTAGTTTTTCCATGTGGATGTGAGACTGAACTACGCCACGTGCTTTGCAGCCAATTAAATATTTTGAAATGTAATTTAATAATAATAATAATAATAATAATTGTGATTAGTGTCACAAGTCGGCTTACATTAACACTGCAATGAAGTTACTGTGAGAAGCCCCTAGTCGCCACATTCTGGCGCCTGTTCGGGTACACAGAGGGAGAATTCAGAATGTCCAATTCACCGAACAGTACATCTTTCAGGACCTGTGGGAGGAAACCGGAGCACCCGGAGGAAACCTGCGCAGACACGGGGAGAACGTGCAGACTCCGTATAGACAATGACCCAGCCGGGAATCGAAACTGAGACCCTGGCGCAGTGAAGCCACAGTGCTAGCCACTGTGCTACCGTACTGCTGTTTCTGTAGCAATGAAGCAGATGTTCCGAGTAATAGCAGATCGTGGTATTCTGAGTCAATTCTCCGTTTGGGAGACTAAGGGCACGATTCTCCCAAAAGAGACCAAAATCCCGAGGCTGCATATAGCCCCGTTTTTTACTGTGGAGAGCTCCGCTCACTGGAACTCCTCATTGCAGCAAGAGATCGGGACGCCATTTAAAAATAGCATCCCGATCTCCGAGGCCCGCTGAAAGAATCCCCAAGCTCAAACTCAACGTGGGAGGGTGCCCGCCGCTCACCCACCTAAGCCAGGCAAAAAAGTGCCAGCTTGGCACATTGTCAATGCCAACCTTGTAGTGCCCATGCCAGCTGGCAGTGCCATCTGGGTACCTTGGCAGTGCCAGGTTGGCACCAAGATGGCACCAGCAGTGCCAGGGCACCACCCTGACCAAAGGGCATGCGGCTGGGGCCTCCGATCCCCTCAGAAACCCCCAGAAGTGCCATTCCATCTGGTCCCCGATTGTGGGGACCAGTACCAAACAGCGCTCGCCCAAGATCCCTGAGGCAAAGGGGTTGAATCCCAAAGCCTCAGGTACCTCAGGAATCTGCACATTGGAGTGAGGCTAGCTACCTCGCTCTAATATGCAGATTTTCTAAAGTGTGATTGCTTTGAATCTTGCGAGGCATTGCAAGGTAGGTAAATCCCGGGAGCACTAACACACAGCCACGCTGTGTCACAGCGAGCTGCTTTTTCCGGTGCAGCGTGCTCGTAGAATCGTGCCCTAAGCCGCCTGGACTGAATTGCATGTGGTTTGCACTCTCATTGGAGGCACTATTCAGGAAGTGATTCAGGACATGTGAATGGGCCAGCACCTTGCCCACGTGAATCGAGAGCAATTCCCATTCCCACCCAGGTCTGATTCGCTGTGTGGGAATTGGTGGTGGAGTGCCTGACAAGCTGGGTCTGTTTAAAAGCACTCCACTCCCCTCACACAGTCATTTCAGGCAAACCGCCCCCCCCCCCCCCACCCCCTCCGCCCCGTAGAACTCACCTACCATGCCCTTTACAGTGAAAACAGCGCGAGAGGTGAGTGAGCCGGGACAGTGAAATCAGCGCGCGAGGTGAGTGAGCCGGGACATTGAAAACAGCGCGAGAGCTGAGTGAGCCGGGACATTGAAAACAGCGCGGGAGATTTTAAAAGCGCAGGAGCTGCGAGTCAGAGCGGAGATTTTAAAAGATCGCGGCCTAGTTTCGGGAGCCGTTCGGAGGAGGAGGAGCAGTCTCTGTCAGAGAGAGAACCTGAGAACATCTAAGACACTCAGAAGGTAAGAAGGTAAGTAAGTGATTTTTACTCATTTTTACTTTTTTACCTTTTTCAAATTGTGTGTGTCGGGGGGAAACTGAAGTGACATCACAGAAAAGCTGTGACCTGAGTGGCTGGTTGGGAATCTACACTAAATTAAAAAAATTAAGCATTGGTAACTAATTAAACATAATTACTTAATTATAATTTAGAGGGGTATCAAAGCCAGAGATCGGAGAGTACTATATTTAGCGTTCGCATTTCTATTAGAAATCTAGTGCTAGGAAACAGATAGCTAACAGTAACTTTGAAAAAAATTTAAAAAAAATTTTTTTTAAAAAATGTTTTAAACTTTTAATTTTAATTAATTGACGCAATGTCAGTTAGAGGGGTGCAGTGCTCTGACTGTGAGATGTGGCAGGTCCGGGGCTTCCAGCATCCCGGATGGCTTCATCTGCAGAAAGTGCACCCAACTGGAGCTCCTCACAGACTGCATGGTTCGGTTGGAGCAGCAATTGGATGTACTTAGGAGCATGCAGGTGGCGGAAAGCGTCATAGATCGCAGTTATATAAATGTGGTCACACCCAAGGTGCAGGCAGAGAAATGGGTGACCACCAGAAAGGGCAGGCAGTCAGTGCAGGAATCCCCTGTGGTTGTCCCCCTCTCGAACAGGTATACCCCATTGGATACTGTCGGGGGGGTATCCTATCAGGGGAAAACAGCAGCAGCCAGAGCAGTGGCACCACGGCTGGCTCTGATGTTCAGAAGGGAGGGTCAAAGCGCAGAAGAGCAATAGTAATAGGGGACTCTATAGTCAGGGGCACAGATAGGCGCTTCTGTGGACGTGAAAGAGACTCCAGGATGGTATGTTGCCTCCCTGGTGCCAGGGTCTAGGATGTCTCCGAACGGGTAGAGGGCATCCTGAAGGGGGAGGGCAAACAGGCAGAGGCCGTTGTACATATTCGTACTAACGACATAGGCAGGAAGGGGCATGAGGTCCTGCAGCAGGAGTTCAGGGAGCTAGGCAGAAAGTTAAAAGACAGGACCTCTAGGGTTGTAATCTCGGGATTACTCCCTGTGCCACGTGCCAGTGAGGCTAGAAATAGGAAGATAGAGTAGCTAAACAGCTGGTGTAGGAGGGAGGGTTTCCGTTATCTGGACCACTGGGACCTCTTCCGGGGCAGGTGTGACCTATATAAGGACGGGTTGCATCTAAACCGGAGAGGCATAAATATCCTGGCCGCGAGGTTTGCTAGTGTCACACGGGAGGGTTTAAACTAGTATGGCAGGGGGGTGGGCACGGGAGCAATAGGTCAGAAGGTGAGAGCATTGAGGGAGAACTAGGGAATAGGGACAGTGGGGCTCTGAGGCAGAGCAAACAGGGAGAAGTTGCTGAACACAGCGGGTCTGGTGGCCTGAAGTGCGTATGTTTTAATGCAAGAAGTATTACGGGTAAGGCAGATGAACTTAGAGCTTGGATTAGTACTTGGAACTATGATGTTGTTGCCATTACAGAGACCTGGTTGAGGGAAGAGCAGGATTGGCAGCTAAATGTTCCAGGATTTAGATGATTCAGGTGGGATAGAGGGGGATGTAAAAGGGGAGGCGGAGTTGCGCTACTGGTTCGGGAGAATATCACAGCTGTACTGCGGGAGGACACCTCAGAGGGCAGTGAGGCTATATGGGTAGAGATCAGGAATAAGAGGGATGCAGTCACAATGTTGGGGGTTTACTACAGGCCTCCCAACAGCCAGCGGGAGATAGAGGAGCAGATAGGTAGACAGATTTTGGAAAAGAGTAAAAACAACAGGGTTGTGGTGATGGGAGACTTCAACTTCCCCAATATTGACTGGGACTCACTTAGTGCCAGGGGCTTAGACAGGGCGGAATTTGTAAGGAGCATCCAGGAGGGCTTCTTAAAACAATATGTAGACAGTCCAACTAGGGAAGGGGCAGTACTGGACCTGGTATTGGGGAATGAGCCCGGCCAGGTGGTAGATGTTTCAGTAGGGGAGCATTTCGGTAACAGTAACCACAATTCAGTAAGTTTTAAAGTACTGGTGGACAAAGGATAAGAGTGGTCCTAGGCTGAATGTGCTAAATTGGGGGAAGGCTAATTATAACAATATTAGGCGGGAACTGAAGAACATAGATTGGGGGCGGATGTTTGAGGGTAAATCAACATCTGACATGTGGGAGGCTTTCAAGTGTCAGTTGAAAGGAATTCAGGACCGGCATGTTCCTGTGAGGAAGAAGGATAAATACGGCAATTTTCGGGAACCTTGGATAACGAGAGATATTGTAGGCCTCGTCAAAAAGAAAAAGGAGGCATTTGTCAGGGCTAAAAGGCTGGGAACAGACGAAGCCTGCGTGGAATAAAAGGAAAGTAGGAAGGAACTTAAGCAAGGAGTCAGGAGGGCTAGAAGGGGTCACGAAAAGTCATTGGCAAATAGGGTTAAGGATAATCCCAAGGCATTTTACACGTACATAAAAAGCAAGAGGGTAGCCAGGGAAAGGGTTGGCCCACTGAAGGATAGGCAAGGGAATCTATGTGTGGAGCCAGAGGAAATGGGCGAGGTAGTAAATGAATACTTTGCATCAGTATTCACAAAAGAGAAGAAATTGGTAGATGTTGAGTCTGGAGAAGGGTGTGTAGATAGCCTGGGTCACATTGAGATCCAAAAAGACGAGGTGTTGGGCGTCTTAAAAAATATTAAGGTAGATAAGTCCCCAGGGCCTGATGGGATCTACCCCAGAATACTGAAGGAGGCTGGAGAGGAAATTGCTGAGGCCTTGACAGAAATCTTTGGATCCTCACTGTCTTCAGGGGATGTCCCGGAGGACTGGAGAATAGCCAATGTTGTTCCTCTGTTTAAGAAGGGTAGCAAGGATAATCCAGGGAACTACAGGCCGGTGAGCCTTACTTCAGTGGTAGGGAAATTACTGGAGAGAATTCTTCGAGACAGAATCTACTCCCATTTGGAAGCAAATGGACGTATTAGTGGAGGCAGCATGGTTTTGTGAAGGGGAGGCTGTGTCTCACTAACTTGATAGAGTTTTTCGAGGAGGTCACTAAGATGATTGATGCAGGTAGGGCAGTGGATGTTGTCTATATGGACTTCAGTAAGGCCTTTGACAAGGTCCCTCATGGTAGACTAGTACAAAATGTTAAGTCACACGGGTTCAGGGGTGAGCTGGCAAGGTGGATACAGAACTGGCTAGGTCATAGAAGGCAGAGAGTAGCAATGGAAGGATGGTTTTCTAATTGGAGGGCTGTGACCAGTGGTGTTCCACAGGGATCAGTGCTGGGACCTTTGCTGTTTGTAGTATATATAAATGATTTGGAGGAAAATGTAACTGGTCTGATTAGTATGTTTGCAGACGACACAAAGGTTGGTGGAATTGCGGATAGCGATGAGGACTGTCAGAGGATACAGCAGGATTTAGATTGTTTGGAGAATTGGGCGGAGAGATGGCAGATGGAGTTTAATCCGGACAAATGTGAGGTAATGCATTTTGGAAGGTCTAATGCAGGTAGGGAATATACAGTGAATGGTAGAACCCTCAAGAGTATTGAAAGTCAAAGAGATCTAAGAGTACAGGTCCACAGGTCACTGAAAGGGGCAACACAGGTGGAGAAGGTAGTCAAGAAGGCATACGGCATGCTTGCCTTCATTGGCCAGGGCATTGAGTATAAGAATTGGCAAGTCATGTTGCAGCTGTATAGAACCTTAGTTAGGCCACACTTGGAGTATAGTGTTCAATTCTGGTCGCCACACTACCAGAAGGATGTGGAGGCTTTAGAGAGGGTGCAGAAGAGATTTACCAGAACGTTGCCTGGTAGGAGGGCATTAGCTATGAGGAGCGGTTGAATAAACTCGGTTTGTTCTCACTGGAACGAAGGAGGTTGAGGGGCGACCTGATAGAGGTCTACAAAATTATGAGGGGCATAGACAGAGTGGATAGTCAGAGGCTTTTCCTCGGGGTAGAGGGGTCAATTACTAGGGGGCATAGGTTTAAGGTGAGAGGGGCAAGGTTTAGAGTAGATGTACGAGGCAAGTTTTTTACGCAGAGGGTAGTGGGTTCCTGGAACTCGCTACCGGAGGAGGTGGTGGAAGCAGGGACGATAATGACATTTAAAGGGCATCTTGACAAATACATGAATAGGATGGGAATAGAGGGATACGGACCCAAGAAGCGTAGAAGATTGTAGTTTAGTCGGGCAGCATGGTCGGCACGGGCTTGGAGGGCCGAAGGGCCTGTTCCTGTGCTGTACATTTCTTTATTCTTTGTTCTTTATGTGTCCCCTAAGACAAGGTGGCCAATAATCGCATCGAGCGTGAGAAAACCCTCAGGGACATCTCAGACTTGCGAGTACAGACTTGCGGAGCAGAGGGCGATGGAGCTAACTGGCAAAGTAGAGGAGAGGGCTGTCTCTGAAGCGGAGGTTGGCATGCGGCAACCAATTGAGCTCCCAATGATGTCCCTATAGCAAGTGAGTCAATACCTCTCCCACAGCGCACTCCTTCTCACGATCTCACCATGTCTGTTGTCATTTGCCTTGCAGGAACACCATCAGACCAGGCCGGGTCTTCTGGACTCTCCCTTCCCCCAGCCAGATCACCAGCATACCCGGAGCACCAGTCCAGGGAGAACACTGACATTTCATCACTGCTGTCACCTGCATCCTCCACCATCGCAGAGACTTTCATGTTGGTGGGGCATTTCAGTGATGTGGTTCCTGGGTCACCATCTGGTGCACACTACACACATGCTGCAGCACATCAGGTGAAGGCAGGGACTCCCAAGGGAACGGGTGGTCAGAGGGCTACCCGATATCAGGAAACAGCTGTAGTCTAGACTTCTGGAAAGTATTATCCCATCACTGATACAGATGCAGACACAGAGCCCGGATTTACAGAAGGGAGTGTGAGCAACTTTCCAGCGCCTGCAAGTGCAGCTGAAGGAGTCCAACCGCTTTCAGGCACAGGAGATTGTGCCAACAATGCATGGTACCCAGGCCAACACGAATGGGTGGCTTCTGCTGTGGAAGCCCTGGGACAAGAGGTCAGAGCCATGGGTCAAGAGATCCAAGGCTTGGGGCAATCTGTGCAGTCGATGGCTGAGGCACAGGACAGGGGAGCCCAGTAACAGGCAGACATGTCCCAGGCCCACATGGACATTGCTGTGGCATTTCAGAGCTTGGCCCTGTCACAAAGGGTCATGGCTGAGTGCATTAAGAGCATTGGCTAGGTGCTGACTGAACTTGCCCAGTCACAGAGAGACATGACTGAGGCACAGAGGGGCATTGCACACTTCCAGAAGGACATGACCGAGGCAGTGAGGGACATGTCTCACTCGCTGAGAGACATGTCCCAGTCTCAGTGTTCAATGGCTGAGGGCATTGAGACCCTGGTTCAGAGGAGGGTGAGCCTCTAGGACTGGCAGCACCAGGTGACAATGGAGCCTCCAGAGCTCACTCCGACATCAACTCCCATGGAGCATCCCAAGGGAGGAGTAAGTGATGGGGCCCGTGCCAGTGCCTCCCACAGTGGAGATGGAACACCTCAGCGCTTCTGAATCCCTTCCACCTGACGCTGGCACATCTCATGGGCAGCGGGCAGAACCAGATGGTACTTCCAGGTCCAGGCTCTCCAGATGACGGCTGCCAAAGGCATCACAGGTCAAAGGGTGAGAACCACAGTAGGCCATCTCCAAGTCTGATATGCTGTCTGGCGTCACACCTAGGAGCGGTAGGCCACAAAAAAATTAGAAAGTGAAGACACCAGTTAAACTGGCACGGGTGCGGCACATAGGTTAGAGGTAGGGGTCAAGCACAAAAATGCATAGTCACCAGTAAACACATTTTCACCAACATTTCAACCTGCCTCAATCCTGTGTCAAGTGTATTAGAGATGGGCTAGGTGGGGTGTAGAGGATGTGCCGGGTGTGGGGGGGGGGGGGGGGGGGGGGGGGGGGGTGATATTTGAGGATGGCGCGGGGCAGGGCCCCCAGGACACTTGAATATCCCACCTTGGGTCACCCTCAGAGAGAAGTGGCAGAGAGCGAGGTCCCAGTATGGCAGCTTGTCCAGTGAATGACCCGTCACCGCTCACCATCTCCACAACCGCAGTCAACCCCCCTCCCATCCCCATAGAATATATTGGCCATGAGATGGAATAGCCAGCAAACGTGCAGGGCTCACCCAGACGGACATTGGAATGTGATGCAGGAGTCAGACTTGGTCAAATAATGAGGAGCACCAGAGCTCTTCTCACAACGAGTCGTCATCATCCCCCGTCGCTGACACTGCCTACCCAGGGCCAGCACCCTGTGGTGATGCTGGTTGGACCCTCGGAGTGGGGAGGGGGAGCTGGGGTGGTGGGATGGAGTGAAGGACTGTGGGACAGGGAAGGTGGAGTGAAGGACTGTGGGACAGGGAAGGTGGAGTGAAGGACTGTGGGACAGGGAAGGTGGAGTGAAGGGAGGAGGGACAGGGGAAGGTGGAGTGAAGGACTGTGGGACAGGGAAGGTGGAGTGAAGAGAGGAGGGTCAGGGGAGGTGGAGTGAAGGGAGGAGGGACAGGGAACGTGGAGTGAAGGGAGGAGGGTCAGTGAAGGTGGAGTGAAGGGAAGAGGGTTAGGGGAGGTGAAGTGAAGGGAGGAGGGACAGGGAAGGTGGAGTGAAGGGAGGCGGGATGGGGAAGGTGGAGTGAAGGGAGGAGGGACAGGGAAGGTGGAGTGAAGGGAGGAGGGACGGGGAAGGTGGAGTGAAGGGAGGAGGGACAGGGAAGGTGGAGTGAAGGGAGGAGGGACAAGGGTGGAGTGAGGGGAGGTGGGACAGGGGAGGTGAAGTGAAGGGAGGAGGGACAGAGAAGATGGAGTGAAGGGAGGAGGGACAGGGGAGATGGAGTGAAGGGAGGAGAGACAGGTAAGGTGGAGTGAACGGAGGAGGGACAGGGGAGGTGGAGTGAAGGGAGGAGAGACAGAGAAAATGGAGTGAAGGGAGGAGGGACAGGGGAGGTGGAGTGAAGGGAGGAGACAGGGGAGGTGCAGTGAAGGGGGGAGGGACAGGGGAGGTGCAGAAAAGGGAGGAGAGACGGGGAGGTGGAGTGAAGGGAGGTGGGACGGGGGAGGTGGAGTGAAGGGAGGTGGGATGGGGGAGGTGGAGTGAAGGGAGGAGGGACAGGGGAAGTGCAGTGAGGGGAGGAGGGACAGGGAAGGTGGAGTGAAGGGAGGAGGGACAGGGAAGGTGGAGTGAAGGGAGGAGGGACAGGGGATGTGCAGTGAAGAGAGGAGGGACAGGGGAGGTGGAGTGAAGGGAGGAGGGATGGGGAGGTGGAGTGAAGGGAGGAGTGATAGTGAAGGTGGAGTGAAGGGAGGAGGGACAGGGAGGATGCAGTGAGGGGAGGAGGGACAGGGAAGGCACCACTTAGAAGGGGAGGGCGGGGTTCTGGGGTGTTGGGACAGGCCGGCGGAGCTGCCAGTGGCCAGGTCTCTTTTGGTTGGCAAATCGTGGCATGTTGAGGTTGCCCCATGTGCGGCAGCCCTTGGGCTCTCTTTGGGCAGTCTGCAATGCCAGCCTGGCCTCCACACCTGGGGCGCGATTCTCTGCTCCTGCGCCGGTTTGGAGAATCGCTTGGCGCGCCATTTTTCCCCGCGACGCCGGTCCGACGCCCTCCCGTGATGCACCCAAGCGGCGAGAACGGCCCCGTCGAGTTCTGCGCGGCGCAGGCCGGAGAATCGCCCGGGACACCCAAAATGGCGATTCTCCACTACACCCGCTATTCTCCGGCCCGGATGGGCTGAGCGGCCTGCCCAAAACGACGGCTTCCCGCCGGCGCCATCCACACCAGGTCATTGCCGGCGGGAACAGCGCGGAAACGCTGGGGGGGGGGCGGCCTGTGGGGGGGCGAGGGGGGTTCTTTCACCAGGGTTGCACTCAAAAGGGGTCTGGCCCGCGATCGGTGCCCACCGATCGGCATGCCAGTCTCTCTGAAGGAAGACCTCCTTTCTTCCGTGCCCCGCAAGATCCATCCGACATCTTCTTGCGGGGCGGCCTCGGGGAGGACGGCAACCACGCATGCGCGGGTTGGCGGTGACGCCAGTTAGGCAGCAGATGATGCGGCGCAGCGTTTATGCGGCGCCAATGCCCGGCGCGCGCGGACGACGCTGCTTTAGCGACACGCCCCCAGAGTTTCTCGCGGGCCCGATCCTAGCCCATTTTTGGGCCCTGAATCGGTTGAGATCGGGGCCGTTTCTCGCCGTCGTGAACCTCGACGGCGTTCACGACGGCGTGGGCACTTAGTCGCAAGAGCGGAGAATCGTGCCCCTGGTTCTTCCTGGACATCAGCCTCATTAGATAAGGCTTGGTGCTCTTCCTCCTCCTCCAACATGTCCCCCCTCTGCTGCGCGATGTTGTGCAGGCAGCAGCAGGACAGCATGGTACAAACCCTCCTGGGGCTATATTGGAGAGCTCACCAGAGTGGTCCAGGTATTGGAAGCGCATCTTAATCACACTCCTGGCTGCTGCATGGGCATCGATATAATGGGTTTCTACCTGGGCCTGGGAACTACAGACAAGCGGCATTAACTAACCTCAGCAGGAAGCCCTTCTCGCCCAAGAGCCATCCCTCACCCAAGGAAGCACCTCGAAGGTGCAGGAACCTCAGAGAGCACCAGGACGTATACACTGCGTGTGCTGCGTGGGTATCGGGCGCAGACATGCATGATGTGCCGCTGGTGGTCACACACTAATTGCACATTCAGGGAGTGGAAGCCTTCCTATTGATGAAGGGCACCCCCTGATGAGCCGGTGATCAGAGGGGGACATGCGTCCCATTGATCACGTCCTGGACCTGGGGCATGCGAGCGGTGGCGGCAAATCCTGCTGCCCAGGGATCCTGGTGTGCCTCGTTGATTGAAGTTTATATAATCCGCTGCCCATGCGCATAGGAGATTGGTTACTGCTCGGATGCACCTCTGTGCGGATGTCTGAGATCCCGGACAGGTCCCCGCTCAGCCCCTGGAAGACCCAGAGGTACAAAAGTTCAGGGCAACTTTCACCACGGTCTCCCTGGTTAGCCGGTGTTTTCGGCGGCATGTGTGGTCCGGTAGCTTATCAAAGGACAGGGGCAGATGGTACACATGCGGCGCCTCCTTTGCACCTCCTCCTCGGCCTGTTGAACGGCGAGCACTCGAGCCTCACCGGCTGGTTCCTGCTTTCCTGTGGCAGGCTCCTCTTGTGCAGGGTCCTTCCGGAGCAGGCCCTGTTCCTCCAGTTTCCATGCGTCTGAAATGGCAGCTGCAGCCAGGTAGACAAGGAGGATTGCTGGCTGTACTCTGAAATTAATTCCCTACCGCGAGGGAAAAGAGAAGACGTTAGCGAGATGAGTATTCCCTTGTCAATCGAAATCCAACAGGCTACATGATGACCCTGAGTTACACTTCAGCCAAATCCCACTCCCACTCCTCAGCCACTCCCTTCCATACTGCACCCCTGACCCCAGCAGTGAGTGGCACCGGGCCTGTGATGTGGGAAGCCTCTATCCTCGCCACCAATCCCTGTCAACAGGCATATCGGTGGCTGCTGCTACACATGTCAGCGATAGGCTCTGTGGCCCCTGTCCTGTTTCCCCAGTGGTGTCTACAGTGGGTTTCCTCACTGGGTGGGATGCGAGTTAACCCAACAGCAGGTTGGCACCTGGTTGTACGGTGGAGACGGTCACGGTGTGCCACCAATCGCCTGCACGCTTAGTGGCTTGTGTGTGGGCAGGTCCTACGGATGGGGTGAGCGAGAAACGTGTGCATCTGCTGGGAGCTTAGCTACAGTGTGAAGTGAGTCCTGAGTGTGACACACAAGTTGTGACAAAATGTCCAAGAGCAGGATGTTTGGAAGCAGGAGTGCGGTGGACAGGCAGCGCATGGAGACAGCTGGTGGTCCTGAGGGGTGGGCTAGCTGTTGGTGTCACTAGTGAGGCCTCTGCCTTAAAAAGGGGCAGTGTGCCAGGGAGGGTGTCAAAGGCCACAGTGCATGTGTCCTTTATGTGGGGTGAGCTCTGCTATTCCCCTGCTTCCACTTCAGTCAGCAGAATGAGCAGCCAGGGGCCTATAACTTGTCCCAAATGTGTGCGTTTAAATCACAGATAATAATAATAATCTTTATTATTGTCACAAGTCGGCTTACTACACAGCAATTAAGTTACTGTGAAAATCCCCCAGTCGCCACATTCCGGCACCTGTTTGAGTACACAGAGGGAGAATTCAGAATGTCCAATTCACCTAACAAGCACGTCTTTCGGGACTTTAGGGAGGAAACCGGAGCACCCGGAGGAAACCCACGCAGACTCGGGGAGAACGTGCAGACTCCGCACAATCAGTGACCCAAGCCGGGAATCGAACCTGGATCCTGGCGCTGTGAAGAAACAGTGCTAGCCCCCCAACAAGCGCAACGCCTTTGGACAGTTTTTAAAGTTGTGCTTACCTTCTCGCTCCCCCTCAGCAGCCATGGCGCCCTGTTTGTAAGTACTTGCACTAATTCACACCCACGTAACTTCCGGTTGAGAGGGGTGGAGCACGTGGAAGGGCTGAGCACAAACCTTGGTTTTTTTCATGACATCTGATTCTCCACCCTATTCATGTTCCTGGCGTCGGGTGGTGAAAAATTCAGCCCACGAGTGAGGCAAAAAGGCCAAGTAAAACCTATCCAAACACTCAGGCTATCCAAAAATTCAAATTTGACAAATTTGTCAGTATTATATTTAAGTCCAGGTAGATTTGTATTCCCTAGATCTCATAGGTTAGATTCTGGTTACAAAGGCTTCATAAGGCTCGCAGGTCAGAGGGCGCGATTCTCTAGCCTCGTTACGCTCTCGCTCATGCGAAACAAGGCCAGTGAATAGTGGGAGAGGCCAAAATTCAGAACGTCAGGAGGCACCAAACAGTTTGCGATGCAACCGGCCCGCTCCCGTAGGCGAAATCGGGATCTCGCTGTAGCGTGGCGAGAAACAAATTATCACCACTTAATACCAATTTCCACACAATTAACGGGAGCCACCCCATATCCAACGGCCTGCCATCATTCAGCGGCCTCCCCAGCAAGTGGTCACTCTGGAGCCGATTAGAACTCCTTTTGAAAAACGTGGAGATGACGTGGGGAGCCGAGAAGGTGAGTAGCCATCTCTGCTCACAGGCAAAGAGCCCAGGGTCGCTGGGATTGCTGCCCCAGTGCTTGGCGGGGGGTGGGGAACCTTCCCCAGGGCTGAGCCGCCATAGGAGGGTGAGGGGGGCGAGGCACTGGGGGCCAACCAGTCTTAGCACCACCATGCCAACCTCTGGATCGTGTTTACACGTTCCAGGGGCAACCATTGTCCCTGCCCGTTAGCCCCACCAACTACTGATAACTCCCACCGACTGCCGAAGCCTCTGGCTGTGCGGCTGAAGGTTATTGCTAACAGGAAATTGGCAATCGTGGTTAAGTGAGAACTTCACACAACCCAAGTGTATTCCCGTGGGTGGGTGGGCCATGTAGCATGTGGGAGTCATTGCCTCGTATTCCAATCACACCTTGATGCCTAGACACTGTACTTGAACACTGCAGGAGGCAACACCACACACGCAGCAGCCAACATCCGAACATCCAGGGGATGGGACACAGCTCTGCGGACATATCCGCAGCCAGAGGGTGGGTGGTTGCCACAGGGAGGTGGAGACGCCTGGAGAGATGGGCCAATGGTTCGGAGGTCGGCCTGCATTGTGGCAGAGGCACCATATTAGTTGTGCAGAAGTCTGTTTAATATGTAATACAAGTCCCCACTCTCCCAAAGGTGCTGCCGCCCACCCCTCCAACCCCCTAGCAACCTCTCCACCGCCTCCCCCCCCCCCCCCCCCCCCCCCCCGACCCTAGTGATCCTCAACTTGCTTGGCCCTGCTAGCCCTACTGCTACGTCTAGGCGTGTCCCCAGGATGCACATCAGAGGTGGAGGCAGCCAGCTACTTACCTAGTCCCGTGGCCTTCGAAGCCCCTGGCGGGCCTTCTCTTGGGGCTCTGAGGCCAGAGTTCCCCGACTCACTTATCGGCATACATGCACAGCCGTGCCGCCCTGACCTGTGGGCTGATGGATCAGCAGCAGGGTGAAACCCAGGGCAGCTGGTGGCCACTGTCGACATTCCATGGGACGGGTCCAGATTGGCACTCAGTGCCCCCTCCTTCCACCCGGTGCCCCATGGGCCCTGGGATTCACCTTGGGATGGAGAGATATATGGTTTGAGCCCCAACTGCCCCTGCATTGTCTGGCTCTGCCAGCCCTGGTGGTTCCCCATGGTCCACACCATTGTGTCGACACCCTCAGCGATGTTCCTCAGTGACTGGGATCGGCTATGCCCATCTGAGAATGGGGCATGTCCCGCAGAACCTCATCAAGGGTGGCATCCTCAGCCAGGCAGACATTCTGCCGAGACCCTCAGCCATGGTCGTCACCGACTGCGCGACGCCTTGGACACCTTCACTAATGGTGCCGATACTGTGCACCAGGCTCTCCACTGAGGTCGTCACCCTGGCAGTGTTGGCCTCAATGCCACTCATTGCCACTGACATCTCCTGTGCCAATAGCCTCTGGGACTCCTCCAAGCGGCTATGGATCTGCTGGAGTGATGCTGACATCTCCCTCTGAATATCCCAGCTGCTCCCTATCATCTCCATCAGCTCTGGGTATCTCAGCATCAGGCTGAAACCAAGCTGGGTCCTGGGATCTAGCTGACCTCCGACTGCTGTCCCGCGTGGGCGTTCCTGCCTCCACCTGATGTGCATTAGCAGCAGTGTAGTGCTCACCAGAATGTACCCGCGAAGCCATCCCACTAACATGTCCCACCGAGGTGTGTGTCTCTGCGCTGGTGGAGGGTGGGGATGACAGCTGTGCCGCGACTATTATGGCGGCATCCTCGGAGATCACCTCCGAGGTGGTGTCCTGGGAGTCAGGAGAGGGAGTTGCCCGGGATGGGCCGGCACCACCGGCTGGAAGACCTACAGGACAATGGACATGTGGTCAGTGGGAGGGATGGATCCGTTAGTCAGGCAATAACAACTCACATTTGACAGGTTCCCCCAGGTAGAGCCTGGTGGCTCCTCACCTCTGCGCCGTCCACCAGCCTCCACGTGGGTGACTGATCCGTCCTCGGCCACCCCAGTCATCTCCTCGAAGGTGGTGAGGATTCTTAAGTCCGGTATCCCTCCGCCAGTCTGGGCCCTCTCCCGACGATTATGGGACCGCTTTTCCTGAGGGGATACAGAGGGGGACATCGTTAGGGGATGGAGGGAGGGATGGGGTCGCATGGGGAGTTAGGGGGGTGGGGTGGATGCACCCTTGGGGACGCGGGGGGTTGGTGTCTATTCACACGTGCTGCCAGGTGTAGGTCATTGACCTTTTTCCTCCATTGGAGGCCAGTCCTCCTGACCACACTCCCGAGCTCACAGCTGTCGCCATCTCATACCAGGCAGTTCTGGCTGCCCTATGGCTCACCCGCCGGAACCTTCAGGGGAACAGGACATCCGTCCTGGCCTCCACAGCGTCTCGGAGCCTCCCAGGTAAGCGCCCCGAATCTTGGGGCTGGTCTCCTCGGCGCCATTGTTGCAAGCTGGCTGGGGTTGGCTGAGCAAGTGCAGGTAAGTGCTGCTCGACCTTGTTAACGGAGGGCTGGCGAGCGCTGACCTGGCGAATCAGCTGGCAAGCCTTCATTTGCAGCGAGAAGCCCATGAGGCCTCGTTAAGTGGTCCAATTGACGTTGAATTGTGTTGCCAGCCTCGCTGGGCCAAGCGCCGGGAAGCCTGTGGCAATTCCCACTCGCTAGCTCAGTGCGTTAGACAGCTGGTTTGTAATGCAGAACAAGGCCAGCAGCGCAGGTTCAATTCCCATACCGGCCATCCCGAACAGGCGCTGGAATGTGGTGACTAGGGGCTACATTGTGACAATAAAATATTATTATTATTCCACTTAGAAATGTTTCTGAAGAATCCTGCCCATAGTCTGATATTCAGAAGTAAAGTCTTATTAATAATTGGATTCCTGATTATACCCTCCAATGAAAAAAATATGTTTCTTTTATTTTGTTAAAAATCAATCCCTCACAGAACAGAGCGAAAGAGTTCCAGCTTTGAATGAAGGCTATTATGAATGTTACTGAGAAATGTGCAGCAGCGATCAACAAAATACTCTCCCCCCTCCAATATTTTTATATCCCAAGTTAAACAGTGGGCGGAACTCAACCAAAAGATATCTCATTATCATTTTGGGTGAGTTTGGTGGAGTGTTTCCTACCGACCTTTTGGGTAAGATCCACACTGGTATTCACCCTCACTTCGTAAGTGGCTGAAATTCTGCGGTCATCCGGATTCATTTTTCCAGTTGGCAGGGCCCCAGCGGGTTTTGTGGTGACATTACGTGGTTTCAAAGGCAAATCCCTTTGAAAATAGAGTGCCGCTGCCAGTGAATGGCACACAGCCGAGATAGATGTGGATGGGGGCCAGGGAATCCCATTATTTTAGGCTCTGGGGGGGTTTTATACACTGGGGAGCTCCGCTCACCGGAACTCCCCAGTGTAGCAAGAGATCAGGATGCCAGTTTAAAATCTCCGAGGTCCTCAAAGTGACCCCCGAAGAGGCATTGCTGAATCTGGTTTTGGGAATGAGCTCAGTCAAGCGTATAAAAAGTGTCAGAAGAGAACTTTTAGAAGCAGTGATGAAAATGAAAATCGCTTATTGTCACAAGTAGGCTTCAATGAAGTTACTGTGAAAAGCCCCTAGTCGCCACATTCCGGCACCTGTTCGGGGAGGCTGTTACGGGAATCATAGTATCATTGGGTTCAGGTTAGCTAGGGAAGAGGTCCAGAAGCATTTTAAAGTAAAAATAATTCATTGGAGGAGAGTCAATTTTAGTGAGGTAAGAATGGATCTGGCCCAGGCTTGATGAACAGATGGTTTGTGTATAGTTGAGGTACACTTTCCTGTATGTGTGAAAGGTTGGACAACCTAAGTCAGAGCTCCCTGAATGAACAAAAGAACTCAAGAGACAGCAGAAGTTGGGTTTCAACACCACTTTCCTGGCTGTTCCCTATATCCCTGAAAGACCAACCATAAGGCTTTCTTAGCCTTAAATATAGTCAATGATGGAACAACCACAGCCCTCTGGGGTACAGAAATCCAAAGATTTACAACCCTTTGAGCAAAGAAATGTCTCCTCATCCCTTGAGTCACAGTTTAATATGCTGGTAAGACAGGGAAGTGAAGTTAAGATTCTGCACAGAGCTGCTCCTCCAGTCACATTTGCTGCTACGAAGCTTGCTTGTGCCGGGCGCATGGCACCTAAGAGGCTGTGAGGCCAGTGGGGAATTAGCGGCTGTGGGCTACGTGGGGTCTGAGAGGCTGGAAAGATGGCACTTGAGAGGAAGCGGGGCCTGAGATGCTGCAGGGCCTGTGAGGACTAAGAGGCTGTGGGGACCGTGGGGACTGAGAGGCTGTGGGGACCGTGGGGACTGAGAGGCTGCGGGGCCCGAAGGGACTGAGAGGGCCATGGGGGCTGAGAGGCTGCGGGGCCCATGGGGACTGAGAGGCCCATGGGGGCTGAGGCTGCGGGGCCCATGGGGGCTGAGAGGCTGCGGGGCCCGTGGGGACTGAGAGGCCCATGGGGGCTGAGAGGCTGCGGGGCCCATGGGGACTGAGAGGCTGCGGGTCCCGTGGGGACTGAGAGGCCCATGGGGGCTGAGAGGCTGCAGGGCCCATGGGGGCTGAGAGGCTGCGGGGCCCATGGGGACTGAGAGGCTGTGGGGACCGTGGGGACTGAGAGGCTGTGGGGCCCATGGGGACTGAGAGGCTGCGGGGCCCATGGGGGCTGAGAGGCTGCGGGGCCCATGGGGGCTGAGAGGCTGCGGGTCCCCTGGGGACTGAGAGGCTGTGGGGACCGTGGGGACTGAGAGGCTGTGGGGACCGTGGGGACTGAGAGGCCCATGGGGACTGAGAGGCTGTGGGGCCCATGGGGACTGAGAGGCTGCGGGTCCCGTGGGGACTGAGAGGCTGCGGGGCCCATGGGGACTGAGAGGCTGCGGGGCCCGAAGGGACTGAGAGGCCCATGGGGGCTGAGAGGCTGCGGGTCCCCTGGGGACTGAGAGGCCCATGGGGGCTGAGAGGCTGTGGGGACCGTGGGGATTGAGAGGCTGCGGGGCCCATGGGGGCTGAGAGGCTGCGGGGCCCATGGGGACTGAGAGGCTGCGGGGCCCGAAGGGACTGAGAGGCTGCGGGTCCCCTGGGGACTGAGAGGCTGCAGGGCCCATGGGGACTGAGAGGCTGCGGGTCCCCTGGGGACTGAGAGGCTGCAGGGCCCATGGGGACTGAGAGGCTGCAGGGCCCATGGGGACTGAGAGGCTGTGGGGCCCATGGGGACTGAGAGGCTGTGGGGACCGTGGGGACTGAGAGGCTGCAGGGCCCATGGGGACTGAGAGGCTGCGGGGCCCATGGGGACTGAGAGGCTGTGGGGCCCATGGGGACTGAGAGGCTGCAGGGCCCATGGGGACTGAGAGGCTGCGGGGCCCATGGGGACTGAGAGGCTGTGGGGCCCATGGGGACTGAGAGGCTGCAGGGCCCATGGGGACTGAGAGGCTGCGGGGCCCATGGGGACTGAGAGGCTGTGGGGCCTGTGGTAAATGAGAGGCTGCGGGGGCCTGGTGCGTCGGCGAGGCTGTGGGGGCCCAGTGGGGACGGCGAGGCTGTGGGGCCTGTGCAGACAGAGGATGCGGGGGACCGTGGGAGCTGAGAAGCTGCGGGGACTGTGGGGGCTGAGAGGATGCAGGGTCCGTGGGGATTGAGAGGCTGTGGGGACCGTGGGGACTGAGAGGCTGCAGGGCCCATGGGGACTGAGAGGCTGCGGGGCCCATGGGGACTGAGAGGCTGCGGGTCCCGTGGGGACTGAGAGGCTGTGGGGACCGTGGGGACTGAGAGGCTGCGGGTCCCCTGGGGACTGAGAGGCCCATGGGGGCTGAGAGGCTGTGGGGACCGTGGGGACTGAGAGGCTGTGGGGACCGTGGGGACTGAGAGGCTGCGGGGCCCATGGGGACTGAGAGGCTGTGGGGACCGTGGGGACTGAGAGGCTGTGGGGACCGTGGGGACTGAGAGGCTGCGGGGCCCGAGGGGACTGAGAGGCTGTGGGGACCGTGGGGACTGAGAGGCTGCGGGGCCCATGGGGACTGAGAGGCTGTGGGGACCGTGGGGACTGAGAGGCTGTGGGGACCGTGGGGACTGAGAGGCTGTGGGGACCGTGGGGACTGAGAGGCTGCGGGTCCCATGGGGACTGAGAGGCTGCGGGGCCCGAGGGGACTGAGAGGCTGTGGGGACCGTGGGGACTGAGAGGCTGCGGGGCCCATGGGGACTGAGAGGCTGTGGGGACCGTGGGGACTGAGAGGCTGTGGGGACCGTGGGGACTGAGAGGCTGTGGGGACCGTGGGGACTGAGAGGCTGTGGGGCCCGTGGGGACTGAGAGGCTGCGGGTCCCATGGGGACTGAGAGGCTGCGGGGCCCGAGGGGACTGAGAGGCTGCAGGGCCCGAGGGGACTGAGAGGCTGTGGGGACCGTGGGGACTGAGAGGCTGCGGGTCCCCTGGGGACTGAGAGGCTGCGGGTCCCCTGGGGACTGAGAGGCTGCGGGGCCCATTGGGACTGAGAGGCTGTGGGGCCCATGGGGACTGAGAGGCTGCAGGGCCCATTGGGACTGAGAGGCTGTGGGGACCGTGGGGACTGAGAGGCTGCGGGGCCCGAGGGGACTGAGAGGCTGCAGGTCCCGTGGGGACTGAGAGGCCCATGGGGGCTGAGAGGCTGCGGGGCCCATGGGAAAGGGGAGGTTGCAGGCCCGAGGGGACAGCGTCTGTGGGTCCATGGGGATTGAGTGGCTGCAGGGGCCTGTGGTGACAGAGGCTGTGGGTCCCTGGGGACTGAGAGGCTGCTGGGTCTGTGGGGAATGAGAGGCCCGAAAGACGTGCTTGTTCGGTGAATTGGACATTCTGAATTCTCCCTCTGTGTACCAGAACAGGCGCCGGAATGCGGTGACTAGGGTTTTTTCACAGTAACTTCATTGCAGTGTTAATGTAAGCCGACTTGTGACACTAATAAAGATTATTATTATTATTGTTATAGTGAGGAGGATAGGAGAATGAGGGCAAATACGAGGCGATGGAACACCCCAATGTGACGTTTGAATGCACTGGATTTGATCGCATGGTTGGCCGTGGCACAAGGGATGACTTGATAAGGCACAGGCGCCAATAGATTCTGAGTTCCCAGCCGCACAGATTTGAGTGCGCCATCTATTCAAGACTCAGGGGCGAAATTCTCCGGTATCGGCGCGATGTCCGCCGACTGGCGCCAGAAACGGCGCAAATCAGTCGGGCATCGCGCCGCCCCAAAGGTGCGGAATCCTCCGCATCTTGGGGGGCCGAGCCCTCACCTTGAGGGGCTAGGCCCGCGCCGGACTGATTTCTGCCCCGCCAGCTGGCGGAAGTGCCCCGCCAGCTGGCGCGGAAATGACATTGCCGGGAGGCGCATGCGCGGGAGCGTTAGCGGCCGCTCACGGCATCCCCGCGCATGCGCTGTGGAGGGAGTCTCTTCCGCCTCCGCCATGGTGGAGACCGTGGCGAAGGCGGAAGGAAAAGAGTGCCCCCGCGGCACAGGCCTGCCCGCGGATCGGTGGGCCCCGATCGCGGGCCAGGCCACTGTGGGAGCACCCACCAGGGCCAGATCGCCCCACGCACCCCCCCCAGGACCCTGGAGCCCGCCCGCAGCGCGATTCCCGCCCCCGCCGAATCTCCGGTGCCGGAGAATTTGGCAACCGGCGGGGGCGGGATTCACGCCAGCCCTCGGCGATTCTCCGACCCGGCGGGGGTCGGAAAATCTTGCCCCATATCTCAAAATGGTCACAACATGGCCTTGTCCATGTTTTTTTTATTTGTTTATGGGGTGTGGGCGTTACTGGCTGGGCCAGTCTTTATTGCCCATCCCTGATTGCATTTAAGAGTCAACCACATTGCTGTGGATCTGGAGTCACATATAATGCAAGAACGACAGATGTCCTTCTGCTAAAAGACATTAGTGAATCAGTTGGGTTTTTACAACAATCGACAATGATTTCATGGTCATCATTAGACTTTTAATTCTGGATTTTTATTGAATTCAAATTTTACCATCTGCAATTGTGGGATTCGAACCCTGATCCCCAGAGCATTATTACCCTGGGTCTCAGGATTACTAGCCTAACGACAATACCACTACGCCACTGCCTCCCCCTTAATCATATCGATGCACCATGGCCTGCCTCAAACACGTTACTAGACTTCAATGATGCTAAGCAAGTTGAACAGCAATAATATATTCAGATAAGCTCTGTAAGAGGGACAGTGGGGATCAAGGTTTGTTCACACAATGTGGATGAGAAATGTAGTTATCATTATAAAAGGTGAACCATGATGTGGAGTTCCCAGCGTTGGACTGGGGTGAGCACAAAAAGACCAGGTTAAAGTCCAACAGGTATGTTTGGAATCATTGCTTTTGGAGCACAGCTCCTTCATCAGATTATAAAAGGTGACGACTGCGGTGTTTTCTTAAATGTTTCCAAGTAATCCAGTGCAGTTCACTACCATCCCTTGCGGCAGCATCACTCGAGAGAGGCACCTGATCTGAAACACTCCTTGCCTTGGCCGACTTTGGCGGTCAGCTTCGGTGCAGCTGATGCCTTGAGTGTTCCGCCAGGGCGGAAAACACCTGCTGAATGGATGAAGTCTGTGTCAATGGTGAATGGACCGAAGAACTGCTGTCCCCATCAGAAGGCCCTCACATGGGCAGCTGTGTTCATCTCCTGCCACCAGGGCAGTTTTGGCCTTCCCAACTTCCCATGAGGTTCCGGAACTAGCGCAGTGTCCTGGCTCCCAGTCCCCCCTGACTTTGAGCTCCTAGAATGCTTTCAATGCAGAAGGAGGCCATTTGAAACCATTGCGTCTGCACCAACCTTCTGAAAGAGCACCCTACCTAGGTCCCATCCTCGCAACCCCACCTAACCTGCACATCTTTAGACACAAAGGGGCAATTTAGCATGGCCAATCCACCTAACCTGCACATCTTTGGACTGTGGGAGGAAACCAGAGCACCCGGAGGAAACTCACGCAGACACGGGGAGAAGGTGTAAACTCCACACAGTCAGCCAAGGCTGGAATTGTTCCCCATGCGCTGTGAAAACAAAGAACAAAGAAAAGTACAGCACAGAAACAGGCCCTTCGGCCCTCCAAGCCTGCGCCGACCATGCTGCCCGTCTAAACTTAAATCTTTTACACTTCCGGGGTCCGTATCCCTCTATTCCCATCCTATTCATGTATTTGTCAAGATGCCCCTTCAACGTCACTATCGTCCCTGTGAAGCAGCAGTGCTAACCACTGTGCCAGCGTGCCGCTCCTGAGCTCAGAGTCAGCGTGGTGGTGTGCAGGTTGGAGCACATACTTCGATTGCATCAGCAAAACGTTAGCAAGACAGTTGTCAGCCTGTCCATGGATGAAGCCTGGTGCTCTGAAGAGTTGGGTGATCGCAATGCACATGGTCTGGATGGACACTTCCACAGTCTGGGCTAGAACATGCAACCTCTCTGGTATATCCGCCAATTCTCCATGCACTCCACGCTGGATCTCTTACGTCTACTGCCTTACGGGTGACTCCAAAGGTCATCATGAATCAGGATCAGTCTCTGGCACTTCTCATACTGCCTGAGACCTGCTGCACCACATCAGCAACTGTGCATGCGATCATGAAGTGCCCTCACCAGTTTGTGCCTGGCCCTGTCCCGACACTTTAATTCCAGTTGAATTGTCAGTATCTGTGTTGGTGTGAGGGCCATAGAGAGGATATGCATCCTCCCAGGTTTCTTCATCATCCTCAGAAGGAAATGATGGGCCAGCCACAAGATGACGGCCAAATGAGGAGGCTTCATCTGTGCCAGAGGGACAGAAATAAGGGTGTTAGCGTTATTCTGACCCTTCCACAGAACTATACACTCACAATGCTCAGCAACAAGTCTATCAAGTGAACCATGAGATATGAAACAATTGTAGACTCTATACAAGACTTTCAGTTAAATCAGAAGCTTCTGACCGAGAATCCCCTGGGTTTTAGTGTTGGTCAGATTTTCTTGCCCCTTGCTATAGCCCAACATCCGTCAATCCACCTCCCACTCTCCCTCTTTATCCACACGTCTGACGTTTACAATCTAACCAGACAGCTCCTTCCTCCAATCTAGTCTCTGCTAATGGACTTTGAAGGTTGTTTTTTAAAATAAATTTATCGTACCCAATTATTTTTTCCAATTAAGGGGCAATTTAGCATGGCCAATCCACCTACTCTGCACATCTTTGCGTTGTGGGGGTGAAACCCACACAAACCACAGGGAGAATGTGCACACTCCACACAGACAGTCACCCAGAGCAGGGATCGAACCTGGGACCTCGGCGCCATGAGGCGACCTCAGGAGATCATTGAGCCTCTTCTGACACTGATCTGATGTGAACCACACTAACCTGATGTCCCTGAACTCAATTGTTACCTCCTGCCAGACTATGCCTTTCCATGGTAGCTGCCATTAGCAATTCCCATTGGCTGAACACAGACCAGAGGAGAGCACTGAGTGAGTCATTCTCAAATTGAGGGACTGCTTTTCCCTGTCTCCCTCCTCGCTCAGTGACCTCTGCCATCTATGGAAGGAAGCATGTAACAGATAAACAACTCCTCTATGTTGAGATCTGGGGAAGTTCAGTAAGAATGCCAGCAGTGAACAGTGACAAGCCAGGCACATTTCATAGTAAGCTTAAATAAGTGCATATTTACCTTGAGGGCCTGCAGATATCCTTACTTCCACATTGATGTGAATCTGTGAACAGTTGCTGGCTCAAACTGACACTAACCCTGTGCCAGGTGTCCCAACCATGGCTTTCTTCTGGGTCACTGCCAACAAGCTCCAATGCTGGAGGTACCACCCTCCAGCTCTGATTGAGTGGGATCCTTTCCGTCCGTTGCCCTTAACCCACCCTGCACTTGCAATTGGCCCAACTGATGTATTATTTGGTGTTTTAGGGTAGCGGGCTCAGATGTCGGAATGCCAGCCGCTTCTGGGTACAGGTCGCACCTGCCGAGTATGATGCAACTGTGTGTGTGTGTGTGAGCTTTTTTAGTCATTCAAGGGATGTGGGCACCATTGGCTAGGTTAGCATTTATTGCCCATCCCTAATTGCCCGAGAAGGTGGCGGTGAGCTGCTTTCTTGAACCACTGCAGTCCATGTGCTGTAAGGAGGGAGTTCCAGGATTTTCATCCAGTGACAGTGAAGGAACTGTAAGTCGTGAATGGTGCTGAACATTGTGAAATCATCAAAGATCATCCCCACTTATGACCTTATGATGGAAAGAAGGCCATTGATGAGGCAGCTGATGATGGTTGAGCCAAGAGCACTTTCCTGAGGAACTCCATCATTGAAAACGGGGATATTTGTGGAGTCTCTTCCTCCAGTGAGTTGTTTAATTGTCCGCCCCCATTCACAGCTGGATGTGACAGGACTGCAGAGTTTAGATCTGATCCGTTGGTTGTGGAATTGCTTATCTTTGTCTCCCACTTGTTTCATAGGCTGAATGGCACACAAGTAGTCCTGTGTTGTAGCTTCATCAGGTTGCAGTGTGTACCATCCACAAGATGCACAGCAGCAACTCACCAAGGTTCCTTTGACAGCACCATCCAACCCCACAACCTCTGACAACCTAGAAAGATAAGGGCAGGAAATGTATGGAAACACCACCATCACCTGCAAGTTCCCCTCCAAGTCATATACCATCCTGACTTGGGAATATATCACCGTTCCTTGAGTGTTGCTGGATCAGAATCTTGGAACTCCCTCCCAAACAGCACTGTGGGCTGCAGCGGTACAACCGTCTCAAAGGGAAATTAGGAATAGCCAATAAAAATTTTGCCTGATGCATTCTCCCTGGCAACGCTCAATTAGTGGACATACCAATCAATCAGCATCTCCTTACTCATAGAGTATAAATTTGGCATTCTTGTGTTTGTCCTGATGAGTGCACGATGAAAAGCTTCACCAGCATGTCTCATTTTTTCAGCAATAATCAAGCTTTGTACTACCAACCAACTGTCCTAAATCTGCTTGAATGGGGCACAAGTAGCCACTGGAGCTTGGTGAGAACAGGGCTGATGACATTTTGCACAGGCGAGGACTTTAGAAGTTTGTGACCGTTGGAGACCAAAAGCAAGTTGGTTTGTGTTACTAGTCCTTGTGATATTTAAAAACTGGACAAGAGTTTCAGCAGCAACAAAGATGAGCTAAAGGTGTAAGCAGACAATCTCCCAGAGATGGAAGAAAGTAATGTTGAACAGGATTTGCCTGAATCAGTAAGTTGGGGGGAATTAAACAGGATATTAAAGTATTATGTCTGTCTTGTTCTATGTTGCAGGATGACTGACACCATTGCTTTAAACTAACTTTATTATCAACACATTTTAAGAGCATGAACACACACTGAAGCCTCATTACAATCTTCCTTGACCTTCAACCCCCAGGTCAGGTGACCCCATGAATTCCAGAGTGTACCTACATATTGTATCTGAACTGGAGTCCACAACCACAATCACCCTGTTAACATGACATAAAAAACAAAAACATTTCAGACGAGTTTCTGTTAGAACAATATAGGTTGTGAGTATAGCATACTCAAGTACACAAAGTCTCTTCTCTATTCTCCCGCACTCTATTTTGATCAGTCTGTTTTGTCTTTTACTCATCTCTGAACCTCTGATTTTTTTTCACAATTCTTCCATTGAGTGTTCTGAATGGTGACAGAAATTATTTTGAAGGACAATGGGCTTGTTTCAGCTCGGTGTCGCTTTAACCCCTTAGATAGTTTTCAGGATTCTCAGGCTCGGTTTGGTTCACTGGTGGATTTTGCTTCTTGAACTTCAGCCACACTTGCTGGTTCAAAGCAGGGCCCTGTTTCATTTGTTTACCGCAGGAATTCCCGGTTTCTCCTGCACTGTTGTCAGTTTGGAGTCTGCACTATGTAAGACCTAGGTTCTCCTGTGATTCCTGTGGCCAGGGTTCCAGATCCCTTCTTGTTGAATCCTCACGTCTCTCCCATGTTCAGTTCAGACAAGAGGTCAGATCCTCGATCACAGTAGTGTTTCAGATTCTATTGTCTCAGTTTGAGCAGGTGCTGATTGTTGTAGCTCACTGACTGTGGAAAAAACAGTTTGGGCAAAGTTGGAAGCTTTGTTCTTAGTCTTATCCCCATTCGGATCTGTGCTGGAGATGATCCAAAGCCCTCTAATGGAGTCTTGCTGAAATCCAGCAGGGTAAAGTTGGGGCATCTTCCGTTCACCTTCGTGAACAGGTCTTTTAAGGTCTGCATTGTGCGTTCCACCAATCCGTTGGATTATGGATATTTGGGACTGGCTAGTGTGGCAAAACTCCCAGTCCTGTGCAAATTTGTGAAACTCAGTGCCTGTAAATTGCAGACGGATGTGTGAAATGAGCATTCCAGGCATGCCGTGGTGAGCAAATATTGATTTCAAATGATTTATTACAGTGATTATCTTACTATCCTTTCTCAGCAGCATAGACTCCAAATACTTTGAGTAGTAACCTACCGCGAGTAGGTGCTCACTGGTGTCAAATGTGAAGAAGTCCACTCCAATTTTCTGCAGGGTCTCTCTGGAACAATGGGTGGTTGAAGTGGTTCTTTTTGTTGTGACTTACTGTCCTTTTGGCACAATGCACGTGCCTTTACCATTTCCCCGATATGTGCTCCCATTTCAGGTCAACACATTAGGGCGTGAGCTCTACTCCTGTATGTTTCCATGCCAAGGTGGCTTCATGTATGCGTCGCAGCATTTCTTTTCTCAGTGTTGCAGGAATTATCTTTTCTCCCTTGAAAAGTATTCCCTCTGCTACATTAGGTTCCTCACAAAAGTTCCAGTAATCTGTACAGCAGAAGGGGCTCTGTTCGACGTGTGGGCCAGCTTGCTGCAGTTTACTCAAGGTGGCACCGTTCTTGGTCGCTTCCTTAAACATATCCAATTTGGTTTCAGCCACATACAAGTTCTTCGTCAGCATGTGAACTTGCATTTCCGTTTCTTTGTCCTCTTCTTCCACAATGGGTAGGAACGCACTTGACAGAGAGTCTACGATGTACGCAGTAGTAATCTTTGGATTCTTGCTGGTGCAGAGTTCAGGGGCTTTTTAAGTACAGCTCCAAAGGCTTACGATCAGACTCTACCTCTAAGTCTTTGCCATCGACAAATGGGTGGAATCATTCTAGGACAAACAATGAATTACTCTCCCTGTTTGGGCATAATGCTGCTGTGTTTCAGTCATTATCTTTGAAGTTTACGCCACTGCTGCTTCATTTTACAAAAGCGCAGCTCCCAGGTTGATTTTAGAAGTGTCCACTGATATCTTGACCGGCCGACTCACATCTTAATTCTTTAGCACTGGTGTAGGGTCAGCGTTCTCTTCAGATTGGTCAAAGCTTCTTGGCAACTTTGTTCCCAGTGTCATTCCACATCATTTTGTAAAAGTTCTCGGCGAGATGCTGTCAGGTCTGACATTTGCGGAATGTATTTTCCAAGAAAGGTCACCATGCCCAAAAACCTCGCCAAGTCTTTCTTACATTCTGGGGGTGGCATGTTCACAACTGCTTCAAATTTACTCTAACCCAGCTTCAGTCTCTCACTTGTTAGCATGTGTCCCATCTACTCGATTGCGTGAAAACCTATTTTCACTTTTCCTTCTTGAGCTTGAGGTTCCTTTCTCTAGCACTTGCCAGCACCTGCCTGTGGTCATTCTCTTCTTGAGTTGTTCTCCAGACCAGCACATGGTTGATATAGGTTTCCGTGTCCTCTAGCTCTTCAAACAGTGCTTCACTGTTCTGTGCAACGCCTCAGGAGCTGAATTAATACCAAAAGGTTAGCGTAAAAACCTGTAATGTCCATATGGTGTGTTGAAGGTATAGAGATAGGAGCTGTGTTCATCTAGCTTGACCGCCAGAATCCAGAATCCAAGATTGAATAGTATTTAGCATCAGCTGGCTTACATATAATCTCATTTATTGTGGGCAACTGATAATGCTCTCTTTGTACTGAATGATTCCTGGTTTAGGTCTCTGAGATTCCCATCTGATTTTTTTACAATTACGATTGGATTAACCCACTTTGTCGGATCTTCAATGTTCTTGATGACGTGAAGTGCCTCCATCCTGTCCAACTCTGCTTTTGGTCAGTCTCTCAGCACATGTGGTACTTTTCTGGGCAGGTGTATTTTGGGTGTCACAGTTTCGTCAATCTTGATTGTGTGTTGTAACAAGGCTGCAGATGCCTTGTAGTTGTGCATTCATGTTCTGAAAATGTGTTAGTAATAAAGTTAGTTTATAGTAATGGCGTCAGTATTCCTGCATCATAAAAACAATACATGGTGTCAGCAGTGACTAAACACAACAATTAAGTTTCTGAATCGACCGACAGAGCTCAGTTTGGAGGGAAATCTCATCTAAAACTGGAGGAGATTCCAGAAGCACTGTACCTTTCAGCGACGGGCAGTAACAAAGACCCGCAGGTACAGTCTTCCATCTTTCTTCACGTAGCAGGGGAAGAAGCCCTAGAGGTTTATAACACATTCACGTTTGAAAGTGATGAGAAATTAAATGACTTGAAAGAAATAATGAAAATATTTGAAGCTTACTGCAGCACTAAAAAAAAAATCACGTATGAAAGATACAAATTTCTTACATGCACACAAGGCAGTGACAACATTAGTGTGGCGCAACAATTACTCACACAAGTCGAGAAGTGATGAAGTCAATCGAGGCTTTATTAAGCAAGACTTGTTCCCCAGCAGCTCAGTTACAGAATGCGGTTGCTGGGAGAACTCGGGCTCTTATGCTCCGCCTTTCTGGGCGGAGCCAACAGGCGGCAGATCCAACCAGGACCCGGGACCTGTCAGCCAATAGCCTCTCGGCTTCACAGGTACCGTACTACCCCTAATACATACCACCACATACACCCCTTGTTAAAAAAGAACCCGGCGGGGTGGTGGTTCGCATGGTGGTAGGGGTTTACAAGGCTGGTCCTGGAACTAATTTCGTACAGTGGCTATGCATTTAGCCCAACAGTTAACTATGTACAGGTTTTGTCAGAATTATTTACAGATTTTCTTTCACGCAGATTCCACTAGTCGAGCGGGTGCCCTGGTCGTCCTTGTCGATCGCCTCAGCCCCGGTGGTGGTGCAGGCGCTGGTTCGGGCACTGTCATCTCTGGGAGCGTTGCGCTGTTCGTACCTGTTTCTTTACTCCTGGGCGGGCACGGGAGGAAGACCGATCCACCCGTGAAGGGAGCGGTCGTGAGGTGCGCCGGTGGGAGGGAGGGGGTGATTGGTGTTGGGAGTATGTGTGTGTTTCCGGCGGGCGCCAGGTCCCGCAGGGAGACCGTGTTTTGTCGACCGTCGGGGTACGCCGTAGAGGCGTACTGAGGGTTTGCGTGGAGAAGGTGAACCCTCTCGACCAACGGGTCCGATTTGTGCGCCGCACATGCTTTCGGAGCAAGATGGGCCCTGGGGCTTCCAGCCAGGTTGGCAGCGACGTTCCGGAGGAGGACTTCCTAGGGAAGACAAGGAGGCGCTCGTGAGGCATTTGGTTAGTGGTGGTACACAACAGCGACCGGATGGAATGGAGGGCATCCGGGAGGACTTCCTGCCACCGGGAAACTGGGAGATTTCTGGACAGTAGGGCCAGTAGGACGGTCTTCCAGACTGTACCGTTCTCCCTCTCTACCTGACCGTTCCCCCGAGGGTTGTAGCTGGTCGTCCTGCTCGAGGCAATGCCCTTGCTGAGCAGGAACTGACGCAGTTCGTCGCTCATGAAGGAGGACCCCCTGTCGCTATGGATGTATGCAGGGAAACCGAACAGTGTAAAGATGGTGCCGAGGGCTTTAATGACTGTGGCCGCTGTCATGTCGGGGCAGGGGATGGCGAAGGGGAAACGGGAGTACTCGTCCACCACGTTTAGGAAGTATGAGTTGCAGCCAGTGGAGGGGAGGGGGCCTTTGAAATCCAAACTGAGGCGTTCAAAGGGACGGGAAGCCTTTATCAGGTGCGCTCTACCTGGCCTGAAAAAGTGCGGTTTGCACTCTGCGCAGGTTTGGCAGTTCCTGGTACGGTACGGTACAGTACGGACCTCCTCAACAGAGTAGGGGAGGTTGCGGGACTTCACAAAATGGTAGAATCGAGTGACCCCCGGGTGGCAGAGGTCCTCGTGGAGGGCTTGGAGGCGGTCTACTTGTGCGTTGGCACATTGACGCGGGATAGGGTATCCGATCTCATAGTTATAGGTGGAGAGTTATCCAAGATCTCATAGTTATAGGTGGAGAGCTCAATCCTCCACCTCAAGATCTTGTCATTCTTGATTTTGCCCCGCTGTGCATTATCGAACATAAAGGCTACCGACCGTTGGTCAGTGAGGAGTGAATCTCCTGCCGGCCAGGTAATGCCTCCAATGTCGCACAGCTTCCACTATGGCTTGGGCTTCCTTTTCCACTGAGGAGTGGCGGATTTCTGAGGCGTGGAGGGTCCGGGAGAAATAGGCCATGGGTCTGCCCGCTTGGTTGAGAGTGGCCACCAGAGCTACATTGGATGCGTCGCTCTCGACTTGGAAGGGGAGGGACTCGTCGATTGCCTGCATCGTGGCGTTTCTTCCGACCCCGTGGAGCCGTCTATGCTGGGGTCCTTGGCTATCAGCCAAGATGGCGGCGTCCATGGATCGCACGCGGTCGGGGGTGGACAAAATGGCCGCCCCCATGGATCGCACGTGGCCGGGGGGTCACAAGATGGCGGCGCCCATCCTCCCCACGTGGTGTCCGGGACCCAAAATGGCAGCGCCCGAGGGCCGCACATGGATCGCTGGGGGGGTTGAGTCTGCTGTTCCCGTTCTCCCCCGGAGATTGCGGCGACCCCCCCCGGGACTGGCACACCGCTGCGTAATGAACCTTTTTGCCGCAGCTCTTACAAGTAGCTGAGCGGGCCGGGCAGCGCTGCCGGGGGTGTTTCGCCTGCCCGCAAAAATAGCAGCGGGGCCCACCGGGATGGTCTGGTGCTCTAGCCGCGCAGGCTTACGGGGGGCTGCCGGGGAGTCGGTCGCAACGGGGGTCCACGGAGCCCAAGGGGCTGCCGCGCGGTCGGGGCCGTAGGCGCGGACATTTTGTGAGGCCACGTCGAGGGAGGCCGCAAGGGCCCATGCCTCTGTGAGTCCTAATGAGTCTCTCTCTAACAGTCTTTGGCGAATTTGAGAAGAAGTCATACCTGCTACAAAAGCATCCCTGATTAGGAGCTCCGTGTGCTCGCTCACGCTCACCAACGGGCAGTTGCAGTTCCTTCCCAAAATCAACAGTGCGCTGTAGAACTCGCCGAGCGATTCTCCGGGGATTTGCCATCTCGTCGCGAGTTGGTGGCGTGCGTAGACCTGGTTTATGGGCCGAATGTAGACTCCTTTCAGCATGGCGAGCGCCGTCGGGAAATCCTCCGCGTCTTCGATGAGCGTGTAGATCTCCGGCTTACCCTGGAGTGCAAGACCTGCATTTTCTGATCTTCCGTGGTCCGGCCGGAGGCCGTTCGAAGGTAACCTTCGAAGCATGCTAGCCAGTGTTTAAACACGGCCGCCGAGTTTACTGCATGGGGGCTGATTCGCAGACACTCCGGGGCGATCCGGAGCTCCATAGTCTTTTTAAGCTTGCTTAATAAATTGTAGCGCAACAATTACTCACTCAAGTCGAGAACTGATGAAGTCAATCGAGGCTTTATTAAGCAAGACTTGTTCCCCAGCAGCTCAGTTACAGAATGCGGCTGCTGGGAGAACTCGGGCTCTTATACTCCGCCTTTCTGGGCGGAGTCATCAGGCGGCAGGTCCAACCAGGACCCGGGACCTGTCAGCCAATAGCCTCTTCGGCTTCACAGGTACCGTACTACCCCTAATACATACCACCACAATTCGCCAGTAGGTAACTGAGTTGAGAAAACAAGCTAACTTGTGTGAATTTGGAAAGCTTAAAGAATCATTCATCCAAGATAGAATAATTTGCGGGATCGCAAATGATTCTCTGAGCGAAGAGCTTTTGAGAGAAGTGGATCTCACGCAGGAGAAAACAATAAAGATCTGCAGAGTGGCAGAGACAACAAAATGCCAGATTAAACACATGACGGAAGATGATCGGTCGCACAGTCAAGCAGTTACATGCAGTTGACCAGGAACAGCACGGGAGAAAAATAAATAGATAGTCTGCAGGTAAAAACTACAAAACTGCTATCGCGGCACTATGGCACAGTGGTTATCACTGCTGCCTCACAGCACCAGGGACCCGGGTTCAATTCCAGCCTTGGGTGACTGTCTGTGTGAAGTTTGTACGTTCTCTCCATGTATGCATGGGTTTCCTCCAAGTGTTTTTGTTTCCTCTCAGCCCAAAGATGCACAGGTTAGGTAGATTGGCCATGATAAATTGTCCCTTAGTGTCCAAAAGGTTAGGTGGGATTACGGGGATAGGGTGGCCGTGGGCCTGGGTAGGGAGCTCAGAGGGATGGTACATACTCGATGGGCCGAATAGCCTCCTTCTGCATTATAATGATTCTAAAACATTAAAATGCAGTTGATGCAGAGCATAACACAACTGCAAGGCACTTGCATCCATGTTACAATCTTCCCTTGTGCTGTCTGACCTTCGACTCCCAGGTCAGGTGACCCCAAAAAGTACAGAATGTAGCATATTGAATCTAATATTGAAGTCTACTACTATAATCACCCTACAATCCTATCGGACCTAATTCATCATCCCTTTCAACAAATAATTTTTTAAAATGAGATTGCGTCTATCCTAAAACTTCGGCTGGTCACGTTTAATACTGAGAACTGATTGGACTTTCGTTTTGAAGAACAAGTACAATCTCTTAAAAGGAGTAGGTTTGACATGTCCAACTAATGTAGATCAATCATCAACTTAGCAAGATTCCAATTTTATTGTCTGAAGTCATGTTTTAAAAAATCATTATAAGACTGATTGCCAAAGTTGAGGTCAGTATTAACTTGGCTAAAAAAAAATGTAACGGTTAGAAAACAGTCATTTGTGATGAATAGCTGTCTTTTAGACTGAAGCATGGTTGAAATTGGTTTTCCCCATGGTTAAGCGCCAGGATTCTTTCAAGATGATCCGATGATACCAAACTTGGAACTGCAGCAAACAGTGAGGATGATACAAATCGACTGCAAAAAGACACAGACAGGTTAGCAGAATGGGTGGAAAAGTGGCAGATGGAATTTAATACAGAGGCGTGAAGTGATACATTTTGGCAGAAGAGATCGTGAAAGTCAATATGGGCTTAATGCCATAATTCTAAAGAATATGCAGGATTAGAGGGACCTGTGGGTTCATTGGCATAGGTCTTTGGAGATGGCATGACAAATCCAGCATAGTTAGCAAAACAGATGATATCTTGATCTTCATAAATAGAGGTTTTGAATACAAAAGCAAGGAAGGTATGCTGAACCTTTATAAAACTCTGATTAGGCCACAATTGGAGTATTGTGTCCAGTAATGATCACTACACTTCACAAATGATGTGAAAATCCTTGAGAGGGTGCAGAGGAGATAGAACAGAATAATTACAGGGATTAGGGATTTTAGCTCCAAGGTTAGGTTGAGGAAGGGACAAAGGAAATTGACGGGAGATTTATTAGAGATGTTCAAGATTCTGATATATATAAATTAGGTGGTACAACTTTGAGGGGAGCACAGGAGCAGAGTTCTCAGTTCAGGTGTATAATTCTCTGAAGGGGCCAGGTAGGTTGAAACAGTTGTTCAGAAGGCTTATAGCATCCTTGGGTTTAGAAATAGAGGCATAGAGTATGAAAGCAGAGAAGTGATGCTACACCCCTACAAGTCATTGGTCAGACCACATTTGGAGGATTGTGTTCAGTTCTGCGCACCTTATTTAAGGAACTATGTTAAAGTCCTGGAGAGAGGGTGCAGAGGAGATTTACTAGAATGATACCAGGAATGAGAAATTTTAGATACAAAGAAAGATTGGAGAAATTGGGTTTGTTCTCCTTGGAGCAGAGAAGATTAAGAGGTGACCTTATTGAGGTGTTCAAAATTCTGAACAATTTTGACAGGGTAAAGAAGGATATTCTGTTTCCACTGGTTGGTAAGTCAGTGACTAGGGAGCCACAATTTCAAGATGGTCAGCAAGAGAGCTAGGAGTGAGATGAGGGGGAACTTCTTTACTCAGAGAGTTGTTGGGGTTTGGAAGAGTGGGGAGGTGGATTCCATAGGAGGTTTCAAAAGAGAGCTGGATATATATTTGAAAGTGATAAATTTATAGAGCTACGGAGATTGGGCTAGGGAATGCGACTAGCTAGGTTGCTCTTTTGGGAGCCAGTGCAGACACGATGGGCCGAATGGCTTCCTTCTGTGCCGTAAATAACAAACAAACAAAGATAAGAAAAGCAGTTCCCATTAACTGATGGTACAAGGACTAAAGGACAAAGGTTTAAAGTTTTGGGCAAGAGATGCTGGGGAGATGTGATGAAGAACCTTTTACACTTCGAGTAGTAATGACTAGGAACTCGCTGCCGATAAAGGTGGTGGATTTTGAGGAAAAATTATTTCTCCCAAAGGACCGTGTCCATGGACTACAACCAGGCCAGCCTCAAGCGTGTACTGCCAAAATTCCACCAACACCTCTCCTGACCCACCAGGGGCCCCAACATCCTTGACCACTGCTACACAAACACCAAGACCACCTACCGATCCATCCCCCAACCACACTTCAGAAAATCGGACCACAAGACCTCCTTCTCCCGGCATATATGTAGAAACTTAAGCGGGAGAATGTTTTCCAATAAGGGGCAATTTAGCGTGGCCAATCCACCTACCCTGTACATCTTTGGGTTGTGGGGGTGAGACCCACGCAGATACGGGGAGAACGTGCAAACTCCACACGGACAGTGACCCGGGGCTGGAATTGAACCCGGGTCCTCACCGCTGAGGAGAATCTGGTTAAGAAGGTTGTGCAATGCTGGTCTGAGGAAAAGGAAGAGCTCCTACGCAACTGGTTGGAGTCAGTGGACTGGTCCGTATTCAAGAACTCAGCGGCCAACCTAAACGAGTATGTCACCACCATCACAGACTTCATCAGTAAGTAATAATAATAATCTTTATTGTCACAAGTTGGCTAACATTAACACTACAATGAAGTTACTGAGAGTTAGTGTGTCGATGATTGCGCGCCAAAGAAGGTAGTACGTGCGTTCCCCAACCAGAAACCATGGTTTAACCGGGAGATCTACTCCTACTGAAGTCCAGGTCTGAGGAGTTCAATACAGGGTACCCTGGCCTACGCAAGATATCTAGGTACGACCTCCGAAAAGCCACCTGGGACGCCAAGAGACAATACCAGACTAAGCTATAGTCACAGAATAACGTCACGGACTCTCTTCGGTTGTGGCAAGGCTTAACCAACATAACGGCCTGCAAGGCAAAGTCGAGTAGAATCTCCAGCAGCAGCGCACCCCTGCCCGATGAACCCAATGTATTCTGTGCTCGTTTCAAGCAGGAAGCCAACAAACCATTGTCAACTGCCCCAACAGCCTCGGACATACCCATACCTACCGTCACAGCCTCAGATCAGATCAGCCTTCTTGAAAGTGAACCCACAGAAAGCAACGGGTCCTGACGGGAGTCCCTGGTCATGCACTCAGATCCTGCATGCACCAATTGGCGGGCATGTGTGTGTGAGCAGACATCTTCAACCTCTCCCGACTCAGTTCTGAGGTTTCAAAAAGACCACCATCGTAATAATAATAATCTTTATTAGTGCCACAAGTAGGTGCCAAAGAAGAACCAGGTAATGTGCCTCAATGACTACTGTCCGCTGGCCTTGACATCTATCATTATGAAGGGCTTCGAGAGGTTGGTCATGAGACCCATCAATTCCATACTCCCAGATTGTCTTGATCCACTGCAATTTGCATGCTGCCACAGCAGACGCCATCTCGCTGACCCTACGTTCATCCCTACAGCATCCCGACAACAAGGACTCCTACGCCAGACTCCTATTCATTGACACTACAGCTCCGCCTTCAACACCATAATCCCAGCCAAGCTCATATCCAAACTCTAAAACCTTGGAATTGACCAATAGACCACAATCAGTAAGGATAAATAATGACATCTCCTCCATGCTAATCCTTAATATGGGACCCCGCTACGCTGCATGCTTAGCCCCCTACTATGCTCTTTATACACACACACGACTGTGTGGTTAAATTCGGTTCTAAGTCCATCTACAAGTTTGCTGATGACACAAACGTAGTGGTCGGATCTCGAACAACGATGAGTCAGGGTACAGGAGGGCGATAGAGAAACTAGAGGCTTGGTGTAACAACAACAATCTCTCCCTTAATGTCATAGAAACATAGAAAATAGGTGCAGGGATAGGCCATTCGGCTCTTCAAGCCTGCACCACCATTCAATATGATCATGGCTGATCATGCAAATTCCATATCCCACTCCCGCTTTCTCTCCATATCCCTTGATCCCTTTAACCACAAAGGCCACATCCAGCTCACCCTTTGAATATATCCAACAAACTGGCCCCAACAGCTTTCTGCGGTAGAGAATTCCACAAGTTCACAACTCTCCGAGAGAAGAAGTTCTACCTCATCTCAGTCCTGAATGACTTACCCCTTATTCTAGGCTGTGACCCCTAGTTCTGAATGCCCCCAACAACGGGAACATTCTTCTCGCATCTAGCCTGTCCAGTCCCATTAGGATTTTATATATTTCTATGAGATACTGTTAATTCTTCTAAACACCACTGAATACAAGTTCAGTCAGTTCTACCATCCCGGGAATTAGTCCGGTGAACCTTCAATAGCAAGAATGTCCTTCCTCAAACTAGGAGACCTAAACTCAGCCAGCCTGTCCAAGACACCCTGCAGCATCTTTGCATCCTCCTCACAGCACACACGACCACCCAGCTTAGTATCGTCAGCAAATTTGGAGATATT
This sequence comes from Scyliorhinus torazame, assembly GCF_047496885.1. Taxonomy (NCBI): domain Eukaryota; kingdom Metazoa; phylum Chordata; class Chondrichthyes; order Carcharhiniformes; family Scyliorhinidae; genus Scyliorhinus; species Scyliorhinus torazame. The sequence continues at coordinate 302,004,046 of NC_092710.1, forward strand.
GCATGCAATTCCTTCATCCAAATCATCAATGTATGTTGTGAACAGCTGGGGTCCCAGCACTGAACCCTGCGGTACCACACTAGTCACTGCCTGCCATTTATTCCCACTCTCTGCTTCCTGTCTGTCGACCAATTCTCTATCCACGTCAATACATTACCCCAATACCATGAGCTTTTAATTTTGCTTACCAATCTCTTGTGTGGGACCTTGTCAAAAGCTTTTTGAAAGTCCAGATACACAGCATCCACTGGTTCACCCTTGTCCACTCTACTGGTCACATCCTCAAAAAATTCCAGAAGATTTGTCGAGCATGATTTCCCTTTAGTGAATCCATGCTGATTTGAACCGATCCTGTCCCCACTTTACAAATGCTCAGTTATTTCATCCTTAATAATTGACTCCAGCATTTTTTCCACCACCGATGTCAGGCTAACCAGTCTATAATTCCCCGTTTTCTTTCTCCCTCCTTTTTTAAAAAGTGGGGTTACATTAGCCACCTTTCAATCCATGGCAGCATGGTAGCACAGTGGTTAGCACTGTTGCTTCAGAGCGTCAGGCTCCCAGGTTCGATTCCCGCTTGGGTCACTGTCTATGTGGAGTCTGCACGTGTCTGCGTGGATTTCCTCCAGGTGCTCCGGTTTCCTCCCACAAGTCCTGAAAGACGTGCTGTTAGGTGAATTGGACATTCTGAGTTCTCCCTCAGCGTACCCGAACAGGCGTCGGAATGTGGTGACTAAGGGATTTTCACAGTAACTTCATTGCAGTGTTAATGTAAGCCTACTTGTGACAATAACAAAGATTATTATCCATTGGAACTCTTCCAGAATCTATAAAATACTGGAAAATGATCACCAATGCGTCCACTACTTCTAGGGCCACTTCCTTAAGTACTCTGGGATGCAGAGCATCAGGCCCTCGGGACTTATTGGGTTTTAATCCCATCAATTTCACCAAGACAATTTCCTGACTAATAAGGATTTCCATCAGTTCCTCCTTCATGCTAGACCCTGTCTCCTAGTATTTCCAGAAGATTATTTGTGTCCTCCTTAGTGAAGACAGATCCAAAGTATTTATTCAACTGGTCGGCCATCTCTTTGTTGCCCATTATTATTGCCCAAAATTGCCCTGTTCTCGTCACATATCTATAGAAGCTTTTGCAGTCAATTTTTATGTTTTCTGCAAGCTTACTCTCATATTCTATTTTCCCCTTCCGAATTAAACCCTTTGTCCTCCTCTGCTGAATTTTAAATTTCTCCCACGCCTCAGGCTTACTGCTTTTTCTGGCCAATTTATATGCCTCCTCTTTGGCTTTTACACTATCCCTGATTTCACTTGTTCGAAGGTGGTTGACCCATCTTCCCCGTCTTCCACTTGCGCCAGACAGGGATGTATAATTGTTGAAGTTCATCCATGTGTTCTTTAAATGTCTGCCATTGCCTATCCACAGTCAACCCCTTAAGTATCTTTTGCCAGCTTGTCCTAGCCAATGCACGTCTCACACCACCAAAGTTAGCTTTCTTTCAGTTCAAGACCCTCGTCTCATACTTAACTGTGTCACTCTCCATCTTAATGAAGAATTCTACCGTATTATGGTCACTCTTCCCTAAAGGATCTCGCACCACAACGTAGCTAATTAATCCTCTCTCATTGCACAATATCCAGTCTAGGATGGCCTACTCTCTAGTTGGTTCCTCAACATATTGATCGAGAAAACCATCCCTTATACACTCCAGGAAATCCTCCTCCATCGCATTGCGATGTGATTAGCCTAATCAATATGCAGATTGAAGTCACCCATAATAACTGCTGTACCTTTACTGCACGCATCTCTAATTTCCTGTTTGATGTCATCCCCAACCTCACAACTATTATTTGGTGGTCTGTACAAAACTCCCACTAACAAATTTTGCTCTTTGGTATTCCGCAGCTGCACCCATACAGATTCAGCATCGTCCACGCTAATGTCCTTCCTTACTATTGCGTTAATCTCCTCTTTAACCAACAACGCTGCCCCACCTCCCTTTCCTTTCCTTCTGTTTTTACTGAATATTGAATACCCCTGGATGTTGAGTTTCCATCCTTGGTCACCCTGGAGCCAGGTCTCCGTGATCCCAATTTCATCATATCTGTTAATGATTGTCAGCGCAGCTAATTCATCAACCTTATTATAAATGCTCCTCGCGTTGAGACACAGAGAGTTCAGACTTATTTTTTTGACATTTATTACCCTTTAGAACTATTATTTTTGTCTTTGGTTTTTCTGCCTTCCACTTTTCCCTTTACTGCCTTTTGTTTCAGTCCCCACCTTCTTCCCTCTGGCTTCCTGCATCATTTTCCATCCCCCTGCCGTAATAGTTTAAACTCTCCCCAGCAGCACTATCAAACAACCCCTCGACCTAGGACATTGTTTCCGGTCCTGCCCAGGTGCAGACCGTCCGGGTTGTACTGGTTCCAGTTCCTCCAGAACCGGTTCCAATGTCTGAGGAATTTGAATCCCTATCTCTTGCACCATCCCTCAAGCCACATATTCATCTAAGCTATCCTGACATTCCTCTTCTGACTAGCACGTGTCACTGGTAGCAGTCCTGAGATTACTACCTTTGAGGTCCTGCTAAATTCAGCTTGTAGGAACTCATCCCGTTTTTTACCTATATCGTTGGTGCCTATTTGCACCACGACCGCTGGCTGTTCACCCTCCCCCTCCAGAATACCCTGTAGCCACTCCAAGGCATCCTTGACCCTTGCACCAGGGAGGCAACACACCACCCTGGAGTCTTGTTTGCTGCTGCAGAAAGGCCTATCAATTCTCCTTACAATTGAATCCCCTATCACTATAGCTCTGCCACCCTTTTCCTGGCCTCCTGTGCAGAGAGCCAGCCATGGTGCCATGAACCTGGCTGCTGCTGCCTTCCCCTGGTGAGCCCTCTCGCCCAACAGTATCCAAAACAGTATGTCTGGTGGTCACCCATTCCCTATCTTCCTCAGTAATTTCTATCTGCGGTGTGACCAACTTACTGAACGTGCTATCCACAATTTCCTCAGCATCGCAGATGCTCCGAAGTGAATCCACCTGTGGCTCCAGAGCCATCAAGCAGTCTGACAGGAGCTGCAGTTGGACACACTTCCTGCACGTGAAGGAGTCAGAAACACCGGAAGGGTCCCTGAATTCCAACATTGCACAGGAGGAGCATGACATGGGTCTGGGATCTCCTGCCATGACCTAACCTGTCAACAAAACTAAGGAGCTGGTCAGCGACTTCAGGAAGCAAAGTGCTGTACACACCCCTGTCAGAATTAATCTTGCCGAGGTAGAGATGGTTTGACAGTTTCAAATTCCTTGGGGTGCACATCACCAACAATCTGTCCTGGTCACTCCATGTCGATGCCATGACCAAGAAAGCACAACAGCGCCTATACTTCTTCAGGGAACTAAGTAAATTCGGCTGGTCCACATTGACTCTTACCAATTTTTACAGATGCACCATAGAAAGCATCCTATTTGGCTGCATCACAGCCTGGTATGGCAACTGCTCGGCCCAAGGCCGTAGCAAACTACAGAGAGTCGTGAACACAGCCCAGTTCATCATGCAAACGCACTTCCCATCCATTGACTCTGTCTACATCACACGTTGCCTTGGGAAAGTAGACAGCATAATCAAAGACCCTTCACATCCGGGGTATTGTCTCTTCCAACCTCTTGCATCGGGTAGAAGATACAAAAGTCTGAGAACACACACGAACAGATTCAAAAGCAACTTCTTCCCAGAAGCCTGAATGATCCTCTTATGGACTAATCTGGGGCGTCATTCTCCGACCCCCCGCCGGGGGGTTCTAATATAATAGTTCTAATAAACACCTCAACCGATGAACATTAAGGGGCAATCTATCATAGCCAATCCACCTATCCTGCACAGCTTTGGACTGTGGGAGGAAACTGGAGCACCTGGAGGAAACCGACGCAAACACGGGGAGAAAGTACAAATTCCACACAGTCACCCAAGCCAGAATTGAACCCAGGTTCCTGACGCTGTGTGGCAGCAGTGCCCACACCTTCGCTCCTCTTTTGCCCTGAGAGACCTTCTTCTTCCCTGCTAATCCCCCCTCTCCTTCCTCAGGTGTCTCCCTCTTGTTTCCTCCTCTCTCTATTTATTAATATTCTGCTTTACTATTCTTCCCACCAAAGCATATAAGCTTCATACATTATACTACATTAAGCTCATTTTTGCCCAATCACTAAATCCTTTGCAGAATCTTTGCATTCTTCTCACAAGTTGTTTTTGTACTGTCAGCAAATGGTTATAATACACTATGTTCTTCATCCAGCGAGGCTGGTCAGGCCCAACACTGATCCCCGTGGCACCCGCTTAGTTGGTTTGCCAACCTGAAAATCACTTGCTGCTTTGTGTTATTTAGCCAATCCACACAAATGTTCTGAGCCCCAAAAAACATGAGTTCTTAACTTGTATAATAACTGTTTATGTGGTACCTTATGAAATTCCTTTCAAAAATCCAAATACACTGCATCTAATGATTCCCCTTTTTTCACCCTGCTTGTCACATCCTCAAAGAACTGTGATAAATTTGTGAAACACCAACTACCATTAATTTATAAAAAGCAGGCAGCTTGTCTTTCATCTTCCTTCTCTTTTCTCCCCTGTATTTTTCTCTCTCTCTTGCCAACTAAAAAGATTACCTTGCAAGCTCGGAAGTCTCTTTGGTCACTCGGGGGACATCAGTTTCAGGACTACTGATAGATAAGCATCCCGAGGTGTTTTACAGGAGAATTATAAAACAAAATATGACACTGAGGCACATAAAGATATTATGGCAGAAGACCAAAAGCTTAATCAAAGAGGTAGGTTTTAAACAGTGGTTATTATTGGTTTCCTTGGCCGTTTCTCAGTTTGGGAGACATTGGGGTGAATTATCCGCCCATGGGATTCTCCGGTCTGCCGGCAGCGCACCTTCGCCTGCGGGTTTCCCAGTGGAGTGGCATGACCACAACAGGAAATCCCATTGGCCGGCTGTGGGAACGGACAATCCGCCGAGGAACACGGGGCTGGGGAGATGGGGAATCCCCGGGGGCGATTCTCTGAGACCCGCGCCGGAGAATCGCCGCAACCACGCCACGACGCCAGCGCGCGATTCTCTGAGGTGCGGAGAATCGGCGCCATTTGGGCTGGCGCGTTTGACACGACGCCGGCTGTGGGAATCTTTCCGGCCCGGATGGGCCGAGCAGCCACGCGGATATGACAGAGTCCCGCCAGCGCCGTTCATCCCTGGTCATTACTGGCGGGAACTCTGCGCGAAGGACCGGGGGGGCAGCCTGTGGGGCAGGGAAAAGCGATCCTTCACCGGGGTGGGCCTCCGATGGGGTCTGGCCAGCGATCGGGGCCCACCGATCGACGGGCCAGACTCTCGCCCCCCACCAGGCTTACTTTCCTGCGCGGCCGGCCCCTGAACACCGACTCCATGTTGAGTCGGGGCCGGTGCGCTGAAGAAGTCACCCGCGCTTGCGCAGGTTGGCGCGGCCCAAGTGCGCATGCACGGGTTGGCGCGGCGCCTATTTGGCGCCGGGAAGGGAGGCTGGAGCGGCACGAACCGCTCCAGCGCCATGCTAGCCCCCTGTGGTCATCCCCATGTCCGTTTCGCGCTGTCGTGAAACGCAATGACGTTCACGACGGCACGAACACTTGGACTCCATTTGGGAGAATTGCCCCCCCCCCCTCCTCCCCCGTGTTCCTCGGCGGATTGTGGGCGGGATTCTCCCAACGTGGTGGGATTCTCCGACCCCCCACTGGGTGGGGGAATCTCCGGGGGTCGGCGTGAATCCCGCCCCCGCTGTCCTCCCAATTCTCCCACCCCTCAAAAGTTGGCGTGGCGTGAGTCGCGCCGCCTGCCTCGGAGAATGGCAGGGACCGGCGCGACTCAATGGGTCCCGGGGCCGCCCGAATTCTCCGGCCCGCGATGGCCTGCAGTCCTGCCCGTCTTTTGCCAGTCCCGTCGGCGTAAATTGGAGTAGGTCCTTACCAGCAGGACCTGGCGGCGCGGGCGGCGTCCGGGGTTCTTGGGGGGTGCGGGGGGACCTGGCCCCAGGAGGTGCCCCCACGGTGGCCTGGCTCGCGATCGGTGTCCACCGATCCACAGGCGGGCCTGTGCCGTGGGGGCACTCTATTCTTCCGCACCAGAGGCTGTATCGGTCCGCCATTCCCGGCGTGGAAACGAAGCCCTCTGCGCATGCACGGAGATGACGCCAGCACACACGCATGCGCCAACTTGCGCCGGCCGGCGGAGGCTCTTCGGCGCCGGTTGGCGTGGTGCCAAGCCCCTTTCCCACCGGCCAGCGGTGTGCAAACCACTCCGGGCGGGCCTAGCCCTCCTCCGCACCTTTGGGGAGGCCCGACGCCGGAGTGGTTCACGCCACTCCGTCCCGCCGGAGTTGCCCACCCCGCCGATTACAGAAGAATCCCACCCTGTATTTCCACCGGGACCGAATAGCGTGAGATTCTCATTTCCACCCGGGGCATTATCCGTTCCACGATTCAGGACATGCAAATGGACCAGCACTCTGACAGTGTGAATTGAAAGCAATTCCCTCCCGGACCAGCAGGCGGTGTAACTACTGGGGCTGGAAGTAGCACTAAAGAGCTTAACAGCTGGTTTTAAGCGCTCGGCTCACCACACACATTTGCAGCTTTAAAATGGTTCAGAGAAGACCTGCCTCCTAATCTCAGGACTCTGAGGTGGACTCACTCCCCGATGTCAATGAGGAGAGGAGGGACACCCTCTTCCCCAGGATGGGCTGCAGACTCAAGCTTGCTCTCTTGAACACAGCTTGGAGGTGGCAGAGGGAGTCAGCCTCACCGCCTGGCACGGGCCTCAATTTTGGCCAGACTCCCGATTCTCCACCTGATCGTGGTTCATGTTTGCGGCGTCGCAAGGCAGAGAATTCCAGTCAGTTTCCTGCCATTTTCATTTTGGTTGAGAATTCTCTGAAATTACCTTTGACACACTTTTGACATGAAATCTCGTGGCCTTGCCCACAACCTTCCAATTAGTTGCTGTGGGTTATGACACTGTACTGAACAAAACAAAAGCTGTCTCAATATTTTAAGAGTCGACAAACTTATCAAAGCCACAAGTTGCCTAATGTAATAAAATAGAAGAAATATTGTCTAATTTTATGTTACCCAAGCAGAAAGTTAGTTCTGGTGTCAAGAAAACAGCTCTCAAACTTGCTGTACATGAGGCCATTAATCAATTACTACAAAAGATATTAATTGTGTCTGCAATAATACTATGAAAAATGTATTTTGAAATGAAATGAAAATCACTTATTGTTACAAATAGGCTTCAAATGAAGTTACTGTGAAAAGCCCCTAGTCGCCACATTCCGGCACCTGTTCGGGGGAAGGCTGGTACGGGAATTGAACGGTGTTGCTGGCCTGCCTTGGTCTGCTTTCAAAGCCAGCGATTTAGCCCTGTGCTACTATTTGTGCCAATTATCAAGAAGTCAAACGTATTTAATTCTCCCAGATCCCAGAGCCAAGAATCTGCAGCACAGGGTGAATTTCAGCAAAATTTGTAAAAACACATCTGCTTTCTTCAGAATCTCTAGTTCATCATGATATCTGAAAAAGTGTTTGGATTTTAAATGTAAATTGGAAGATTCCATCACCCATTTTGTAAAATAAATTATGCAAAGTCCCAGATTCCAAATGGACATCGACCCTTTTCCAATTTAATTCTTAGATGTGAGCCACTTTGGAAATTATTTTTTAAACTCTATTTTATTTCACATAGTAACATTCACAAACAGTAATCAACTTGCAACAGATTACAGTTTGAAAAAGTCACCCCTCCCCACCCTTTGACGACAAAAAATGATTTAAACAGTGTCAGAAAGAGCTTCCATCTTTCAAAGAACCCTTCTTCCCACCCTTTGAGTGCATCTTTAATTTTCTCTAACTTCAAGAATCTTCCAGCCATGTCGACACCCCTGGTGGCACCACCGTTCTCCAACCCAATAGGATTTGTGGCCTTGCAATCAGCGAGGCAAAGGCCACCATGTCCCCTCCAACAGCTCCGGCAACTCTGAAACCCCAAAGATTGCCACCAAAGGGCATGGTGCCAGCTTGACCAACATTATCTCCGCTATTGTGTCAAACACTACAGCCCAGAAACCCCTCAGCTTTGAGCACTCCCAGAACATATGCAAACTCATGAGGAAACAAGGATAGTTCTTTGCATACAAAGTTCCGGGCCTGAACATATGTAAATGTGCTCCCTCTAGGCAACTCAAATTTCTCATGTAATTCCTCCAGTTTTGCACGGTGGCACAATGGTTAGCACTACTGCATCATAACTCCAGGGACCCGGGTTCAATTCCGACCTCAGGTGACTGTCTGTGTGGAGTTTGCAAAACCTCTCCGTGTCTGCGTGGGTTTCCTCCGGATGCTCCGGTTTCCTCCAACAATCTAAAGATATGAAGGTTAGGTGGATTGGCCATGCTAAATTGCGCATGTGTCCAACGGTTAGGTGGGGTTACAGAGATTGGATGTGTGTAGGGTGGTCTTTCAAATGGTGGGTGCAGACTCGATGGGCCGAATGGCCTCCTTCTGCACTGTAGGGATTCTATGAAACTTTCCTTCAATAAACAGGTCCCTCAACCGTTCTACCCCTTCACCTACCATACATCGCATCCCTCTTTCCTGGCATAAACCGACGATTCCTACGTACTGACATGCCTCTTAGCCCAAAGTACCGTCTCAGTTAGCTGCATATTCTGAGCAAAGATGCAACTACGGGATTTCTAGCATATCTGCCCAGAGAGAACAAGAGTGGGGGTGCCGCCAAGGCCCTCAAACTCAACCCCACACAGGTCTCATCCACCCAGACCCACTCTGATTCCTCTTCCCCCCCTATGAACAGTATGTCGTCAGCATTGAGCAATATTCCCTGCTCTCTGGCTCCCCTAACAATATCTCTCCACTCTTTGGACTCCCACAATGCAACAGCAAGGTGTTCAATCACCAGTGCAAATAACAACGGTGACAACGGGCAACCTTTCTACATTCCCCTATGCAACCTAAAATACCCCGAGTCCATCCCATTTAACATAGTCCATAGAACATAGAACGATACAGCGCAGTACAGGCCCTTCGGCCCACGATGTTGCACCGAAACAAAAGCCATCTAACCTACACTATGCCATTATCATCCATATGTTTATCCAATAAACTTTTAAATGCCCTCAATGTTGGCGAGTTCACTACTGTAGCAGGTAGGGCATTCCACGGCCTCACTACTCTTTGCGTAAAGAACCTACCTCTGACCTCTGTCCTATATCTATTACCCCTCAGTTTAAAGCTATGTCCCCTCGTGCCAGCCATTTCCATCCGCGGGAGAAGGCTCTCACTGTCCATCCTATCCAACCCCCTGATCATTTTGTATGCCTCTATTAAGTCTCCTCTTAACCTTCTTCTCTCCAACGAAAACAACCTCAAGTCCATCAGCCTTTCCTCATAAGATTTTCCCTCCATACCAGACAACATCCTGGTAAATCTCCTCTGCACCCGCTCCAAAGCCTCCACGTCCTTCCTATAATGCGGTGACCAGAACTGTACGCAATACTCCAAATGTGGCCGTACCAGAGTTCTGTACAGCTGCAACATGACCTCCTGACTCCGGAACTCAATCCCTCTACCAATAAAGGCCAACACTCCATCGGCCTTCTTCACAACCCTATCAACCTGGGTGGCAACTTTCAGGGATCTATGTACATGGACACCTAGATCCCTCTGCTCATCCACACTTCCAAGAACTTTACCATTAGCCAAATATTCCGCATTCCTGTTATTCCTTCCAAAGTGAATCACCTCACACTTCTCTACATGAAACTCCATTTGCCACCTCTCAGCCCAGCTCTGCAGCTTATCTATATCCCTCTGTAACCTGCTACATCCTTCCACACTATCGACAATACCACCGACTTTAGTATCGTCTGCAAATTTACTCACCCACCCTTCTGCGCCTTCCTCTAGGTCATTGATAAAAATGACAAACAGCAACGGCCCCAGAACAGATCCTTGTGGTACTCCACTTGTAACTGAACTCCATTCTGAACATTTCCCATCAACCACCACCCTCTGTCTTCTTTCAGCTAGCCAATTTCTGATCCACATCTCTAAATCACCCTCAATCCCCAGCCTCCGTATTTTCTGCAATAGCCTACCATGGGGAACCTTATCATGTAGCCAATGATGACATAAAAATCAAAGCCAAAGGTCCAGCAATCTCTTCCCTGGCCTCCCAGAGAATCCTAGGATAAATCCCATCAGGACCCGGGGACTTATCTATTTTCAGCCTGTCCAGAATTGCCAACACCCTCTTCCCCACGTACCTCAATGCCATCTATTCTATTAGCCTGGGTCTCAGCATTCTCCTCCACAACATTATCTTTTTCCTGAGTGAATACTGACGAAAAATATTCATTTAGTATCTCGCCTATCTCTTCAGACTCCACACACAATTTCCCATCCCTGTCCTTGACTGGTCCTACTCTTTCCCTAGTCATTCGCTTATTCCTGACATACCTATAGAAAGCTTTTGGGTTTTCCTTGATCCTACCTGCCAAATACTTCTCATGTCCCCTCCTTGCTCGTCTTAGCTCTCTCTTTAGATCCTTCCTCGCTACCTTGTAACTATCCATCGCCCCAACTGAAACTTCACACCTCATCTTCACATAGGCCTCCTTCTTCCTCTTAACAAGACATTCAACTTCTTTGGTAAACCACGGTTCCCTTGCTCGACGCCTTCCTCCCTGTCTGACCGGTACATACTTATCAAGAACACGCAGTAGCTGATCCTTGAACAAGCTCCACTTATCCAGTGTGCCCAACACTTGCAGCCTACTTCCCCACCTTATCCCCCCCCAAGTCACGTCTAATGGCATCATAATTGCCCTTCCCCCAGCTATAACTCTTGCCCTGCGGTGTATACTTATCCCTTTCCATCATTAACGTAAACGTCACCGAATTGTGGTCACTGTCCCCAAAGTTCTCTCCTACCTCCAAATCCAACACCTGGCCTGGTTCATTACCCAAAACCAAATCCAACGTGGCCTCGCCTCTTGTTGGCCTGTCAACATGTTGTGTCAGGAAACCCTCCTGCACACACTGTACAAAAAACGACCCATCTAATGTACTTGAACTATATCTTTTCCAGTCAATATTTGGAAAGTTAAAGTCTCCCATAATAACTACCCTGTTACTTTCGCTCTTATCCAGGATCATCCTCGCCATCCTTTCCTCTACATCCCTAGAACTATTTGGAGGCCTATAGAAGACTCCCAACAGGGTGACCTCTCCTTTCATGTTTCTAACCTCAGCCCATACTACCTCGGAAGTGAGTCCCCATCTAGCATCCTCTCCGCCACCGTAATACTGCTCTTGACTAGCAGCGCCACACCTCCCCCTCTTTTGCCTCCTTCTCTGAGCTTACTAAAACACCTAAACCCCGGAACCTGCAACATCCATTCCTGTCCCTGCTCTATCCATGTCTCCGAAATGGCCACAACATCGAAGTCCCAGGTACCAACCCATGCTGCCAGTTCCCCTACCTTATTTCGTATACTCCTGGCATTGAAGTGGACACACTTCAAACCATCTACCTGAACACTGGCCCCCTCCTGCGACGTCAAATCTGTGCTCCTGACCTCTATACTCTCATTCTCCCGTACCCTAAAACTACAATCTAGGTTCCCATGCCCCTGCAGCATTAGTTTAAACCCCCCCAAAGAGCACTAACAAATCTCCCCCCCAGAATATTTGTGCCCCTCAGGTTCAGATGTAGACCATCCTGTCTGTAGAGGTCCCACCTTCCCCAGAAAGAGCCCCAGTTATCCAGAAATCTGAATCCCTCCCGCCTGCACCATCCCTGTAGCCACGTGTTTAATTGCTCTCTCTCCCTATTCCTCATCTCACTATCACGTGGCACGGGCAACAACCCAGAGATAACAACTCTGTTTGTTCTAGTTCTGAGCTTCCATCCTAGCTCCCTGAAAGGCTGCCTGACATCCTTGTCCCCATTCCTACCTATGTCGTTAGTGCCAATGTGGACCACGACTTGGGGCTGCTCCCCCTCCCCCCAAGGACCCGGAAAACACGATCCGAGACATCACGTACCCTTGCACCTGGGAGGCAACATACCAAACGTGAGTCTCGCGCGCTCCCACAAAATTTCCTATCTGTGCCCCTGACTATCGAGTCCCCAATTACTAATGCTCTGCTCCTCTCCCCCCTTCCCTTCTGAGCAACAGGGACAGACTCCGTGCCAGAGGCCCGTACCCCATGGTCCCTCCCCACAAGTATCCAAAGCGGTATACTTGTTTCTCAGGGGAACGACCGCAGGGGATCCCTGCACTGACTGCTTTTTCCCAGTCCCTCTTACAGTTACCCATCTATCTCCAATCTTTGGTGTAACTAATTCCCTGAAGCTGCTATCTATGACCCCCTCTGCCTCCCGAATGATCCGAAGTTCTTCCAACTCCAGCTCCAGTTCCCTAACTCGGTCTTGGAGGAGCTGGAAATGGCAGCACTTTCTGCAGGTAAAATCAGCAGGGACACTAACGGCATCCCTCACCTCAAACATCCTGCAGGAGGAACATTGCACTCCCTTCCCTGCCATCCCTCTAACTTTCTACCAAGATCTGGCTAACAACTAAATTAAATTTAAAAAATAATAATAATAATAAAATATGGTACTTACCTCACACCAATGGGTTTTATTATTAGGTTAGAGGAGGAGGGCGGGTGGGAGACACTACACGTGTAGTGTCTCGGGTTTCCTCTCCACCAGAATTTATTGGTGAGGGTCTTCCCAAAAGTCCGCGGGTCGAACTTCCTGTTCCCGCCTTAAACACTAAAATTTTTTTTTAAAAACAGCAAAGAGGGACCGAAAACAGGACCAGGTAAGTGTTTACCGCTGAAATTGACTAACCTGCTCCGCTCCCGCTGAAATCGACTGGCCTGCTCCTGCAAAGACAAGTGTTTTTAAAGGAGAAACTTACTTCCCAGAAATCACTTGCGCACTGCTCCCGCTGAAATTGACTAACCTGCTCCGCTCCCGCTGAAATCGACTCACACATTTGTTCTCACACTCGCCGTGAGTGCTGCATATAACAACCATACCCATGTTATAAACGATGGGTGAAACCCAAATCTCCTCAGGGTCTCAAACCGGTACCTCCATTCTACCCTGTCGAAGGCCTTCTCTGCATCCATCAATGTAATAACCTCCGAGGACTACCGGTTGCGACTATGCGGAGCTAAGCCGCACGATTCGGCAGCTCCCGCTACCACAGCTTTCGGGCTCGCTAGAGGAGCCCCAACGGAACTTTTTTTGACGCAACCCGTGGGGAAGAGAAGAGAGAGGTCCCCCTCCAACTTCTATGAAACGGACCAGAAGTGTAACGGGCAAAAAAGCGGCACTGGAGCAACGGGAGAAGCGAGGGAAAAAAAACAAAATGGCGGCGGCCAGGGACAAAGGGGAGCTGCAGGAGTTCATCAAGCGCTGCTTCGAGGAGCAGCGCGAGGAGATGCGCAAGGCGATGTTGGCGCCTATGCTTTCGGCAATTGAAGGACTCGGGTTCACCCAGAAGGCCCACGAAGTTAAGATCCAGGAGGCACAGAAAAGAATCAGTCAGAACGAGGACGAGCTCGTGGGCCTGGCAGTGAGAGTGGAGCAGAACGAGGCACTACACAAGAGGTGGGCGGGAAGACTCGAAGACCTGGAGAACAGGTAGAGGAGAAAGAATCTGCGGATCCTGTGTCTCCCTGAAGGAGTGGAGGGGGCCGATGCCGAGGCATACGCGAGCACGATGCTCGAGGCGAAGATGGGCACGAAGGCCCTTTCGAGGCCGCTGGAGTTGGACGGGGCACATCGGGTGCTGGCGAGGAAGCCCCAGGCAAATGAGCCGCAAAGGGCGATGGTGGTGAGGTTTCACCGGTTCACGGACAGAGAGTGGGTCCTGAAATGGGCCAAGAAGGAGCGGAGCAGTAAGTGGGACAATGCAGAGATCCGAATATACCCGGACTGGAGCACGGAGGTTGCAAAGCGGCGAGCGGGTTTCAACCGGGCCAAAGCGGTGTTGTACCGGAAAGAAGTGAAATTCAGAATGCTGCAGCCAGCGCGACTGTGGGTCACATACAAGGGCCAACACTATTACTTCGAAACGCCTGAAGAGGCGTGAACCTTTATACAAACCGAAAAGTTGGACTCTAACTGAGGGTTTGTGAGGGTGGGGGGGAAGTTTGAGGTTTGATGTGTGATGGTTGTTGTATATAGAGGGTCAATCACGCGCAGGAAATGTTACGTGGGCTGGGGGAGAGAGACAAGGCCGCGACAGGAACTGTGCCAGAGGGGGCGGAGCTGGCTTTGGAAAGCGCGGGGTTTTTTCCCGCGCGCGGGAAGAAAGGCGGGAAGGGGAACGAAGGAATGCAAATTGATCGGGAGACTCCCACATGGGGAGGTCAATGGGACGGCGGGGGAAGCCGGGGTCAGCAGGCGTCAGCTGACTTACGGGAGTGACATGGGGGAGCACAAAAGCGAGACAGGGGTCTAGCGGGGGGAGGGGAGGGGGGGAAGAAAAGGATTGCTGCTGCACTGGCCGAAAGGGAATGGGACACAGAAGAGGTGGTTGGGACGGGGGGTCCTCCGTCTGGGGGACTGGAGGGTGAGGGAGGCGTGGACACGGGACTGGCCCAGAAAAGGAGATGGCTAGTCGGCAGGGGGCGGGGGGGGATATGTAATGGTGAGGATTTCAAAAGATGGGACATGTTACCGCTCTCGCTGGCGGGGATAGTGCAGTCGGTCAAAACGGTGGTCCTTCCAAGGTTTCTGTTTGTGTTTCAGTGCCTTCCCATCGTGATCACTAAGGCCTATTTTAAGAGAGTAGGCAGGAGTATTATGGAGTTTGAGTGGGCAAATAAGACCCCGAGAGTAAGGAGAGGGTTCCTGGAACGCAGTAGGGACCAAGGAGGGTTGGCGCTGCCAAACCTGGGGAGCTACTACTGGACAGCAAATGTGGCGATGATCCGCAAGTGGGTTATGGAGGGAGAGGGGGTGGCATGGATGAGGATGGAGATGGTATCCTGTAAAGGAACGAGCCTGGGGCGTTGGTGACGGCACCGCTGCCGCTCTCGCCGACAAAGTATACCACGAGCCCGGTGGTGGCGGCAAAGCTAAGGATCTGGGGCCAGTTGAGACGGCACCGGGGTGCAATGGGAGCATCGGTGTGGTCCCCGATCAGGGGTAACCACCGGTTTGTCCCGGGGAAGATGGACGGGGGGTTCCAGAGCTGGCATCGGGCGGGGATTGGAAGAATGGGGGACCTGTTCATCGACGGGACGTTTGTGAGCCTAGGGGCACTGGAGGAGAAGTTCGAGATACCCCCAGGAAATGCCTTTAGATATATGCAGGTGAGGGCTTTTGTGAGGCGACAGGTGAGGGAATTCCCGTTGCTCCCGGCACAAGAAGTTCAAGATAGGGTGATCTCGGGTGTGTGGGTCGGGGAGGGCAAGGTGTCGGAAATACACCAAGAGATGAAAGAAGAGGGGGAAGCGCTAGTAGAAGAGTTGAAGGGTAAATGGGAGGAGGAGCTGGGGGAGGAGATTGAGGAAGGGCTGTGGGCTGATGCCCTGGGTAGGGTTAATTCCTCCTCCTCTTGTGCCAGGCTCAGCCTGATACAATTTAAGGTGGTTCACAGGGCGCACTTGACGGGGGCGAGGTTGAGTAGGTTCTTTGGGGTAGAGGACAGATGTGGAAGGTGCTCAGGGAGCCCGGCGAACCATGTCCACATGTTTTGGTCATGCCCGGCACTGGAGGGGTTCTGGAGAGGAGTGGCGGGAGCAATATCTCAGGTGGTGAAAGTCCGGGTCAAGCCAAGCTGGGGGCTAGCAATATTTGGAGTAGTGGACGAACCGGGCGTGCAGGAGGCGAAAGAGGCCGGCATTCTGGCCTTTGCGTCCCTAGCAGCCCGGCGAAGGATCTTGCTAATGTGGAAGGAGGCGAAGCCCCCCAGCCTGGAGGCCTGGATAAATGATCTGGCTGGGTTCATAAAGTTGGAGAGGATTAAGTTCGCCTTGAGAGGGTCTGCGCAGGGGTTCTACAGGCGGTGGCAACCGTTCCTAGACTATCTCGCGGAGCGTTAGAGGAAGGTCGGTCAGCAGCAGCAGCAACCTTGGGGGGGGGACAACGACGTCCTGGGAGGGGGGACGGACTGCCTGGGTGGGTGGATGAGCAAGAGATAACATGAAGGGTTGGGGAAACTGGCACGTACGGGAGAGGGCCAGTGTACAAAGCTGTGTAAATATATCATTTTGCCATGTATATATCTTGCTCTGCGCGATTTCTCGTTTTTTTTGTTACGGTGGGGGGGGTTATTGTTTGTAAGGGAGAAAAATTGTGTTAAAAAACTTTAATGAATATATTTTTAAAAATATATATAATAACCTCAGTCTCTCTCTCTCGCCTTTGATAGAGTCATTACTATATTTAACAACCGTCTAATATTACTGGCCAGCTGCCGCCCCTTAACAAACCCAGTCTGGTCCTGAGGCCACCTCTGGCACACACCCTTCTAACGTCCGGCTAGTACTTTGGCCACGATCTTCAAATCCATATTTAGTCAGAAGATGGGTCTATAAGATCCACACTCTGCCGGGTCTTTATCCTTTTTTGGTATCAACAAAATTGAGGACTGTGCAAGCGAGGCCGGTAACTCCCCTCATGCCCTCGATTCATTATACATAGCCAGGAGATGGGGCGCTAGTTCTGCCAAAAAATGTCTATAGAACTCTACTATGAATCCATCTGGCCCTGGTGCTTTGCCCGATTGCATCAACCCTATCCCCTCCATTATCTTAGCAACTCCTCCAATCTTTGCCTCCTCTCCTCATCAACCGCTGGAAACACCAACCCATCTAAGAACCACCCCACCTCTCCTTGATCCCCCCTGAGTTCTGATCTGTAAAATCCCCGGTACAAATCCTCAATTGCCCTATTTATTTTTTCCGGCATTGTTACCAACCGTCCCCCTGCTTCTCTTATTTGTGCAATTTCCCTTGTGGCAGCCTGTCATCTCAACTGATGGCTAGCAATCGACTAGCTATTTCTCATATACATATTGGACCCCCCTCCTCGAACAGCGAAGCTGTCCCACTGTCTTCGTCAGAAGATGAAAACCTGACAACTGGACCAATCGAGATGAAGGAAACAAAAAAATAAGAGAAATTAAAAAAGTCAAAACCCCCAAAGCTTGAAATCTGAAATAAAATTGAGAAAGGCCGACTCATATAAAATAATTAAAGGGAAAATAAATTTCAGGAGGTTTTTGAGCGAAAAGGAATAAACAATTCCCAATATAGGGAGGAGCATAATATCAACTCAGGGAGTACAATATCAACTAAGGAACAGACATGAATCGAGCTGAGTAGACAGACACCAATTAGTTCAAAATATAGTAAACAGCATGTGGTATTATCAGGTATTGCAGTACCCGAGAGGCTGAAGACCATTGGTTAAACCTAGGAGTTTACCATTGGCTGTTTGGCATGTAGCTCCGCCCTGACAGGCAGGGTATAACAACCGGTGCCATCTCAACAGCCCTCATTCTGTACCGAAGCTGCTGGGGAACAGTTCTAGTCTATTAAAGCCTTCAGTTATGTTACTACCTCGTCTTTAATTGTAATTGATCGTGCATCACAGCAATTAAGTAGTTTGGAACTATATTGACTCATTGTATTGCACAGGCAATTTACTCACAACATCCTCTTTCTCACCCTTCCTCCATTCCCCCCATTTCCTGTGGTAGTTAGTGCAGCCAGGCTTGGCTGTGTGCATAGTTTGAGCTCAAAGCTGAACAGAAGCGGCACTTTTCTCTGGGAGAGGAGAGTTTAAATATGTTCAATTTGAGCCCAGAGATAATAATGCTGGAGGTGACGAGTAGAGCAGAATCTCTGACTCGCCCAGGAGTGAATGAATAAATGAGGCAGGAGCAGCCTTACCGGGGCAGGGTTCGAATGTGTAACAGAGTACGGCTGTGGCAGCTGCGAGTCTCCCAAATGCCCCACACTACTATTCTGCATTCCCCAATCTCCCACTCCACTGTCAGTGGTCCCAATGCTCCCTCAAGTTCAAGAATTCATTCGGGCATTCTTCAAAGCAAAAGTTGAGACAGGAGAGATCCCTTTGTCTTCGATCTCTCAATAACTCCTTCCCACCTGACTGATGGTGAGTGTTAATTGTTTTTGCACATTGTGTGCTTTGTGTTTTGCCTATTTTTGGCTGATGAATATGGTGTATTTCATTCACTCCGGCCAAAGATCTTGGGATGGAAATGCATCTCCTGCTATTATGCATTTAAAAGTTACTTTGATATAAGTAATTTTGCTTTAAGTAGTGGTTTTCAAGAACATATCTACTACATAAAACTAGGTATTTTATATATGTGTGTAAAATTCAAAACTTCTAAACACGAAGACAAATCTGAATAGGAGACTAACTTCAAGGCCATCCGCTCAAAGTTACGCCATGTTGTGAGTATAACCCTTGTTTAATGACCTTTAAGGTTGCCAGGCAGATTGCTCAGTGCTAATTGGTAACGATAATGTATACTTTCGATCAGCCACCTAGCACTTCTGCTTTGCAACAGACAAATTCAAGGTCATCTTTTCACAATAACAAGCTGACTTCTTTTGAAAGCTTTAATTTTATCAACATAGTAACAGAGCATCCTGTCTGACTGAACATTTCAGGCCTGTGCAAACCTAGATAAAAGTACACACAATTTCCAAAGATCAATGCACTACTGATTCTCCCCAGAGTATATCTCAGGCACCATATTCAAATAAGGCGTGCCCTGAGCATTACTCAGTTTTTCTGGTTTACAAAGCATGGACAGTCTGATGTGGTCATATGGAACTTACTGACTCGTCCTTTAAAGATAATAGGGTGTAAATAGATCTTGGCGGTGCACACGTAACCACCAGCACAAAATTGGGCTTTGGGATCCAATAACATTTCTTATGTAAGCATGTGATAACTCAGGTTTAGTTCCTTTATTAACTTTCTGAGAGTATTATACTTACCAAGTCTCTGTGAAGAACCCAGTTTGCATGGAGGTAATGAATTCCATCTAGTATTTGATAAAGCAGTGATTTGACCATTCCCCTTGGTAGCTGTACTGGCTTTTTATTCACTTTAGAGGCACGATGGAACTTGATAATATGCTGCATAAAAAGCAAAATAAATTTTAAAATAGTTCACCTTAATGTCTACGCAATGCATTTTACTTTGCGAGCATTCTACCTTACACTGTTTAATGGTGACACCACAACAAATAAATTCCCTGATCCTGACATTTGTTTTACAATAATGAAAATACGTTTTTCATTAACAAGATTTAAATCAAATGTTCTGGCCCCCGAGGAAGTCTCCCAGGCACAAATCACTACTGTCCCTTAAAAGCAGGGGCCAGGCGCCATCGACCCCGAAGGGGAGCAAGGAGGTAAGTACTGCTCAGAACTTGCCTCTAGGGTGCATAAGGGCAAATCAGCTGCAGCCATGGTGGAGGAGGGAGGGGCCCTCATGGGAGCCGGGCTTGAGGGGCTCAGGTTGGGCTGGAGGGCTTCAGGTCAGGGGTTTCCACCAGGATGGGGGAGGGAGTCGCATGGCCAGTCTCTCTGCTTGCTGAAAAGCCTTTGAAGTATATAATTTCAGGTCCGTTTCAAAGTCCAGTCATGTTGCAATGGCCACTCTGCCCTCTGTTTGCATTAAAGGCTCTGTGGATTTTGTTGACATTTCACTTCCCATTAACTATTATAGGCACCAGTTCTGGCAGCAGTTGCCTCAGGCAAAGGAGCTTATCATATACTAACACAGCACTTCATGCTGCATCAACCCTGAAGTGCTTTCAAGAATGCGCACCTGTTATCAACACATTTACAGTACAGAAGGAGGACATTCGGCCTACTGATTCTGCATCGGCCCTTGGAAAGAGCACCCTATTAGAGCCCACACCTCCACCCTATCCTTGTAATACCACCTAACCTTTTGGACACTAAGGGGCAATTTAGCATAGCTAATCCACCTATCCTGCACATTTTTGGACTGTGGGAGGAAACCAGATCACCCGGTGGAAACCCACGCTCACACGGGAGAAAGTGCAAACTCCACACAGACAGTCACCCGAGGCTGGAATTGAACCCGGGTCCCTGGAACTGTGAGGCAGCAGTGCTAACCACTGGGCCGCTGTGCCGCTCCAAATACCTGGTATTCCCAGGTAGTCTCCCATCCAAGTACTAACCAGGCCTGAGTCTGCTTAACATCTGAGATGAGAGATCGGGCGTTTTCAGACTAGTGTGGCCGTTAGCTCATGATTTTTAGACAGGGATTTTTTTCTATCTCGTCTTAACTGCATGGCTTTCCTGGAAGCTACTTTTCACCATACAAGCAGGTAGGCCCACTCAGAAATGATAGGGTACCTCAATAAGGATCTTCTCAACAGTCATTACTATTCTCTCTGTGAGCGCCAGAGAACCGAGCACAATCTACCACATATTGCTGCCAGTGGCCTGGGGGGGTTCAAAGCTCCACATCTGGGTTGGAGGGAGACTAAAGATTCAGAGAGAGAAGGCGGGATAGTCACGAGGTAGGGGGCAATATTTAATTCCCCATTGGGCTTTAAGTTATTGATCATGCATTGACAGCCGACTGCCCAGGTGCATTATTATGGCAGAACAGCAATAAGATTACAAGATGTCCACGGTGCATATTAGTCTGGCCCTTGTCTGTTTCCAGCGAGTCATGATCGTCCAATCAATTGTCCATGATCATATATTCTTCACGAGTCTCAGCTACCACACTGTATTAGCTGAAGGTAAGGACTTCATACAACACTAAGTAGGCAGGATAACAACTAGTTTTATTTACAACAGTCACAAGACTACAATTACACTATTCCCCACCCATAGAGTCACCCTCCCCACCTGCCCCCAGGTCGGGGTTTATATCCTGTGAGGTTCCTCCTAATTTTATATTAAAGCTAGTCTCCACCCCCCCCCCCCCAACCCCCCCAACCTCCCAAATCACCTGGGGAGTTTGTCCTCCAAGGTGTAGAAGAGGAACTGGATACAATATAGAGTTTGTGCCTTGAGGGGGTCGTAACACACACTCTCCAAGTTAGGGTTAGTGGAATCCTTAATTGCCGAGGATTGAAGGTTGGGCCTAGACATCAGGAAAGGTAGGATAGGGGGCGGTATGGTGGCGCAGTGGTTAACATTACTGCCTATGGCGCTGAGGACCTGGATTCGAATCCTAGCCCTGGGTCACTGTCCATGTGGAATTTGCACTTTCTCCCCGTCTGCATGGGTTTCACCCCCGCAACCCAAAGATGTGCAGGATAGGTGGATTGGCCACGCTAAATTGCCCCTTAATTGGAAAAAATAATTGGGTATTCTAAATTTATTTTTAAAAAGTAAAGATAGGTTAGTGCCCCGCAGCACCAACCTGCACTGGGGGATCCAGGAGCCATCATGCCACACTTTGGCGTCCATGAACCATTGCACATGAAGAGCTACTACTAATGTGCGGAGAGAGAGCAGCTCGATGGGAGGCCTTTGGTGACTATGAGGTAGCATGGGCAGTGCCCGTGTTATGGCCGACAGTTAACTGAGGTGGTGCATGCCGTCAGAGATGGAGTAGGGTTGTTCAGCCTCCAGGATTAGAAGAAGGGGTGTTGGGAGGGATTGAGTGTCCTGGGATGGATAATCTTACTGACCATCTCTCTCCCCTTCTCCCATTCCTCCCAGAGTAACGATGAATTTTATATTAAAGCTATTCGAGCTGGCAATAAATCTGATTAATACAGTGGTGGCAGATAGACGTCACCGATTGCGGCAAGGCCAACCCAGGCTGGAGCCTGCGCCAGAACAACAGGGGGCCACTGGTCAACTCAAGACCCGGCCACCCATCAGGCCAAGGAGACAGCGGAGAAGGAGATCTTGGCTATACAGGACTCGCATGTCCTACAACAAGCTGTCAGACACCATGTGCCGCCGAAGACGCAGCCTCACCAAGGAGACAGTGCAGCACTTGTGCCACTCGTGGACCTGGCACCACGTGGAGTAGGAGGGCACCTGTTCCCTGTGGCCTTGAAAGTCACTGCAGCCCTGAATCTATTGAAGGGCTACAGCAGAGACCCGTCTGGGATTCTCCAGGCATCGGCCCACAAGTGCAACCGGGAGGTCACGGTGCTTTGTATGCCCGGGCATCCCAATATATTCCCTTTGACCTGGATCAGGCGCACCAAAATGCTCGGGCTGCAGGATTTGCCACCATCGCCGGGATGCCTCAGGCCCAGGGAGCCATCAATGGTACGCATACTCCAGGATCTCAAATCTTTCCTCATAAATATATTTTCCCCTCTGATGAATCTGGTTTTAACTTTATTTCTACAATTCGAGAACATAATTACAGAGGCCTCTGGTTCAACCAATGTTCTGTATAAATCTATTATTACTTCTTTTATGCTTATACTCTATGCCTCTATTTATAAAGTCCCAAATTTGTTTGGTATTTATATCTACTCGTACTTTCAAGGAGAACATCAAGGACTCTTTGTTCATTGTTCATTCTTGTTCACTGTTCAGTGTCTTCCATAGGAACAGGAGAAGGACATTTAGCCCCAAGAGCCTGTTACTCCATTAGGGAATCCATGACTGATCTATGACCTAACACCATATACCATCTTTCTCAAAGGCAGCACTTTGGCATTCCCTTTGGTTGGCATTGCCTTTGCCGGACCTGCTTCATTATTATTGGGCGGCGAATGTGGATAGGGTGCTGCGATGGTGGGAAGGAGAAGGGGTTGAGTGGGTTAGGTTGGAGGAGGAATCTTGTAAGGGGTCTAGTTTGAAAGCTATGGTGACGACATCGCTGGCAATGGCACCGAGTAGATATTCAGGGAGCCCAATGGTGCAATCCACGATGAAGATATGGAATCAGTTGAGGAGGCATTTTAGGGTGGAAGAGATGTCGGTGTTAACGCTGCCGTGCGAGAATCATGGGTTTGAGCCAGTGGGGGGATGGATAGTGTATACAGGAGGTGGAGGGAATTGGGGCTGGCCAAGGTGAGGGATCTGTATTTGGAGGAAGGGTTCACCAGTCTGGAGGAGCTAAGGGAGAGGGTAGAGTTGCCGATGGGGAGTGAGTTCAGGTATCTGCAGGTTAGGGACTTTGTGTGAAAGGTCTGGAGGGGGTTCCCTAAGTTGCCGGGATACACTCTGTTGGAGCGACTGCTGCTTCCGAATGTGGAAGGGGAGGGAAGAATTGGGGATATATACAATTGGCTGGGGGAGCAAGGAGGCGAGCAGGTGGTGATCAAGGAGAAATGGGAAGCGGAGTTGGGAGGGGAGATCAATTAGGGAGTATGGAGTGAGGCACTGTGAAGGGTAAATGAGACCACCTCCTGTGCAAGTTTACGGTGGGTTTTTCCAGGGGGTGGCAGATCGAGTGTGAGGGGTGTGGACGGAGACAGCGAATCACGCGCACATGTTCTGGGGCTGCAAAAAGCTGGGAGGGGGAGGCTGGTGAAAAAGGGAAAAATTTATAGTTGATTGTTGGGAAGCTTGATTCCCAGTTTGTTTATGTGTTGTAACTTTTTTTATATACGTTTGGAATAATTAACATTACTTATAAAAAATACCACCTTTAATCCCTTTGGTTAACAAAAATCTATTAATCTCAGATTTAGAATTAACAACTAATCGAGCATTAATTGCCTTTTGTGGAAGAGAGTTCCAAACATCTACCAGCCTTTGTATATAGATGTGCTCCTGAAATGTCTGACTCTTTTTTCAACGATATCCTCTAGTCCTAAACTCTCCAACTGATGCAGATAGTTTATTTCTATGTACTTTATTTGTTCCTCTCTAAAATCACCTTGCAACCGCTTAAACTCGAGGGAATACCATCTTATTTTGTGAAATCTCTCCTCAAAATTAAACTCGAACTCCAAATATAATTCTAGTAAATCTGCACTACTCATGCTCCAAAGTCCAATGGTTGGAATTTTGTCGATTGGGTGGACAGCCTGACATCAGAATGAAAAGTAGATTGCCGCCACATGTGGACAGCCAGCAGGACTATTGCCTCAACTTTACAGGCGGCAGTCAATTAAGACAAAGAAATCACTGGGGCTGCGGGGGCTGCATTCCCTACCTGCAGCCCCATCTTTGCCAGACCAGGTAAGGGCAACAGATTTCCTTCACTTATGGGTTTTTACAACAACGGTTTCATGGTCATCATTAGACTTTATTGAATTAAAATTTCATCATCTGCCCTGGTGAGATTTGAACCTGGATCCCCAGAGCATTACGCTGGGTCTCTGGATTACTAGTCCAGTGACAATACCACTGCGCCACTGCCTCTCCTTGATTTTCCAAACTGCCTCCATAAAAACTGCCACCTGTCAACCGGACAATTTCCTAATCAGGTCAATAATTTGCTTCAAATTCCACGAGTTTCAGCTTCAGGAGTCTTGGATGAGGTACTTTATCAAATGCCTTCTAGAAATCAACATAAATAACGGCCATGGACATCACCCTACTTTAGACATCTTTCCAAAGATTTCAATCAGAATCATCAGACATGATGTACCCTTTACAACTCCGTGCTGGTTCTCTCTGATGAGCTGCAAATTTTTTTTAAACGGCAGGAATGATGTCTTCAGAACGCCACCCAGTAAATTCCACTCTCACCTCTATGACCTTCCCCCAACAATAGGCGGGATTCTCCGTCCCAGAGTCTAAGTGCTCCCGCCAGTGCGGTATGACACCTGGAGCAGCTTTTAAGCGCTCCACACAGCCTCCACACTTCATTACAGCCCCAACAGCACGGCAGCTAAAATACCCGTTCCCCGATTTCTGGATATCGACATCAACAGGATGCAGGATACTGTCGAGGAGAGGCACCCTCGTCCCCTGGGTGGATCAGAGACAGCAGCCACCTATAATGAACAAAGCCTGAGAGGATGTGGTATTTGCAGTGACTGCTGGCAGCCTCACCAAGAGGACCAGTATGCAATGCAGGAAAAAGATGAACGACTTCCTTCGAGCAGCTCGGGTGGCATCACTCCCACCCTTTACCCCTCACATGTGTCCCCAATCCCCTATATGGCAGTAACACCCCTGCTGCCAGCATGTTCCTCAGAACCCATCCTCCAGGAACTCCTACACATAGAATTATAGAAACGTTACAGCACAGGAGGCCATTCAGCCCATCTTGTCCCTACCAGCCAAATGACACCCAGGTGCTCTTTCTAATCCCACCTTCCTGCACCCGGTCCATAGTCCAGTAGCTTACAGCACCCAAGGTGCAGATCAAGGTACTTTTTATAAGTTTAGGGTCTCTGCCTCCACCAACTCGGGCAGCGAATTCCAGACCCTCTGGATAAAAAAAGGTCTTCCTCATGTCCCCTCTACACCTTCTGTCACTTATCTTGAATCTATGTCCCCTGGTTTTAGAATTCTCCACCAAGGGAAAGTATTTTATTCTGTCCACTCTTCCCTTTATATCCTCCCTCTTTGGCCAGATGCCTTGCCCACACATGCCGCCAGCTAGAAACCTCCCCCCCCCCGCAATTTAAAACTGGCGTGCCGGCATCTCACAATGTCCTTTCTGTATCTCCAAGGATAAAGCTGGCCATAATCGTGGGAGCTATTACTGATCAGGCATCCCTCTGGTGAGTACCACACACACACCTCAGGTGGAGGCAGCGACTCCCGACGGAGCAGACAGGTGGAGGGCAGTCCGATCCCTTGGAACAAATGGCGCGCCTCTGGAAAAGTTTATCCCATCGCCTGCAAGGACAGCTGGTGGGGTCCAAGGGCCTTCAGGCGCAGGGGATGTTGCCGACAATGCGTAGCACCCAGGCCAACACTGAAGGATGGAAGGACTGGGGCAAGAAATCAGAGTCCTGTGTCAGGACATTCAAGGATTGGGTGCACTGTGCTGTCCATGGCTAATGTGCAGGGCAGGAGGGCCCAGCCACAGGTGGACATGTCCCGGGTGCAGATGGACATTGTTGCAGCACTCCAGAGCTTGGCTCATAAAGCATCATGGCTGAGGGCATTGAGAGCATTGGCTGTGAGCTGCCTGACCGTAGCAAGTCTCAGAGGGACATGTCACAGTCACAGAGGGACAAGGCTGAGGTAATGAAGGACATGTCCCAGTCACAGAGCTCCATGGCTGAAGGCATCAACACCATGGTTCAGACGAGGGTGGGCCTCCAGGACCAGCAGGGCCAGGTGACAATCGGGGTTCCAGATCTCGCCTGAACTTCCCCTCCGTCCCATGGAGTAGCCAGGGGACCACTGAGCACACTGACGGGAGGACAAAGTGGTAGGGCCTTTCCGACGCCTCCTAATTGAAAAATCGGGATGGGATCAGGTTGTCCTGGTGCGACGGTCCTGAATGACTCATTCGGCGGCCTGTCGAGCCAGCTCCAGGTCCTTGGCTGGCTTTACCTGGACACCATCCCTGTCCGACGAGGCCTGCCTTACTTCCCCCCTCTCCAGCATGCCGCCCCGCCACCGCGCCATGTTGTGTAGGATGCAGCAGGCTACCACGATGCATCCGACCCTCTAGGGGGGGTTGTATTGGGAGGCCCACCAGAGTGGTCCAGGCAGCGGACGTGCATTTTTAGGAGCCAGATGTATCGCTCGATGACGCTCCTGGTTGCTGAGTGAGCATCATTAGAACAGTTCTCTGCCTCGGTCTGGTGCCTCTGGCGTCATCAGCCATGGCCTCAGTAAGAAGGCGTTGTCGCCCACTGGCCAACCCCTCACCCGAGGGAGCGCCTCAAAAGTGCCGGGAACCTCCGAGTGCACCAGGACGTAAGCGCTGTGCACACTGTCTGCATATCGTGCACGTCTGTGCAGCTGGTGAATGCACACCAACTACACATTCAGGGAGTCCTTCCTGTTAATGAAGGGCACCCCCTGTCGGGCTGGTTCTCTGAGTGCGACATGCATGCCATCAATAACCCCGTGGACCTGGGTATGCCAGCAATAGCAGCAAATCCTGCCGCGCAGGCATACAGGTGGCTCTGGTCAAGGTTAAAGTGGATGCAGGTTGCTGCCGGCGCATAGGACATTCGTGACATCTCGGATGCACCTGTGGGCGGACGATTGTGAATAAGCAAGAGGCAATATGTTCGAGGCCAATGTCAACTTGATGGCCACTGGAAGTGAGTGTCCTCCTCCTAACCCTCACTGTGCGAGGTGCACTACCATCTGGCACAGGTGTCGCACGGTGTCCTTGGTGAGCTGAAGTTGGCGCCTGCACACGCGGTCCAGTACCTCCTCGAAGGATAAGAGGTGACGGTTTAAATGTGGCCTGATGTGGCACCGCCTTCGCACCATCTCCTCAGCCTGGTGGACGGGCAGCACCTTGGGCCTCACCAGCTGGCCCCTGCTGCTCTGGGCAGGCTCCTGCTGTGCTCTCTCCACCGTGCCACCACGATAGCAGCAGCGACCATGTAGATAGGTAGCATTGATGGCTGTAGTCGGAAATCCATGTCTCTGCAGTTACAGAGACTGCCAGCCAAGATGACAGTTCCCTATACTAGCCATAGCCACCAAATTACATGACCACCCTGAGTTGCACTGCTGCACCACCCCCAACATCCCACCACGCACCCCTCCGCTGCCCCATTCAAGATCATATTGTCTAAATTGCATCCTTGTCCCCATCAGTGACTGGTTGTGGGAAGTCTCTATCCTCAACACCCGTCTCTGCCCATTGGGGTACCAGTGGCTGCCATGGCATGTGTTAGCGATGGGCTCTGTGACCCTTGTCCTGTTTCTCCCAGTGGGGTCTATTGTGGGTTTCCTCACCGAGTGAGCCTTGTTCCCCTCCCGCCAGAAGGGTGGCAGCTGGTTGTGCGGTGGAGACATTCATACTGTGCAGGCATGCGGCTCTATGCTAAGAGACTGTTGTGTCGACAGGTCCTTTTCTGGGAGCATAGCTCCTGTGTAATTTTTACAAAGAGGTTGTGACAGGGATATGGTCAGGCTTCCTGGGTGAGTCAGGGATGGACGGATTCACACGGTTTAATACCAATGGGGCACTGTAGACCTGCAGGGCTTGGAGGACATTGTCTGTTCCTTATGAGTGGGTTAGCTAATAGTCTCACGAGTGAGGTTGTTACTCTGATTGTGGCAGTGTGCCAGGGAGAGTTCCTGCAGCACCAGTACGTGTGTCCTTTGCTTGGGTCAACTCTGTTAATTCCCTGCTTCCTCTGCTCTGCATCTGTGCATCTAAGGTGTGCAATGAGAAGTGCCAAAACCCAGTGGTCCAGTGACTGCTCATGGCCATGCTCATCCTCTTGATTATACTGCTGAGACATAAGGGTCTCCAGGTGGGTGGACTGGATGGGTTCCCACATGATCAGGAGATATTAGAGCATTTCCTGGATGCTGGCAGCAGTCAACAGTCTCAACAGTCAGGAGCTTTAAGTTACATCAAAGGGGTGGGGTGCAATGCTTTTAGAGCAGCAATGGAAGTTTCTGCCAGGGCACCCTGATCCCGAGGGAGATACCCTGAGTCAGTCGGACCCCACTAGTCCCAGAGCAACAGGCATACATCCCCTAGCAAGCCCGATTAATGTAAAACGCTTTCTCACCTCTTTGCTCCCCCTCACAGGCCATGGGGCCGGGCCCCATTTGTAAATACTTGCACCAAATTACGCCCGCCTGACTCCTGTCTGGGAGGGATGGAGCATAACAGGAGATTGGGGCTGGAGAACTGGGCAGCTAGCCCGTTAATCACATTGAAATGTGTGTAAATTGATGGTTTGCATGTTTGTGCCAGCGCAGGGAAAGTTGCACGCCATGGCCAGAGGAGGCGATGTGAAGAATGGGAACGGGTCTCTGCCCAGCGGTGATCTCATTTTTTGGTCGAACTTCCATTCTCCGTCCGATCTGGATTCCTGATCATAATGGCGGGGAACGGAGAATCCTGGCCAATATATTTGACTCTGTGTGCTAAGTAAAAAGTCAGAATAAACAAATACGTTTCTTCAAAACAGCTTCCGCATAGGTCGCCTACATCTATATATAAAATTATTATGGAGAGGAGGAGCATATAAATACATATTCGTGATTGGAAATTTTGAGGAACTAACAGTGGTTGTTTTGACAGACAATAGAGGATGGATCTGGAAGATCTAATCAAGTTGGCACCTTTGTTGCATAAGGAATTTGGAGTGATTGAGATTCTAGTGATCATGTCCTTACCCATAAATCATGTTCTGCATAATCAAACAGGAGCCAGACTTTTCTGTCACTGTGTGAAAGAAACACCTTCTGCAAAGCAATCACGTTGGGGTGCTTCAACTCTCGCAGCAACTGGTAGAGACAAAAAGTTAAAAATAAATGGGTAACAATATTCAATATAGGTGTGAAACTGATCTTCACAGTCATAGAAGACATGCATAACAGGCTTGGTATAATGATATATTGTATGTTATCCTCACTGTACCTGTAAGTTGCCAGATAGCTGTAGCACAATCTTTATACTTTAATATACAGAAAGAAGAATGATGCTAGGATCACCAAATCTTACTATATTATTGCACACTATTAAAACAATCAAAGATTTTCTTAGAAGTCTAATGTGCTGGTGTGTGAAAATATCTACATGATACTACATTTGTATCATCGATTTGTGTAAGAAAGTATTTGAGGATATATGCTGGCACCTGTTGAATTTCAAATTAAATCATGTAAAAACAAAGTAACTGGAAATTGTGGGTTGGTGTCCAGTACTTTTATTGATATTTATTGTCACACGTACCGAAGAACAGTGAAAAGTATTTTTCTGCGGCCAAGGGAACGTACACAGTACGTACGTAGTAGACAAAAGAATAATCAACAGAGTACATTGACAATGGTACATCAACAAATAGTGATTGGTTACAGTGTGAAACAAGGGCCAAACAAGGACAGCATAGGGTGTCGTGAATCGTGTTCTTACAGGGAACAGATTA
Organism: Scyliorhinus torazame; assembly: GCF_047496885.1. Classification (NCBI taxonomy): domain Eukaryota; kingdom Metazoa; phylum Chordata; class Chondrichthyes; order Carcharhiniformes; family Scyliorhinidae; genus Scyliorhinus; species Scyliorhinus torazame. Next base: position 302,034,155 of record NC_092710.1, read on the forward strand.
GTCCAAAGGAGAGTCGTTGAGGAGTCTAATAGCTGTGGGGAAGAAGCTGTTCCTATGTCTGGATGTGCAGGTCTTCAGACTTCTGTATCTTCTGCCTGATGAAAGGGACTGGAAGAAGGCAAAGCCTGGGTGGGAGGGGTCTCTGACAATGCTGTCCGCCTTTCTGAGTCAGCGGGAGGTGTATACAGAATCAATGGGAGAATGGCAAGCTTGTGTGATGCGTTGGGCTGAGTTCACTACACTCTGCAGTTTCTTGCAATCTTGGGCTGAACATTTGCCATACCAAGTTGTAATGCAGCCGGTTAGGATGCTCTCTATGGCACATCTGTAGAAGTTTGTGAGAGTCGATGCAAACATGCCAAATTTCTTCAGCTTCCGTAGGAAGTTGAGACGTTGTTGGGCTTTCTTGACTGTTGCATCAACGTGAGTGGACCAGGATAGACTGCTGGTGATGGTGACCCCCAGGAACCTAAAGCTATTGACCATCTCTACTTCGGAGCCATTGATATAGACGAGGGGGTATGGCGTGCTACGCTTCCTGAAGTCGATGATCAGTTCCTTGGTCTTTCCAACATTTAGTGAGAGGTTGTTTTCGGTACACCATGTGTAGCCACATAAAATGGCTGCGTTCCGATTAATCTGGCCAAAACCCAGTTTGAAATTGCTAACCCGAAAGACTGCTGGGAAAAGCAGCTAACAAGGCACAAGCAGGCAGCTGCAGACAGTATTGCATATTCGGCTCTGGGGAAGTTAGCCCAAATCGATACTCAGGGCTATCAACAGCCCATCAACTCAGGTATTTGCAGTTACATTCAGGACTGTTTGCAGCCCATCTATCCAGACATCTGCAGTTAAATCGGCTATCCCCGGGAACAATTGCAAGGGCCAGACCTGTCGGTGCCTGCAGTGGCCGAAACAAAGACAGGTGAACGACCACCCCCCGATCGAGGAATCGCCTCACCATTGGACACATCGACCCCAGGGATTGGGAACAAATCCAATCACTTGGGACTCAGAGTCAAGGGCCGCCCCGGAAGGCGGGAAGCCCCTGGGCCCTATAAAAGTGAGGGGCCAAGTTCAGATCTCTCTCTCTCTCCTCTTCGCCTGCTCGAGACCTTCGCAAGAACAGCAACCGGCAACAGTAAGTTTGAATCCAGCGATCGCTATCCGGTAGAGACACCTAGCCACCGACCTGTAGCTGCCTTTTGAATCCCGCGGGCCAGATCTGATTGGCCAAGCCATTCGTTTCCCTGACCTGGTGGGCTCTTCCTAAGTTAAGTATTGGCCAGTAGTGATAGGTTTATTATATAGAAAGTAGTATTAGGGTATTAATATTGCTTGTTGTATATAATAAATGACCGTTGTTTTAATCCTTACTAAGCGGTGTGCTGTATTATTAATCATAACCTGAACTTGAATCACGTGGCGGTATCATAAAGATACCTGGCGACTCGTGAGCAAAGGTGACGTAATCAGAGCCAATAGACTAAGGCTAAAAAGAGCAACACATGCAACCAAGTGATCTATCTCCCTTCTGTAGTCTGATTCGTTGTTGTTTGAGATACGACCCACCACAGTCATATTATCTGCAAACTTACAGAATTTGAGTTGAATCTTACCACACAGTCGTGTGTGTATAGGGAGTACAGTAGAGGACTGAGCACACATCCTTGTGGGGCCCCGGTGTTGAGGACTGTTGTGGAGAAGGTATTGTTACCTATCCTGAGAGATTGCGGTCAGTTGGTGAGGAAGTCAAGGATCCAGCTGCACAGGGAGGGGTCAAGTCCAAAGTTGCAGAGTTTGGTTAGTAGTTTTGTTGGGATAATGGTGTTGAAGGCGGAGCTGTAGTCTATGAACAACAGTCTGACGTAGGTGTCCTTGTTGTCAAGATGTTCGAGAGTTGTTTGTAGGGCCAGAGAGATAGCATCTGCTGTGGATTGGTTGCCGCGGTAGGCAAACTGCAATGGATCGAGATCATCTGGGAAGCTAGCGTTGATCCATCTCATGACTAGTCGTTCAAAGCATTTCATAACAGACGTCAGGGCCACTGGTCGGTAGTCATTGAGGCAAGTCTACTTGTTCTTCTTTGGAACTGGTATTATGGTGGTCTTCTTGTAGCAGGTCGGAACCTCGGAGCGGAGAAGTGAGGTGTTGAAGATATCTGCGAATACATTCGCCAGTTGGTCAGCGCAGGCTCTGAGTGCTCGCCCAGGGACTCTGTAGGGGCCCGTCGCTTTCCGTGGGTTTACTTTCAAGAAGGAAGCCCTTAGCTCCGAGGCTGTAATAGTGGGTATTGGTGTGTCCAAGGCTGTTGGGGCGGATGGCACTGATGTATTGGCTGACTGTTCAAAGAGGGCATAGAACTTGTTCAGTTCATCGGGGAGGGATGCTCCAGCCCCAGAGATTCCGAGCACCACATCCGAGCACCAGGAGGTGTTGATGAGGAGACAAACACTCCCGCCCTTCGACTTGCCTGAGGCCATCGTGCGGCCCATCCAGTGGATCTCAAAGCCTTTGGGTTGGATGGCGCAGTCTGGTGTGACCGGAGTAAGCCATGTCTCGATGAAGCAGGGCACACAGCAGTTCCTCACTTCCCTCTGGGAGGTAAGTCTAGCATTGAGGTCATCCAGCTTGTTTTCAATCGCTTGAAGCCGCATAATTTAAGTCTCACCTTCAGACCAGCGCATTTTCCTTGCTTCCTGGGTCAGTGGTTGCCCTTAGATGGGAGGGCTGGATTTCCGTAAGGTAGGTGGTTACGTCTGATGGAGTCGTGGATGATGGTAGCGGTGGCAGATTCACTGGAGGGGTTTGTACGTGGGTTAGTCTGGTATTGTGGGGCGGCGAGGTCGGGTTCACCTTCCGGTGTGGTCAGGCGGGTACCTGTACAGTACAAGGTTAGCCGTGATGATAACAAAAACAACACCAACAGCAACTTTGACTTATATACAGCCTTTAATTGCATTGTGCTTCAAAAGAAGTGTTACTGAACAAAATTTGACACCTTGCCACATAAGGATATATTTAGAAAAATTACCTGGAGCTTTGTGAAAGAGGGGGAGAAGAAAGAAAAAGAAGGATTTGGAGCTGGATTTCCCTGGCGAAGGTGGGAATCGGAAGGCAGGATTGATTCCGGGTCGCAAACCCACCCGTCTCCAGTGGCCATTATAGAGCAATGAACATGTTATTGAGACTAGAATATTAATGATGCAACTTTGACATCAGAATTCAGATAACCAAGAAGCTCCAGGAGAGCTGGAGCAGAACAGTCTGCCTCCTGAACAATCATATGCTTTTTATGATTTCTTGTAAATAGTGTAAATAAATCATTTTAACAGAACTATACAGACTATCTGTACAAGTCACTTGTAGCCAGGTAAATCCTGACTAAAACATGTTGGCAACAATGGAGGCCTCAGTTTAGCAAATGGTGGCTACAGGTCAATGACCCACAAGTGACAGTAATAAAACCAGGAAACTGACTCCACAAGGACGATGATTAGGTCCAAAATAGAAATAGTTCCTGGAGCTCAGGGAGGATGCCTCTCTGCTGGGGTAGATCTCCACTTTCCTGGAACAACTCTTTTAACATCTGTGCTATGGTCACAGGGCATTTAAAGGCTTCCCAACAAATTACGATTAAACAGACAGACAGACACGTAACAACCTGCACTCTCCAGCCAGGAGACCACGTAGTGCTGCTACCCCGACCAAATAACCCTAGCAGAGGCTCATATTTGGTGGCCAATTACTTGATCCATACCCCTGTTAGGGAGGAAAAAGCACTGGTTATGCCAGCTTAACATGCTAAACCATAGTTGCAGATCTAGTCAACCAGTGAGTGTTTGCCATAAGAGGGTAGATATAACCAAGGTCAGCCGGGGGAGTCAAACAAGGAGGATGAATGAATTGGAGGGCTCCCAGGTTACACCACCGGCTGTTAGGTTGACAATGAAATTCTGGAAGACTTAAAAGCCCTATTAGCTCACCTGATACAAGAGCAGCAGAAGGATGTAGCCATTCTGCTTCAAGAAATGTGTAGGGACCAGACAGGGCAGCCCCCACCAACAGTGGATATAGGGAATTCTTCACCAACAAAGCAAATCCCTGCCCACTGAGCCCTGATACGCTGGCTTAGGACAAGCAAGAATTCAAAAGCAAGCTAGGCAATGATATAATAGAGCCCAGCCAGACGAGCTTGAGCTCCCCATTATACTGATTCCAAAACCAGATAGACTCATCATTGCACCAACCTTCCAGTAGTCAATGCACAGGACCAATTCATAACCAATTCCACGTATTGAGGACTATACAGATCATAGAATCATAGAATTTACAGTGCGGAAGGAGGCCATTCAGCCCATCAAGTCTGCACTGGCCCTTGGAAAGAGCACCCACACTTCCACCCTATCCCCAGTATCCCCACCAACACTTTTTTCGACACTAAGGGCAATTTAGCATGGCTAAATTTAGCACCCAATCTGCACATCTTTGGACTGTGGGAGGAAACTGTAGCACCTGGAGGAAACCCAGTCACAGGGAGAACGCGCAGACTCCGCACAGACAGGGACCCAAGCCGGTAATCGAACCTGGGACCCTGGAACTGTGAAACGACAATGCTAACCACTGTCTGTGCGGATGGTAGGTAGGTCACTCTGTGTACCTCAGTAAAATCAACATCATAAAAAGGATATTCACAAGTCCCTAAGACCCCCAGAGCGAAAGGAATCTTAGTGTGCATCGCCTCCAGAAACCTATACCAGGTCTTAAAAATGCCCCAGCAATCATTAGGAAGGAGCGGCATGGTGGTGCAGTGGTTAGCACCGCTGCCTCACAACATCGAGGACCCTGTTTTGAACATGACCCCGGGTCACTGTCTGTGTGAAGTTTGTACATTCACCGCATATCGGCGTGGGTCTCACCCCCACAACCCAAAGATGTGCAGGGTAGGAGGAATGGCCACGCTAAATTGTCCCTGAAGTGAAAAAAGGAAGAATTGGGTACTATAAATTTATTTTTAGAAAGCAATCTTTTGGAGATTACCAAACCAGATCGTAACTGGATTAACCAACTATGCCTGGTTAACCTGTTCATTTACAATGAAACCTGGAAGAATACCTGGACGACCTGTTCATTTGCAATGATACCTGGAAGCATATCTGGGCAACGTGTTCATTTACAATGATAGCTGGAAGAATACCTGGACGACCTGTTCATTTGCAATGATATCTGGAAGAATACCTGGACGACCTGTTCATTTACAATGATATCTGGAAGGATACCTGGACGACCTGTTCATTTACAATGATATCTGAAAGGATACCTGGGAGATCTGTTCATTTACAATGATACCTGGAAGGATACTTGGGCAACGTGTTCATTTACAATGATACCTGGGAGGATACCTGGGAGATCTGTTCATTTACAATGATACCTGGAAGGATGCCTGGAAGATCTGTTCATTTACAGTGATACCTGGAAGGATACCTGGGCAACCTGTTCATTTACAATGATATCTGGAAGGATACCTGGGAGATCTGTTCATTTACAATGATATCTGGAAGGATACCTGGTAGATCTGTTCATTTACAATGATACCTGGAAGGATACCTGGGATATTAGTTCATTTACAATGATATCTGGAAGGACAACTGGGAGATCTGTTCATTTACAATGATACCTGGAAGGATACCTGGGATATTAGTTCATTTACAATGATATCTGGAAGGACAACTGGGAGATCTGTTCATTTACAATGATACCTGAAAGGATAACTGGGAGATCTGTTCATTTACAATGATACCTGGAAGGAAACCTGGACGAACTGTTCATTTACAATGATACCTGGAAGAATACCTGGATGAACTGTTCATTTGCAATGATACCTGGAAGAATACCTGGGAAACCTGTTCATTTACAATGATATCTGGAAGGATACCTGGTAATCTGTTCATTTACAATGATACCTGGAAGGATACCTGGGAAACCTGTTAATTTACAATGATACCTGGAAGGATACCTGGGAAACCTGTTCATTTACAATGATGCCTGGAAGGATACCTTGAAACCTGCTCATTTACAATGATACCAGGGAGGATACCTGGGAGATCTGTTCATTTACAATGATGCCTGAAAGGATACCTGGAGTACCTGTTAATTTACAAGGATACCTGGGAGGATACCTAGAAGATATGTTCATTTACAATGATACCTGGGAGGATTGCTGGGTGATCTGTTCATTTACAATGCTACCTGGAAGGATTGCTGGGTGATCTGTTCATTTTCAATGATACCTGGAAGGATACCTCGGAAACCTGTTCATTTACAATGATACCTGGAAGGATTGCTGGGAAACCTGTTCATTTACAATGATATCTGGAAGGATACCTGGGAAACCTGTTCATTTACAATGACACCTGGAAGGATACCTGGGAAACCTGTTCATTTACAATGATGCCTTGAAGAATACCTGGATGAACTGTTCATTTACAATGATACCTGGAAGAATACTTGGACCACCTGTTCATTTACAATGATACCTGGAAGAATACTTGGACGACCTGTTCATTTACAATGATACCTGGAAGAATACCTGGATGAACTGTTCATTTACAATGATACCTGGAAGGATACCTGGAAAACCTGTTCATTTACAATCATGCCTGGAAGGGTACCTGGACGAACTGTTCATTTTCAATGATACCTGGAAGGATACCTCGGAAACCTGTTCATTTACAATGATATCTGGAAGGATACCTGGGATTTCTGTTCATTTACTATGATACCTGGAAGGATACTTGGGCAACGTGTTCATTTACAATGATACCTGGGAGGATATCTGGGAGATCTGTTCATTTACAATGATACCTGGAAGGATGCCTGGAAGATCTGGTCATTTACAGTGATACCTGGAAGGATACCTGGGCAACCTGTTCATTTCCAATGATATCTGGAAGGATACCTGGGAGATCTGTTCATTTACAATGATACCTGGAAGGATAACTGGGAGATCTGTTCATTTACAATGATACCTGAAAGGATACCTGGGAGATCTGTTCATTTCCAATGATATCTGGAAGGATACCTGGGAGATCTGTTCATTTACAATGATACCTGAAAGGATACCTGGGAGATCTGTTCATTTCCAATGATATCTGGAAGGATAACTGGGAGATCTGTTAATTTACAATGATACCTGAAGGATACCTGGGAAACCTGTTCATTTACAATGATATCTGGAATGCTACCTGGGAATCCTGTTCATTTACAATGACACCTGGAAGGATATCTAGGAAACCTGTTCATTTACAATGAAGCCTGGAAGGATACCTGGTAATCTGTTCATTTGCAATGATACCTGGAAGGATACCTGGGAAATCTGTTCATTTGCAATGATACCTGGGAAACCTGTTCATTTACAGTGATGCCTGAAGGATACCTGGTAATCTGTTCATTTGCAATGATACCTGGAAGGATACCTGGGAAACCTGTTAATTTACAATGATACCTGGAAGGATACCTGGGAAACCTGTTCATTTACAATGATGCCTGGAATGATACCTTGACAACTTGCTCATTTACAATGATACCTGGGAGGATACCTGGGAGATCTGTTCCTTTACAAAGATACCTGGAAGGATACCTGGGAGATCTGTTCATTTACAATGATACCTGGGAGGATACCTGGGAGATCTGTTCATTTACAATGATGCCTGAAAGGATACCTGGACTACCTGTTTATTTACAAGGATACCTGGGAGGATACCTGGAAGATATTTTCATTTACAATGGTACCTGGGAGGATACCTGGGCAACCTGTTCATTTACAATACTACCTGGAAGGATTGCTGGGAGATCTGTTCATTTACAATAACACCTGGAAGGATACCTGGACGACCTGTTTATTTACAATGATATCTGGAAGGATAACTGGGAGATCTGTTCATTTACAATGATACCTGAAAGGATACCTGGGAGATCTGTTCATTTACAATGATATCTGGAAGGATACCTGGGAGGTCTGTTCATTTACAATGATACCTGAAAGGATCCCTGGGAGATCTGTTCATTTACAATGATATCTGGAAGGATAACTGGGAGATCTGTTCATTTACAATGATACCTGGAAGGATACCTGGATGACCTGTTCATTTACAATGATACCTGGAAGGATACCTGGAAAACCTGTTCATTTACAATGATACCTGGAAGGATACCTGGACGAACTGTTCATTTTCAATGATATCTGGAAGGATACCTGGGAGATCTGTTCATTTACAATGATACCTGGAAGGATACTTGGGCAACGTGTTCATTTACAATGATACCTGGGAGGATACCTGGTAGATCTGTTCATTTACAATGATCCCTGGAAGGATGCCTGGAAGATCTGTTCATTTACAGTGATACCAGGAAGGATACCTGGGCAACCTGTTCATTTACAATGACATCTGGAAGGATACCTGGGAGATCTGTTCATTTACAATGATACCTGGAAGGATACCTGGGAGATCAATTCATTTACAATGATATCTGGAAGGATAACTGGGAGATCTGTTCATTTACAATGATACCTGAAAGGATACTTGGGAGATCTGTTCATTTACAATGATACCTGGAAGGATACCTGGGAGATCAGTTCATTTACAATGATATCTGGAAGGATAACTGGGAGATCTCTTCATTTACAATGATACCTGAAAGGATACCTAGGAGATCTGTTCATTTACAATTATATCTGGAAGGATACCTGGGAAACCTGTTCATTTACAATGATGCCTGAAAGGATACCTGGACTACCTGTTTATTTACAATGATACCTGGAAGGATACCTGGGAAACCTGTTCATTTACAATGATACCTGGGAGGATACCTGGGCAACCTGTTCATTTACAATGCTACCTGGAAGGATACCTGGGAGATCTGTTCATTTACAATGATACATGGAAGGATACCTGGACAATCTGTTCATTTACAATGATAACTGGAAGAACTTCTGGGAGATTTGTTAATTTACAATGATACCTGGAATGATAACTGGGAGATCTGTTAATTTACAATGATACCTGGAAGGATACCTGGGAGATCTGTTAATTTACAATGATACTTGGAAGGATACCTGGGAGATCTGTTCATTTACAATGATACCTGGAAGGATACCTCGGAGATCTGTTAATTTACAATGATACCTGGAAGGATACCTGGGAGATCTGTTCATTTACAATGATTCCTGGAAGGATACCTGGACGAACTGTTCATTTTCAATGATACCTGGAAGGATACCTGGGAGATCTGTTCATTTACAATGATATCTGGAATGATAACTGGGAGATCTGTTAATTTACAATGATACCTGGAAGGATACCTGGGAGATCTGTTAATTTACAATGATGCCTGGAAGGATACCTGGGAGATCTGTTCATTTACAATGATTCCTGGAAGGATACCTGGACGAACTGTTCATTTTCAATGATACCTGAAAGGATACCTGGACAATCGGTTCATTTACAATGATAACTGGAAGAACTTCTGGGAGATTTGTTCATTTACAATGCTACCTAGAAGGATTGCTGGGAGATCTGGTCATTTGCAATGATACCTGGAAGGATACCTGGGAGATCTGTTCATTTACAATGATACCTGGAAGAACTTCTGGGAGATTTGTTCATTTACAATGATACGTGGGAGGATACCTGGGAGATCTGGTCATTTGCAATGATACCTGGAAGGATACCTGAGAGATCTGTTCATTTACAATGATACCTGGAAGGATACCTGGGAGATCTGTTCATTTACAATGATACCTGGAAGGATACCTTGACGACCTGTTCATTTACAATGATACCTGGAAGGATACCTGGGAGATCTGTTCATTTACAATGATAACTGGAAGAATACCTGGGAGATCTGTTCATTTGCAATGATACCTGGGAGAATACCTGGGCAACCTGTTCATTTACAATGCTACCTGGAAGGATTGCTGGGAGATCTGTTCATTTACAATGATACCTGGAAGGATACCTGGGAGATCTGTTCATTAACAATGATACCTGGAAGGATACCTGGGAGATCTGTTCATTTACAATGATATCTGGAATGATAACTGGGAGATCTGTTAATTTACAATGATACCTGGAAGGATACCTGGGAGATCTGTTAATTTACAATGATACTTGGAAGGATACCTGGGAGATCTGTTCATTTACAATGATACCTGGAAGGATACCTCGGAGATCTGTTAATTTACAATGATACCTGGAAGGATACCTGGGAGATCTGTTCATTTACAATGATACTTGGAAGGATACCTGGGAGATCTGTTCATTTACAATGATACCTGGAAGGATACCTCGGAGATCTGTTAATTTACAATGATACCTGGAAGGATACCTGGGAGATCTGTTCATTTACAATGATACCTGGAAGGATACCTGGACGAACTGTTAATTTTCAATGATACCTGGAAGGATACCTGGGAGATCTGTTCATTTACAATGATACATGGAAGGATACCTGGACAATCTGTTCATTTACAATGATAACTGGAAGAACTTCTGGGAGATTTGTTCATTTACAATGCTACCTGGAAGGATTGCTGGGAGATCTGGTCATTTGCAATGATACCTGGAAGGATACCTGGGAGATCTGTTCATTTACAATGATACCTGGGAGGATACCTGGGAGATCTGTTCATTTACAATGATACATGGAAGGATACCTGGACAATCTGTTCATTTACAATGATAACTGGAAGAACTTCTGGGAGATCTGTTCATTTACAATGATACCTGGAAGGATACCTGGGAGATCTGTTCATTTACAATGATACCTGGAAGGATACCTGGGAGATCTGTTCATTTACAATGATATCGGGAAGAATACCTGGGAGATCTGTTCATTTACAATGATACCTGGAAGGATACCTGGGAGATCTGTTCATTTACAATGATATCTGGAATGATAACTGGGAGATCTGTTAATTTACAATGATACCTGGAAGGATACCTGGGAGATCTGTTAATTTACAATGATGCCTGGAAGGATACCTGGGAGATCTGTTCATTTACAATGATATCTGGAATGATAACTGGGAGATCTGTTAATTTACAATGATACCTGGAAGGATACCTGGGAGATCTGTTAATTTACAATGATGCCTGGAAGGATACCTGGGAGATCTGTTCATTTACAATGATACCTGGGAGGATCCATGAGGTCATGTTGCAGCTGTACAAAACTCTGGTGCAGCCGCATTTGGAGTATTGCGTGCAATTCTGGTCACCGCATTATAGGAAGGATGTGGAAGCATTGGAAAGGGTGCAGGGGATATTTACCAGAATGTTGCCTGGTATGGAGGGAAGATCTTATGAGGAAAGGCTGAGGGATTTGAGGCTGTTTTCGTTAGAGTGAAGAAGGTTAAGAGGTGACTTAATTGAGGCATACAAGATGATCAGAGGATTGGATAGGGTGGACAGTGAGCGCCTTTTTCCTCGAATGGTGATGGCTAGCACGAGGGGACGTAACTTTAAATTGAGGGGAGATAGATATAAGACAGACGTCAGAGGTAGGTTCTTTACTCAGAGAGTAGTAAGGGTGTGGAATGCCCTGCCTGCAACAGTAGTGGACTCGCCAACACTAAGGGTATTCAAATGGTCATTGATAAGGGAATAGTGTAAATGGGCTTTCGAGTGGTTTCACAGGTCGGCGCAACATCGAGGGCCGAAAGGCCTGTACTGCGCTGTAATGTTCTATGTTCTATGTGTGTTCTATGATACCTGGGAGATCGGTTCATTTACAATGAAAACTGGTAGGATACCTGGGCAACCTGTTCATTTACAATGATACCTGGGAGGATACCTGGGAGATCTGTTCATTTACAATGATACCTGGGAGGATACCTGGGAGATCTGTTCATTTACAATGATACCTGGAAGGACTTCTGGGAGATCTGTTCATTTACAATGATACCTGGGAGGACACCTGGGCAACCTGTTCATTTACAATGATACCTGGAAGGATACCTGGGAGATCTGTTCATTTACAATGATACCTGGGAGGAAAACTGGGCAACCTGTTCATTTACAATGATACCTGGAAGGATACTGTTGCTACTTTTATTATCGAACCACAAGCAGCGAGTATGTTTCTTGTATTGACCAAATGACCACACAACCAGTATGGTAGTTCAATGGACAGTTTGTTATTAAACACAAGACTTACCTCTCTGTGCAATGATACACACGGCTACGTATTAAACAACACCTATCAACTAAGATGACCTTTACTTAACTTCTGGATGACCGGCTCTGTGCAGGTAGATAAGATCTACCTGGATCAGAATCCCCACGTGTTGGCTGGAAGTCGTCAGGTTCGGCTCGGCTCGTCTCTCTCAGGTAGTGATCGCGGTCTTGAACTTGACTGGTCGTTATGCTGCGACTGGTGTGGGCACAGGCCGGCCCCAAAAGAGACTAAACACATGGCTGCATTGTCTTTTATTCCCCTGAGCTTTTGCGTCCTAACTCAGGATCCAATGAATCGATCGTATTTCGATCACCCTAATCAATTCTGGCCAATTAGGGTGATGCAACCATCAATTCGCACAAAACCAGGAGTAGAAGTAAACTGTGGCTTTAATCAACTGCGACTGGTCTGCTAGTGAGGGCCGCCTACAGGGCTACTGCTCTTTATACCTCCCCTGAAGGGGTGGAACCAGGGGCGGAGCCCACAAGGCACCAACAATACCTTACAATGGTCCATAGGTGGAGCCCACATGGGCAACAGCGTGATACAGTTATATACATGGTGAATGGTTACTGCAAAACATTCACCACATTCACCCCCTGTTAAAAAATAAAGTCCGGCGGGGGTGGAGGGTTCATATATTCAGCCTGTCCGGTGCACGGATCATGCGCTGTGATCGTCGAAGCTCTGGTATCGCAGCTGGCCCTGGTGTCGAGCTCATCTGTGCTGGCGTGGGTAGTGAAGTCGCCGGTGCGGGCACAGACGTGGACTCTGGGAGCGTGTATTCTGGAGCTTCATTCCTGTGGGTCGGTGAAGGGGGAATGGAGGGCGGAAGGGGGTGTGGGTGCCATGTAGGGGCGGGGGCGCTGGTCAGCGTAGGTCGGGCGGGGTAAGTTAGGGTGGCGGTGGTAGTGGAACCCGCGGGTGCCATGTCCCGGAGGGAAACCGTATCCTGTCGGCCATCGGGGTGTTCAATATATGCATACTGGGGGTTGGTGTGTAGGAGCTGGACCCTCTCGACCAGGGAGTCGGACTTATGGCTCTTGACGTGTTTGCGGAGCAGGACGGTCCCCGGTGTTTTCAGCCAGGACGGAAGCGAGGCCCCGGAGGTGGATTTCCTGGGGAAAGCAAATAGGCGGTCATGAGGGGTCCCGTTTGTGGCCGTGCAAAGGAGGGACCTAATAGAGTGGAGTGCGTCGGGGAGGACCTCCTGCCAGTGGGGGACTGGGAGATTCCTAGACCGTAGGGCCAGGAGGACGGTCTTCCAGACCATCACGTTCTCCCTCTCCGCCTGCCCGTTTCCCCTGGGGTTATAACTGGTAGTTCTGCTCGAGGCGATGCCCTTACTGAGCAGGTACTGACGCAGTTCGTCGCTCATGAACAACGAGCCCCGGTCACTGTGAACATACGTGGGGAAACCAAACAGGGTGAAGACACTATGTAGGGCTTTAATGACGGTGGCCGTGGTCATCTCGGGACAAGGGATTGCAAAGGGGAAGCGGGAGAACTCGTCGAAGATGTTGAGGAAATATGTGTTGCGGTTGGTGAAGGGGATGGGCCCTTTGAAATCAATACTGAGGCGCTCAAGGGGGCGGGATGCCTTTACCAGGTGGGCTTTATCCGGTCGATAGAAGTGCGGCCTACACTCCGCACAGATCTGGCAGTCCCTGGTCATGGCTCTGATCTCCTCAGTGGAGGAGGGCAGGTTGCGGGCCTTGATGTAGTGGAGAAGCCGGGTGACCCTCGGGTGGCAGAGGTCAACGTGGAGAACCCGTAGTCGGTCATCCGCGGGACAGGGCATCGTTGAGCTTCCCAGGACGATATACTATATCGTAGTTATAGGTGGAGAGTTTGATCCTCCACCTCAAGATCTTATCATTCTTGATCTTGCCCTGCCGCGTATTATCAAACATGAAGGCTATCGATTGTTGGTCGGTGACAAAATAAAACGTCCTACCAGCGAGGTAGTGCCTCCAGCGCCGCACGGCTTCCACGATGGCTTGATCTTCCTTTTCGACCGAGGAGTGTCGAATTTCGGAGGTGGTGAGGGTTCGTGAAAAAAATGCTACTGGCCTGCCTGCCTAATTGAGGGTAGCGGCGAGGGCGACCTCTGACGCGTCGCTCTCCACCTGGAAGGGGACGGGCTCGTCCACCGCGCGCATTGCGGCTTTTCCGATATCCGCCTTGATGCAGCTGAAGGCCTGGCGGGCCTCAGCCGCCAGTGGGAAGATGGTGGCCTTGATTAGTGGGCGGGCTTTGTCCGCATAGTTGGGGACCCATTGGGTGTAATGAGAAAAGAACCCGAGGCACCTTTTCAGGGCCTTGGGGCAGTGGGGAAGGGGGAGTTCAAGCACATACGGTCAGGGTGGGGTCCTAGAACCCCGTTTTGCACGACGTAGCCGAGGATGGCTAGTCTGGTTGTGAGGAAATAGCATTTCTCCTTGTTGTAAGTGAGGTTAAGGGTTCGGGCGGTTTGGAAAAATCTCTGGAGGTTGGCATCGTGGTCCTGCTGATCATGGCCGCAGATGGTGACGTTGTCCAAGTACAGAAATGTGGCCCGCAGCCCGTACTGGTCCACCATTCAGTCCATCGTTCTTTGGAAGACTGAGACCCCGTTCGTGACGCCAAAGGGGACCCGGAGAGGCAGCCGTCTGCCTCAAAAGCCATGTAGTGGCGGTCCCCCGGGCGGATTGGGAACTGGTGGTACGCAGATTTCAGATCCGCCATGGAGAACACCGGTAGTGCGCGATCTAATTAGCCATGCCTGCGATTCGGGGAAGGGGGTACGCATCGAGGTGCGTGTACCGGTTTATGGTTTGGCTGTAATCTACAACCATCCGGTTCTTTTCCCCGGTCCTGACGACCACCACCTGAGCTCTCCAGGGGCTATTGTTGGCCTCTTTCATGCAAGAGTCCCTGAACCTCGGACCTGATAAAAGCCCTGTCCTGGATGCTGTACCGCCTGCTTCTGGTGGTGACTGGTTTGCAGTTAGCGGTGAGATTTGCGAAAAGCGGGGGAGGGTCGACCTTTAGGGTCGCGAGGCTACATACGGTGAGTGGGGGTAAGGGGCCCACCGAACTTCGGAGTTAGGCTCCTGAGGTTACACTGGAAATCCAGTCCTAACAGAAGAGGAGCGCAGAGGTCAGGGAGCACATATAATTTAAAATTGGCGTATTCGGCGCCCTGTATTGCTAGGGTTGCGGTAGTGCAGCCCCGGACCTGCACAAAGTGCGACCCGGAAGCAAGGGAGATGGTTTGATGTGCCGGGAAGATTGGGAGCGAGCAGCGTCTTACCATGTCTGGATGAATTAAGCTCTCCGTGCTCCTGAAGTCGAAGAGGCAGGGCGTTTCGTGTCCATTTACCCGGACGGTCATCATAGAGCTCCGGAGGTGTTTGGGTCGCTATTGGTCAAGGGTGACCGCGCTGAGTTGCGGGTAGCCGGCGTGGTTGGGTGTGCTTGGATGATCCCAAGATGGTCACACGTGTCGGGCGGCATGGCAGATAGTGGCCAAGACGGCGGCCCCCGTCGGTCGCACGTGTCAGGCGGTGAGGAAGATAGCGACCAAGATGGCAGCCCCCATGAATCGCACATGGCGGGCCTCGTAGGCGAAGATAGCCAAGATGGCGACCCCCATGGGTTGGGTGGGGTGGAAGATGGCTGCCCCCACGGACAACACGAGGCCGATGACGCGTCCGGGGGGGGAGGGGCGGAGCCGGCAGACACGCTGCCACACTGCGGGATCTGCGGGGATATGAGTCTGAGGGTCGGGCCTGCGATTTAGAGTTTTTGGACCTGGCCAGGCAAACTTTAGCAAAATGTCCTTTTCTTCCGCAGTCGCTGCAGTTCGCGTTCCGGGCCGGGCAGCGCTGCCTGGGGTGTTGATGCTGGCCACAGAAATAACAGGGTCGGCCCCCATGGTGTGCGGGCAGCCGCGCGGCACTGGCCTGGAGTACTCTTTGGTCAGCGGTCCACGAGGGGGGTCGCGTGATCGGACGGGAACGCGTTAAGGCTTTGGAACGCTACTTCTAGCGAGGAGGCTAATTTTACTGTCGCTTCCAGGTCTAGGGCACCTTTTTTGAGTCGGCGCTGTCTCATGTAGTTGGACCTGACTCCAGCCACGTAGGTGTCCCGGACGGCGAGGTCCATATATTGAGTGGCCGTAACGGCCTTGTAATTGCAACTTCGTGCAAGGACTTTGAGGTTGCGTAGGTACTCTTCCAGCGATTCCCCGGGGCATTGGCGGCGAGTAGCGAGGAGATGCCGCGCATTCACTGCCCTTACATAGAGGCGCTGTAGCATCGCGAGGGCGTCTGCGTAAGTGGAGGCTTCCTCGAGTTGAACAGAGATTCGATGGCTCACCCGGGCATGGAGGTGACTCAGCTTCTGTTCGTCGGTGACAGAAGGCAAGGAGGAGGCGGCAAGGTAGGCCTTGAACAGTGGAGCCAGCGCAAAAAAATCCCTTTCGTCTCTGCGGCCTGCGGATCGAGTCCCAGTCGGTCAGGTTTGAGGGCCGATTCCATAGTGGCGTTGTAGTTGATTAAATTGATGCGACCATCAATTCACACAAAACCAGGAGTAGAAGTAAACTGTGGCTTTAATCAACTAGAACAGTGTCTGCCTGCGACTGGTCTGCTAGTGAGGGCTGCCTACAGGGCTACTGCTCTTTATACCTCCCCTCAATGGGTGGAGTCAGGGGCGGAGCCTATAAGGCACCAACATGATACATTACAGGTAATATCTTACAATGGTCCATAGGTGGAGCCCACATGGGCAACAGCGTGATACAGTTATATACATGGTGAATGGTTACTGCAAAACGTTCACCACATAGGGGCGGGTACCTTGATGGCTGGGCCAATCCTTAACTTGAGTCTATTGTCCTGGGGAAATTGGTGATTGACCTTTAACAGGTGCAAGTTTCAGTCCGGTCTGGTTTTCCTTTGCTCAATACACAGGGGCTGTGTACCGTCTGTGGCCCAACTTGACCACAATTCCCATTATCCTTTGCGGGCGGCCACAATACCTGGGAGATTTGTTCATTTACAATGATACCTGGGAGGATACCTGGACAACCTGTTCATTTACAATGATACCTAGAAGGATACCTGGGCAACCTGTTCATTTACAATGATACCTAGAAGGATACCTGGGCAACCTATTCATCAAAATTGATACCTGGGAGGATACCTGGACAACCTGCTCATTTACAATGATACCTGGAAGGATAACTGGGAGATCTGTTCATTCACAATTCTATTACACAATCCCTGCTCTATTTGAACAAACCTTTGCAAGCAGTATCAATAGTGTATGCATCAAGAGAGATTGTCTAATCCAAGAAAGTGCCTTTCAGGGTGTGCAAAGTGCCATCAGTGAACTGTGAGTGAATTTACTAAATTAGGATGCATTAAATATAAACTGAGGAGATCTTGTGGTGCAGTGGTTAGCGTCCCTGCCTCTGAGCCGGAAACTCTGGGTTCCAATCCCACTACAGGACTTGATGGCCAAAGAAAGTGTATTCGCAACATGGCCAAACAGTTGATTATCAACTTGTTAATTCTTCCAATACACGGCAATGGCAGGAAGTAAGGGTGGGAGAGTCTTCTGGTCAGCTATGCTTGATGTGGAGCCTCCCCCCCCCCTGCAAAAGCTGTAGCCTCTGGCGACCGGCTGACGACTTGTCCCAGGAAAAGGTAGCTATGGAAACAGAGCTAAGTACGTGCTTTTTCTGCCTGAGGCATCTCTAGGTGCAGGAGTGAATTAAAAAGAATATAAACCACGGTGAGATCATTCTAGTGCTTCAGCATCGTAAATCATTCTGTCGCTCCATCCCAATTGC
Organism: Scyliorhinus torazame; assembly: GCF_047496885.1. Taxonomy (NCBI): domain Eukaryota; kingdom Metazoa; phylum Chordata; class Chondrichthyes; order Carcharhiniformes; family Scyliorhinidae; genus Scyliorhinus; species Scyliorhinus torazame. Next base: position 302,052,234 of record NC_092710.1, read on the forward strand.
TCTGAAGGATTGAACACCAATGAGAATTATATTACTGAATAAAACTCAGTAATGGAATCAAGATAATCCAGTTTTAGAGAGAGATAATCTGACACTGTCTGCCATCCTACTCGGTAACTACGTGGCTGCATTGACAGTGCTGAGAGGGGAGAGAGACTGCCTTGATCTGTCTGCTGGTCTGGCATTTGAGACACAGGTCTTTGTCAAGGGTGAGAAAAATGGGAGGGACTTTCAACACTTTATTTCAGTTCTATAATAATTGATTTGTCGAACTGTATACACAATTTAACTTTTGTTTCTTCTAAAATATAATCATTTACAGCAGGCTGAACAATTATAAATTTACATTTTATCACTTTTTCCTGAAGCTCAAAAATTGTTTCTGCTTAACACTGATAACTACTGAAGTACTTGCGTCATACCAAACCATTAATAACTGCAAGTATAGTAGGATACCCTTTACATGACTGTGTTTCCATTTCAGTACAATTCTGTTGGTGCAGCCTACTAGTGCATGTGCAGTAAAATGAAACCATGTATGGAAATCACACAGTAAGCGATCCATCACAGATGGAACACCAATTGAAAATGATTCAGCAGCATACTACATTTCAGATCTAACAGCAAATAAGTAAAGGATAGCATTTCAATAGACATTAATGTTACAACATAAATCACGAACAACATTCCTCAGTAATTTCAGATTTTACCTGCACCTTGACTATGACTGTCTTATATAGAGGTTAAGCCACTTCCCTGCAGCATAAGGGATACAAGACCGTATACGATTTTAAATCAAATTAGGGTCCCACAGAAATTCAATTTAAATGTGAGTGATGTAAATTCATTCATGGAGTACAGGTATCCTGCCAATATTAAGGCTATGTGAAGTCAGTGCTCTCATTCACTCATTCATTCACGGTCAAAGACACAATAAATTATTGCAGAGCAATTAACCACAAATTTACCAAGGCAGGGATTTTTCCTTTCCCGATTGCATCGGGCAGGTTTGACAACAGGAGTGGAAAATATTGTGCGAACAACCATAAGACCATAAGACATAGGAGCAGAATTAGGCCATTCGGCCCATCAAGTCTGCTCCGCCATTCAATCATGGCTGATATTTTCTCATCCCCATTCTCCTGCCTTCTCCCCATAACCTCTGATCCCCTTATTAATCAAGAACCTATCTATCTCTGTCTTAAAGGCACTCAGTGAATTAGCCTCCACAGCCTTCTGCGGCAAAGAGTTCCACAGATTCACCACCCTCTGGCTGAAGAAATTCCTCCTCTTTAATCTGAGATTGTGTCCTCTGGTTCTAGTTTTTCCTACAAGTGGAAACATCTTCTTCACGTCCACTCTATCCAGGCCTCGCAGTATCTTGTAAGTTTCAATAAGATTCCCTCTCATCCTTCTAAACTCCAACGAGTACAGACCCAGAGTCCTCAAACGTTCCTCATATGACAAGTTCTTCATTCCAGGGATCATTCTTGTGAACCTCCTCTGGACCCTTTCCAAGGCCAGCACATCCTTCCTTAGATATGGGGCCCAAAACTGCTCACAATTCTCCAAATGGGGTCTGACCAGAGCCTTATACAGCCTCAGAAGTACATGCCTGGTTTCGCGTTCTAGCCCTCTTGACATGAATGCTAATATTGCATTTGCCTTCTTAACCGCCGACTGAACCTGCACATTAACCTTAAGAGAATCGTGAACAAGGACTCCCAAGCCTTTGTGCTTCTGCTTTCCGAAGCATTTCCCTATTTAGGAAATAGTCGATGCCTAGATTCCTCCTTCCAAAGTACATGACCTCACACTTTTCCACATTGTATTTCATTTGCCACTTCATTGCCCACTCTCCTAGCTTGTCCAAATCCTTCTGCAGCCCCCTTGCTTCCTCAACACTACCTGTCCTTCTACAGATCTTTGTATCATCTGCAAACTTAGCCACAGTGCCTTCAGTACCCTTTCCAGATCATTAATGTATATTGTAAAAAGTTGTGGTCCCAGCACAGACCCCTGAGGCACACCACTAGTCACCGGTTGCCATCCTGAAAAAGACCCCTTTATCCCCACTCTTTGCCTTCTGCCAGTCAGCCAATCCTCTATCCATGCCAGGATCTGACCTTGAACACCATGAGCTCTTAACTTATTAAACTAAATCCCTTCAATGTAAACACATGATGCGATTGTCCCCTCTCCATCAGTGACGGGGCACGTTTCCTGACATTCAATGCGGGAACATCATTTGAACACATTAGGATATAATTATCAAGCCCCCTGCATAATCCCCCGCACCCCCCATCAGAACGGCGTTAAACTCAACTGCTCTCCCAAGGCATGTACCAAACAAGCAGACCTCCCAAGGGAGCTCAGGTGAGTGTAGCGCTCAGAGAGGAGAGGTCGTGCCTGGGGGCAGTGCCTGAGGGTAGTGCCTGGAGGCAGTGCCTGGGGGAAGTGCCTGGAGGCAGTGCCTGGGGACAGTGCCTGGGGGCAATGCCTGGGGACCGTGCCTGGGGGCAGTGCCTGGGGACAGTGCCTGGGGGCAGTGCCTGGAGGCAGTGCCTGGGGCAGTGCCTGGGGGAAGTGCCTGGAGGCAGTGCCTGGGGGCAGTGCCTGGGGACAGTGCCTGGGGGCAATGCCTGGGGACAGTGCCTGGGGGCAGTGCCTGGGGACAGTGCCTGGGGGTAGTGCCTGGAGGCAGTGCCTGGGGGCAGTGCCTGGAGGCAGTGCCTGGGGACAGTGCCCGGGGCAGTGTCTGGGGGCAGTGCCTGGGGGCAGTGCCTGGAGGCAGTGCCTGGGGACAGTGCCCGGGGCAGTGCCTGGGGGCAGTGCCTGGGGGCAGTGTCTGGGGGCAGTGCCTGGGGGCAGTGCCTGGGGGCAGTGCCTGGAGGCAGTGCCTGGGGACAGTGCCCGGGGCAGTGTCTGGGGGCAGTGCCTGGGGGCAGTGCGTGGAGGCAGTGCCTGGGAACAGTGCCCGGGGCAGTGCCTGGGGGCAGTGCCTGGGGACAGTGCCTGGGGGCAGTGCCTGGGGGCAGTGCCTGGGGACAGTGCCTGGAGGCAGTGCCTGGGGGCAGTGCCTGGAGGCAGTGCCTGGGGGCATTGCCTGGGGAGTGCCTGGGGGCAGTGCCTGGGGGCAGGGCCTGGAGGCACTGGGCAGTGCCTGGAAGTGCGGGGGGTTTCAGGGTGAAAATGTTTTGCACTGGAGCAGCCTTTAAAAATGTCTGCCCGATTCTCACGTGAATAAGATGCTGGTGGGGCAGGTAAATCAGAGGTCATCCAGATTTGTGGGACCCAGCACTTGATTCGCATTTCTAAGTGCTGTACTATACAGCGGTGAATTTGGGGCTGACAACCTCCTCCATAGCTGCCCAGTGTCGTCCACGCAAAAACCAGACAGCACTGAAACCAGCAGCCATCTGCATAGTAATGAGCGATTCCAAGGCACAATTGCAACACTGAAGGTGAATAAAGCCAAGCCAGACTCCTCAAAGCCAGCAGGAGCCAAGACAAAGGAAGGCCAACAGACATTTAGGGACCGCCCAGCGATCAGGGAACAACTCCAGTATTGGAGAAATCGATCCAAGTGATTGGGACGCAGTCCAATCATTTGGAACCAGGTACAGGGTCCGCCCCGAAGGGCGGGAAGCTCCTGGGGAACTATAAAGTAAAGCCCCCAAGTTCAAATCGGTCTTCTTGGCAGGGTCACTCAGCAACTTGAATCAACCCATGAGAGTGACCTGTCTAAGCTGCCGCACCAACCAAGTAAGTCTCCAGTCAACGCTCGCTACGAGATAGGTGCTCCTAGCTACAAGTCCATACCAGCTTTTGAATCCTGCAGACTCAGGACCTGAACGAAAGGCCATTTTGTTCCCCTGACCTGGTGGGCCAATTCCGAAGCTAAGTACAGGCCTTTTAGTATAGAAAATAGTCTAGAAAGTAGAGTTATGTGCATAAGTAGTGACTTACTGCATATAATAAATGTGTTTTGATTTGAATCTTACTAATTGGTGTGTTGAGTTATCGATCAGTACTTGAACTTGAACCTCGTGGCGATATCATAAAGATACCTGGCGACTCTAGAGCAAAGGTTAAACAAACAGAGCAAATTGCGAATTAAGAGCCAACCAAAAGTTAGCAACATATTACTGGCAACATCCTGACGGGAACCGACTTAGAAGTGGCTTAACCACTCCGGGAGAACCCAAAATTTGAATTAGAATCCAATTGGGAACAGAAAAACCTCAAGTGTTCAAGCAGTTCTGATCAATCCTTGTAATTCGGAAGTGTGTTAATGCATGCATAACTAACAGGGCTATAAGGTAAAACTGATAGATTTTTGTTGCGACAAAACTGTCGGGAGTTTGTATTCCGGAAAATAGCGATAGCCGTACCCGTAATTACAGCACCGCCTTAGCACTCCTCGCTCCAAATTTTAAGAGAGTATTTAGAGAGGAAAGATGGCAATGCAGGCAATGCAACGCCTCATGAACCCTGAAGAATTTGTGGTCGCAGCAACCAGCAGCAGAGTAGGACAGTGTCCCGTTTGGGAAGAAGAGATCAGAAAGTTCCTCAAAGGGAAAGGATGGCCCCTTTGGAGTAAATTCTGTGAGAATAAGGAAACTGGACCCGGGAGTATAGGACATACTTGGTGGGAGAACCTGTCAGAGGTTCATAACAAAAGCTTAGGGAAAGCTCGCAAGCCGATGGCAATCGTGTCCTGTTTGGCACAATTGCGAGGCACAGAGGAGGTCGTTCGGACGCTCCGTAAAGAGATAGAAGGAATACATCGAATGAGCAAGGTCGATGTAAGTGAGGTTGAGAAAGAGAACATAGAGTTGAGAAGGAAGTTAGCAGCAAAGGACGGAGAGGTGGATGATGCCAGTCTTGTCTGGCGCACCTAAGCAGCTTCCAGACACAGTACGAAAAGGCCTATCAGAACACGCAACGTGCAGTCCTGGTAAGAGAGGAAACAGAGAAACAGGTAGAGGCATTGCAAAGGCAGTGTAGCGACCTGAAAGCAGCATTACGAGCACTCCATGCTGCCACCACGGAGCAGATATAAAGCTCATTAGATCACGCAAAGTGCCGAAAGCAGATTGCAGAACTTCAGTCTTTGCTTTCAGTTCTGAATGGATTCCACAGCACCTTTGGATCCCAGTTAGATACAGAAGACGGCCCGGATTTGGAAGAATTAAATGAGACCGCGCATAGATATGTTCAGGGAATATGTGCGCAAGGAAAGCCCCAGAAGAGAGAAGCGCCCCAACCCCCACAGAGCAGATAGTTCAGACACCAATGAATCCAGTAACCACCCACTGCACGGTCACATTGGAAGGAGACACAAAATTCCTTTACACCACCCCCTTAACCGTGACCCAATTACGGGACGCGTGCGAGAAAATCACACCATTCCTCCCCACCACTTCTTTGCCAGAGTAAAGCAGCAGGCGACCATGTACGGCCTGGACGAGCGTGAGCAAGTGAAGCTCACGGTTTTGAGCTTAGACCCTTCGGTCGTAGCAGCCCTTTCCGAGCCACAGAATGTAGGAGGAGGCACCCCTGCAGAAATGCACACAGCGATCCTAGACGTGATCGGCTACAACAGAGGTGACCCAGTAGAAGGCCTGAATAAGTGCAGGCAGAAAAAGACAGAACACCCCACAGCGTTTGCTGGGCGCCTGTGGATTCATTTTACAGCCGTTTTCGGTAATCTAGACCGTGCCCATTTGTCCCAAGAAGGTATGGCCAAATGGACCCGCACCCTTATCTCCCATGCCACAGAGGCAGGACAAAAAGCCTGTACCAACTATGACCCCTCAGAAGAAGCGCATAATGAGAAATGGGTTTTAAAGAGATTGTCCCGCACCTGGGAGCAATCTGTCCAAAACAAACCCGCAGTTAGGAAACCCGAGGAATAGCAGGCAGAAGCAGACATCCAAGTGGTTAAAGCACACCAGAACCCCGCATGGGTAAATGAGGGCAGGAACAGCCAACCCCAGCCCAAAGCTCAAGAATGTTACAATTGCGGACAATTAGGACATTACGCACGAGAATGTCAAGCCCCCCTGAAACAGCAACGGAATCAGCCCACAAATGCCCCCCGAACCAGCAAAGACACCAACAGCCCTGACCCCCCCACCCAGGGAACCATATCCAAGGGAGCAATACCCCAGCGAGCCTGCTCCACCTTATGTGCCCCAGGGGTCATGGTACAACTGTGGGCAGTTAGGACACTTGGCCCGAGATTGCAGCAGACCCCACCAGCTAGACTAGTCCCCAGATATGAAAGAGAACACCACCCACAGCAGCTACAAGGTCCCAGCTGCCCTATGCAAACTGTGAGCGCTTGCCCACCACTTCTACTGGCAGGGACACCTCAGCGAGGCCACTTCATTTTTGTTTCACTCCTCCTTCCTCTCTTCTTCGGCCACACTACACTGCCTCCATATGCTAGTTACACCCCAATCCAAATGTGATTTACGATGTCCTTTCTGATGAAACCTGCAGCATGTTTCTTCAATGTTTGTTTGTTAATGTTATCGTTAAGTGTTGTGTGTAAACTCGAAAGTTTCCACGACCCCATGTCACCACTCCTTTAACGCCCCACGGCTGTTAAAGGTACAAGTTTGTCCCAGACAATAGTTCAGAGGAACTAGTCTGTCGGCAGACAACAATCATGACTACTCTTCTGGTTCGAAGGTAGAACCTTTACGGCAACCCTCCCACGATGACTACATTTTTGCCCGTTTTTGCCGATTGCTCAGGCAGTGGAGAAACGGCATTGGTCTCCGCCCTGCCTGAGGAACCCCCTCTGGTCAGCTATGCTCGGGTAGAGCACACTCGGCATCGGTCACCATCCTACCCGGGGATTCCATCCAATTCTTACCCGTCGCGGCCCATACGCACCTCATTTCAGCACTCTTGGTTCAAAAAGCTTTGTTTTGTTTTCCGGCAACCCTTAGATTGCCTTCCCTATGCTATTTACATCCTCAAACATTTGGATGGTAAATCGCACAGCCTGCGAGACGGCTCGCACTGTTTCAGTATTTTTAAGTGTGTCTTTTCCTGAATATTCGTTTTTTTTTTTAAATGAGGGAGTCACACAAGGTGACAAATTGTAAAGGGGAATTGGCACTAAAGGACAGACATACTAACAGATGAGATATTAACCAAGATAGTAACAGAAACTATGCTTGATCCCACAGAACTCCAGAAGCCCCAAGTAAAGAAAAGAAAAGAGAAAGAAGAACAATGAGGACATCCTCCGTGTTGATCACCACCATTATAATGTGTATTCGGTTGCGCGCGAATGCGAACCCCCTGACCCCCAACGGACATTTAGGGACCGCCCAGCGATCAGGGAACAACTCCAGTATTGGAGAAATCGATCCAAGTGATCGGGACGCAGTCCAATCATTTGGAACCAGGTACGGGGTCCACCCCGAAGGGTAGGAAGCCCCTGGGGGCTATAAAGTAAAGCCCCCAAGTTCAAATCGGTCTTCTTGGCAGGGTCACTCAACAATGCGAATCAACCCCTGAGAGTGAACTGCCCAACTGCCGCACCAACCAAATAAGTCTCCAGTCAACGCTCGCTACGAGATAGGCGCTCCTAGCTACAAGTCCATACCAGCTTTTGAATCCTGCAGACTCAGGACCTGAACGAAAGGTCATTTGTTCCCCTGACCTGGTGGGCCAATTCCGAAGCTAAGTATAGGCCTTTTAGTGATAGAAATAGTCTAGAAAGTAGTTATATGCATAAGTAGTGACTTACTGTATATAATAAATGTGTTTTGATTTGAATCTTACTAATTGGTGTGTTGAGTTATTGATCAGTACTTGAACTTGAACCTCGTGGCAGTATCGTAAAGATACCTGCCGACTCTAGAGCAAAGGTTAAACAAACAGAGCAAATTACGAATTAAGAGCCAACCAAAAGTTAGCAACACCAGAGATTTTAGCTGGAAGTGGCGAGGCCGGGGAAGGGGGGTGCAGGCTGATGAGTGATGAGAGAGAGGCCATGATCGGTGGAGAGGAGACTGAAGGCTTCTTTGAGTTGCTGGGAATTTCCTTCTATCCCACAAGGGATAGTGAAAAAGGCACCGCCTCCCTTTTACTGCCAGGTTTCGTGAACCTTGGGAAATCTGCAAGGCAACTGTTAAACTTAAATGTAATGGGCTAGAATTTTCCATCAGCAGCAAAGTGATTTAAAAAAAAATTATAATGAAAGAATTTGACACTCCGCAATTACAACTTCAGTTTTTCATCGGCCATCGAAACTGTCCACAAAAATTATGAATTTAGCATCACACTAAAAACACAATTACACCTCATTCAGCAATATCCTGATTACCCTTTCTTGTATCTCTTTTGAATTGATATCTGTTTTCGGCTGATTACACCCTGTGAAGTGGATTGGGACAGTTTCCATGTTAAAGGTTGCATATAAATAAAGGCTTTTGATATTGATCTGCCCTTAGATAGCTAATCTCAACTAGAGCAGGACCAATACTACTAGCAATGCATTTTCCATCCCTGAACTAGCTAATCATGGAAAAATTGGACATGGTTTTGAATTGTGACTGCTAGCTAATGACTCAAGCTTGTCAGGGTGGCTGTCAGATGAAAATAGTTTCATGTTCAGCTGTGAGAGAATCCAGGGGAAAAAAAACTTGATCATTTCTTTTGTCCAGGCCCAGGTGAAGAATGGTTGTTATGGACCATGGTTTAGAGAACCGCAAAGTTTATCATGGAGTTCACCTGACCCACAGCTTTTAATAGATTGTGGTATGGGGAGCACACGGCCCACTCGACAGGTGTGGTACAGCAGAAATGGAAAAGTATTTTTTTAAAGCAAAACAATGTTTATTCTATGAACTCAAGTTCACCTTTTTAAAACATACAGTGAACATCTTAGCAACCATCGATTCAAATCCAAAGAATACAACATTAAGTAATCCTTAATAACTTCCCAAACAACATCCAGAAGACAAATGAAACACCTTTCAACAGAAGCACATTAGGTTTACATTCACTACTGAGAACATTTATAATTCTGAATTCACCAAATGATCAAGAGATAGTCTTTTCATGGCAGAGAGATCAACAGTACACCTGCTCTGACTGGCTTCAGCTCCAATACTGAAAACAAAACTAAAACACACCCTGCAGCAAACAGCCTAAAACAAAAGTAAAAAGCTGGCAGACAGCCCAGCTCCACCCACACTCTGACATCACAGATAAACACCCATTTCTTTAAGGTACATTTCTTAAACACCCATTTCTTAAAGGTACGCTCACGTGACAGGTCTAATGTGAAATTTAAAGGATTGTTATGTTTGGGATGTCTCTTTAAGGCAAGGAGGAGGAATGAAGTGGGTCATTGACCTGCACTGAAATCTGACTGACGACAAGCCTGGGTGGCTTGGCTGCTACGGGGACAGTGAGGCCTGGATTGTTTTACTGGGGGGAACAAACAAGCTGTTCACACCTGTAGAAAATAGTCAGAGCAGTTGTGCTCACTGTGGATAAGACTTTCAATCTCCAAATCTCACAGGGCGGGGTAAGGAATGTCAAGTTTTATGAATGGTTATACTTTAAACTGTCTGGTTAATTCAAAGCTAGAATTGAGTTGGAGGTCTGGAAGATAGTCAATTAACATTTCTACATGGATACATGGCCCATGTTGCCAAGGAAGTGAGCTTGGAGATGCAAAAGGGCCATAGAAAACCATTGTACTATTGGATTACAGGATTTGTAAGCTATCATTGAACTACACAGACACAAGTCAATCTTTAGCCATCTGACAGTAATAGAGCAGGAGATAGAAGCAGCTAGTCCTGCACCTAAAGCAGAGAAAATGCTGACCTTCTTGTTCACCATGCAGAATGTGGGTGGGAGCTCACGCTCACATTGTCACGCTCAGTCCAAAAAATGTGCAGGTTAGTTTGATTGGCCATGCTACATTGCCCCTTCGTGTCCAAAGGTTAGATAGGATTAAGGGGAGTGGGGTGTCCTTTCAAAGGGTCTGTGCAGACTCGGTGGGCCAAATGGCCTCCTTCTGCACTGTAGGGATTCTATGATTGAAGAGACTGAGTTTGTAAGGTTTTCAGGAAGGCTGGAAGATTCAATAGCTTGAGCTAGAAAGAAGGAATCTCCAGTGTAACTCCCACGATGGAAGTCAGTTCTGGGATTAGAAGTTACCTAGCCGGGAAAGGAAACGCAGGCAAGCCCTTGGGAACAGAGCGTAATTGGGAATGATTCCTGGAGAATAAGGGATTTAAGGTGCCTTATAATGGCATAATAGTAGTGGGGAGTTTAAAAGTTAAATGGGGAATTTCTTGTCTGTGGTTCAGTGTATTAGTTGCCTGTTTAAACTTGGTTGCTTTTAGTTGGTTTGGTACAATAAAAGTCTTAAAACTTCAATTCTTGCGGTGTGATCCTTTCAGGCAATCATAAAGTTCAAACATACTTTTAAAAACTCAGTCTCTACTGGGATCATAAGGTACCAGTGGGCTCTTGGTAGTTATGGAACCAGATACCAGTTAAAGTCATACCTTTAAGATGGGAAAGAATAATGATGGAGAGAAAGGTACAACAAATTGAATGAGAACATCAAATATTGTTTTTAATTTGTGACTTATTTGTTTTATTGACACTTAGTTTGCCAGCATGGAAAATAGTACCACAGATCACAGAATCGCAGAATAATACAGTGCAGAGAAGGCCCTTCGGCCCATTGAGTCTGCCCCGATGAAAGACACTTGACCTGCCTACCTAATACTATTTGACAGCACTTGGCCCATAGCCTAGTAATAGGAAACCCAGTATACACCTTGCTCTGGGAGCACTTTCATGGCAGTGATTTGCAACACTGCAAATACAGTCCTAATGTCCCCTGAAATATTTAGCTGGCATTCACTGCACTGGCACTGCACTGTGTTCAAGCACAACATCAAGCTATTAATATCAATGTTCAAAGTTGGGTGATTTTTCAGTTAGCATCACAGAAAAATACAGTGCAGAAGAGGCCCTTCGGCCTTACGAGTCTGCACAGACACATGAAAAACACCCAACCTATCTACCTAATCCCAGTCGGCAGCAGTTGGCCCATAACCCTGAATGTTACTCACAGAATTTACAGTGCAGAAGGAGGCCATTCGGCCCATCGAGTCTGCACCGGCACTTGGAAAGAGCACCCTACCCAAGCCCACACCTCCACCAAGGGGCTGTTTAGCACAGGGCTAAATCGCTGGCTTTGAAAGCAGACCAAGGCAGGCCAGCAGCACGGTTCAATTCCCGTAACAGCCTCCCCGAACAGGCGACAGAATGTGGCGACTAGGGGCTTTTCACAGTAACTTCATTTGAAACCTACTTGTGACAATAAGCGATTTTCATTTTCATTTCATTTTAATATCCCCGCAACCCAGCAACCCATCTAACCTAAGGGCAATTTAGCATTTGTGTACAATTCTGGTCACCACACACCAGAAGGATGTGGATGCTTTGGAAAGGGTACAGAAACGGTTTACTAGGATGTTGCATGGTATGGAGGGCATTAGTAACGAGGAGCGGTTAGATAAACTCGGTCTGTTATCACTGGAACGACGGAGGTTGAGAGGAGACCTGATAGAGATCTGCAAGATTATGAGTGGCATGGACAGAATGGATAGTCAGATGGTCTTTCCTAGGGTAGTAGAGTCAAGTCAAGTTTAAAAGTGCGTGGGGGAAAGTTTAGAACTGATGTGCGAGGCAAGTTTTTTACACAGGGAGTGATAAATATATGGAACGCACTGCCTGGGGAGGTGGTGGGAGCAGGTACGATAGCAGAATTTGAGGGGCATCGAGAGAAATACATGAATAGGGTGGGAATGGAAGGAAATGGACTTCGTAAGTGCATACCATTTTCGTTTAGGCAGATAGCATGGTTGGCGCATGCTTGGAGGCCCGAAGGACCTGTTCTTGTGCTGTATTGTTTTTTGTTCTTCGTTCTTTGTCCATAGGTGAGTTTATGAGTGGCTTGTGTTAAAACAGGAAATTACGCAATACGGGCATACATCAATTCTGAGGAGATTAAATCCAGGAAGCTGTGCATAACAAATTAATTTGTAAACATGAGAGTGCGAAGCTAGGAGAATGTTTTAAACCAGGGGAGAGTGTAAAACCAGAGGGGTGTGCACAACAAGAGACTGTGTGAACCAGTGCAGTGTCCAAATAATTGGAAGTGGTTAAAGCAGCTTAGTATATAAACAATGTGGTGTATGAAACCAGGTGAGAGTATAAACCAGAGGGATGTATAACCCAGGTGAATGTATGAACCAGAGGGATGTATAAACTAGGTAAGTGTATGAACCAGGGGGATGTATAAACCAGGTGAGTGTATGAACCAGGGGGATATATAAACCAGGTGAGAGTATAAACCAGGGGGATGTATAAACCAGGTGAGTGTATAAACAGTGTAGTGTAGAAACCAGATCAGTGTATGAACCAGGGGGATATATAAACCAGGTGAGTGTATGAACCAGGGGGATGTATAAACCAGGTGAGTGTATGAACCAGGGGGATATATAAACCAGGTGAGTGTATGAACCAGGGGGATGTATAAACCAGGTGAGTGTATGAACCAGGGGGATATATAAACCAGGTGAGAGTATAAACCAGGGGGATGTATAAACCAAGTGAGTGTATAAACAGTGTAGTGTAGAAACCAGGTGAGTGTATGAACCAGGGGGATGTATAAGAACATAAGAACTAGGAGCAGGAGTAGGCCATCTGGCCCCTCAAGCCTGCTCCACCATTCAATGAGATCATGGCTGATCTTTTGCGGACTCAGCTCCACTTTCCGGCCCGAACACCATAACCCTTAATACCTTTATGCTTCAAAAACCTATCTATCTTTATCTTTAAAACATTTAATGAAGGAGCCTCTGCTTCACTGAGCAAGGAATTCCATAGATTCACAACCGTTTGGGTGAAGAAGTTCCTCCTAAACTCAGTCTTAAATCTACTTCCCTTTATTTTGAGGCTATGCCCCTTAGTTCTGCTTTCACCCGCCAGTGGAAACAACCTGCCCGCATCTATCCTATCTATTCCCGTCATAATTCTATATGTTTCTATAAGATCCCCCCGCATCCTTCTAAATTCCAATGAGTACAGTTCCAGTCTACTCAACCTCTCCTCGTAATCCAACCCCTTCAGTTCTGGGATTAACCTAGTGAATCTCCTCTGCACACCCTCCAGTGCCAATACGTCCTTTCTCAGGTAAGGAGACCAAAACTGATCACAATACTCCAGATGTGGGCTCACTAACACTTTATACAATTGCAGCATAACCTCCCTAGTCTTAAACTCCATCCCTCTAGCAATGAAGGACAAAACTCCATTTGCCTTCTTAATCACATGTAAATCAACGTTTTGCGAGTCATGCACTAGCACACCCAGATCTCTCTGCACAGCAGAATGTTTTAATATTTTATCATTTAAATAATAATTCCTTTTGCTGTTATTCCTACCAAAATGGATGACCTAACATTTGTCAACATTGTACTCCATCTGCCAGACCCTAGCCCATTCACTTAACCTATCCAAATCCTTCTACAGACTTCCGGTATCCTCTGCACTTTTTGCTTTACCACTCATCTCAGTGTCCTCTGCAAACTTGGACACATTACACTTGGTCCCCAACTCCAAATCATCTATGTAAATTGTGAACAACTGTGGGCCCAACACTGATCCCTGAGGGACACCACTAGCTACTGATTGCCAACCAGAGAAACACCCATTAATCCCTACTCTTTGCTTTCTATTAATTAACCAATCCTCTATCCATGCTACTACTTTACCCTCAGTGCCATGCAGCTTTATCTTATGCAGCAACCTTTTGTGTGGCACCTTGTCAAAAGCTTTCTGGAAATCCAGATCTACCACATCCATTGGCTCCCAGTTATCTACCGCACTGGTAATGTCCTCAAAACATACCACAAAATTAGTTAGGCACGACCTGCCCTTTATGAACCCGTGCTTGTCTGCCCAATGAGACAATTTCCATCCAGATGCCTCGCTATTTCTTCCTTTGTAGCCACCTGGGTTGGCCAACTCCCGACATAAAATGGAGAACAGCAAAGGCTGAAGGGAAATTCAGCCAACACAGGCAGAAACTAGCAGGTGCAAGTTTACCTTGTATTAAACTCTGCAAAAGCCGAGACAGCATCGATACAAGCAGCCATCTGCATAATAATGTAGCAGCCATCTACATACTAATGAGCGATCCCCGGGAACAATCGAAACATTTGGGATATACAAGGCCAAGCCAGACTCCTCGGCGCCAGCAGGAGCCAACACAAAAGAGGTTAACGGACATCTCAAGACCGCCCATCGATCAGGGAACCGCTCCAGTATTGGAGAAATCGAACCAAGCAATTGGAACAAAGTCCAATCACTTGGAACCAGGTACAGGGTCCGCCCCGAAAGGCGGGAAGGCCCTGGGGACTATAAAGTTAAGCCCCCAAGCTCAAATCATCCTTCTTGACAGGGTCACTCAGCAACGCGAACCAACTCTTGAGAGTGAACTGTTCAGCTGCCGCCAAAACACCGTAAGTCTCAAGTCAACGCTCGCTATGAGATAGGCGCTCCTAGCTACCAGTCCATGCCAGCTTTTGAATCACGCAGACTCAGAACCCAAACGAAAGGCCATTTGGACTGGTATAGACAGAGTGGATAGTCAGAAGCTTTTCCCCAGGGTAGCGGGGTCAATTACTAGGGGGCATAGGTTTAAGGTGAGAGGGGCAAGGTTTAGAGTAGATGTACGAGGCAAGTTTTTTACACAGAGGGTAGTGGGCGCCTGGAACTCGCTACCGGAGGAGGTGGTGGAAGCAGGGACGATAGTGACATTTAAGGGGCATCTTGACAAATACATGAATAGGATGGGAATAGAGGGATACGGACCCAGGAAGTGTAGAAGATTGTAGTTTAGTCGGGCAGCGTGGTCGGCACGGGCTTGGAGGGCCGAAGGGCCTGTTCCTATGCTGTACATTGTTTTGTTCTTTGTTCTTTGTTTCCTGACCTGGTGGGCCAGTCCAAAGCTAAGTATAGGCCTGTTAGTTGTAGAAGTAGCTTAGAAATAGAATTTATGCATGAGTAGCGATTTACTGTGTATAATAAATGTGCTTTGATTTGAATCTTACTAATTGGTGTATTGAGTTATTGATCATTACTTGAACTTGAACCTCGTGGTGGTATCATAAAGATACCTGGCGACTCGAGAGCAAAGGTTACAAAACAGAGCCAATTGAACCAACCAAAGGTTAGCAACATCTTGATGATAGATTCCAGCATCTTCCCTATTACCGAAGTTAAGCTAACTAGTCTATAATTATCCACTTTCTGTGTACCTCCTTTTTTAAACAGTGGTGTCACGTTTGCTAATTTCCAATCCGCCAGGACCACCTCAGAGTCGAGTGAATTTTGTTAAATTATCACTAGTGCATTTGCAATTTCCCTAGCCATCTTTTTTCGCACTCTGGGATGCATTCCATCAGGGCCAGGAGACTTTGTATGCTTTTTTCCTTCAATTTGATACTCTCCCTTATTCCCGGAGATATCCACAGTCAATTTTCCCTCTTTCTACCGTCCTTCCTTTTTGTTGGTATAAACCTTTGCTGAGCACTGTGAAAAATTGCTTGGAAGGTTCTCTACTGTTCCTCAACTGTTTCACCATAAAGTCTCTGCTCCAAGTCTACCTTAGCTAGCTCTTCTCTCATCCCATTGTAATCTCCTTTGTTTCAGCACAAAACACTAGTGTTTGATTTTGCCTTCTCACCCTCCATCTGTATTTTAAATTCCACCATATTGTGATCGCTCCTTCCGAGAGGATCAATAACTATGAGATCATTAATCAATCCTGTCTCATTACACAGGACCAGATCTAGGACCACTTGTTCCCTCGTAGGTACCATTACATGCTGTTCTAGGAAACTATCACGGATACATTCTATAAACTCCTCCTCAAGGCTGCCTTGACCGACCTGGTTAAACCAATCGACATGTAGATTAAAATTCCCCATGATAACTGCTGTGGAATTTCTACATGCATCAGTTATTTCTTTGTTTATTGCCTGCCCCACCATAATGTTACTATTTGGTGGCCTATAGACTACTCCTATCAGTGACTTTTTCACCTTACTATTCCTGATTTCCACCCAAATGGATTCAAACTTATCCTCCATAGCACCGATGTCATCCCTTACTGTTGCCCGGATGTCATCCTTAAATAACAGAGCTATACCACCTCCCTTACCATCCACTCTGTCCTTACGAATAGTTTGATACCTTTGGATATTTAACTCCCAGTCATGACCATCCTTTAACCATGTTTCAGTAATGGCCACTAAATCATAGTCATTCACGATGATTTGCGCCATCAACTCATTTACCTTATTCCGAATACTACGTGCATTCAGGTAAAGTACACTTATGTTGTCTTTTATACCTCTGTTTGAATCTTAACACCTTGATCAGTAACCTCTCCTAAGTTATTTTTCCTCTTAACGATTCTCCTAATTTTCCTTGTCGTTGAACCCTAATCTTCATGTAACCTGCCGCGTCGCTTTCCATTTATGTTTTTACTTCCCGTTTTATTCCTTTTAGTATTATTGGGCCTATTCACTGAGCTCCCCTCAGTCACTGTACCTTGTACTGTCGCCCTTTTTGATTTTTGACTATGGCTTCTCTGCCTTACACTTTCCCCCTTACTGCCTTTTGTTTCTGTCCTTGTTTTAGTACCTTCCGACTTCCTGCATCGGTTCCCATCCCCCTGCCACATTAGTTGAAACACTCCCTGACGAATGTGATATAAAATAGTTACTTTAGAGATATTAGTTACTGTAATGTAGAGATAGGCCAGCCTCATTCTGGTGAGTTCACAGACAAAGGATTTCAGACCGCATGGCAAAGCAAGGAGGAGGTGTGTCCACCAAAGGAGGAGAAAAGGATGCTGGGTAATAGGGGCCAGAGGAAGGGATTGGAAGTGAGCCAATCAGAATATATCAACAGGTCAGGAGGGATATAGGATGACCTATGGGAATCGTGTATGTGAAACTTGATGCCATTTGAATGTATCAGTACAGACTCCTTTGTTCTACAGCCTCACTTGATTCCAGAAGTGTACGAAGCAGGATGTGCTTTGTGCTCCTGAGAATTGAGGAAAGCTTGCAAGCTAAATAAAATAACTAATGCTGTACCTGCAAATCCATCTTGACTTTTATTGAGGCCAGACTGACGGTAAAGAAATTTTGGATTTGACATCCCCAACCGCTCAAGCAAATAGCCCCCCCAGGACACCAGTTCCTGTCCTGCCCAGGTGTAACCCATCCAGTTTGTACAGGTCCCACCTCCCCCAGAACCGGTCCCAATGCCCCAGGAATCTGAAACCCTCCCCCTGACACCATCCCTTCAGCCACATATTCATCCTACATATCCTGTCATTTCTACTCTGACTAGCACGTGGCACCGGTAGTAATCCTGAGATCACTACCTTCGAAGTCCGATTTCTTAACTTCCTTCCTAGCTCCCTGTATTCTGCTTTTAGAACCTCATCCCTTTTTTTACCGATGTTGTTTGTACCGATGTGTACCACAACCACTGGCTGTTCATCCTCCCCCTCCAGAATGTCCTGTACCCGCTCCGAGACATCCTTGACCCTAGCACCAGGAAGGCAACATACCATCTTGTAGTCTCGTTTGTGACCAAAGAAACGCCTGTCTATTCCCCTTGCAACTGAGTTAAGACGTGTCAAGTGTTCATCCAAGTACTTTTTAAAGAATGTGAGGCAACCCGCCTCCAACACCCTCCCTGACAGTGAGCTTCCAGACCACTCTCTGGGTAAAAATGTTTTTCCTCAAATCCCACCTAAACGTCCCGCCCCTCACCTTGAACTTGGGTCTCTTTGTGACTGACACTTCAACTAAGGGGAACAGCTGCTCCCTATCCACCCTGTCATGCCCCTCATAATCTTGTAGACCTCAATCAGGTCGCCCCCTCAACTTTCTCTGATCCAGAGAAAACAACCCAAGCCTGTCCAACCTCTCTTCCTAACTTAAATGTTCCATCCCAGGCAATAGCCTGATGAAGCTCCTCTGCACCCCCTCCAGTGCAATCACATCCTTCCTAGAATGTGGTGACCAGAATTGCACTCAGTACTCCAGCTGTGGCCTCACCAATGTTCTATACAACTCAACATGACCTTCCTGCTTTTGTAATCCATGCTTCGATTGATAAAAGCAAGTATCCCATATGCTGTTTTCACCATCCTATTAACCTGTCTTTTATGAAGCCAGGAGAGTTGTATCAAAGAAACTTAGGTTTATTTGCGAGGTTATAATAAACAGCTCCCGGTAGTTCCCAATTGGGTCCAAACAGGTCGGTGGTCAACCTTATAGACAATATAGACTGAGCTTCCCTGCCCCCGAACAGGGGAGCTCGTCACCCACCTGGAACATAGGGAAGACAATCATTCCCACCCCGTAGGTTATGACATTGCCCTTCCGCCTTCAGAGATCTATGGACAAACACGCCAAGATCCCTTTGTTCCTCGGAACTTCCTAATGTCAGGCCGTTCATTGAATACTTACTTTTTTAATTAATTTACGGGAAGTGGGATTCGCTGGTTAGGTCAGCATTTATTGCCCATTCCTAGTTGCCCTTCAGAAGGTGGTGGTGAGTTGTCTTCTTGAACCGCTGCAGTCCCTGAGGTGTAGGTACACCCACTGTGCTGTTCGGGAGGGAGTTCCAGGATGTTGCCCCGTTTCCTTGCCAAATGACTCCTTCCAAAGTGTGTCACCTCACACTTTTCAGGGTTAAATTCCATCTGACACTTATCTGCCCATTTGAACATTCCGTCTATATCTTCCTGTAACCCAAGACACTCAACCTCACTGTTGTTTAAAAAAAAATTATTCACCTTGTTCCATTTTATACATTACCCAAAACAAGACAACACATCAAACAGATCAATCCCCCCCTCATCAATACATACAACCCCCAGAACCTAATCCCACCCCTCCCAACAACCTAACCCCTCTCTATCTTCCCTCCCCCACCCCACTCCCCCTTAACAACTGACAGTGACCAGCTCTTAGAAATACACAAGGTGGGGCAGCACGGTGACGCTGTGGGTTAGCACTGCTGCCTCATGGCACCGAGGTCCCAGGTTCGATCCCGGCTCTGGGTCACTGTCCGTGTGGAGTTTGCACATTCTCCCCGTGTTTGCATGGGTTTCACCCCCACAACCCAAAGATGTGCAGAGCAGATGATTGGCCCACACTAAATCCACCTACTCTGCACATCCTTGGGTTGCGGGGGTGAAACCCACGCAGACACGGGGAGAATGTGCAAACTCCACACAGACAGTGACCCGGGACTGGGATCAAACCCAGTGCTAACCACTGCGCCACCGTGCCACCCTACTTGGGCCTCAACCTAAACCTCTCCAACACCGCAAACAAATATTCCCATTCTACGCTGTCGAATGCCTTCTCAGCACCCAATGCAACGATTACCTCTCTTCCAGCCCATCCGATGGTAACAGCACCACTTTTAACAACCGCCGTACATTGGACGACTGTCAGCCTTTAACAAAACCCGTCTGATCCTCCCCAATAATTTGAGGGAGACACTGCTCCAGCCTCAGTGCCAACACCTTGGTCAATATCGTAGCATCAACGTTCTTTGAAGAAATAGGGCGGTTTGACCCGCATTCCACCGGGTCCTTATTCTTTTTTAAAGAAGTGAAATGGACGCTTGCATCAGCGTCTTGGGCAGGGAACCCCAGGTTATTGAATCCTCGAGCATCTCCACTAATAATGGTATCAACTGTCCTGCAAACGTCTTAGAAAATTCTACCAGAAACCTGTCTGGCCCGGGGCCTTACCCGTCTGCATTCGCCCTATCGCTGTCAAGACCGTCTCTGCACCAAACGGCTCTTCCAGCTCTTCGTGCTCCTCCTGAACCACCTTAGGACAATCCAACACTTCCAAGAACTCCAACATACTTGACCTCTTCCTGGTCGGCTCTGACCTATATAGGTTCTTACAGAATGCTTCAAACACCCCAATAACTTTGTCCGGTGCGGACACCAGCCGCCACCCGAGTTTCTGACCTGAATAATCTCTCAGAAGGCTGCCTGCCGCCTCAACTCGCAATCCAAGAGACAACTGGCCTTCTCCCCATAACCCCCCTCGAGCGCCGCAACTGGCACATCTGTAGAAATAGATTAAATTGCTTCTTCCTGCTAGCTAGGAGCTCTGGTGTTGAGTTACTTGAAAAACTGCGGTCTACTGGCAAGGTATAATCCACCGACTTTTGGCGTTCCTCCCTTGCCTCCCTGTCTATATTCGCTTTGTGCAAAATTATCTCCCCTCTCACCACTGTTTTCAGGGCCTCCCACAGAACTGAGGGCAAAATTGACCCATTCCTATTAAACACCACATACCCGTCTATCGCCCTCGATATCCGTCCGTAGAACCCCAGGTCTGCCAATAACCCCACATCCAGCCTCCATGTCGGACGCTGAACTGGACCTATTTCCAATGCCAAATCTACCAGATGCAGAGCGTGGTCTGAGATTACTATCACAGAGTATTCCGCTTTCCTCACCCCCGGCAAAAGAGGCCTTCCCATCATAAAAAAGTCAATCTGCGATATACTTTATGTCGGGGAGAAATAAGAGAATTCCTTACCCCCAGGGTGCATAACCGCCACAGATCCCGCCCCCCCCCCCCATCCCCTTCATAAATGCCATTAGCACCTTTGCTACCCCCAAAGGGACCAACGGCTTTGGCTTACAGCGAGGGTAGGTCCGATCAAGGACAGTAGCGGGAGATTGTGTATTGAGCCTGAAGAGATAGGAGAGGTCTTGAACGAGTACTTTTCCTCTGTATTTACAAATGAGAGGGGCGATATTGTTGGAGAGGACAGTGTGAAACAGATTGGTAAGCTCGAGGAAATACTTGTTAGGAAGGAAGATATGTTGGGCATTTTGAAAAACTTAGGATAGACAAGTCCCCCGGGCCTGACGGGATATATCCAAGGATTCTATGGGAAGCAAGAGATGAAATTGCAGAGCCGTTGGCAATGATCTTTTCGTCCTCACTGTCAACAGGGGTGGTACCAGAGGATTGGAGAGTGGCGAATGTCGTGCCCCTGTTCAAAAAAGGGACCAGGGAATAACCCTGGGAATTACAGGCCAGTTAGTCTTACTTCGGTGGTAGGCAAAGTAATGGAAAGGGTACTGAAGGATAGGATTTCTGAGCATCTGGAAAGACACTGCTTGATTAGGGATAGTCAGCACGGATTTGTGAGGGGTAGGTCTTGCCTTACAAGTCTTATTGAATTCTTTGAGGAGGTGACCAAGCATGTGGATGCAGGTAAAGCAGTGGATGTAGTGTACATGGATTTTAGTAAGGCATTTGATAAAGTTCCCCATGGTAGGCTTATGCAGAAAGTAAGGAGGCATGGGATAGTGGGAAATTTGGCCAGTTGGATAACGAACTGGCTAACCGATAGAAGTCAGAGAGTGGTGGTGGATGGCAAATATTCAGCCTGGATCCCAGTTACCAGTGGCGTACCGCAGGGATCAGTTCTGGGTCCTCAGCTGTTTGTGATTTTCATTAATGACTTGGATGAGGGAGTTGAAGGGTGGGTCAGTAAATTTGCAGACGATACGAAGATTGGTGGAGTTGTGGATAGTAAGGAGGGCTGTTGTCGGCTGCAAAGAGACATAGATAGGATGCAGAGCTGGGCTGAGAAGTGGCAGTTGGAGTTTAACCCTGAAAAGTGTGAGGTTGTCCATTTTGGAAGGACAAATATGAATGCGGAATATAGGGTTAACGGTAGAGTTCTTGGCAATGTGGAGGAGCAGAGAGATCTTGGGGTCTATGTTCATACATCTTTGAAAGTTGCCACTCAAGTGGATAGAGCTGTGAAGAAGGCCTATGGTGTGCTCGCGTTCATTAACAGAGGGATTGAATTTAAGAGCCGTGAGGTGATGATGCAGCTGTACAAAACTTTGGTAAGGCCACATTTGGAGTATTGTGTACAGTTTTGGTCGCCTCATTTTAGGAAGGATGTGGAAGCTTTGGAAAAGGTGCAAAGAAGATTTACCAGGATGTTGCCTGGAATGGAGAGTAGGTCTTACGAGGAAAGGTTGAGGGTGCTAGGCCTTTTCTCATTGGAACGGAGAAGGATGAGGGGCGACTTGATAGAGGTTTATAAGATGATCAGGGGAATAGATAGAGTAGACAGTCAGAGACTTTTTCCCCGGGTGGAACAAACCATTACAAGGGGGCATAAATTTAAGGTGAAAGGTGGAAGATATAGGAGGAATATCAGAGGTAGGTTCTTTACCCAGAGAGTAGTGGGGGAATGGAATGCACTGCCTGTGGAAGTAGTTGAGTCGGAAACATTAGGGACCTTCAAGCAGCTATTGGATAGGTACATGGATTACGGTTAAATGATATAGTGTAGATTTATTTGTTCTCAAGGGCAGCACGGTAGCATTGTGGATAGCACAATTGCTTCACAGCTCCAGGGTCCCAGGTTCGATTCTGGCTTGGGTCACTGTCTGTGCGGAGTCTGCACGTCCTCCCCGTGTCTGCGTGGGTTTCCTCCGGGTGCTCCGGTTTCCTCCCACAGTCCAAAGATGTGCGGGTTAGGGGAATTGGCCAATGATAAATTGCCCTTAATGTCCAAATTGCCCTTGGTGTTGGGTGGAGGTGTTGAGTTTGGGTAGGGTGCTCTTTCCAAGAGCCGGTGCAGACTCAAAGGGCCGAATGGCCTCCTTCTGCACTGTAAATTCAATGATAATCTATGATTAATCTAGGACAAAGGTTCGGCACAACATCGTGGGCCGAAGGGCCTGTTCTGTGCTGTATTTTCTATATTCTATGTTCTATGTATGGCCTCGTTACAGATTCAGAACACAGTTCAAGTCTCCCCCCCAAGATCAAAGTCTGGGTATTGCGGCCAACATTCTCTTCATAAATGCTACATTGCCCCAATTTGGGGCGCACACATTCACCAACACCACTAACATACCTTCCAACATCCCAGTGACTATTACGTACCTACCTCCCTGGTCCGCCACGGCCCTACCTTCCAAAAACCGGACCCGTTTGTTAATTAAGATTGTCAGCAACCAGGCCCTGCTATCATAGCCCGAGTGGAACCTCACTGTTAACCACCTGGCTAATCTTTGTGTCATCCGCAAACTTACTGATCCTATACCCCACATAGTCATCTATGTTGTTTATATAAATGATGAATAATAGGGGACCCAGCACAGATCCCTGTGGTGCACCACTGGACAGTGGTTTCCAGTCACTAAAGCAGCCATCTTTCATCATCCTCTGTATCCTACAGCAATGCAAATTTAATCAGAAAGTGTCATAAGATAAGAGTAGGATGTGATACGGGGCAGTATCAGCTGCAACCAGCACGAGAAGTGACAGGAGCATTATCAGACCAATTAGTTGGGATTGTAAAGTGTCCAGGACAGCCTACTGCTCTCATTTATGGATTTAATATCAGCTAGATGGGAAGGTAAACTGTGAAGAGGATGCAAACAGATATACTTCAGTCCAGTGACCAGACAAAAAGATGGCAGATTGAGCATAATGTGGAGATGTGAGTTAAGAAGAATGAAAAAGCAGAATATATTCTGAGAATTTGGCAGGCTAGTAAATATTGGTATACAGAGGATTTGGGTATCCTTTTACACAAATCACAGAAAGTCAACATGTTGGTACAGCATACAAGTTAGGAAGACAAATGGTATGTTAACCTTTATTACAAGGACTTCCGGTGCCGGCTATGAAGGAGTAGGTCGCACATTTGGTGGCTCCTGCTCAGGTCGGAACTTTGGACCTTTGGACCCGATTTTTTGTCAGATCTGAAGTGGAAAATTGATGTTGGATACAACTGTGACGAGGAATCCTACATCAGTGCAAGGAGAAGCGGACCAGGAGTGCTCGCAAAGGAAGAAATAGGCAAACGGAGAAGGCTTGGGCTGAGGCTGCAGCGGCAGAAAGCATGGCAGAGGACCGGAGTCCTGGCTTGATGACCCAGCGGTCGACAGAGCAGTTGATGCAGTTTATACAGGAGGGCTTCGCCAAGCAGAAACGGGACTGCTTGGACCCGATTAAGGAGTCGATTGCGTGACTGGAACTCAGACTGGATGCTCAAGATCGGGCGATCCAGAAAGTGGATAAGGCACTGACTGAGCAGGAGCACCAAGCTGCAGGGGAGTTAGAGGTGGGAATGTTGAGAGACCAACAGAAAAGGCTCCTGAAGAAGGTGGAGGATCTAGAGACCAGGTCCCGCCGGCAGAACCTGAGAATCGTGGATCTCCCAGAGGGATCTGAAGGAACGGACGCAGGGGCATACATAGCGGCTATGTTTGAGAGGTAGCCGCGTGTAGGTGACCCCCCCCCCCCCCCGAGAGCAATGGTGGTGAGATTCCACAGGTACCTTGACAAGGAGTACATTCTACGGTGGGCCAGGCAGACGCGGAGCTGCAAATGGGAGAACAGCGTCCTGCGTATAATCAGGATCTGAGCGCGGACGTGGCCAGGAGAAGAGCAGGGTTCAACCAGATAAAATCGACCCTTTTTAAGAAGAAGGTAAAGTTTGGACTACTGTACCCGGCCCGTCATTGGGTTACGCACGAAGAGCAACATTTCTACTTTGAGTCGCCTGAGGAAGCGATAGGTTTCGCGAGAAGGAAAGGGCTGGTAGCAGACTGAGTTGTTTGGATTAAACTTTGCTGCAGTGTTCATGTGTTTTTTTTTCTCTTCTCTTCAGTTATTTTTAAAAACAAAGAAAAGTTTTTGTCTTTGGATGTTACTTGTAATGCCTTTTGTATTGAATTGGGGTCTGCGGACGAGCTGCTTGAGTTAAAATTTGCATTTGCACTGATAGGGAATGGAGGTGTGAATGTTAGATGTTTGATCTTTTTAATTTTCTTTGTCTGTTTCTTTTGGGCAATTGGGTTGGGATTGTTTACGTTTATATATGTGTGTCCGAGCGGGGGGAGGTGGGGGAGGGAACAATAGGTGTGATAACGTCTGGCGCCATGGGCGGGGGCCACCAAGCTAGCTGGGCGGGCTAGCTCACGGAAACGCAGTGGGGGGTGTGCAGATGGTATGCTTGTTGGAGGGGGCTGTGTGTATAGTTACTAGGGGAGGGGAGGGGGGGAAGTGTTCTGCTGACGGGGGAGGACACACACCTTAGAGTAACTGACCAGGTCAGACGAAGGAAGGGATGGGTCGGACAGGTTTTCCACTTGGGGCTGGACTCTAAGACTAGAGGTGTCGCGATCCTGATTAAAAAGCGTTCATAATAAAATGCACTGAGTGCTGAATTTGGTGCATTTTGAGTGCTATAGTAAGAGTTTGGTGACCAGGGGAGTATAAGGCTTCATTTTTATCTAAAGTTTAGTCTTTCTTTTATTTAGTTAGTTAACTTAAAAGTTGCTGTTTGGTTTAGAAGAAGGTGAATTTTCAATCAGCTTTAAACAAGCTTCTACTTGTAGGCACTTGCAGCTGGAGCTTGTTAATTAGTTAATTGGATTAGGCCAGTTTTCAGAGACTAGATTCACAGTATAAAAGTGATCCCCTACTGCACTGAGTGCTGAATTTGGTGCATTTTGAGTGCTATAGTAAGAGTTTGGTGACCGAGGGAGTGCTGAATTTGGTGCATTTTGAGTGCTTATAGTAAGAGTTTGGTGACCGAGGGAGTGCTGAATTTGGTGCATTTTGAGTGCTATAGTAAGAGTTTGGTGACCGAGGGAGTTAGGTGAGGAGGGAGTAAGGTTCTCCTTTCATTTTGTTTCCGACATTTCCGCAAAGAGTGAAAAGAGAGCCTGGAGTTTACAGAAAGTGTAGCTGACTGGGAGCAGAGTCGGAGGGCGGAGATCTAGTTAGTCCACAGGGCAGCTATATTCTGTCAGGTAAGAGGGGATGGAGGCTAGGCCAGCTGCATGCTCCTCCTGTAGGATGTGGGTGGTGAGGGATACCACCGGTGTCCCCGCTGACTATACCTGTGGGAAGTGCACCCAACTTCAGCTCCTCAAAGACCGTGTTAGGGAACTGGAGCTGAAGCTGGATGAACTTCGGATCATCCGGGAGGCAGAGGGGGTGATTGAGAAGAGGTATAAGGAGGTAACCACACCCAAGGTACAGGACAAGAATAGCTGGGTTACAGTCAGGGGGGAAAAAACAAACAGGCAGACAGTACAGGGATCCCTCATGGCCGTTCCCCTTCAAAACAAGTATACCGTTTCGGATGCTGTTGGGGGGGATGACCTACCGGGGGAAGGCCCTAGCGGCCAGGTCTCTGGCACTGAGTCTGGCTCTGGGGCTCAGAAGGGAAGGGGGGAGAATAGAAAAGCAATAGTAGCAGGAGATTCAATGGTTAGGGGAATAGATAGGAGATTCTGTGGTCGCGAGCGAGACTCCCGGAAGATATGTTGCCTCCCGGGTGCCAGGGCCAGGGATGTCTCGGATCGTGTCTTCAGGATCCTTAAGGTGAGCAGCCAGAAGTCGTGGTGCACATTGGTACCAACGACATAGGTAGGAAAAGGGGTGTGGAGGTAATAAACAAGTTCAGGGAGTTAGGCTGGAAGTTAAAAGCCAGGACAGACAGAGTTGTCATCTCTGGTTTGTTGCCGGTGCCACGTGATAGCAAGGCTAGGAATAGGGAGAGAGTGCAGCTGAACACGTGGCTGCAGGAATGGTGTAGGAGGGAGGGCTTCAGGTATTTGGATAATTGGAGCGCATTCTGGGGAAGGTGGGACCTGTACAAGCAGGACGGGTTGCATCTGAACCAGAGGGGCACCAATATCCTGGGAGGGAGGTTTTCTAGTACTCTTCGGGAGGGTTTAAACTAATTTGGCAGGGGAATGGGAACCGGATTTGTAGTCCAGCAACTAAGGAAGCCGATATTCAGGACGCCAAAGCGTGTAATGAGGCAGTGGGGAAGGGAACACTGACAAAGGAGAGTATCTGCAGGCACGGAGATGGGTTGAAATGTGTATACTTCAACGCAAGAAGCATCAGGAATAAGGTGGGTGAACTTAAGGCATGGATCGGTACTTGGAACTACGATGTGGTGGCCATCACGGAAACTTGGATAGAAGAGGGGCAGATATGGTTGTTGGGAGGTCCCTGGTTATAGATGTTTCAATAAGATTAGGGAGGGTGGTAAAAGAGGTGGGGGGTGGCATTGTTAATTAGAGATAGTATAACAGCTGCAGAAAGGCAGTTCGAGGAGTATCACCCTACTGAGGTAGTGTGGGTTGAAGTCAGAAATAGGAAAGGAGCAGTCACCTTGTTAGGAGTTTTCTATAGGCCGCCCAATAGTAGCAGAGATGTGGAGGAACAGATTGGGAAACAGATTTTGGAAAGGTGCAGAAGTCACAGGGTAGTACTCAGGGTGACTTTAACTTCCCAAATATTGAGTGGAAACTCTTTAGATCAAATAGTTTGGATGGGGTGGTGTTTGTGCAGTGTGTCCAGGAAGCTTTTCTAACACAGTATGTAGATTGTCTGACCAGAGGAAGGGCAATATTGGATTTAGTACTTGGTAATGAACCAGGGCAAGTGATAGATTTGTTAGTGGGGGAGCATTTTGGAGATAGTGACCACAATTCTGTGACTTTCACTTTAGTAATGGAGAGGGATAGGTGCGTGCAACAGGGCAAGGTTTACAATTGGGGGAAGGGTAAATACGATGTTGTCAGACAAGAATTGAAGTGCATAAGTTGGGAACATAGGCTGGCAGGGAAGGACACAAGTGAAATGTGGAACTTGTTCAAGGAACAGGTACTACGTGTCCTTGATATGTATGTCCCTGTCAGGCAGGGAAGAGATGGTCGAGTGATGGAACCATGGTTGACAAGAGAGGTTGAATGTCTTGTTAAGAGGAAAAAGGAGACTTATGTAAGACTGAGGAAACAAGGTTCAGACAGGGCATTGGAGGGATACAAGATAGCCAGGAGGGAACTGAAGAAAGGGATTAGGAGAGCTAAGAGAGGGCATGAACAATCTTTGGCGGGTAGGATCAAGGAAAACCCCAAGGCCTTTTACACATATGTGAGAAATATGAGAATGACTAGAGCGAGGGTAGGTCCGATCAAGGACAGTAGTGGGAGATTGTGCATTGAGTCTGAAGAGATAGGAGAGGTCTTGAACAAGTACTTTTCCTCTGTATTTACAAATGAGAGGGGCGATATTGTTGGAGAGGACAGTGTGAAACAGATTGGTCAGCTCGAGGAAATACTTGTTAGGAAGGAAGATGTGTTGGGCATTTTGAAAAACTTGAGGATAGACAAGTCCCCCGGGCCTGACGGGATATATCCAAGGATTCTATGGGAAGCAAGAGATGAAATTGCAGAGCCGTTGGCAATGATCTTTTCGTCCTCACTGTCAACAGGGGTGGTACCAGGGGATTGGAGAGTGGCGAATGTCGTGCCCCTGTTCAAAAAAAGGGACTAGGGATAACCCTGGGAATTACAGGCCAGTTAGTCTTACTTCGGTGGTAGGCAAAGTAATGGAAAGGGTACTGAAGGATAGGATTTCTGAGCATCTGGAAAGACACTGCTTGATTAGGGATAGTCAGCACGGATTTGTGAGGGGTAGGTCTTGCCTTACAAGTCTTATTGAATTCTTTGAGGAGGTGACCAAGCATGTGGATGAAGGTAAAGCAGTGGATGTAGTGTACATGGATTTTAGTAAGGCATTTGATAAGGTTCCCCATGGTAGGCTTCTGCAGAAAGTAAGGAGGCATGGGATAGTGGGAAATTTGGCCAGTTGGATAACGAACTGGCTAACCGATAGAAGTCAGAGAGTGGTGGTGGATGGCAAATATTCAGCCTGGATCCCAGTTACCAGTGGCGTACCGCAGGGATCAGTTCTGGGTCCTCTGCTGTTTGTGATTTTCATTAATGACTTGGATGAGGGAGTTGAAGGGTGGGTCAGTAAATTTGCAGACGATACGAAGATTGGTGGAGTTGTGGATAGTAAGGAGGGCTGTTGTCGTCTGCAAAGAGACATAGATAGGATGCAGAGCTGGGCTGAGAAGTGGCAGATGGAGTTTAACCCTGAAAAGTGTGAGGTTGTCCATTTTGGAAGGACAAATATGAATGCGGAATACACGGTTAACGGTAGAGTTCTTGGCAATGTGGAGGAGCAGAGAGATGTTAGGGTCTATGTTCATTCATCTTTGAAAGTTGCCACTCAAGTGGATAGAGCTGTGAAGAAGGCCTGTGGTGTGCTCGCGTTCATTAACAGAGGGATTGAATTTAAGAGCCGTGAGATGATGATGATGCAGCTGTACAAAACTTTGGTACGGCCACATTTGGAGTACTGTGTACAGTTCTGGTCGTACTGTGTACAGTTCTGGTCGCCTCATTTTAGGAAGGATCTGGAAGCTTTGGAAAAGGTGCAAAGGAGATTTACCAGGATGTTGCCTGGAATGGAGAGTCGGTCTTACGAGGAAAGGTTGAGGGTGCTAGGCCTTTTCTCATTAGAACGGAGAAGGATGAGGGGCGACTTGATAGAGGTTTATAAGATGATCAGGGGAATAGATAGAGTAGACAGTCAGAGACTTTTTCCCCAGGTGGAACAAACCATTACGAGGGGACATAAATTTAAGGTGAAAGGTGGAAGATATAGGAGGGATATCAGAGGTAGGTTCTTTACCCAGAGAGTAGTGGGGGCATGGAATGCACTGCCTGTGGAAGTAGTTGAGTCAGAAACATTAGGGACCTTCAAGCAGCTATTGGATAGGTACATGGATTACGGTAAAATGATATAGTGTAGATTTATTTGTTCTTAAGGGCAGCACGGTAGCATTGTGGATAGCACAATTGCTTCACAGCTCCAGGGTCCCAGGTTCGATTCCGGCTTGGGTCACTGTCTGTGCGGAGTCTGCACATCCTCCCCGTGTCTGCGTGGGTTTCCTCTGGGTCCTCCGGTTTCCTCCCACAGTCCAAAGATGTGCAGGTTAGGTGGATTGGCCATGATAAATTGCCCTTAGTGTCCAAAATTGCCCTTGGTGTTGGGTGGAGGTGTTGAGTTTGGGTAGGGGGCTCTTTCCAAGAGCCGGTGCAGACTCAAAGGGCCGAATGGCCTCCTTCTGCACTGTAAATTCAATGATAATCTATGATTAATCTAGGACAAAGGTTCGGCACAACATCGTGGGCCGAAGGGCCTGTTCTGTGCTGTATTTTCTATGTTCTATGTCATTCGAAGCGGCAAGAATAGTTGCGAACGTGGGGGATCGGTATATAATGGTCAGTGGAAAGCTGGAGGGGCTGCCGGTGGTACTTGTGAATGTGTACACGCCGAATTGGGATGATGTGGAGTTCATAACGGGGATGTTGGGGAAGATCCCGGACTTGGATTTGCAAAGCTGGTTATGGGGGAGGGGGGGCTTCAACATAGTCATTAACCCAGGGCTAGACTAATCTAGCTCAAGGACAGGCGGGTGTCAGCAATGGCAAAGGAGCTAAAGGGGTTTATGGAGCAGATGAAGGGGGGTGGACCTATGGAGATTTGGGCGGCCGAGAGTGAATGAGTATTCCTTCTACTCGCACGTTCATAAAGTGTACTCCCGGATTGACTTTTTTATCCTGAACAGGGCTTAACTGATGGGGGTAGTGGATACTGAGTACTCAGTGATCACGGTCTCGGATCATGCCCCACACAGGGTTGACCTACAGGTGAGCAAGGAGAGTAGCCAGCGCCCGCACTGGAGGCTGGACATGAGACTTTTAGCTGATGAGGTGGTGTGTGGGAGGCTGATGAAATGTATCCAGGACTATCTGGAAGTCAACGACATGGGGGTAGTTTCGGCTGCGGTCGTCTGGGAGGTGCTGGAGGCGATGGTTAGAGCGGAGCTGATCTCGATACGGGCCTATGGGGAGAAGGCAAACAGAGCAGAGACAGACCGACTGATAAAGGTATGCAGGTCAACAGAAGGTATGCGGAGACCGCAGAGTCACGGCTTCTAAGGGAACGAGGGGGCTACAAGTGGAGTTTGGCTTGCTAATTACAGGGAAGGCGGTGGAGCAGCTGAGGAAGGCGAGGGGGGCGATGTATGAATATGGGGAGAAGGCCAGTAGAATGCTTGCGCAGCATTTTAGAAAGCAGGACGCAGCCAGGGAGATTGGGAAAGTAAGGGACAGAGATGGGAACCCGGTCGGAGATTCAACTGGGGTCAATAAGGCGTTCGAGGAATTCTACAGCAGTTGTATGAGTCGGAACCTCCAGCTGGGCCAGAGGGGATGAGGCAATTCTTAGGGGGGCTGAAGTTCCCGAAGGTTGATGAAGACTTGATAGAAGGGCTGGGGGCCCGATCGGGTTAGAAGAGATAGCAGATGGGCTGAAGGCCATGCAGTCGGGTAAAGCCCTGGGACTGGACGGGTACCCAGTGGAGTTTTATAAAATGTTCTCTGGGATACTGGGGTCGCTGTTGATGAGGACATTTAATGAGGCAAGGGAGAGAGGGGTGCTTCCCCCGACGATGTCGCAGGCCACAATCTCATTGGTCCTGAAGCGGGAGAAGGACCCGGAGTTATACGGGTCCTACAGACTGATCTCCCTACTAAATGTAGACGCCAAATTGTTGGCTAAGATCTTGTCCTCAAGGACTGAAGACCCGGATATGATTGGGGACAACCAGACGGGATTTGTTAAGGGGAAGCAGTTGGCTGCCAACGTAAGAAGGCTGTTGTATGTTATCATGATGCCCCCAGAGGGTAGGGACGTAGAGGTAGTGGTCGCAATGGACGCAGAGAAGGCGTTTGACCGGGTGGAATGGGATTATCTGTGGGAGGTACTGGGGCGGTTTGGATTTGGGCGGGGCTTCATTGACTGGGTCAGGCTGCTGTATCAGGCGCCCGTGGCAAGTGTTCGGACGAACAGGCTGACATCGGGCTAATTTAGGCTCCACCGGGGGACGAGGCAGGGATGCCCTCTCTCCCTGCTGTTGTTCGCACTGGCCATAGAACCGCTGGCAATTGTGTTGAGAGTCTCAAAGGGCTGGAAGGGACTGGTCCGGGGGGGGGGAGACAGAGTTTCGCTATACGCGGATATTCTGCTCTTATGTCGGACCCATTGGAAGGGATGGAAGAAATTATGGGAATTCTGGGGGATTTTGGCCGGTTTTCGGGTTATAAATTGAACATGGGGAAAAGCGAGATGTTCGCAATCCAGGCAAGGGAGCAGGAAAGACAATTGGGGGAGCTGCCGTTTAGAGTGGTAGGGGGAAGCTTTCGGTACCTAGGCATCCAGGTGGCGTGGGAATGCGAACGGCTGCACAAGCTTAATCTGGCCCGACTAGTAGACCAAATGAAGGAAGATTTTCGGAGGTGGGACGTGCTCCCGTTGTCACTAGCTGGGAGGGTAGACAGTGAAAATGACGGATATCCCGAGATTCCTGTTTGTGTTTCAGTGTCTCCCCATCTTTATTCCTCGGTCCTTTTTTAAATGGGTCAACAAGGTGATCTCCGGTTTTGTATGGGCGGGTAAGACCCCGCGAGTAAAAAAGGGAATGGTGGAGAGCAGCCGAGGGAGGGCGGGCTGGCACTCCCGAACTTTAGTAATTATTACTGGGCGGCGAATATAGCAATGATTAGTAAGTGGAATGTGGGGAGGGGGTCGGTGAGGGAGCGAGTAGAGGTGGCATCTTGTAAGGGCACTAGTTTGGGGGTGTTGGTAACAGCGCCTCTGCCGTTCCCGCCAGCACGCTCCTCCACCAGCCCCGTGGTGGTCGCAGCCCTGAGAGTCTGGAGACAATGAAGGAGACATGTGGGAGCAGAGGGAGCATCGGTCTGCTCCCCAATTTGCAATAATCACCGGTTTGCCCAGGAGAGGTTAGATGGAGGGTTCCGGAGGTGCCAGAGAGCAGGGATCGAGAGGATGGGCGATATGTTTATAGAGGGAGCTTTCCCAGCTTGAGGGAACTGGAGGAGAAATTTGAACTGACGGGAGGGAATGAATTTAGGTACCTGCAGGTGCGATACTTCCTATGCAGGCAGGTCTCAACCTTCCCGCTCCTACCACCAAGGGGGATACAGGATAGAGTAGTTACCAGAGTGTGGGTGGGAGAAGGGAGGGTTTCGGACATTTATAAGGAGCTTGTGGGGCAGAGGAAACACAGACTGAGGAGCTGAGACACAAATGGGAAGAGGAGTTAGGTGGAGAGTTAGAGGATGGTCTCTGGGCGGATGCGTTGAGCAGGGTCAACGCGTCCACACCATGTGCCTGGCTCAGCCTGATACAATTTAAGGTCTCACATGACAGTGGCCCAGAAGTGCAGGTTCTTTGAGATAGAAGACAGTTGCGCAAGGTGTGCGGGAGGACCAGCAAACCATGTTCATATGTTCCGGGCATGCCCGAAGCTTAGGGGATTCTGGCAGGGGTTTGCGGACGTCATGTCCAAGGTGTTCAAAACAAGGGTGGCGCCGAGTCCAGAGGTGGCGATTTTCGGGATGTCGGAGGATCCGGGAGTCCAGGAGAAAGAGGCAGACGTTCTGGCCTTTGCCTCTCTGGTAGCCCAGAGACAGATATTATTAGCTTGGAGGCACTCGAAGTCGGAGACCTGGCTAACTGACATGGCTAGCTTTCTCTGTCTGGAGAAAATCAAGTTCACCTTGAGAGGGTCAATGTTGGGGTTTGCCCAGAGGTGGCAGCCGTTTGTCAACTTCTTTAGGGAAAATTAACCGTCAGCCGAAGGAGGGTGGGGGTGGGCTGTGGGGATAGTTTAGTGTAGAGTAGGAGGCTAGAAAAGGTAGGACCTGTGAGAGAGGAAGATGCTTTTGCACTAGGTTTATAATTGTATTTACACTGTTTCTTCTGTTACTGTTATAAAACCATAAATACCTCAATAAAATGTTTATTAAAAAAAACCTTTATTACAAGGGGGTTGGAGATAAGAATAAAGAAATTCTACTACAATTAATGATAATAATCTTTATTAATGTCACATGTAGGCTTACAAAGGCCTTTGGAGAAACCATTTGAAGTGTACTGTGTACAATTTTGGTCTCCATACTCAAGGAAAGATATTTGAGGAGGTGCATTAAAGGTTCACTAGTTTGATTCCTGGGATGGAAAGCTATCCTACAAGAACTGATCGAGTTCAATCGGCCTTTATTCCCTGGAGTTTAGAAGAATGAGAGGTGATCTCATTAAAATGTATAAAATTCTTAGAGAATGTGGCAGGGTAGATGCTCAGACACAAATTTCCTTTGCAAAAGTCTAGGATATTTGGTCAGGATTATGTCACAGGATATTAGGTCAGTAGTTTAAGACTGAGATTAGGAGAACTCCTTCACTCAGATGGATATTAATTTTTTGAATTCTCTAACTCAGAGAGCTGTGGATGATCAGTTGATGAGTGTTTATCCAAGACAAAGATAATAGGGCACCAAGTAAATCAAGGAATTTGGTGACAGTGGAACTGAGGTAGAAGTTTAGCCACGATCTTAATGAATGGTGGTGCAGGTTCCAGGCTCATTTGTCCTAATCATGTCCTGATGTTGTATCTTCTATGTTCTTATATAACAGCACAGACATTGGGTGGAAATTCTATCCCACCTCACTTCTCTCTCCCTCTCTTTGTGAAGGCCTCCGTGTAGTACCAGCAGCAGCCACTGCTTTCAATAGTGCTGCCAGTACCGAACAGCTGCCAGCTAATGATCGGTCAGCATCTCATGGGGGCAGAATTTCCACTCTTAATGTGACGGGAAGCCTGATATTGTCCAGGTCAGTGCCTGATTACCTAGTAATTGTGTCAGGCCTCCCAGAGAAAAGCGACACGCCTGCGGGATTCCCATCGCCAACACTAACAACCGCTCATCAAAACTGTTTTTCTCCAGCAAAAGTTGATATCTTTTAAGAAGATTACTATTACTACTATTGCTTAATTTGTGTTTTCAATTCCAGTGGAATTGAAGGAGACAATGAACTAATAGCAATAGTTAGCACGGTGACTGTAACAGAAATATTCAAGAAGGCTTCATGGGAACGTATAGTGCAAAGAAGTACTTTACTTAAGACTTCCAGAATGGTTTTCATAAAATCCTTAAGATCGTTGTTGTCTTGCACGTTCTAAGAGTAGGCTATGACACTTTTGGTGTATTAATGTTCTGGCAAAATGTCATGAGTTCAGCCATTTTGGGCCACCAATTAGGTTGATTACTATTATGCAATCAACATTTTTGAATTCCCCAGTTTGTGTAAATTCCAAATCAATGATATCTTCAGGAATCAGTTTTATTACCAATTCACAAGATTTGTCTCATTTGCATACAGATTGGCTTTCTGAGAGAAATCCACTTTCCCGGTGACTTCTTCAGCTTACAGGCATTAACTGTCGGCAGCGGATGCTTCTATAAATCACTGTATCATCTCTGACCTTACAGATTGTTAACAAGCATTTGATAGAGTAGATGGAAAGCAACTGTTTCCTCAGTGAGGG
Source organism: Scyliorhinus torazame (assembly GCF_047496885.1). Classification (NCBI taxonomy): domain Eukaryota; kingdom Metazoa; phylum Chordata; class Chondrichthyes; order Carcharhiniformes; family Scyliorhinidae; genus Scyliorhinus; species Scyliorhinus torazame. Next base: position 302,087,769 of record NC_092710.1, read on the forward strand.
AGTCCACAACAAGGGGGGCATCAGCTTAAAATTGGAGCTAGGCCGTTCTGGGGGACGATGTTTGGAAGCACATCTTAATACAAAGGGTCTTGGAAATCAGGAACACTGTCCCTCAAAAAGATGCTGAGATGAAGCCAATTGAAAATTCAAGATTGAGAAAGATAACATTTTGAAGGCAAAATATTACGTGTGGATGCTGGAAATTTGAAATAGAAACAGAAAATGCTGGAAAAATTCAGCAGATCTGACAACATCTGTGGGAGGAAATACAAGTTGGTGTATTGAGTCTGTATGACTCTTCAGAGTTAAAGAGGGAGGAAATTAGATGGATTTTAGACTGTATAAGAGAGTGGAGCAGAGTAGAAGGTCAGTGATAGATGGGAGCTAGGAGAGATTGCAACAAAGATGTGTAGGGCACAAGAAAGAGGAAGTGTTAATGACAGTGTGAAGGACTCTGGGAGGTGTTGATGATGGCATTAAGGCAAGTGAGCAGAACTGTTAATAGGACAATAAAGGACAGTGGAGCACAAAACTCGTTGGATATAAATGGGGTCTAGATGGATGAGAAAAATTAGTCTAAAGTTGTTGAACACAATGTTGAGTACCGGGAGCTGTAACGAGCCTAATCAGAAGCCTATCCCCCACGATAGTCCTCAATTCAATGCCCCGTAAGGCTGTGTGCTTAACCTATTACTATGCTCCCTACTATACACACGACTGTGTGACAAAATTCGGCTCCAACTCTATCTACAAGTTTGCTGATGACACTACTGCAGTGGGCCTAGGTGTGCACATCACCAAAAATCTGTCTTGGTCCACCCACGTCAATGCTACGACCAAGAAAGCACAACAGCGCCTATTCTTCCTCAGGAAATTAAGGAAATTCAGCATGTCCACATTGACTCTTACCACTTTCTATAGATCTACCACAGAAAGCATCCTATCTGTCTGCATCACAACCTGGTATGGCAACTGCTCGGTCCAAGACCGTAAGAAACTACAGAGAGTCGTGAACACAACCCAGTCCATCACACAAACCTGCCTCCCACTCTTGCGTCCCCAATGCCACTATATGGGCAGCATGGTAGCATAGTGGTTAGCACAATTGCTTCACAGCTCCAGAGTCCCAGGTTCAATTCCCGGCTCTGGGTCACTGTCTGTGCAGAGTCTGCAGGTTCTCCCCATGTCTGCGCGGGTTTCCTCCGGGTGCCCCGGTTTCCTCCCACAGTCCAAAGATGCGCAGGTTAGGTGGATTGGTCATGCTAAATTGCCCTGACTGTCCGAAAAAGGTTGGGTGGGTTTGCTAGGTTATGGGGATAGGGTAGAGGCGTGGCCTTATGTGGGGGTGTTCTTTCCAAGGGCTGGGGCAGACTAGATGGGCCGAATGGCCTCCTTCTGCACTGTAAATTCTATGATTCTATGACTCTGTCTACACCTCCCGCTGCCTTGGGAAAGTCGGCAGCATAATCAAAGACCCCTCCCACCAGAACTATTCTCGCTTCCAACCTCTACCATTGGGCAAAAGATACAAAAGTTTGAGAACACACACCAATAGATTCAAAAACAGCTGTTCCCACTGTTACCAATGACCCTGAATGACCCTCTTAGGGTCTGAACTGATCTTATGGACTGAACTGATCTTTCTACGCATCATCTCTACAGTTCTAGCACTATATACCGTATACTTCACCCACTGTCTATGTTTATATATTTTCATTATGTATCCTCATGTATTTATCATATGTTCTATGTTTTCATGTATGGAGCGACCTGCCTGGACTGTAGGCAGAACAATACTTTTCACTGTACCTCGGTACATGTGACAATAATTCTGAATGTTAGATGAGGTGCTGCTCCTCCAGTTTTTGTTGGGTTTCACTGGAGCTTTACAGCAAGTCAAGGACAGACATGTGGGCATGAGAGCAAGATGCTGAGTTGAAATGGCAAGCAACCGGAAGATTGGGGTCTCAGAGAAAGAGACATGACAAGCAGCTCAAAGAATCATTTTCGATCAGTTGCTCCGTCTGGACCTGTAAAGACTTAATTACCTGCAAAGACTCGCATTCAAAGTATCGTCTTGCATCATTGACTTTGTCTATATATATATATATATGTTTCTGGAACCTACCTCTTCATTCACCTGAGGAAGAAGCAGTGCTCTGAAAGCTAGTGATTCGAAACAAACCTGTTGGACTTTAACCTGGTGTTGTAAGACTTCTTAGTCTGCTTTCAAAATGGACAGAGCAGTGAACTTCAAATTTTCACCAATGGGGCGTTAGTGATAGCAACAAGCATCCTTGCAGTAAATAGCCAACCGAAAGCTCTTCCCTCAAGTCCTGACTTCCCAGCTTATGTATGTTCATTTCCTCCACCTTTACCTCAAATAGATTAAAACTAAATGAGGGAACAAAATGTAATATCTCCAAATTTGCAGATGACACAAAGTTGAATGGGAAGGTGAGCTGTGAGGAGGAGAGAGATGCTTCGGTGTGATTTAGACAAGCTGAGTGAGTGGGAAAATGTATGGCAGGTGCAGTGTCCTGAGGTTATCTACTTTGGTTGCAAAATCAGGAAGGCAGATTATTATCTGGCTGTAACTTGAGAGGTGTGACGAATGCAGGATTTTTAGATATATTGGACTATAAACATTTGGCAATTTAAGGGTTAAAAGCTTGGTTAGAGTGTTTGACTGCAGTAGTCATGTTTTTAAAAGAATCTTGTTTTGCAAGACCAGAAAGCATTTAGGAGCCAGAGGCGAAATTGACCAGAGTTAAAAAGCCTTGGCAATGCACTGTTGTTTGACTAAAGGAAGTCCCTTGGGAGTTAATGTGTTTACAGCCTGGGGAGTTAATGGGCTGGATTCTCCGATTCTGGGGTGATGTCCCCACACCAGTGTGGGAATGATGGCGTTTTAAGCCAGAAAAACTGGCGCAAAACTGTCAATTCCCCGTTTGGCTGGGGGCTAACAGGATGACAGCGTAGAGCGTCTAGCTGCCGATAAGCCCTGGAGAATTGCCGGGTCCGTGGCCGCACATGTGCACGGCGGCGGCTTGTAGCGGCCGTGCCGTGCAACGTGGTGACGTGTTAAGTAATGGGTTAAGAGACATTGCAATTAGTTGTCTCATTTATGTTAAGTATCCATTAATTGACACTGATATGGAAAGGGGCTTCAGGTGGCCTCTGTCAGGTGGTGTGTTGTTAAGAGTTTTGTGCAGAGGCTGTGGAAGTGAAATAAATGGTGTTTGGTGAAAAGGAACAAGAACTTTAGACTCTTCATATCACAGCAACTAAAACGTCTAACAATTGGTAGCAGAGGATGGTTGCTGTGTAAATGTGAAGGGTTGAAAGATACAACTTTTCCAGATCAAACCAAGGAGTGAGTGAGAAAAGAAAAAAAAAAGGGGATATATGGCTGAACAGAGGATAAAGATGGCTGGATATGACTATCCTCCCTTATTTTCTGAAAGGGAATCGTACGACCAATGGAGAAGTGCAGTAGTTATGTGGACTAAGATAACTGCTTTTGGAAAGAGAAAACAAGGTATGGCATTGGCTCTTTCTCCACCATATGGCAGTAAAATCCGAAACAAAGTGCTTTCTGAGCTGGAATTGGAAGAGTTAGACTCAGAAGAAGGTCTGGAGACTTTATTATGTTATATGGATAAGATTTATAAGAAAGATGACTTGTTAAGTGCGTACGAAGCATGGTCGGATTTTGATAAGTTCTGGAAAATGGAGGATATTTCCAAGGAAGACTATATAATGGAATTTGGCAGACTATATAAAAGGCTGCAGAAACACAATCTGGAATTTCCACAGTCTGTGTTGGCCTTTAAATTATTTGACTGTGCTCGAGTGAGCAACATGGATAGGCTCCTGGTTTTGACAGGAGTTCAGTTTACTGATAAGGATACCTTATTCGAACAGATGACAAAAGCTTTACAAAGGTTTCTGGGGAAACATTCGATTCCGATGGCTCTGATGACCCAAATAGGTCAGCCTGCAATAAGGCAGAATATGGAAGATACACTAGTAACAGGATGGCGAAATCGTATGGCTACGAACAGGGCTCAAGACTATAGACAAGGAAATTATGAAGACAGAAACCCAATTAGAACCTACAGTAGGAAGATGAACCCCAGAAATGCACGGGGCATGATAAATCGATGTTTTCGATGTGACTCTCAATACCATTATGCTTTCAACTGTCCAACTCGTTATGATAGCGTGTTTGAAGCGACACATGACACGGAAGAGTCAGAAGAGGAAAAAGATAGTGACCAGAAAGAAGGCATTGTCCTATTGACAAGCAGTTTTACGCCAGTAATGAGGGTGTTGGTTGCAGAATCCATCAACTGTGCTGTATTGGACAGTGGCTGCACATCTACTGTGTGTGGAATTGACTGGTTAAAATGTTACCTGGACTCTTTGAATGCTGAAAATCGTAACAAGGTTAAGGAATTTGAAAGTTCCACAAGTTTCAGGTTTGGGGATGATAATACTCTGAAGTCGCTGAAAAGAGTGGTGATCCTTTGCAATATTGCCGGAGTGAATCATTTCATTCGCACGAATGTTATATCAAGTGATATCCCTTTGCTTCTGAGCAGACCGTCGATGAAGAAAGCACACATGAAACTGGATATGGAACAGGATAAGGCAACAGTTTTTGGAAAGACGGTGGACTTACAATTTACACAGTCGGGACACTATTGTATTCCACTACTGACAAATAATATTTCAAGTAGAGTGGTTAAGGATGTGTTAATGGCAGTTGAAAATGGGACTTTAGCTGATAAAAAGCTTGTGGTATTAAAACTGCATAGGCAATTTGCACATCCGTCTCCTCTGAGGCTGAAAAATTTATTAAAGGTTGCAGTGGTAAGGGATGCCGACTATACTAAACTGATAGAACAGGTTAGTGACCGCAGTGAAGTTTGTAGGAAATACAGAAGGAAACCAGCACGACCGATAGTAACCCTACCTTTGGCCTGGGATTTTAACGACATTGTGGCCATGGACAAAAGATCTGGGATAAAGCAAATAATATATTTATTTTGCATTTTGTAGATTTAGCAACCAGATTTAGTCAATCAACGATTATACGAAGTAAAGAAAAGAGAGTAATTCTGGATCAAATCGTGGAAAAATGGATAGGGACAGGAATGGGTCCACCGGCAAAATTCCTTACGGACAATGGGGAGAATTTGCTAATGATAAGTTTAGGGATATGTGTGAAAACATGAATATCAGAGTTATGAATACTGCTGCAGAAAGCCCATTTAGTAATGGTGTCTGTGAAAGAAATCATGCTGTCATCGATGACATGCTTCGGAAAATTTTGGCAGATCGACCAAATTGCAGGCTAAATTAAGCTTTAGCAGGGGCAGTACATGCAAAGAATTCATTGCAGATGGTTGGGGGCTATAGTCATTATCAATTAGTGTTTGGTAGAAATCCTAAAATTCCGTCCATTTTGGATGACCAGCCTCCAGCTTGGGAGGGGACTACAATTAGCTCTGGTTTTGCTGAACATTTAAATGCATTACATAGCAGTAGAAAAGCTTTTTTGGAAGCGGATGGCTCTGAAAGAATTCGCAGAGCTCTAAGACATAACGTACTGCCATCAGATGCCGTTTTTCAGCAAGGAGGCATGGTATACTATAAGAGAGACAATTCTAATGAATGGAAAGGCCCAGGGAAGATCATAGGCATAGATGGCAAAACAATTATTTTGCAACATGGTAATCAAACTGTTAGGGTACATTCATCAAGGATAATAGGTACAGATTACAAATTTTCAAATTTAGACAGAGCAGACAGACATGATGAGGAACCAGAGTCATCTGGTACTCATGTGTTACAGAACTATGATGACCAATTAAGTGATATAGACAGGGTTTCTGTGGAGGAACACAACACCTCTGGTGAATTAGAACAGGCCATTTTTCCGAAAGGGCAACTGCCAAAAGTTGGTACAAAAGTGACATACTTGCCTGAAGGGTCTAGACAATGGAAGGATGCAACTGTTATTAGTAGAGCAGGGAAGGCCACTGGAAAGTATAAACATTGGTTGAATGTACAGCATTCAGGGGAAGGAGTCAAGACAATGGATTAGGAAAACAAAGTTCAAAAATGGAGGGCACAGAAACGCAGTGCTAGTTCAGATAGTACATCGGATAGTGAACAGGTCTGCAGGAAAAGGTCGAGAACTATTGAAAGGACATCCCACAGCAGAAGGGAAAGATCAAGCAGTAGCAGTACAGAACGAGATACCAGGCGGGAGAGGGGACGTAGTTTGTCAAGTTCTCGGAACATGAGTAAGACTACAAATACCAATAGTAGAAGCCCACATGTACGTGAGATTTTGGTGGCTTCAAATAAATTAGATGAAAAAGTTATTAAAGAAGCTAAACAGCAAGAATTGCATAGTTGGAGTGAATTTGGGGTATACACGGAAGTACCAGATAGGGGACAAAGATCTCTATCCCACAGATGGATTTGCACGGAAAAGGTTCTTCCGGATGGAACTTATAAGGCAAAGGCCAGGCTTGTGGCAAGGGGATTTGAAGAAAACTTAGAAGATCAGGATTTAAGGGTACATTCACCTACAGCAGGAAAGGTTATTTTAAAGATATTCTTGGCTCTATTAGCCACAAAGGCTTGGGAATGCAAATCTATGGATATAAAAGCTGCCTTTTTGCAGGGGCATCAGCTCCAGAGAGACATTTTTCTCCGTCCTCCTAAAGAAGCAGCTAACACAGAAGGGGTACTCTGGAAGTTGAACAAATATGTATATGGATTAAATGATGCATCTAGAGTCTGGTATTTTTCGGTAAGGTCAGTTTTGTTAAAGTTAGGCTGCTGCCAGTTGAAAGCAGACCCTGCAATGTTTTACTGGCAAAGAAAATCTTTCTGGCATTTTTATGATGCATGTCGATGATTTTTTGTGGGGTGGGACTAGTGATTTTGAAGCTATTATAATCTCTAGTTTGAGGAAAGAATTCAGGGTTGGAAGTCAAGCTTCCGGTGCATTTAAATATATTGGACTGGAAATTGGACAGACTAAGTTAGGAGCAACTTTACGTCAGCAATCTTATTTGGAAAGCATCAGCCCAATCGCAATTAGTCGTGGCCGAGTTTCACAAAAAGACGCAATGGTTTCAAAGATAGAAAAAGAGCAACTGCAAAGTTTAATTGGGCAACTGAACTGGTTAGGTAGACAGACTAGACCGGACGTGAGTTTTGATGTCTTAGAGTTGAGTACAAAAATGAATGATCCCAAAGTGGAAGACATAATAAGAGCAAATAAAGCATTGGCCAAACTAAAAATGCAGGAGTGTGTTTTGAAGTTCCCGGTTTTAGGTGACATTAAGCACTTGAAACTCATAGTTTATAGTGATGCGTCCTACGCAAATTTATGTGATGGGGTTTCAAGCGCAGGAGGTTTTATAATTTTCCTTTTGGGGAACAATGGTAAATGTTGCCCGCTTGTGTGGGAAACAAAGAAAATAAGGAGAGTGGTAAAAAGCACTTTGGCTGCTGAGACATTAAGCCTTGTAGAGGCGGGGGATATGGCCTTTTATATAAGTATGATATTGACAGAAATTTTGGGATTAAGGGATTTGGGTAATATACCTATTAACTGTCACATTGACAATAAATCCCTGTGGGAAAATGTGCACTCTACAAAAAGTGTCAATGAAAAGAGGTTACGGATAGACATCGCAAGTTTGAAGCAGATGTTGGACAGAGGGGAAATAACAAAAATTAAATGGGTCGACAGGAGCTATCAACTGTCAGACTGTTTTACGAAAAGAGGGGCGAGTTCACAGAAACTTTTGGATATTGTTCATGAAGGGCGCTTGTTTCTGTGACTGTTTTTTTTTCTTTCTTGTCCAAAATAAAAAGGGGGGAAATCATGTGTGTTTTTGAGTTTCTTGAAATTTTGTTTTCACCTAATTATTTTTTTTCTCTAAGGAAGGGGAGACTGTTCAGTAATGGGTTAAGAGACATTGCAATTAGTTGTCTCATTTATGGTAAGTATCCATTAATTGACACTGATATGTAAAGGGGCTTCAGGTGGCCTCTGGCAGGTGGTGCGTTCTCCGCGGTCGACCGGTCGAGTTCCTGCCGGCATGGCTCTAACATGGTACCATCCGGCGGGAGCACGGACCCGCGGCCACGGTGGCCGTCCAGGTGGGGGCGGCGTGGGATCAGACTCCGGGGGGGCCTCCACGATGGCCAGTTTTGTGCAGAGGCTGTGGAAGTGAAATAAATGGTGTTTGGTGAAAAGGAACAAGAACTTTAGACTCTTCATATCACAGCAACTAAAACGGCTAACATGGCGGCCGTTCGCGGACCTGACCCGTGAAATAGTGTCCCCCGTCAGCCGGCTCGTGCGCCCTGGACCACCACCCACAGTGCCCCCAACCCCAAATAATGTCCCTGCCTGCCCCGCCACGCCGAGTTCCCGACGGGTGAAACCATGAGAGACCCACGCCATCGAGAACCTGGCCGGTCGGGGGCGGAGCATAGGGGGGGCGGGCCTCCTGAAGCCATTGATAAGTGGCGCGGCGTACTTGCGAAAGTGGCACCACATCCAATTTCATCGGAAACTTTGATTCTCCGGCCGGTCGTCGAACGCAATATCAACGTCGGTGACCGGAGAATCCAGCCCAATGTGTTTTCAGCCTGGGGAGTTAATTTGTTTGCAGCTTGGGGAGCTAATGTCATTGCTGGGTGGAGCTACGGTATTCAGACATTTTAAGAAAGATTTTGAGATTTTGAGCTGAGTTCGGATCTGGCTACCCTTTAAAACACAAGTACTGGCCGGGATTCTGCAATACGGCAGCTAAGTGTTGACGTCGGCGTAAACTCCGGAGTGTTTCACGCCAGCGTCAACAGGCCTCCTGACCCAGCGATTCCGTGGCCCACAGGGGGCCAACACGGCGCCGGAGTGCTCAACACAGCGCCGGTGGCGATGCGCGGCCCTGCACAGCCAGCTGAGGGTTCGCACATGCGCGCGGTGGCCGCGTCCGCACCGGGCCAGCACAACATGGCTGAGCCACACAGCGGGCCGGCACGGAAGAAGGTAGGCCTCCTCTCCGGATAGCGCGCGCCCGCCGATCTGTGGCCCCCGGTCGCAGGCCTGGCCGTCGTGGAGGCCCCCCCGGAGTCTGATCCCCACACCGCCCCCACCAGGACGCCCACCGTGGCCGCAGGTCCGGGCTCCCGCCGGATGGAACCATGTTAGAGCCATGCCGGCGGGAAATCGGCCGGTCGACCACGGAGAATCACCGCGGGGGCCTCTTTCAACGTCCCCCGACCAGTACCGCATCGATCGCACCCGGCTGGCGGGGATTCTCCAACATGACCTGGGTGTCCACATACAGTAGTCACTGAAGATAAGTGTGCAGGTGCAGCAGGCAGTAAAGAAGGCAAATGGTATGTTGGCCTTCATAATAAGAGGATTCTAGCACAGGAGTAGGGATTTCTTGCTGCAATTATACATGACCTGAATATTGTGTACAGTTTTGGTCTCCTTATCTGAGGAAGGATGTTCTCGCTATACAGGGAGTCCAAAGACGTGCAGGTTAAGTGGATGAGCCATGTTAGGTTGGTTTACAGGGATAGGGTAGGGGAGTGGGCCTAGGTTGGGTACTCTTTCAGAAGGTCGGGTGCAGACCTGATGGGCCGGATGGCCTCCTTCCGCACTGTAGGGATTCTATTGAGTGCAGAGAAGGTTTACAAGGCTGAATTATGGGATGGCAAGATTAACGTATCAGGAGAGATTGAGTCAGTTGGGAATATATTCGCTGGAGTTCAAAAGAATGAGCGGGAAATTGCATCAAAACCTATAGAATTCTAAGGATGTTCTGGATGGTGGGGCGTCCAGAGCCAGGGGTCATAATCCAAGGATTTGGGGTTAATCTTTTAGGACTGAGGTGAGGAGAAATCTCTTCACCCAGAGAGTGGTGAGCCTGTGGAATTCGTTACCACGGGAAGCAGTTGAGGCCAAACCATTGGATGTTTTCAAGAAGGAGTTAGATGTAGCTCTTGGGCGAAGTGGAGCAAAGGATATGGGGAGAAAGCGGGAACAGGTTACAACGTTTTTTTTAAAATTTAGAATACCCAATTAATTTTTTCTAATTAAGGGGCAATTTAGTGTGGCCAATCCACCTACCTGCACATATTTGGGTTGTGGGGGCGAAACCCACGCAAACACGGGGAGAATGTGAAAACTCCACACGGACAGTGACCCAGAGCCGGGATCGAACGTGGGACCTCGGCACCGTGAGACTGCAGCGCTAACCACTACGCCACCATGCTGCCCCCAGGTTACGGAGTTGAATGATCAGCCATGATCATATTGAATGGCGGAGAGAATTGAAGGACCGAATAGCCTATTCCTGCTCCTATGTTTCACCTTATAATTTTTAATATTGTTAAAATATTCCATAATTTACTTAGAAACTGGACAGTATTCACCTTTCTTATGGAAAATGCTAATAAAATATGCCATAAAGCTGGGCAATTGGCAAAAAAGGGTAAATTTACCAACTTCCGGACATTCAATCATTCACACCTGTCTAACCAAGATATGTGACAAAGAAAGGTCACTTAGTACTGTCACATACACTAAAGGACAAACATTGTTGATGGAAAAATGTTAAGCTCCCAAAATACACAAACTCTGTATACAGCAAGCATGGCACCCAAGAGTTATTCATTTCTGTAAATATAGGCAGGTGTAAAAACACTACAGAGATCAGAATGTGATATATTCCGATGTTACTGAAGAAGCGGAAGAGCAAAATGTATTGGAATGGGTGTAGAGAATGCTCTATATTTGCACTTTTGAACCATTGCTGCTTCTTCAATCGGCTTCTCACATTTTATTTGAGGCTATCACAATGCTGATTGATCACCATCTCCATCTCTTCCTGTCAGTAACCCATTCTTCTTCCAATTCCGCTGCAATCAGTCTCTCTTCACTATTTTTTTCATCTGGTCTTAGGTCTTTCTCTTCTCCTTCTTCCTGACAGTCCTATCTCTACCACTCGACTCACCACATTTCCCCTCTCTCGTCACAACTAAATACCAGACCATTTCAAACTTCTTCTTAGCTACTTTCTTTGATGCTCACAGACACGGGGAGAACCATGATGTAGTCCAGCTGATTGTTGACAATTTTGACTTTTTTCACCCACAAAAACATGCACAAAGCATTGCCAAGACTTGTATCTTAATTTTGGCAGAACTCCAAAAAAGGCATACAACATCAAAGACAACATCTATTATTGCTATTTCTCCACAGTCTCCCCGATCTTCCAATGGAGTTCCAGCAGATTGGGTGAATCCAAAGGAATTTTCCACTCATAGAACATAGAATATAGCATGAAATACAGCTAACAGCTAATGCACCAACGATAATTCACGTGAACGTGCACAAATATAAGCATTTTCAGATCAAATGAATCCGATTTCCTTGCCTCAATGAAGGATAACAAATGTATGTATTCACTTTAGTCACATTTTAGTTTTCAATCTGCATTCATTGACATTTACATTAAATTTCAATTTTACACTCAGACGAGTATACAGTAAGAAGTCATCAACACCAGATCACCTGATGAAGGAGCTGCACTCCGAAAGCTAGTGATTCGAAACAAACCTGTTGGACTTTAACCTGGTGTTGTAAGATTTCTTACTGTGCCCACCCTAGTCCAACGCCAGCATCTCCACATCACGATTATACATACATGCAAGCCCTGCTAATATTATACTTTCTTCGTGTAATTGTCACTGTATTTATGAATAGCATTGAGCAAGCCTTTAGCAACCCGTAACAGCCTCCACGAACAGACTCCGGAATGTGGCGACTAGGGGCTTTTCACAGTAACTTCATTTGAAGCCTACTTGTGACAATAAGCGATTTTCATTTCATTTCATTTCATTATTTGCCAAATCAATTGAATATTCTGCTAGCACTACCTGACACTGTAATAGAGATGGCATTGCCTATGTGATGAAACATTAGACGCTGAATGGCTCTCCAGCATCTTTTGCATTCATAAGTTTTTTAAGCAGCACTAGCACCACTATAAATTGCTGGTACTGGCAATTCAGGGCAAATCATCATCTTGATCAAATTGAAGAGTGAAACAGTTGCACTTTATTTAATTTGCACGTTTGTGCGATTCAGCAGAAAGATTCAGATTAAGTATGGTGTGACAAGATTCAGAGTACCATTGTAATCTTCTCTTCCCCAAACATGTGGCTCGGCCCCCATTTACTTTTGTCAAATATCTTTATATTTTCAGATTTGTGCTGCAGACTGACAGTGCCTAACTTACTTTGATGAGAACTTGTAACAGCCAGAAGAAGTGAAAAACTTTCATTGCATCATTCTGGGCTGGATATGATCCTCAGGTTCCAGAGGCAGCCATTTAGTAATGTTGCCGCATATGTAATAGTTGAATATACAATAAGGCAAAAATGCATAATTATAGCCAACACACATCTAAGGAACAAAAATAGGCTAGAGAGCCTCCAGTATGTTTCATAGTTTAAAGGATACCACTTGGTTTTGGAGCCCCCCCCCCACCCCCACCAAAGCTAATGTTGAAGACCTTCAGAGAATGCATGAATAAGGCTCAGCCTTACTCTATACAATAGTTTTCACTACATTAACAGCTGACTGAGCTACAACAAGCAGAGATTGTACTGCAAGATACCATGTGACTAACCAGCATAAATGGAACTGAATCACTTGAGATAATATTACATGTCAATAAATTGGTCAAACCAGATGTTACTGCTAGAAGAGGGAAAAAAATCAATCTGTCGGCTGTTTTATAAACAGACTGGATTCAAATTTCGCAGACAAAAGTAATTAGACCATAAATCAAAATTCAATAACAGGGCAATAACATCATTCCATTTTGAGTCAGAAACAACTAATTATTAGGGGTGGGAAGTCAAATCCTGAGGCACTGCCAAAGGCAAGGAACATCTACTTCAGCTGGAAGCTTGAACAGCTCCCCCAATTAGTGAATTATTGCACTCAGCTTTAAAAATATTTTAGCTTGGAATCTGCTCATGATAAGTTATGGCTAATAGACTATTTCCACATTGCCCTGTGTTTAAAATACAACAGACTAATGCTGCGAAACAAAAACACCATGGCTCTGTTCCAGGTACCATCACTCTATATATGCTGAAAAAGTGTTCTAATAGGGCAGAAAACAAATCACTCATTGTGAACTGAACTGTAACAAAGGACACAAGCAAAATTAATAAAAAAGATTCTCACTAAGAGCTCCAATAATAAAGGATCAACGTTGTCCTTATTTATCAGAAAATGCTTGAAGCTACAGTGAGTTAGTTACACCCCTCTCTCCATACAAAAGAGCTTGCCTGTGAGATTCTCCGACCCCCCCCCCCGACGGGTCGGAGAATCACCGGGGGCTGGCGTGAATCCCGCCCCCGCCGTGTCCTGAAGTCTCCGCCACCAGAGGTTCGGCGGGGGCGGGAATCGCGCCGCGCCGGTCGGCGGGCCCACCCCCGCCAATTCTCCGGCCCGCGATGGGCCGCAGTCCCGCTGCTGGAATGCCTGTCCCGCCAGCGTGGATTAAACCACCTTTTGAACGGCGGGACATGGTGGCGCGGGAAGGCTCTGGGGTCCTGGGGGGGGCGCGGGGCGATCTGGCCCCGGGGGGTGCCCCCACGGTGGCCTGGTCCGCGATCGGGGCCCACCAATCCGCGGGCGGGCCTGTGCCGTGGGGGCACTCTTTTTTTTCCGCCTTCGCCATGGTCTTCACTATGGAGGAGGCAGAAGAGACCCCCTCCCCTATGCATGCGCGGGGATGACGTCATCAGCCGTTGACGCTCCCGCGCATGCGCGGAACCGCGTTGCCCGGCGAAGACCTTTTGGCCCCGGCTGGCGTGGCGCCAAGGCCTTTCCCGCCAGCCGGTGGAGCGGAAACCGCTCCGGCGCGGGCCTCTCCCCTCAAGGTGAGGGTTTGGCCCCTAAAGGTGCAGAGACGTCCGCACCTTTGGGGCGGCCCGACGCCGGAATGGTTCCCGCCACTCCATCACGCCGGGACCCTCCGCCCGCCGGGTAGGGGAGAATCCCGCCCATGATCTATAATTGGTCTCTGCATGTGTCTCTGGGGAGTCAGTAAAGGAAGAGCAATGCAAAAATCAGCCCTTGTATACATTCCAGATAGTATCCAGTGATGCGCTTTTATTCAAAACCACTGGAGGGATTCACGCACAAAATATAGGCTGATTCACTACTGCCACACTGAGGGTGTAAAACTTTCACAATGTTGAACCAAGGACCCATTTGCCCTCTCAGGAAGATCTAAATCATTCTATGGAACAATTTAGAAGGCGAGCGGGAGAGTTCTCCCTCGTGTCCTTGCCAATATTTATTCTTCAGTCAACACTATTAAAAACAGATTCTCTGATTATATCACTTTGCTGTTTGCAGGAGCTTACTGTGTGCAGATTGACTGCTTCCTAAATGATAACATGAACAAACATCAAAAGTATTACATCTGCTGTAAAGAACTATGGTATATCCTGAGGTCATGAAATGTGCTAAATAGACTTTTACTTTTATTTATTTATAAGCACAGTATGAAGTATGAAAGCCCAAGCGAGGTTCACTCTCTGGTATGCACAGAAAGTGAAAAATTTGGTAGGCGTGGACGCATGAAAATTGGTCTTGGCATCCCAAAGGTAGCAATGGAAATTTTAAAAATGTTTCTGCTTCTGATGATCAATAAAGTCAACTTCTATTGCTAATTTAAAAAGTGTTGTTTTTAATTTTAATTTTAAATTGTGGTGCCACCAAGGGCTGTGTGCTAGAAGGACAGTGCTTCCTCCAGTTTCTGGGCAAGCGTTTTCCCTACCAAGGTGGCGACCGGGAGTCACATGGCAGACTGATACGGAATCATTGCAATGTGGATCAGATGTGCAGCCTGATCAGGCTAGATAAGTAGAGTACTAAGTCCTGCTAAGGAGAGGCCTACTGGATGAATGATAGGTGGCTGCTTTGGTGAGTGGAGGAACTGGTTATATGCAGAGCTACGTGTAAAGTTTGGCTCAAGGAAGAGCTAGGTATTTATTTTTCTGTGTTTTTATGAGTGTCTGAAGAGCTGTAAATAAATTCACCTTCATGAACCTGCCTCCCCCATTGAATCTGTCTACACCTCCCGCTGCCTGGGGAAAGGCAGCATAATCAAAGGCTCCTCCCACCCAGCTTATTCACTCTTCCAACTTCTTCAATCGGGCAGAAGATACAAAAGTCTGAGAACACGCACAAACAGCTTCTTCCCCGCTGTTACCAGACTCCTAAACGACCCTCTTATAGACCGACCTCATTAACACTACACCATGTATGCTTCACCCGATGCCGGTGTTATGTATGTACTTTGTGTTGCCCTATTATGTATTTTCTTTTATTTCCTTTTCTTTTCATGTACTTAATGATCTGCTGAGCTGTTCGCAGAAAAATACTTTTCATTGTACCTTGGTACACATGACAATAAACAAAATCTAATCCAATCCAATGCTGTATCTGGACAACTGTGAGTTATTGAGCTGTGGGAACCCCGCCCCACCTATCGCAATCCCCAGTCCCTAATGATATCACAAAATATAAAATGTGTAGCAAGTGTGATGGGAGGAGGGAGGATCCAGAGACACTTACAAAATATACATCAAATGTTTTACATTTTGAACATCACTAGAATCCCCACCAAAGATATCACAACCTGCCTGGGGACAATTGGTTATCCCATGATTTATTTTAGAAAATATGAGCTCTCCCTATGAGGGGGTGGGCCAATCATTAGTTGTTGCAGTTGTATAAATAGAGCTGGCCAGTGTGGTGCTGTCTAGAGTAGGAAGCAGTGGTGAATTACTGCTGCTGTGTACATATTGTTGTAAATAAAGTTACTTTCTGTTTGACAAACTCATGCAGGATTCTTCGTGGCCCTCACAAAAATAAACAAATTTGTAAATCGCAAATGGAGCAAAGGCGCCACTTTTGGGTCTGAAATGTGCCCTATCTCGAATTACCCTTGAAAGGTAAATTACCTCAAAAGGTTAAGGAAGCCATTTCACATTGTGGCTATGCAAATGCTATTTTCCACTAACAGGATTCTGCCTCCCACACAAATGATCAACATTAAATGTGGATTTTACTGCTGGTGCGATGCTCGGTTGTGCATTCTAGCAATTGGCTAATTGAATCAAACAGCCTGTTTCTTCTATTGTTTGTAATAGGCAGAGTACAGAACGTAATCAGCCAGCCCGTGCTTGTAACACCCAAAACATCTACTGTTAGTCTCCATCCCTGCAGACTAATATTGCCCATAGAGTGGCATGATAGCACAGACGTTAGCACAGTTGCTTCATAGCTCCAAGGTCCCAGGATTGTTTCCCGGCTTGGGTCACTGTCTGTATGGAGTATGCACGTTCTCCCCGTGTCTGTGTGGGTTTCCTCCGGGTGCTCTGGTTTCCTCCCAGTCCAAAGATGTGCAGCTTAGGTGAATTGGCCATGTTAAATTGCCCGTAGTGTCCAAAAAGGTTCATAGCTCCTGGGTTACGGGGATAGGGTGTGGGCTAAGGTAGGGTGCTCTTTCCAAGGGCCGGTGCAGACTCGATGGGCCGAATGGCCTCCTTCTGCACTATAAATTCTATGATTCCATTTACATTGTGTACCACTGCTGTCCTTATAAAACATAATTTAACTTGCCACAAATAAATATCACATTCTTAAAACAGTAACAAATCGCAATAGAACAGCTTAATGGAAGATAGATAGGTACTTCTAATTGAAAAAAAGATAGACTGGAGATAAAGATAAACTGAAAAAACCCACCTACGAGTACTCGTTTGAACATCAGCCAGGCACCCAGATTGCACAAGCCAATGCGTTGAGCCGACTACCCTTGCCGACTAGCGCTCCATCTCCGCCCACCACCCCCCCAACACTCTTATCTTTATGAATTTGGTCCTGGTCACTGCATCGAGGATCTGTGATTGGACCCAAACAGGCCCAGTTCTTTCAAAGGTTCGACATCTTGTGTTGTATGGCGGTCAGCATCGATAGCTTCCAGGTGAACTGCAGGCTTTCTCATCAAAGATTTCTGTGTTTAGAGTGGAAGACGGTCCTCCGATGGACAACAGGTTGTCATCCCGGAAAAGGGCTGATCTTGAAAGACTTCCACAACGGACACCTGGGGGTGTCGAAAATGAAAATGTTCGTACGCAGCTACATTTGTGGTCGAGCCTGGATGTAGACATTGAATGAATGGTCCAATAATGTAACGTCGGTCAAGAGCACCAGAAGCTCCTGATGGCCTCACCCATCCACTTTTGGGAACAGCCAGGGCGGCCGTGGACACTGTTGCACACCGGCTTCGCTGGCCCACATCAAGGCATGATATTCTGCCTCCTGATTGATGCCCATTCCAAATGGCTCGAGGTTCACAATATGGCAGCGACGACCTCCAAAGCAACCATTGAGAAAGTGCATTTATCCTTCAGTACTCATGGCATTCTCAAAGTGCTTGTTACGGACAAGGCACGCCCTTTACGAGTGAGTTTTCTGAAGGTTAACAGGGTGCAGCAAATCCGTACTGCCCCGTACCACATGGCTTTGAATAGAATGGCAGAAAGGGCAGTTCAGACGTTCAAACATAGAACATAGAACATTACAGCACAGTACAGGCCTTTCGGCCCTCGATGTTGCACCGACCTGTGAAACCAACCTAAAGCCCATCTACACTATTCCATTATCATCCATATGTTTATCCAATGACCATTTAAATGCCCTTAATGTTGGCGAGTCCACTACTGTTGCAGGCAGGGCATTCCACGCCCTTACTATTCTCTGAGTAAAGAACCTACCTCTGAAATCTGTCCTATATCTATCTCCCCTCAATTTAAAGCTATGTCCCCTCGTGCTAGCCATCACCATCCAAGGAAAAAGGCTCTCACTATCCACCTGTAGCCACCTGAGTTGGCCACTTCCCGACTTAAAATGGAGAACCGCAAAGGCTGAAGGGAAATTCAGCCTAACACAGGCAAAAACTAGCAGGTACAAGTTTACTGTTTATTAGACTCTGCAGAAACCCAGACAGCATCGATACATGCAGCCATCTGCATAGTAATGTAGCAGCCATCTACATAGTAATGAGCGATCCCCGGGAACAATCGAAACATTTTGAGCTAAACAAGGCCAAGTCAGACTCCTCGGCGCCAGCAGGAGCCAACACAAAAGAGGTTAACGGACATTTAGAGACCACCCAACGATCAGGGAACAGCTCCAGTATTGGAGAAATCAGTATTGGAACAAAGTCCAATCACTTGAAACCAGGTACGGGGTCTGCCCCAAAGGGCGGGAAGCCCCTGGGGACTATAAAGTAAAGCCACCAAGTTCGAATCGTCCTTCTTGACAGGGTCACTCAGCAACGCGAAGCAACCCCTGAGAGTGAACTGTCCAGCGGCCTCCAAGAAAGTAAGTTCTAAGTCAACGCTCGCTACGAGATAGGCGCTCCTAGTTACCAGTCCATACCAGCTTTTGAATCCCGCAGACTCAGAACCTGAACAAAAGGCCCTGACCTGATGGACCAGTCCGAAGCTAAGTACAGGCCTGTTAGTTGTAGAAATAGCCTAGAAAGTAGAGTTTATGCATGAGTAGCGATTTACTGTGTGTAATAAATGTGTATTGATTTGAATCTTACTAATTGGTGTGTTGAGTTATTGATCATTACTTGAACTTGAACCTCGTGGCAGTATCATAAAGATACCTGGCGACTCGAGAGCTAAGGTTATAAAACAGAGCTAATTGAACCAACCAAAAGTTAGCAACATATTACTGGCGATTCCGCCGGGACCCGATCTAGAAGTGGCTTAACCTCTCCAGGAGAACCCAAAAATTTGAATTAGAAATCCAATTGGGAACAGGAAAACCACAAGTGTTCAAGCAGTTCTGATCAATCCTCATAATTCGGAAGTGTGTTAATGCATGCATAACTAACAGGGCGATAAGGTAATACTGATAGATTTTTTGTTGCAACAAAACTGTCGGGAGTTTGTATTCCAGAAAATAGCGAAAGCCGTACCCGTAATTACAGCACCGCCTTAATACCCCTTGTTCCAAATTTCAAGAGAAGCATTCATATAAGAAAGATGGCAATGCAGGCAATGCAATGCCTCATGAACCCATAAGAATTTGTGGTCGCAGCAACCAGCAGTAGAGTATGACAGTGTCCCGTTTGGGAAGAGGAAATCAGAAAGTACCTCAAAGGGAAAGGATGGCCCCTTTGGAGCGAATTCTGTGAAAATGAGGAAACAGGAGTATAGGACATACTTGGTGGGAGAACCTAAGCGAGATTCACAAGAAGAGCTTAGGAAAAGCTCGCAAGCCGATGGCAAACGTGTCCTGTCTGGCACAATTGCGAGGCACAGAGGTCATTAGGACGCTACGAAAAGAGATAGAAGGCATATATCGAATGAGCAAGGTTGATGTCAGTGAGGTAGAGAAAGAGAACATAGAGTTAAGGAGGAAGTTAGCGGCAAAGGACGGAGAGGTGGATGATGCCAAGTGGGCACACCAGTCTTGTCTGGCGCACTTAAGCAGCTTCCAATCCCAATACGAAAAGGCTTATCAGGACACGTAATGTGCAGTCCTGGTACGAGAGGAAACCGAGAAGCAGGTAGAGGCATTGTAGAGGCAGTGTAGTGACCTGAAGGCAGCGTTAAGAGCACTCCATGCTGCCACCACGGAGCAAAGACAAAGCTCATTAGACCACGCAAAGTGCCGGAAGCAGATTGCAGAACTGCAATCTCTGCTTTCAGTTCAAAAAGGATTCCAGGAAACCTTTGGATCACAGCTAGATGAGGAAGACGGCCCTGATTGGGAAGAATTGAGTGAGACAGCGCAGAGATATGCGCAGGGAAAGCCCCAGAAGAGAAAAGCGCCCCAACCCCCCACAGAGCAGATAGTTCAGGCTCCAATGAACCCAGTCACCACCCACTGCACAGCCACATTGGACGACATGGAATTTCTGTACACCACCCCCTTAACAGTGACCCAATTACGGGACGCGTGCGATAAAATCAAACCATTCCTCCCCACCTCAGACTCCCACCACTTCTTTGCCACAGTAAAGCAGCAGGCGACCATATACGGCCTGGATGAGCGAGAGCAAGTAAAGCTCAGTTTTGAGTTTAGACCCTTCAGTCGTGGCAGCCCTTCCCGACCCATAGAATGTAGGAGGAGGCACCCTTGCAGAAATGTATACCGCGATCCTCGACGCGATCGGGTATAACAGGGGTGACCCGTAGATGGCCTCAATAAGTGCAGACAAAAGAGAACCGAGCACCCCACAGCTTTTGCTGGACGCTTGTGGATCCATTTCGCAGCAGTTTTCGGAGACTTAGACCCCGCCCATTTGTCCCCAGACAACATGGCCAAATGGACCCGCATTTATCTCCCACAGAAACAGGACAAAAAGCTTGTGCGAATTATGATCCCTCAGAGGAGGCTCATAATGAGAAATGGGTTGTAAAAAGATTGTCCCGCTCCTGGGAGCAATCTGTTCAAAACAAACCCACGAGTAAATATCCCGAAGAACAGCAGGCAGAAGCAGACAGTTAAGGCACACCAGAACCCCGCATGGGTAAATGAAGGCAAGAACAGCCCCCCACAAAAGTCACAGGAATGTTATAACTGTGGACAGTTGGGACACTTTGCAAGAGAATGCAATGCCCCACAAAAGCAACAGAGAGCCCAGCAGACAGGCACTCTAAATAAGAACAAGACACAGCCAATAAATACATAGTGTTAGCACCCGTTCAGATCAGATGGACCTGAACGGAACGGACTGACGGTGTTCGGGCTCCCCCAGTTGGGTCTGGGACACCCTTTGGGATAGGTCCGGACGACCAGTAGTTGCAACAAAGATACGGGGACAGCCCATCGAGTTTCTCTGGGACACAGGAGGGTCCCGCACCACAATAAATTCCTCCACCATGTTTCAAAAGGACACGTGGACCGCTACATCCACCATCACCCTCAGCGGCTTTACAGGCCACTCACAGCAGGGACACATCACAGCCCCTGTATCCATTCAAATCGGCAACATCACCACCAAGCACCCCATAGTCTTAGTCGATCTACCCCACACAGCAGAACACATTTTAGGCATAGATTTTATGAATTCCCACAACCTATCCTTTGATCCAGTCAACCAGTGTGTCTGGAAAATGGCAAAATCCGCAAGAGCCCCCGCAACGCACACCATAGGAGAATATGCAAACAAGATTAGCGCAGTCGGCGAATTTTGGTTTGAACCGACTACAATTAGCACGGACAAGCAGGTTAGGGCAGTTTTACAAAAGAACAGGACAGCATTCACGACCCACAAACACGACTGTGGCCAGAAGACTGGTTCCGTTCAAATCACAGGACCTGACCCTAGACCCCAAAAGCAATACGGATTTCCCCAAGAGGCAGAGGGAGAAATCGCAAAAGTTATCGACAGCTTATTAGAGCAGGGCGTACTCAGATCAGTAGCCTCCACTAATAATGCCCCGATTTGGCCAGTGAGAAAGTCCGATGGACCATCGATTACCGGGAACTCAACAAAGTCACCCCCGCAGCAGCCCCCACAGTAGCCACAAGTCCCGAGACCATGCTCAAACAGGGACTCAACTCACAATATTTTACAGTTTTGGACATCCGTAATGGATTCTGGTCCATTCCATTGGCAAAAGCGTGCCAATACAAATTTGCCTTCACCTTTAAAAATCAGTAGTACACGTGGACATGCCTTCCACAAGGATTCCACAACTCCCCCTCCATTTTCCACCGACAGCTGGCAAATGGATTATCGAAATTTTCTCGCCCCGAATGTCTGGTCCAATATGTGGACGACCTATTACTGCAGACAGACACCAAGGCAGAGCACATCGAGCTTCTGGCCGAACTCCTGGAACTCCTTCATTCAATTGGTTGTAAGGTAAACCCCAAAAAGGCCCAGATTTTGGAAAACAAGGTGATACATTTGGATACAATTATCACACATGGTAAACGTGAGATCGAACATCAAAGGATTGACTCGATTGCCAAATTGCCCCTTCCCCAGAACGTTTCAGCCCTCCGGTCGTTGTTAGGACTGGTTGGCTACTGCCGAAACCACATTGACGGTTTTGCCAGCAAGGCAGCACCCCTCTCAGACCTCCGAAAGAAAGGAGCCCCCTGGGAATGGCTTCCGCAGCATACGGATGCTGTGGACTCGTTGAAAAGAGCACTCATTTCAGCCCCTGCACTACAAGTTCCAGACCCGCTTTCCCCCTATGCGATAGAGGTAGCAAGCACAGACCACACCCTTTCGGACGTGCTCCTCCAGGAACGGCACGAACAGTTAAGGCCCATGGCTTACGCCTCCAGTTTTAGATGCTGTGGAGCAGGGATTTTCAGCCTGTGAAAGGCATCTGCTCGCAGTTTTTTGGGCAGTACAATATTTTTCATGACCGGACTGAACCTCATCACAACCCTGACGGAACACATCCCCTCCCAACTTTTACTGGACGGACGACTTAAGGACGGTACAGTCAGTCAAATAAGAGCAGCCAGATGGACCCTTCTTTTGCAGGGACGGGACATCACTGTTAAAAGGACCAAGACCCACACTATCTTAGCAGATAACCTACAGTACCCAGGCACCCCCCACGAATGTGAAATCATCTCACCACACAACACAGGCCCCTTTATTGCAAAAACATCCCCCAGAAAGATAGGTAGTCCAACCCAGAGCCCCAAGCCCACAGACACGGGCGAACGCATAAGAATATATGTGGATGGATCTTCCACAATATTAGAAGGGAAGCGCATAACAGGATGCGGCATTTATGTTGAGGACGCGCAGGGACGCGCCCTAGAAGAACTCGCAATAAAACTTCCAGGACACTTAGGCGCACAGGCGGCAGAACTAGCAGCCGTGGCGTACATTGTAGAACACACAGATTCCTTCCCCAGCCCAGCAGACATATACTCGGGCAGCCTCTATGTCTGCAACAGCCTTACAGAGTTCCTACCTCTGTGGAAAGCAAGAGGATTTGTTTCCGAAGACGGAAAACCCCTCTCCTCAGCCGCATTGCTCCGTCACATTTTAGAAAAAGCCCAGGGCAGGACTTTTGGAATAGTTAAAGTTCAAAGTCACCATCGTTCCTCCCCCCCTGGAAATGTAAGGCCGACGCACTGGCAAAAGCAGGTCCCAGGCACGGATACTTTTGGACACCCCACGAAAGCGCACCAGTGAATGCAGTTCAGGTCTCACAGACTAATATCGAGGATGTAGTGCAGGCCCAGAAGCAGGATAACAATCTCAGGGAGATTTTAAAAGGAAAATTAACCGCACCTTACGATAGGTTTAAAAATCCACTGACCACACATGACACTGTGGTGTTAAAAGACACCCTTTATGTGGTTCCTGAGCAGGACAGGAATCAGCTCATTTGTTTGTTCCATGACGGTCATGGACATCAGGGAATTGATCCCACTACAGCCCACCTCAGGCAACTCTGTTGGTGGCCCAGTTTAAAAGAAGACATAACGTACATTGAGAATTGCCTTATCTGTGCCCAGAACAATCCGGATACGCCAAGAAAGCTCAACTTAGTCACACCCGCCCTGTTAATGGCCCCTGGACTAACCTCCAGATTGATTTTATAGGACCATTGCCCCCTTGCAGGAATGGCAGCACGGTAGCACAAGTGGATAGCACTGTGGCTTCACAGCGCCAGGGTCCCAGGTTCGATTCCCCGCTGGGTCACTGTCTGTGCGGAGTCTGCACGTTCTCCCCGTGTCTGCGTGGGTTTCCTCCGGGTGCTCCGGTTTCCTCCCACAGTCCAAAGACGTGCAGGTTAGGTGGATTGGCCATGCTAAAAATTGCCCGTAGTGTCCATAAGGGTTGGGAGGGGTTATTGGGTTGCGGGGATAGGGTGGAAGTGAGGGATTAATGTGGGTCGGTGCAGACTCGATGGGCCGAATGGCCTCCTTCTGCACTGTATGTTCTATGTAATCTATGTAATCTATGTACTCGTTGTGATAGACACGTTTACAAAATGGATAGAGGCATTCCCATCCAGAACGAACACGGCAAAGACCACAGCCAAGATCCTAACCCACCACATCTTTACAAGATGGGGACTCCCCCGCAGCATTGAATCCGACCAAGGTTCCCATTTTACGGGACGCGTCATGAAGAACGTCCTCACGATATTTGGCATCACCCAAAAATACCACATCGCATGCCACCCCCAGTCAAGAGGTATCGTGGAGCGCATGAATCGGACCCTAAAATCAACCCTCAGAAAAATGGTCCAGCAAAACAACACCACTTGGGATTCAGTCCTCCCTTTTCACTGATGTGTTTGCGAAATATAGTTTCAACATCTACAGGTTACACCCCACACACTCTCATGACCGGACGCCCCATGAAAGGCACAGAATTTTTATTGGGATTAGATTTGACCAGCCACGAAGTGACGGCTCTCACACATGAGAAAGCAGTAGAACAACTGGTAGAGAATGTTAAAACGGCTCAGCTAGCAGCCGCGGTACGGTTAGGCACACGAAAGCAACAGAGCAAGGCCTGTTTCGATAAGACAGTACATGCGACTGAGTTCAGTGTAGGACAGCAAGTCATGCTCTCCATATACAACCCCAGCACATTCCTGTCACCTAAATATTCAGGTCCGTACTCCATTGCGGACAAAGTAAGCCCCTCCACGTACAAAATAAAGTTCCCCAACAGAAAGATTGCGTGGTTCCATATTAACCAGCTTAAGGCATAGGGACCACAGTCGAACCACACATACCACGTCATGCTCGATGCAGCAGACCACGCCCCGCCCACAGCCAACGTAACCTACCCTCCCCCAACACATCCAGCCAGCCACGGACTCAACCCCGACTCCACCCCCGCACTATACACTCCGCCCCGGAACGCCCACAGACTGCAGCAGCCGCGACAGCGACTGTGACACAGACAATAGCCACAGCACGCCACCCTACTATCCCCATACATCAGGCCCCACACCCAGCGAATCTGAGCACGATTCGAGTGATCCCTTCATGATCACTTTCCTAAACAAACCCCACCACCGACCACCGACCTACAATGACGACCCCGACTCCATTCCAACAGAATTGGACACATCCTTTTGGCACCGGGACAATTCATTAAGACTCGTCCGGAATGATGAGATGGATCCCAAATCACACCATGCAGCCCTATCCGCCCTTATACATTTGAGCGTTTGGCATCCGTTAGAAGATGACGACTTTGAGACTGACTCCCAAAACTAGAACCCCTTTGCGACCCTGTTCGCAACCGATAACTGAGGTGTCCAGATGATGTTTTAGAAAGGAACCGCTTGGGAGAAAAAGGTGTCCTTTCTGATGGAACCTGCAGCACGTTTAATGTTGTTTGTAGTTGTATTGTTAAATGTTGCTTGTACGATCAGAAAAAAAATTCACAGCCGCACGCCACCACCCTTCTGACGCCCACTGGCAGTCAGAGAAACTAGTTTGTCCCGGACTCTAGTTCAGAGGAACTAGTTTGTCCACAGAGACTTGTTAATGTCCCAGACGCCAGTTCAGAGGAACTCGTCTGTCGACAGAAACATAGACCCCCGATCGTAACTGTCCTTCTGGTTCGAAGGAAGAACCAATACAGCAACCCCCCCACGATGACTACATTTCTTGCCCGTTCTTGTCGGTTGCTCAGGCAGTGGAGAAACAGCATTGGGACCCGCCCTGTCTGGGAACTCCCCTCTGGTCAGCTACGCTCGGGTAGAGCACACACAGCATTGGTCGCCGTCCTACCCGGGGACTCCATCCAAATCTTACCCGTCGCGGCTCATACGCACCTCATTTCGGCAATTTTCGTTCAAAAAGTTTTGTTTTGTTTTCAGGCGACCCTTAGGTTGCCATCCCTATGCTATTTACATCCTCACACATTTGGATGGTAAATCGCACAGCCTGCGAGACGGCTCGCACTGTCTCAGTATTGTTAAGTGTGTCTTGTCCTGAATATTCGGTTTAAAATAAAAAAAATGAGGGAGTCACACATGGTGACAAATTGAAACAGGAGAATTGGCACTGAAGGACAGACATACTAACAGATGAGATATTAAACCAAGATAGTAACAGACACTATGCTTGATCCCACAGCACTCCAGAAGCTCCAGGAAAAGAGAAGAGAAAGAAGAACCATGAGGACATCCGCCGTGTTGCTCATCACCCGAATGAACATTTGGTTGCACGCGAATGCGAACCCCCTGACCCCACCCCCCACCCCCCCCCCCCCCCCCCCCGCCCCCAGCCGTTAATGATTCACTTCCCCAAACCACCCAGAGCCCAGTCACAAGTGACACCACACCATCTTGGTGTGACAGGTTTATAACTCCTTGTCCTACTTAATAGCATCCCTACTAGTATTGGCGATACTCTGCAGCATCGTGCAGACTATCCGCATGAGGAAATGGAGAAGGAGAGCCTACCGCGCTGGCACCCCGGTATATAAGATAAGATCCCCTATTTTCGGTTATGACCAGACCCCCGACCCCCGCGATCTATAATAAAGACATTCGTTTGCGCTCTTTTTGTGAATAAAGAAATGTGTTTCATGAGCGATTGTACAATCCTGAACTTGACTGCCAAGCCAGGAAAAATGTGAATAATGCTGCTATGATTTTGTTTGTATCATTAAGGAAGTTAGTATGATTGAATATTTGAGTGAGTGTAGTTTATTGAGGATAGTTAGAGGTACCGTTTTTCTTATTTTGTAATGCATGTCACTGTTTTGACATAGCGCCACTTAGAATTGTCAGTTAAAAATTTTCTTGCATAGTTATGGTCAGTGTAGAGACCATAGAAAAGTGCTCGCTGGGTCAGGGAATGAAGACAACGCAGTTATGTGATCCTTCACGCTTTGCGTTAGGATCACAAGGAGGGTGCGTAACCACCTGAGTTGGCTGAAGGGAAATTCAGCCAACACAGGCAAAAACTAGCAGGTGCAAGTTTACTGTCTATTAGACTCTGCAGAAACCCAGACAGCATTGATACAAGCAGCCATCTGCATAGTAATGTAGCAGCCATCTACATAGTAATGAGCGATCCCCGGGAACAATCGAAACATTTTGAGCTAAACAAGGCCAAGTCAGACTCCTCGGCGCCAGCAGGAGCCAACACAAAAGAGGTTAACGGACATTTAAAGACTGCCCAACGAACAGGGAACAGCTCCAGTATTGGAGAAATCAGTATTGGAACAAAGTCCAATCACTTGAAACCAGGTACGGGGTCTGCCCCGAAGGGCGGGAAGCCCCTGGGGACTATAAGGTAAAGCCCCCAAGTTCAAATCGTTCTTCATGACAGGGTCACTCAGCAACGCGAAGCAACCCCTGAGAGTGAACTGTCCAGCGGCCTCCAAGAAAGTAAGTCTCAAGCCAACGCTCGATTCGAGATAGGCGCTCCTAGCAACCAGTCCATGCCAGCTTTTGAATCCCGCGGACTCAGAACCCGAACGAAAGGCCATTTGTTCCCCTGACCTGGTGGGCCAGTCCAAAGCTAAGTATAGGCCTGTTAGTTGTAGAAATAGTCTAGAAAGTAGAGTTTATGCATGAGTAGAAAATTACTGTGTATAATAAATGTGTATTGATTTGAATCTTACTAATTGGTGTGTTGAGTTATTGATCATTACTTGAACTTGAACCTCGTGGCGGTATCATAAAGATACCTGGCGACTCGAGAGCAAAGGTTATAAAACAGAGCTAATTGAACCAACCAAAAGTTAGCAACACACCCTATCTAATCCTCTGATCATCTTGTATGTCTCTATTAAATCATCTCTTAACCTTCTTCTCTCTAACGAAAACAGCCTCAAGTCCCTCAGCCTTTCCTCATAAGATCTTCCCTCCATACCAGGCAACATCCTGGTAAATCTCCTCTGCACCCTTTCCAATGCTTCCACATCCTTCCTATAATGCGGCGACCAGAACTGCATGCAATACTCCAAATGCAGCCGCACCAGAGTTTTGTACAGCTGCAACATGACCACATGGCTCCGAAACTCAATCCCTCTGCCAATAAAAGCTAACACACTGTACTAACAACCCTATCAACCTGGGTGGCAACTTTCAGGGATCTATGTACATGGACACCGAGATCTCTCTGCTCATCCACACTACCAAGAATCTTACCATTAGCACAGTACTCTGTATTCCTGTTACTCCTTCCAAAATGAATCACCACACACTTTTCTGCATTAAACTCCATTTCCACTTCTCAGCCCAGCGCTGCAGCTTATCTATGCCCCTCTGTAACGTGCAACATCCTTCCGCACTGTCCACAACTCCACCGACTTTAGAGTCATCCGTAAATTTACTCACCCATCCTTCAGGTCATTTATAAAAATGACAAACAGCAGTGGCCCCAAAACAGATCCTTGTGGTACACCACTAGTAACTGAACTCCAGGCTGAACATTTCCTATCAATCACCACCCTAAGTCTTCTTACAGCTAGCCAATTCCTGATCCAAACCGTTAAATCACCCTCAATCTCATGCCTCCGTATTTTCTGCAATAGCCTACTGTGGGGAGCCTTATCAAACGCTTTACTGAAATCCATATACACCACATCAACTGCTTTACCCTCGTCCACCTGTTTGGTCACCTTCTCAAATAACTCAAAAAGGTTTGTGAGGCACGACCTACCCTTCACAAAACCGTGTTAACTATCCCTAATCAAATTATTCCTTTCTAGATGATTATAAATCCTATCTCTTATAATCCTTTCCAAGACTTTGCCCACAACAGAAGTAAGGCTCACTGGTCTATAGTTACCGGGGATGTCTCTACTCTCCTTCTTGAACAAGGGGACAACGTTTGCTATCCTCCAGTCTTCCGGCACTATTCCTGTAGACAATGACGACATAAAGATCAAAGCCAAAGGCTCTGCAATCTCCTCCTAGCTTTCCAGAGAATCCTAAGATAAATCCCATCCGGCCCAGGGGACTTATCTATTTTCACACTTTCCAGAATTGCTGACATCTCCTCCTTATGAACCTCAATCCTGTCTAGTCTAGTAGCCTGTATCTCAGTATTCTCCTCGGCAACATTGACTTTTTCCTGTGTGAATACTG
The DNA here is from genome assembly GCF_047496885.1 of Scyliorhinus torazame. Lineage (NCBI taxonomy): Eukaryota > Metazoa > Chordata > Chondrichthyes > Carcharhiniformes > Scyliorhinidae > Scyliorhinus > Scyliorhinus torazame. The sequence goes on from NC_092710.1 coordinate 302,117,004, forward strand.
ACAAAAAATATTTAGTTAGCGCTCTCCTATCTCCTCGGACTCCACGCACAACTTCCCACTACTGTCCTTGACTGACCCTACTCTTACCCTAGTCATTCTTTTATTTCTAACATACCTATAGAAAGCTTTAGGGTTTTCCTTGATCCTACCTGCTTAGGACTTCTCATGTCCCCACCTGGCTCTTCTTAGCTCTCTCTTTAGGTCCTTCCTAGCTAACCTGTAACTCTCAAGCGCCCTAATTGAACGTTCACGTCTCATTTTTACATAAGCCTCCTTCTTCCTCTTGACAAGTGATTCAACTACTTTAGTAAACCACGGTTCACTCGCTCAATCACTTCCTCCCTGTCTGACAGGTACATACTTATCAAGGACACGCAGTAGCTGTTCCTTGAACAAGCTCCACATTTCAATTGTGTAGATCCCCTGCAGTTTCCTTCCCCATCCTATGCATCCTAAGTCTTGCCTAATCGCATCATAATTGCCTTTCCTCCAGATATAACTCTTGCCCTGCGGTATATACCTATCCCTTTCCATCGCTAAAGTAAACGTAACCGAATTGTGGTCATTATCACCAAAGTGCTCACCTACCTCCAAATCTAACACCTGGCCTGGTTCATTACCCAGTACCAAATCCAATGTGGCCTCGCCACTTGTTGGCCTATCTACATACTGTGTCAGGAAACCCTCCTGCACACATTGGACAAAAACTGACCCATCTAAAGTACTCGAACTACAGCTTTTCCAGTCAATATTTGGAAAGTTAAAGTCCCCCATAACAACTACCCTGTTACTTTCGCTCCTATCCAGAATCATCTTTGCAATCTTTTCCTCCAAATCTCTGGAACTTTTCGGAGGCCTATAGAAAACTCACAACGGGGTGACCTCTCCTTTCCTGTTTCTAACCTCAGCCCATACTACCTCAGTAGATGAGTCCTCATCAAACGTCCTTTCGGCCACCGTAATACTGTCCTTGACTAACAATGCCACCCCTCCCCCTCTTTTACCACCTTCCCTGAGCTTACTGAAACATCTAAGCCACGGAACCTGCAACAACCATTCCTGTCCCTGCTCTATCCATGTCTCCGAAATGGCCACAACATCGAAGTTCCAGGTACCATTCCATGCTGCAAGTTCACCCACCTTATTCCGGATGCTCCTGGGATTGAAGTAGACACACTTCAAACCACCTTCCTGCCTGCCGGTACACTCCTGCGACCTTGAAACCTTACTCATGACCTCACTACTCTCAACCTCCTGTACACTGGAGCTACAATTCAGGTGCCCATCCCCCTGCTGAATTAATTTAAACCCTCCCGAAGAGCATTAGCAAATTTCCCCCCCAGAATATTGGTACCCCTCTGGTTCAGGTGTAGACCATCCCGTTTGTAGAGGTCCCACCAATCCCAGAATGAGCCCCAATTATCCAGGTATCTGAATCCCTCCCTCCTACACCAACATGGGTTGCATAAACAGCCTTCAGGGTCGATGGGCACAAGGCTTCTTGTTTTGCTACTGAGCCACACCACACGCCCTGGCTGAAATGCTGATGGGCAGGAGACTTTGGACCCGCCTTAGTATCTTTTTCTTGATACAGGTGGGAAGGTGCACCATAACCAGAACCTGCAAGGACATTGCCTCGTTCGACGTCGACCACCCAGGCTCTTTGTACCAGGTGACGCAGTATCTCTAAAACTTTGCAGATGGCACCCAGTGGATCTCTGGGACTATCATCCACCGGACAGAGCCGGTTTCCAGGGTCGAATAATGCAAAAGCACTGAGATCATATTCAGTCCGTGCAACCGATTCTTCGTCAGGTTACTCGTGAACGAAAAGTTCTAGTCAAGCCGAATCTGAGGCCTGAACAGACCAGAACAGAACCCCAAAGGGATCAAAACTCCGAAATGACAGAAGTCGTCGACAAAGATTTGGATATGGAAACGCAAGCGTCTGTGATCTCCGATCAGGGAATCAACAGTACATGGGTGGCACGTGGCACAGTGGTTAGCACTGCTGCCTCACGCCGCTGATGACCCGGGATCGAATTGCGGCCCTGGGTCACTGTCCGTGTGGAGTTTGCACATTCTCCCCTTTTCTGTGTGGGTTTCACCCTCACAGACCAACGATGTGCAGGTTAGGTGGATTGGCCATGCTCAATTGGCTCTTAATTGGAAAAAAAATAATTGGGTACTCTAAATTTATTTTAAAAAAGGGAAGCAACTGAACAGCAGCCTCGGGCAGAGCGTCGGCCATGACATTCCAGACGGAAGCAGTGTTTGCCTTCCCGATACACGCCACCCAATCCAGCACCGCGGATGCACAACACACAGCCAGATACAAAGCAGGTCTGGCGCCATCCTTCTCCACAGTCATCGGAGAATTATTCTGACTTCAGCAGGGAGGAATGTCAGAACCTGCACAAAACCTACAGGGTGGGAAAAATCAGACTGCCCGTAAACCTCGCCAAATACGAGGGGGTGAGGAACCCTAAACCATGTATAGTTATCCTATCATAAAATCCCTAGTGCAGGAGGCCATTCGGCCCATCGAGTCTGCACCGATCCTCCAAAGGAGCACCCCATCCTGGCTCACAGCCCCGCCCTATCCCCGTAACCCACCTAACCTTTATCTTTGGACACTAATGGCCAATCCACCTAACCTACACATCTTTGGATTGTGGGAAGAAACCGGAGCACCCGGAGGAAACCCATGCAGACACGGGTGTAGTGATATCATGGTTGTGTTGTAATACACCGACTGAGTCCCATTAGTATATAAGTGAATGTTAGAGTCAGGTGACCCCCCTCAGACTGCCTAGAGGAAGTGGGATGGCCCTGCTGCTTCACGGCGCCGAGGTCCCAGGTTCGATCCCGGCTCTGGGTCACTCTCCGTGTGGAGTTTGCACATTCTCCCCGTGTTTGCGTGGGTTACGCCCCCACAGCCCAAAAAGATGTTGCAGGGTAGGTGGATTGGCCACGCTAAAATTGCCCCTTAGTTGGAAAAAATGAATTGGGTACTCTAAATTTTTTCACAACGCCCAGCATGCACTAGTGCTTATTGACAACATGTCAAGGCATTCAAAGAGCATGGAAGACTTGCACACATGTAATAAAGGATAATTAAGGATTGTAAAACCCTCCAAAAAGCCATAATTGAAACAGCCATGGTCATTATTTTCCTTTTATAGAACTATAGAATCCTTACAGTGCAGAAGGAGACCAATCATCCCATCAAGTCCACACTGACCCCTCGAAAGATCACCCTACCCAGGCCCACCCCACTAACCTTTGGCTACTAAGAGGAAATTTTATCATGGCCAATCCACCTAACCTGCACATCTTTAAACTGTGACAGGAAACCGGAGCATCCGGAAGAAACCCACACAGACACGGGTAGAAGATGCAAGCTCTGCACGGTCACCCAAGGTCGGAATTGAACCAGGCTCTCTGCGCTGTGAGGCATCAGTGCTAACCACATCACCCAACTTCAAAAGTAGGTACGTATATACTTCATGGGCAGCACCGTAGCATTGTGGATAGCACAATTGCTTCACAGCTCTAGGGTCCCAGGTTCGATTCCGGCTTGGGTCACTGTCTGTGCGGAGTCTGCACATCCTCCCCGTGTGTGCGTGGGTTTCCTCCGGGTGTTCCGGTTTCCTCCCACAGTCCAAAGATGTGCAGGTTAGGTGGATTGGCCATGATAAATTGCCCTTAGTGTCCAAAATTGCCCTTAGTGTTGGGTGGGTTGACTGGGTTATGGGGATAGGGTGGAGGTGTTGACCTTGGGTAGGGTGCTCTTTCCAAGAGCCGGTGCAGACTCGATGGGCCGAATGGCCTCCTTCTGCACTGTAAAATTCTATGATCTATGACTTTATTTTTTTTAAATTTAGAGTGTCCAATTCTTTTTTTCCAATTACAGAGCAATTTGGCGTTGTCAATCCACCTAGCCTGCACATCTTTGGGCTGTGGGGACGAAACCCACGCAAACACGGGGAGAATGTGCAAAATCCACATGGATAGTGACCCAGATCCCGGATCGAACCTGGGACCTCGGCACTGTGAGGCAGCAATGCTATCCACTGCGCCACCGTGTTGTCCTCACTTCTTGACTTTATAACTTTGAATGCAAGAACAGTGTATACCAGCTTTCCTGTATGTTCAACCGGAAGAGTTTGAACATGCTTTCAGCTTTTGTGTGCTAACTTCTCATTTTCAGTCAATGTTGCTGCCTAGCAGCAACGTGAGAGACTGCCAAATGTTTAAGTCTCTCTCTGTCAGTGCACAGCCTCTCTAATGGCAAATCCGAGCTGTGGCTCCTTGTGGAAACTGGGACCCTCAAAGCCCCAGGCTAAAGCTGCAGAGGAGCACGAAGAAGGTTTGGCTCCCAGACATGCCGTGTACAGACCCACCGGCGTGTGTTAACACTCTGCAGAGAAATGCTCAAGGGCACAACACTAGACAAAATTTATGGAGGTCCAAATGTCAGAATCCACTGCCAAATCTGTCCAGTTGAAAAGAAAAAAACGCAAAGCGATATTTGGCAGGAGTTGTAGGAAAGATTACATATTTGGACATCAGTCCATTCTTGGTCTATGCTCCAGATTGTTTTGTCAGAGTTTACTCTCTTAGGCCTCGTCCATAGCTGGGAACACATAACGGTCCAACCTCCAGGCTGTGGACAAATAGCTCCACTGCCTTGTGGAGACTCAGGGTGCTTCAACAAGGTGCCCTCTCAGCCACATTTTTAAAATTTTAATTAAAGAATGTGAAATAACAGCCAAGTCACCATGGTTGCGAGTGGTGGGGTGTGGGAGAAGAGCCCTTCTATAGGGTGGTCTTTGGCAATATCCAGGCAGACACGAGTGCCTGTAGGCCTGCAAGAAATACTGTAACTCAACCTGCACTGGGTGCCTGCATTTAGGCAGCTAATCTGTCCCTTGCTAGTCGTATCAGAAAACTGGAGGCCGACTGAAAAATCTTAGCTGGACTCCTTCATCCTTGCTTATCAAAGCTCTTAATTGCTTCCCACCTCATGGGAGCGCCATAAATCTGCATCAGCCAAAATGGCTGATGACGGGAGTGGGGTCAAGAATCCAGCACACCTACAGCCTTGTAATTTCCTGGTCCTGTCTCCTGTTGCCAATTTAATGGAATACTATCCCACCAGCATCACCAATAATGTTGCCAATCGGCACCGGAGTCGCCAATAATGTTGCCAATTAATAATGATGCTCTTTAGAGTCGCCAGGTATCAAATGATACCACCACAAGGCTTTACCAGATAGCGATCAAAGGACCACACAACCAGTTAGACAGTTCAAGTTCAAAGATGGTTTGTTTACACACAAGGATTACTTCGACATGCAACATAAAACACTACAAGTTAAACTACACATAACAACTACAATAACCTACACTTAACTTCAGGGCAACCGGCTCTATGCAGAAGGACAAAGCCTTTGTCCTGATCTTGCGTGGCTGGGTGGAAGAAGTGGCTCTGTTTCTGCTGGGCTCATCCGTCTGGTAGCGATCGTTGGTCTTGAACTTGTCTGTCTAGTCGTTATGCTGCACTTGGGTTGGCATAGGCCGGGGCCAAGCGAGACCGAGCACATGGCTGTGTCTCTTCTTATTCCTCTGGGATTTCACGCTCTTTGGGCTGGTCCTTAACTGGGACCCAATAATTCAACAGGTTTCGATCACTGCCTTCGATTTTGGCCAATAAAGGGGCGGGTCCCTTGATGGCTGGGCGTGTCCTGAGCGGTCATTGACCTTGGCTGTTTGGGCTCCCTGGGTAAAGGGAGTGGTGCCGATTAGTCTGTATCTGTATCGGTTACCTGAGTACAGTTCTTTTGTTCTGGGGAAATGGGCCATTAGAATGCAAACGAGCGGGGGTTTCGATCCCGTCTAGCTATCTGGGTTGCAAATACACACACAAGCTCTGAGTCTGTCTGAGTCCTGGGTTGGCCATAATTCCCATGGTCCTTTGCAGGTGGCCATCTGAGATGGCTACATCCCATCCTCTTGATCCTGAATGCGAAGTGTGGTGGATCATACTGTTGATCCCTTATCCATCCGTGGTGTGCCGGTTACCCTTGATCAAGGACAGGTTCTACACTACTCTGTCCTATGTTTTTGGAGCATTTACCTAACATTTTTATTAACACATCATACATTCATAATTTCTAACGGGTCACTATAAAACATTTCACTGTTCCGCACAATTGAATATCTAACTAACTCTATCTAAGCTACTCTCATGCTGCTAGCAAATATCAAAAAGAACTTATGTACAATACAAGATTTCAAAATAGCAGCATCACATTCCTACTTACTCTATCAAAGTTAGAGAGGTATACGGTCTTTATTTCTATCAGCAATTACAGTGTTTGTTGAGTTGGGTGAATTCCAAAGAAGGGTGCTTGGAATGTATATATCGGGGAGCGGGAGGCTCTTTTTCGCCATTTGCGGAGTCTAAGTGTCTGGATGACACTGCAGATTATTGCAATTACCAGAAGGGCCTCTACTGTGTATGAAAGGGGGCACCAATTGGCAATGTTTTCCGCACCAAGTGGGGGTTTCAGTGTCTATCTCTATGTGTGGTGTGGTGTCCGGGCTAGGGGTGTCATGTTGTGTGCTGGTGTTCGGGGTTGGTGTGGTGTGTGGTACAGAGGCTTGTAACGCGTGCAGTTGTAGGAGTCCAGCGATGATCACAATGTAGATCATCAGTTCTCTCTTCATCCTGTCTTCTATCTTCCGTTTTCCGTATATTCCTGAGGGTGCAAGCATAATATCTGTTATTATCTTCGGTTAATATCTCATTTATTTGTCTTTCTCTCCTTAACTTCGATTACCCATTAGAATCGTCACCATAGAACATAGAACAGTGCAGCACAGTACAGGCCCTTCAGCCCACGATGTTGTGCCGACCATTTATCCTAATCTAAGATCAACCTCACCTACACCCCTTCAATTTACTGCTGTCCATGTGCCTGTCTAAGAGTTGCTTAAATGTCCCTAATGACTCTGACTCCACCACCTCTGCTGGCAGTGCATTCCACGCACCCACCACTCTCGGTGTAAAGAACCTACCTCTGACATCTCCCCTATACCTTCCTCCAATCATCTTAAAATTATGCCCCTGCGTGACAGCCATTTCCACGCTGGGGAAAGGTCTCTGGCTATCCACTCTATCCATGCCTCTCATCACCTTGTACACCTTTTCATAGAATTTACAATGCAGAAGGAGGCCATTCGGCCCATCGAGTCTGCACCGGCTCTTGGAAAGAGCACCCTACCCAAGGTCCACACCTCCATCCTATCCCCATAACCCAGTAACCCCACCCAACACTAAGGGCAATTTAGGACACTATGGGCAATTTAGCATGGCCAATCCACCTAACCCGCACATCTTTGCAACCTCTATCAAGTCACCTCTCTGCCTTCTTCGCTCCAGTGAGAAAAGCCCTAGCTCCCTCAACCTTTCTTCATAAGATCTGCCCTCCAGTCCAGGCAGCATCATGGAAAATCTCCTCTGTACCCTCTCCAAAGCATCCACATCCTCCCTATAATGAGGCGACCGGAACTGGACACAATATTCCAAGTGTGGTCTAACTAGGGTTTTATAAAGCTGCAGCAAAACCTCGCAGCTCTTAAACTCAATCCCCCTGTTAATGAAAGCCAACACACCATATGCCTTCTTAACAACCCTATCAACCTGGTGGCAACTTTGAGGGATCTATGTACGTGGACCCCAAGATCCTTCTGTTCCTCCACACTTCCAAGAATCCTGCCTTTAACCCTGTATTTGGCATTCAAATTCGACCTTCCAAAATGAATCACTTCACATTTATCAAGGTTTAACTCCATCTGCCACTTCTCAGCCCAGCTCTGCATCCTGTCAATGTCCTGTTGTAACCTGCAACAACCCTCAACACTATCTACAACTCCACCAACCTTCGTGTCATCGGCAAACTTACTAACCCACCCTTCCACTTCCTCATCCAAGTCATTTATAAAAACCACAAAGAGCAGAGGTCCCAGAACAGATCCTTGCGGGACACCACTGGTCACCGACCTCCAGGCGGAATACTTTCCATCCACTACCACTCGCCAGCCAATTCTGTATCCAGGCAGCCAGATTTCCCTGTATCCCATGGCCCCTAACTTTCTGAATGAGCCTACCATGGGGAACCTTATCAAATGCCTTACTGAAATACATATACACCACATCCACTGCCCGACCTTCATCAATGTGTCTCGTCACATCCTCAAAGAATTCAATGAGGCTTGTGAGGCATGACCTGCCCCTCACAAAGCAATGCTGACTATCTTTAATCAAACTATGTTTTTCTAAAGAATCATAAATCCTATCTCTCAGAATCCTTTCCAATATTTTGCTCACCACAGACATAAGACTGATGGGTCTGTAATTCCCAGGTATTTCCCTATTCCCTTTCTTGAACAGGGGAACAACATTCGCCTCCCTCCAATCATCCGGTACTACTCCAGTGGAGAGTGAGGACGCAAAGATCATCGCCAGCGGCGCAGAAATCTCCTTCCTCGCTTCCCGTAGTAACCTTGAGTCACCATGTGTGACTCCCTCATTTTCTTTTTGAAATAACATTTTGAGAGACAAGACATTGCCAAAAAAAATTTTATTTGTAAGTGCAGAGATTCTCGCAGCTGGTGGTCGATGCAGGGAGTGGGCGGACAATTTCTCCATCCAGTCTTTCCTTTACTGCAACCAGTGATGGCTGAGGCTCATCTTAACCAGCCGAATTTTAGGGCGGCCAGTTTTATAAAGTTTCTTCGTCCCAGGGTCCAGAGGTAGTTCGCGTTTGGTAGGATATGTGGCAACCAAGTGTGTCATATGTGTAAATAGCAGGTGGGGAACGACCAGAGGGTCGGAAGGTAAAGGGATGAGTGTACAGACTGTGGCAAAGGGCATTCTTTAAACCACAATGAGCGAGCAGGGAAGGGAAAACTAAGACCTGCCAAAGAGAGCGAAAAGTGTAAAGAACCATTCCAGAGTAATTGAAGTGACGGGAACATGAGGTGAGTGTGGGCAGGGCAAGAATGAGTGGAATCCCCGGGTAGGGTGGTGATCAGCGCCGTTGCTCCACTACCCGAGCTTAACTGACCGGATGCATTTGGGGTCCTCAGGCAGGGCGGGATTAGTGCCGTTATTCCCTACCTGGGTGACCTAAACGAGCGGAAAGAATTTGTAACACATGTGAGATCCAACAATTGTTCCTTTAACAGCCATTGGTCAGTAAATGGCGTCGGAAGAGTAACTATGACTGTATCAAGAAATTGTGTGTCAGGCCGACATTAATTAAAACCATGTAACAAGAAGAAAGAAAGAAGGAAAATAAAAAGGCGGGCAGGCTCCATCAGAAAGTAGGACACCGTAATTCTTATGCGGTGTCTTTTTCTCATCATCTGGACACTTCGGGGTTCTGTATCAAAAAGCGTTGTAAAAGGATTAACATAACCAGAGTCAGAATCTGAATCATCACCATCTCCCGGTTGCCAAACTCGTGTCTGCCGTTTTTGTGCCGTGGCCGCGTGGGCCGTCGTGGAATCCGAATCTTCATGTCTAACCAGTCTACAAGAGTTGTCGCTGTGCCAAAAAGAGGTTCGTTTGTCATGAGGCGCAGGGGCGGTATCAGTGAAGGGCAAGTTACTGTGCCTAGGGCGTGTTTTAATTCATCGATGGTGTCTGTGTGCTGAGGAAGCCATTCCCATGGGGCGTTCTTTTTAAGGAGCTCTGAGAGTGGGGCTGCTTTTGTGGCAAAACCATCTAAATGGTTCCTACAATATCCAACTAATCCTAAGAATGACCAGAGTGCAGTGATATTGTGGGGCAGGGGCAATTTAACTATTGACTCAATTCGCTTCTGTTCGATCTCTCTTTTCCCGTGGGTGATAATGTGCCTAAATAAAGGACCTTTTCTTTTAAGGTTTGGTTTTTTGGGGGGTTGACCTTGCATCCAATGGATTACAAAAGACCTAGTAATTCCGAAAGAAGCTTTACATGCTCTTCCTTTGTGTCAGCCTGTAGGAGTAAGTCGTCCACGTACTGTGTAAGGCATTCTGGGCGGGAAAATTTGGAAAGTCCATTGGCCAATTGTCGGTGGAAAATGGAGGGGGAGTTGTGGAATCCTTGCGGGAGGCATGTCCACGTATACTGCTGCCCTTGAAATGTGAATGCAAACTTATATTGACAGGTCTTGTCCAGCGGGATGGACCAAAAGCCATTGCTGATATCCAGCACTGTGAAGTACTTTGCCTGTACTCTCTGCTTGAGCATGGTCTCAGGACTCGTGGCAACGGTGAGGGCTGCTAAAGGAGTGACCTTGTTAAGTTCTCGGTAGTCGATTGTCAGTCGCTAAGAACCATCAGGTTTTTTCACGGGCCAAGTTGGGGCATTATTTGTTGAGGCTACTGTCCAAATTACTCCTTGATCTAATAAGCTATTGATGACTTTTGAAATTTCACTCTCGGCTTGCTGCGGGGAACCGTATTGCTTCTGTGGCTTAGGATCAGTACCTGAAATTGTGACCTTTCCTGGGATCCTCCCACAATCGTATTTGTGTTGGGCGAAGGAAGCTTTATGTTTTCTGAGGACCTCTCTAATTGTCTGGTCTGTACTAATTGTTTGCGGATCAAACCAATAGTCTCCTACTGAGCAAATCCTATGATCATAGTCCCCTACTGTGAGCGTAGCGGGGGCTCTAGCTGCTTTGGCCATTCTCCATAAATATTTATTCACTGGATCAAAGGAAAGATTATGGGAGCTCATAAAATGGATTCCTAGAATGTGCTCGGCTGTTTGGGACAAGTCGACTAAAGCAACGGGGTGCCTGGTGCTTATGGTTCCTATCTGAATATCTACGGTGGCTGTGATGTATCCCTGCTGTACATGTCCGGTAAATCCACTAAGGGTGATGGTGTCTGTGGTGTCTTTTGACACTCTGGAACATTGTGGAGGAGTTTAAAATGGTGCGGGACCCTCCTGTGTCCCAAAGAAATTCTACTGGATGTCCCCGGACTGTGCCTGTGAGTACTGGTCTGCCTGATTTGTCCCAGAGTGTGTCGCAGACCCATGTTGGGGTGTCCGAACACCGTCAATCTGTGGTGTTGATTGTTGAATTATCTGAACCGGCGCTAACACTATGTATGGGCCTAACATTGTTCCTAGGTGGGAGGCCTGGTTGTTGGTGGCGTTGCTGGTTCGGGGGGTTTTGTCGGCATTCGCGGGTGTAATGTCCCATATGTCCACAATTATAGCAACCTCGTGGTGCCTGGGCTCTGGGGTGCTGTCCTTCATGTCTACCCTCATTTATCCATGCTGGGTCCTGGTTAGTTCTAACTGGGTGCATATTTGCTTCTACCTGTTCCTGATCGCCTTCCTGTGTCGGGATTGTTCCCAAGCTCTGGAGAGTCACTTTAATACCCAAACTTCATTGTGTGTGGAGTCTGCGGGGTCGTAATTCACACAAGCCTTTTGACCTGCTTCTGTGGCGTGCGAGACTAAAGTGCGGGACCATTTAGTGGTGTCATCCTCATTTAAGTGTGCGCGGTTCAAATCCCCAAATACTACCTTAAAATGGATCCAAAGGCGACCTGCAAATGCGGTCGGGTGCTCTCCCTTCTTTTGCCTACAGCGGTTTCTACTGGATCTCCCTTGTTGTACCCAATTGCATCTAAAATGGCCGTTTTCATTTGATGTAGGGTTCCTCCTCCTACATTCTGGGGTTCTGGCAAAGCTGAGATGACGGACTGGTCAAGGCTCATTACTATAAATTTAAATTCCTCCCTTTCGTCTAGACCGTACATAACATTTTGCTGGCGTACTCTCTCAAAGAAATTACGCGGGTCTGCGGTGGATTCGGATGGATCAATTTTAGCGCAGGCATCTCTCAATTGGGATAATGGGATGGTGTAAATGCAATCGGGCTCCTCCCGATCCGATAACTTGCGCTGTGTGGTGACTGGATTCATGGGGGTGTGTGCTGCCTGTGCAGTCGGTGGTGCGGGTGCTTTCCTTTTCGGGGCATGGGGGGCTCTATTGTGATTTTCTGTGTCCTCTGCATATCTCTGGGCGGTTTCATTTAGTTCTTGCCAATTGGGGGCACCTTCGTCATCTAAATTTTGTCCAAAAGTATACCTAAATCCATTTTGCACTGAAAGCAGTGACTGCAACTTCTCTATTTGTTGTCTACATTTCGCGTGGTCTACTGTGCTCTGTCTTTGTTCTGTAGTGGAGCTGTGGAGCGCTCGTAAAGCTGCCTTTAAATCCGCACATTGACTCGTTAACTGTGCTACCTGCTGTTCTGTCTCTTTTTGTACCAAGACTGCGCGCTGTGTATCTTGGTAGGCTTTATCGTACTGGGTCTGAAAGCTGCTAATGTGAACTAAACAAGATTGGTGTGCCCGTTTGACATCAGCCATCTCTTTATCTTTAGCTGCCAACTGATCCCGGAGTTTCTCAATAATCTTTTCGCTTTCACTATTGTTTCCCTCATTCTTCTCGTCTTTCTCAACTAGCTGCCTGCGGAGCGTCCTCACGACCTCCTTTGAGCCTCGCAACTGTGCCAAACAGGACACTATTGCCATTGGCTTTCGCTGCATTTTTCTTATGCACCTCGGTTAGGTTGTCCCACCGAGTTTGTCCTATGCTTCCTGGACCTGACTTTTCATTTGAACAAAAATCGGACCAAAGGGGCCATCCTTTCCCCTTTAAATACTTCCTCAACTCTTCTTCCCATATGTGGCACAGCTCTGCTCTGTTGGTCGCTGCGACCTCGGTTGCCTGTGGGTTCATTAAACGTTCCATCGCTTTTGTGGCCATTGCTTCTAATATCTCTTTTCCTACGGTTAATCTCGGTTTCCTATCGTTAATTTGGGACAGGGGGATAAGGTGGCGATTTGAACTGCGGGTATGGCCTGAGCCATTTTCCGGTTAACAATTCCCTCGAGTTTTGACACAATCTAACGAGTTTACCTTATATCCCTGTCAGTACGCATGCAGGTTAGTACACACTTCCAAAATTCGGTGATTTGGTCGATATGGGACTTGCACTTGTGGTTCTTTCTCTTTCACACAATTGGATTACAAAGTTTGTGGGTTCTCGCGGAGTGACAAAATCACTTCTAATTGGAGTCCCGTCAGATGTCGCCAATAATGTTGCCAATTTAATGGAATACTATCCCACCAGCATCACCAATAATGTTGCCAATCGGCACCGGAGTCGCTAATAATGTTGTCAATTAATAATGATGCTCTTTAGAGTGTCAGGTATCAAATGGTAGCACCACAAGGCTTTACCAGATATCGATCAAAGGACCACACAACCAGTTAGTCTGTTCAAATTCAAAGATGGTTTATTACACACAAGGATTACTTTGACATGCAACATAAAACACTACAAGTTAAACTACACCTAACAACTTCAATAACCTATACTTAACTTCAGGGCAACCGGCTCTATGCAGATGGACAAGTGGCTCTGTTTCTGCTGGGCTCATCCGTCTGGTAGCGATCGTTGGTCTTGAACTTGTCTTCTGGTCGTAATGTTACACTTAGTTTTAGGCGTAGGTCGGATCCAAGAGAGACCGAGCACACAGCTGTGTCTCTTCTTATCTCTCTGGGATTTTGCGCTCTTTGGGGCAGTCCTTAACTTGGACCCAATAATTCGACAGGCTTCGATCACTGCCTTCGATTTTGGCCAATAAAGGGGCGGGAGCCTTGATGGCTGGGCGGTCATTGACCGTGGCTGTTTGGGCTCCCTGGGTAAAGGGAGTGGAACCGATTAGTCTGTATCTGTATCGGTTACCCGAGTACAGTTCTTTTGTTCTGGGGAAATGGGCCATTAGAATGCAAACGAGCAGGGATTTCGATCGGGGTCTAGCTATCAGGGTTGCAAACACACACACAAGCTCTGAGTCTGTCTGAGTCCTGGGTTGGCCATAATTCCCATGGTCCTTTGCAGGTGGCCATCTGAGATGGCTGCACTCCCTCTTTCCTTTTTTACAAAAAATATTTTTATTGGCATTTTCCAATTTTAACATTTTGACAATTTGACATATAAAGCACGTTATATTTAAAGAGTATGATGTTTCTTATGTACAATTTTACATGTACCGCTTTTGTCAGCCCTCCCCCTCTCCTTGCTCCTCCAGTCCCCCATTGTGATTAGCACAATTGCTTCACAGCTCCAGGATCCCAGATTTGATTCCTAGCTTGGGTCACTGTCTGTGCGGAGGCTGCACGTTCTCCCCGTGTGTACGTGGGTTTCCTCCGGGTGCTCCGGTTTCCTCCCACAGTCCAAAGTAGTGCAGGTTAGATGGATTGGCCAAGCTAAATTGCCCTTAGTGTCCAAAATTACCCTTAGTGTTGGGTGGGGTTACTGGGTTATGGGGATAGGGTGGAAGTGTGGCCCTTGGGTAGGGTACTCTTTCCAAGAGCCAGTGCAGACTCGATGGGCCGAATGGCCTCCTTCTGCACTGTAAATTCTATGATTCTATGATAGTCGGGCTCCCTCCTGACCCCATCTTTTGCCCTGGGTGTCGCATTGTGATACTTCTTTCCTTCATTATGTGATTCCTGCTGTTATCCTTGTGTGTTTGCTATGGGGGGGCTCTCTGCCCCCTCCTCTCCTCACTCTTTTTCCATGTCTCTTCCTGAAACTCCCCTGGGTTTTTTCCTGCCCCCCCCCCCCATTCCTCTCTGCTCTGTGCGCTCTTGTCTGCCCTCGACGGTCCCTCCTTTCTTCCACTGTTGGCTTCGGACAGATCTTGAAACAGGCTGGTGAATAGCACCCACGCTTTGTGGAAGCCCTCGTCCGACCCTCCAAAGGTGTACTTGATCTTCTCCCGGTGGAGAAATTCGGACAGGTCCGCCAGCCAGTCTGCAGCTGTGGGTGGTGCTGCTGATCGCCAGCCGAGCAGGATTCTCCAGCGTGCGATTAAGGAAGCAAAAGCCAGGGAGTCGACCCTCTTCCCCATATGTAGTTCTGTCTGGTCAGAAACCTCAAAGACTGCCGCTCTCGAGCACGGCTCCACCCTCAGCCTCACAACCTTGGACAGCGTCTCAAAGAAGGATATCCAGACCCCAATAAGGCTGGGGCAGGCCCAGAACATATGAGCATGGTTGGCTGGGCATCCCTGACACCGTTCACATTTGTCCTCCATCTCCTGGAAGAACCTATTCATTCCTGTTCTGGTTAGGTGAACTATGTGCACCACTTAAAACTGCTTGATGCTTAGCCTTGCACATGAGGAGGTGGAGTTGGCCCAACTTAGTGCTTCGCTCCAGAGTCTGCAACGTATTTTCGTCCCATTTTTGCATAGCTCTGTCCAATGATGTTCTTGCCCGTTCCAGAATTGTCCATAAATGTCCCCACATTTCCCCTTCTCCCTACTGTCCGTGTCCAGTAGTTCCTCCAGTAAAGGGGCTCTCGGAGTCCTAGGGTATCTCGTCGTCTCCTTGTGGAGAAAGTTTTTGATTTGTCAGTGCCGGAGTTCCTGTCCTTTCAGTAGCTACAATTCTTCCGTTAGTTCATCTAGGGTTGCAAGTCTGTCCCCTCTGTACAAGTCCCTGACCGCTAGCATTCCCCCATCCTGTCTCCACTTCTTAAAGGTGACGTTTCGCATGGCTGGTGAGAATTTGTGGTTACAGCAGATGGGAGTCATGGAGGTCATGTCTGTTAAACCAAAATGTTGTCCCATTTGGTTCCATGTCCTCAATGAGGCTACCACCATTGGGCAGGATATGTATTTTGTCGGGGGTGGGGGGGGCAGATGGGAGCTCTGCCATGGCGTGGGCTCGGAGGATTGCTCCCTTGCAGGACACCTCCAGCCTCACCCATTCCGTATTCGGTTCTCATATCCATCCCTTCACCCTCTCGACTGTGGCTGCCCAGTGGTGCCCCCCCCCACCCCCCCCCCACCCCCCAAACCCCTCCCCCCCAACCCCCCCCCCCTAACCCCTCCCCCCCCCCCTAACCCCCCACCACCACACATACATACACTATGATCATTTTGTCTATCCCTTGGAAAAAGGCCTTGGGCCTTGCTGCCTACGATGTTGACCTACGATGTTGAGGACCCGGGTTCGAATCCTGGCCCTGGGTCACTGTCCGTGTGGAATTTGCACATTCTCCCCGCGTCTGCATGGTTTCATCCCCACAAGCCAAAGATGTGCAGATTAGTTGGATTGGCCACGCTAAAATTGCCCCTTAATTGGGAAAAAAAATTTAAATGGGGAAGTGTTTTGGAAATCCGAAGCATAAAAGGACTGGGAGTCCTTGTTCAAGATTCTCTTAAGGTTAACGTGCAGGTTCAGTCGGCAGTTAGGAAGGCAAATGCAATATTAGCATTCATGTCAAGAGGGCTAGAATACAAGACCAGGGATGTACTTCTGAGGCTGTATAAGGCCCCGGTCAGATCCCATTTGGAGTATTGTGAGCAGTTTTGGGCCCCATATTTAAGGAAGGATGTGCTATCCTTGGAAAGGGTCCTGAGGAGGTTCACAAGAATGATCCCTGGAATGAGGTTGAGGACTCTGGGTCTGTACTCGTTGGAGTTCATTGCTAACATTGCATTTGCCTTCTTAACTGCCGACTGAACCTGCACGTTAACCTTAAGAGAATCGTGAACAAGGACTCCCAAGTCCCTTTGTACTTCTGATTTTCTGAGCATTTCCCCATTTAGAAAATAGTCTATGCTTAAATTCCTCCTTCCAAAGTGCAGAACCTCACACTTTTCCACATTGTATTTCATTTGCCACTTCATTGCCAACTCTCCCAGCTTGTCCAAATCCTTCTGTAGCCCGCTTGCTTCCTCAATACTACCTGTCCCTCTACAGATCTTTGTATCATCTTCAAACTTAGCAACAGTGCCTTCAGTTCCTTCTTCCAGATCATTAATGTATGTTCACTGAAGGTGCGCCCCCCCTCCCCCGCAAAGGCCTGTGAAGTTTTCTGGCAGAAGACCTTGTCGGCCAAGAGGTCCGTGTCTAACTTCCATGCAGGCATTGGGCACGGCCCGTCTCCACATCACACCCACGTAATGTGGAGCGTGATCAGAGATGACTATCACTGAGTATTCCTCTTTATTTCTGGAAGCACCAATTTCCTCACCGCAAAGAAGTCAATACGGGTGCATACCTTGTGCACCGGCAAAAAGACCGAGAATTCCTTCTCACCGGGATGTAGGAACCGCCATGGGTCCACTACCACATCTGCTCAAGTTCCCTAGCCATGCCTGTCTTTTTCCCCGTTTTGGGTCTCGATCGGTCTGTCAGTGGGCCCTGTATGCAGTTAAAGTCGCCCCTCATGATCAGTCGGCGTGTGTCGATGTTAGGGATTTCCACCATTGTCTTTTTTATGAAATCCGTGTCCCAGTTGAGCGCATACACGTTTACCAGGACTACCGGTGCCCCGTCTAGGACACCGCTGAACATGACTTACCATCCCCTTCAATCCTTAACTGCCCTTATAGCCATAAACCCTGTCCTCTTGCTAATCAGTATTGCTACCCCTCCAGCCCTCGTCCTGTAGCAAGAATGGTGCGTCTGTCCCACCCAGTCCTTCCTTACCCGCAGTCGGTCCTTCTCCCTGAGGTGTGTCTCTTGCAGGAAGACTATGTCAGCTTTCAAACTTCTGAAATGGGCGAAGACTCTGGATCTTTTCACTGGGCCATTAAGTCCTCTGACATTCCAGGTGATAATCCTGGTGGGGGGTTTCTGTTCGACCCCCCCCCCCCCCTCCCCCCCCCCCCCCACTTCCTGTGGGATTGACCATACTTACTTGGTGGATGTGTCCCTGCACTCCGGAGTTTCCCTTTGTTAGGGGGCCGTCCAAAATGGCTGCGGTCGCCATTCTCACCATGAGGCACAGCCCTTGAGCTCTGGGGTTTCCCTTTGTCCAGGGGGCACCCAACATGGCCACCAAAGGCTTCCTTTTGTTTAGGGACTCTCCAAAGTGGCTGCCTGCGGTGCCATCTTGTTCCCTTTACCTGCTGAAACCAATCTGAGACCCAACCCTTTCTTCTCTTTGTGTTCCCCTTGTGTTCCTTCTTCCCCTGTTGCCCCTCCTGTTTCTCCCCTGTTCCGCTGCCCTCACCCTTCCCTGTGATCTGGTCTTTCTGATCAAAGTGAGCCAGCACAGTCCTGTGCAAATATATTGTGTCTCCATCATATTTTAGCATTGCTTTGGCTGCCCGTTGTTCAGGCCGTTCGTCCAAACAAACACGTTCACCTCCGCCGGAGTATTGAAGTCGTGTTCCTTATCCTGGAACGTGCCCCAGGCCTGGCTGGGAGCAGCATTTCAAATTTTACCCCGTTCCTGTACAGGGCCGATTTCACCTGGTTAAATTCGGCCCTGCATTTTGCCAAGTCCACCCCAATATCTTGATAGACCCGTATTGTGTCCTTCCCAGCTTCTCACATTCGTCTGTCTCGCCCACCTCAGGATCTTCTTCCGATCCTGATACCGATGCAATTTCGCAATAATTGCCCTCAATTGTTCCCCCACCTTGAGCTTCGGCCGTGGCGACCTGTGTGCTCTGTCGATCTCCGGGGGGTTGGGGAAGCCTCCCTCCCGACTAGGTTGCCCAGCATTTGGGTCACCTAGCTCGTCAGGTCCCTGCCCTTGATCTCCTCTGGCAGGCCCACAATCCAAATGTTCTGGCGTCGGGACCTATTCTCTTGGTCCTCCTTCTAGCTTCCCTGGGTTGCCACCAACCTTTTGATTTCGGCCTCCAGGGCGATAATCTTGTCGCTCTGGTCCGCCGACGCCTTCTCCAGCTCCTGGGTCATTTTTCCCGGCGACTAGGGTATTTTCACAGTAACTTAATTGCACTGTTAATGTAACCCTACTTGTGACAATAGTAAAGATTATTATCATTACCTTCTTCCCCAGTCCATCGATCGCCATTTGCATGGCGAGCAACGCCTTTGTAATTGCCACCTTGATTTCCACCTTTATCGGCTCTCATTGCGGTCAGTTCATTAAAAGGAATGCCTTGGATGGGGGATGGGGGAGGGGGGGAGGGAGGGAGAAGGCATTCCTTATGAATGAACTGACCGCAATGAGAGCCGTCATGGATCCGCTGGCTCTGCCGCCTGTTGTTCGTGTCCTTTTCCTCCGCTCCAACCGTTTCTTTGGCCTCCCGAGCTCCCATTTGCTGGCATGCTGGCTCTGTTCTTTCCCTTTCTTAATTGAGGGTGAGATGCTACCGAATGTTCGGGCTAATTTTGCTTGAAAGTGTTCCGGAGAGAGCCATCTGATGTGCGTCTGCTCAACACATCACTGTCACCAGAAGTCGGCGTGCTCTTTCCTGACATGAGCATGAGCTGAAGATTCAGCTCTAAATATGTGCAGTTATGTGATGATGAAGGAAGAAAGATGCAAATTTGTTTGAGCAATTCTGAAGTTTTATACATTTCTTAACATCTTATAATCTTCACGTTTTTCAGAGATGATCAAAGGTTCAGGACAAAACAAATATAATAGACCAGAGAAACCATATTGTCAACTTACTGGGGGAAAAAAAATCGTTTTTTATTTTTCACTTCAAAACACCTACAATGGAAAATAATAATGTTGGTTCATGGGAATTAACCAGATGAATTATTTTGAAATACTGAAAGCGAAAGTACAGGTGTTTCTCTTTTACAGAACCCAGTTATTGCATACAATTTCCTATTATTTAATGTGAAAATTAATTTCACAAATGTAGATTAATACTGAAGGAATTATCCAGTTCAATCACAGATTCTACAACCCACCATCCTTGCATAAAAATAATTTCTGTCATAGATCATAAAAAAAGTTTTACAGGAATAAAAATCTCACATATAAACTAAGTCAATCTAATATACTTACAGCGATCTCTCTACACGCAGACATGGAGATACCAGTGCCTTCAATCTGTTTAAGAGCATACTCTTTCTCGTCATTCCTGTCAGAGAAAATAGAAAATTCAACATTCTCTAAACAAAATAGAAAGGGACATTTAGCAATGTCTTTTCTGACAATATAGCTGAATATACAGTAACACAGAGGCCATTATAATCATAGAACCACTACAGTGCAAAAGGAGGCCATTCAGCCTATTAAGTCTGCACCGACCCTCTTAAAGAGGACCCACCCTATCCCCGTAACCTCACCTAACCTTTTGTACACTAAGGGGCAATTTATCATGGTCAATCCACCTAACCTGCACATCTTTGGACTGTGGGAGGAAACCTACACAGACACGGGGAGAATGTACAAAATTAATAGTCACCCAAAGCTGGGATTGAACTCCGGTCCCTGGTGCTGAGGCAGCAGTGCTAACCACAGTGCCACCATGATCTTTTGTGCTTGTTTTGGATCTCTTGCATTTGATCCATCCAGGAAATATAGATTTATATGGAAGAAACAATTGCACAATTGTTGAGTTTATATTACTGTTTGGTCGGTCTTCGTGCAATCTTCGTAGTCTTAAATAGGTTAACTATGTATTTATTTATTTTTAAAAATATATTTTATTGAAATTTTTTTTCCCTGAGCAACATTTTTCTCGCTTACAAAACAAGCGAAACGATAACAGTAACAAAACAGGAATTTTTTAACTTTTTAACAATAATAATAATAATATACAAGTAACAAAACCTCGTACTCTATTGACCTATACTCAACTGAGCTGCTGGTCATCCGTCTTCCCTCTAACGTTCCCCTAGGTAGTCGAGAAATGGCTGCCACCGCCTGGTGAACCCTTGAGCCGATCCTCTCAGGGCAAACTTTATCTGCTCCAGTTTAATAAACCCCGCCATATCATTTACCCAGGCCTCCAGTCCGGGGGGTTTCGCCTCCTTCCACATGAGTAGGATCCTGTGCCGGGCTACTAGGGACGCAAAGGCCACAACGTCGGCCTCTTTCGCCTCCTGCACTCCCGGCTCTTCCGCAAATCCAAATAGAGCTAACCCCCAGTCTGGTTTGGCCCGGGCCTTCACCACCTGCAAAATCACTCCCGTCACTCCCTTCCAATACCCTTCCAGTGCCGGGCACGCCCAAAACATACGTGCGTGGTTTGCCGGGCTCCCGCCACACTTCCCACATTTGTCCTCCACTCCAAAGAACCTGCTCAATCTTGCCCCCGTTATGTGTGCTCTATGTAGCACCTTAAATTGAATCAGGCTAAGCCTGGCGCATGAGGAAGAGGAATTTACCCTGCTTAGGGCATCAGCCCACATACCCTCCTCTATCTCCTCCCCTAATTATTCTTCCCACTTTCTTTTTAGTTCGCCCACCGACTCCTCCCCCTCTTCCCTCATCTCACTATAAATCTCTGACACCTTGCCCTCTCCGACCCACACCCCTGAAAGCACCCTGTCCTGTATCCCCTGTGTCGGGAGCCGCGGAAATTCCCTCACCTGTTGTCTAATAAACGCCCTCACCTGCATATATCTCAAGAAATTTCCCCGGGGTAACTTATACTTTTCCTCCAGTGCTCCCAAGCTCACAAAAGTCCCATCTATGAATAAATCTCCCACCTTCCTAATTCCCAACTGGTACCAGCTTTGAAATCCTCCACCCATTCTTCCTGGGGCGAACCTATGGTTGTTCCTGATAGGGGACCCCACCAGGGCTCCCCGCACACCTCTCTGTCGCCTCCACTGTCCCCATATGTTCAGTGTTGCCGCCACCACCGGTTTGTGGTGTACTTTTTCGGTGAGAACGGTAGCGGCGCCGTCACCAGCCCCTCTAGACTCGTCCCTTTACAGGACCTTCTCTCCAGCCTTTTCCACACCGCTCCCTCACCCTCCATCATCCATCTACGTATCATTGCCACATTGGCGGCCCAATAATAATCTCCCAAGTTCGGTAGTGCCAGTCCTCCTCTGTCCCTACTGCGCTGAAGGAACCCCCTCCTTACTCTCGGAACTTTCCCTGCCCACACAAAGCTCGTAATGCTCCTATCTATTTTATTAAAAAAGGTCCTGGTGATTAAAATAGGGAGACATTGAAATACAAATAAGAACCTCGGGAGGACCATCATTTTAATTGCTTGCACCCTGCCCGCCAGCGATAAAGGCTGCATGTCCCACCTCTTAAAGTCCTCCTCCATTTGTTCTACCAGCCGTCTCAGATTAAGTCTGTGCAAGGTTCCCCAGCTCCTCGCGATCTGAATCCCCAAGTATCGGAAGTTTCTTTCCACTTTCCTTAGCGGTAAGCCTTCTATCTCTCTACTCTGGTCCCCTGGATGTATCACATATAATTCACTCTTCCCCATGTTTAATCTATACCCCGAAAATTCCCCGAACCTCCTCAAGATTCGCATAACCTCTGTCAGCCCCCCCGCTGGGTTCAACACGTATAGCAATAGGTCATCCGCGTATAACGAGACTCGGTGTTCTTCTCCCCCTCTAGTCACCCCTCTCCATTTCCTGGAGTCTCTCAGCGCCATGGCCAGAGGTTCAATTGCCAGCGCAAACAACAATGGAGACAGCCGGCATCCGTCTTGTTCCCCTATATAATCGGAAATACTCCGATCTATGTCGATCTGTAACTACGCTTGCCGTCGGTGCCCCATAAAGTAGTCTAACCCAGCGAATAAATCCGTTCCCAAACCCAAACCTCCTTAACACTTCCCATAAATATTCCCACTCCACCCTATCAAATACCTTCTCTGCGTCCATTGCCGTCACTATCTCTGCCTCCCCCTCCACTGAGGGCATCATTATCACCCCTATTAGCCGTTGCACGTTAACATTCAATTGTCTCCCTTTTACGAACCCTGTCTGGTCTTCGTGCACCACCCCTGGGACACAGTCCTCTATCCTCGATGCCAGCATCTTTGCTAGCAGTTTGGCGTCCACATTCAATAGTGAAATAGGTCTATAGGACCCACACTGCATCGGATCTTTGTCCCTCTTCAAAATTAGCGATATCGTCGCCTCCGACATTGTCGGGGGTAGTGTCCCCCCTTCCCTGGCCTCATTGAACGTCCTCGCCAACAACGGGGCCAACAAGTCCACATATTTTCTGTAGAATTCCACCGGGAACCCATCCGGCCCCAGGGCCTTCCCTGCTTGCATGCTTCCCAGTCCCTTAATAACCTCGTCCACCTCAATCGGCGCCCCCAGGCCTGCCACCGCCTGCTCCTCCACTTTCGGGAACCTCAACTGGTCCAGGAACTGCCGCATCCCCTCCTCTCCCTCTGGGGGCTGAGACCTATACAGTTCTTCATAAGAGGTCTTAAACACCTCATTTATCTTTCCTGCCCTTCGCACAGTGTCTCCCCTTTCATCCCTAATTCCTCCTATCTCCCTCGCTGCTGCCCTCTTTCGCAGTTGGTGCGCCAACAGGCGACTAGCCTTTTCCCCATATTCATACCTCCTCCCCTGTGCCTTCCTCCACAGTACCTCCGCCTTTCTGGTGGTCAGAAGGTCAAACTCGGTCTGGAGTCGTCTCCTCTCCCTGTACAGCTCCTCCTCCGGGGTCTCTGCAAATTCCCTGTCCACCCTTAAAATCTCCCCCAGTAATCTATCCCTTTCCTTGGCCTCTGTTTTCCTTTTGTGGGCCCCAATAGAAATCAGCTCTCCTCTGACCACCGCTTTTAGTGCTTCCCAGACCACTCCCACAGGGACCTCGCCGTCGTCATTGACCTCCAGGTATCTCTCGATACACCCCCTCACTCTTGCACACACTCTCTCATCCGCCATCAGTCCCACATCTAATCGCCAGAGTGTTCTCTGCTCCCTGTCCTCTCCTACTTCCAGGTCCACCCAATGTGGGGCATGATCCGAAATCGCTATGGCTGAGTATTCAGCTTCTTCCACTCTAGAGATCAACGACCTTCCTAAAACAAAAAAATCTATCCGGGAGTACACTTTATGGACGTGGGAGAAGAAGAAATACTCCCTAGCCCTGGGTCTAAGAAATCGCCATGGATCCACTCCCCCCATTTGGTCCATAAACCCCTTAAGTACCTTGGCCGCTGCCGGCCTTCTTCCAGTCCTTGAGCTGGATCTATCTAGCCCCGGGTCCAGCACCGTATTGAAGTCCCCTCCTAAAATCAAATTTCCTGCCTCCAGGTCCGGAATACGCCCCAGCATCCGTCTCATGAACCCCGCATCGTCCCAATTTGGGGCATACACATTAACCAACACGACCTCCATTCCCTCCAGCCTACCACTCACCATTACATATCTACCTCCACTATCTGCTACGATGTTCTTTGCTTCAAATGCTACCCGTTTCCCCACCAAAATGGCCACCCCTCTGTTATTTGCGTCCAGTCCTGAGTGGAACACCTGTCCCACCCATCCTTTCCTTAGCCTAACTTGGTCCGCCACCTTTAGGTGCGTCTCTTGGAGCATAACCACGTCTGCCCTTAGTCCTTTCAAATGCGCGAGCGCTCGGGCCCTTTTTATCGGTCCATTCAGGCCTCTCACGTTCCACGTGATCAGCCTCACTGGGGGGCTACCTGCCCCCCTCCCGTGTCGACTAGCCATTACCTTCTCTAGGCCAGTCCCATATCCCGCCTCCGCGCTCCCGCTCGCTCCCCCAGCGTCGCATTCCGCCCCCGACCACCCTCTCTTTAGCCATTTCCTTTTGGATTTCCGCAGCAGCAACCCAGTTGTCCCCTTCCCCCCCGCTAGATCCCTATCTAGCTTGATTGCTCCCCCCATATCACTTCCGTAAGTCAGCTGACTTCAACTGACCCCGGCTACTCCTGCTCGCTCCTCGGCCCCCCCGGTGTGAGGGAACTCCCATCCGCCTTGCGCCTGTTTTCCCGCCTTATTCTTTCTGGCGCGGGAACATCCCTTTACCTGATCCGCCTCTTATGGCGCAGCTCCCTTTCCCCTCCCCCTCTCCTTCCCCATTCTCTGACTATGTCCCGTCTCTCCCCCTCACCGGCGCCCACATTTCCCCAGTGTCCCCCCCCCTTCCCTGTTTACTTCTCGATTAACTTTCATCATCCCATTAACAAAAACAATAATAACAACAATAACAGTTCCCTGCAGCATCAGTCCCTCAGTTCCGGTCCAGTTTCTCTTCATTGATGAAGGACCATGCTTCCTCCGCCGTCTCGAAATAATAGTGTCTCTCCTGATGCGTGACCCATAGTCTTGCCGGCTGCAGCATCCCAAACTTCACCTTCCTTTTGTGCAAAACCTCTTTGGCTCGGTTGAAGCTCGCCCTCCTTCTCGCCACCTCCGCACTCCAATCCTGGTAGATCCTTACCACCGCATTCTCCCATCTGCTACTCCGCACCTTTTTAGCCCATCTCAGGACCTCTTCTCTGTCCTTAAGGCGGTAGAATCGCACGATTATCGCCCTCGGTGGTTCTCCCGCTTTTGGTCTTCTCGCCGGGATCCGATTTGCCCACTCCACCTCCATGGGGCCCGCAGGGGCCTCAGCACCCATCAGTGAGCTCAGCATCTTACTTGCGTACGCTCCACAGTCCACTCCTTCCACACCCTCCGGGAGACCTAGTATCCTGAGGTTCTTCCTTCGCGCTCCATTTTCAAGGGCCTCAATCCTATCAGCACACTTTTAATGAAGTGCCTCGTGCGTCTGAGTCTTGACCGCCAGGCCCAGGACCTCGTCCTCAATACCTGATACCTTCTGCTCCACCACGCGAAGTTCAGTCTCCTGGGTCTTTAAAGTCTCCTTCAGCCCCTCAATTGCCTGTAACAACGGGGTCATTACCTCCTTCTTCAGCAGGTCCACGCACGTCTCACCACCTCGTCCTGCTCAGGCCCCCATGTCACCTGTGGTTTCTCCGCTGCCATTTTTCTCCACTCCCTCTGACCTTCTGGCTGCAGATCCTTCGGGCTGCAGCCGCCGCCGCCGGTTTTTTCCTCCGTCGTTCGGGGTGGACTCCCTTCCCTCGCGCCTCGCACCGGGTTTTACGGCCGTCCAAGTCCCCGTTGGGGCTCTTAAAAGAGCCCTAAGTTCCATCGGAGCTGGAGCCGCCGAAACGTGCGGCTAGCTCATCCCTGCCGCAACCGGAAGTCCAACTATGTATTTATTAACAACAAGAATTATGTACATATTATACAGTAAAGAGTTAAAACGAGGAGCTGTCTCCATGTTTGCTTGTGCACACAGCTCTGTCCAACACTAAAATGATTCCTAGGTGTGGGTCGTGTGTTCTCTTACATTACTGTGTGGGTTAGTCCCGCATTAACTCTATATGTGCAAGACCCTTACACTACAGGAATAAGCTTGCTGGCTGGCATGAAGTACACCTGTACCCAGAACTGGCGGCATAGTGGTAACGTTAATGAACTAATAATCGCGAGGCCCAGGCTAATGCTCTGCAGACACAGGTTCCAATCCACAATGGCAGCTGAAGGAGATTAAATTCAACTAATAAATCTGAAATTAAAAGCTTGTCTCAGTGATGGAGACCATGACAGCTTTCATTGATTGTGTAGAAGCCACCTGGTTCACTAATGTCCTTCAGAGGTGGAAATCTATCGTCCTTAACTGATCTGACCTACATGGTTGACTTTTTAATGACCCAGCAAGGCACTCAGTTGTATACATGACATAAAATTTAAGAAAGAATTAATTAGATAGACCATCCAGCATTGACACAGGCCCGTTGACCCTGCAAAGTACACCTTGCTAACATCCAGGGGCTTGTGAGAGCTGTGCCACAGACCAGTCCAGCAACAGTAATACTCACAGAATCCTACCTTACAGACACTGGGCGGGTATTTCTACACCCCCTGTGGTGTGCTTTGCGGCGGTGGAGGCAGCCTGCCATTGGCCGACTTCAGGATCAGGCGTTTCCCACTGTATGCATTCCTGCCACTGGAAAACCCGCAGCAGGGATTCATTGTCGGTGGAACCGGTAAATCCCGCCAGTGAGAACACCAGATACCATCCACCATCACCATCCCTCGGTAGGACACACCCATCAGAGCTGCCAGCACAGTAGTATATAGTCAGATGGGAGATTTTTTTTAAATTCATTTTTACAGGATGTAGGCATCGCTAGACAGGCCAGCACTTATTGCCCATCCCCTGAGTACATTGACTCATACAGTATCGGCCCTTCGACCCATCGAGTCTGTGCTGGCAAAACAACACTAAATCTACGCTCATCCCACTTTCCAGCATTTTGTCCATGGCCTTGAATGCTATGACATATCGAGTAGGCCAGCATGGTGGCGCAGTGGGTTAGCACTGCTGCCTCACGCCGCCGAGGTCCCAGGTTCAATCCCGGCTCTGGGTCACTGTCCGTGTGGAGTTTGCACATTCTCCCCGTGTTTGCGTGGGTTTCGCCCCCACAACCTAAAAATGTGCAGGCTAGGTGGATTGGCAACGCTAAATTGCCCCTTAATTGGAAAAAATGAATTGGGTACTGTTGCTCTTATTAGCCTTAGTTTATTAGCTCTGATTATGTCACCTTTGCTCACGAGTCGCCAGGTATCTTTCTGATACCGCCACGTGGTTCAAGCTCGAGTTATGATTAATAAGTCAGCACACCGCTTAGTAAGATTGAAATCAACGGTCATTTATTATATACAACAAGTAATGCTTACACAACAATCCTACTATCTATACAGAAACCTATCACTACTGGCCAATACTTAACTTTCGGAAGGGCCCACCAGGTCAGGGAAACACGAATGGCTTATCAAATCGGATCTGGCCCGCGGGACTCAAAAAGGCTGATACAGGTCGATGGCTAGGAGTCTTTATCGGGTAGCGATCGCTGGAGTCAAACTTACTGTTTCTTTGTTGATGTTCTTGCGAAGGTCTCGAGCAGAAGAAGGGAGAGAGCGATCTGAACTTGGCCCCTTACTTTATAGGGCCCGGGGGCTTCCCGCCTCTCGGGGCGGCCCTTGACCCTGAGTCCCAAGTGATTGGACTTGTTCCCAATCACTGGGTTCGATACGTCCAATAACGGGGCGATTCCTCGATCGGGGGGTGGTCGTTCACCTGTCTTTGTTTTTGCCACTGCAGGCGCCGACAGGTCTGGCCCGGCATTCAATTGCTAATATGTTGCAATTGTTCCCGGGATAGCCGATTAAACTGCAGATGTCTGGGTTGATGTGCTGCTAATGGTCTTGAGTATCGATCTGGGCCGACTTCCCCAGAGCCGAATATGCTATTCTGTCTGCAGCTGTTCATTTGTGTCCTGTTGGCTGCTTTTCCCATCAGCCTTTTCAGTGAGCCATTTTATATCGGGTTTTGGCCAAATTAATAGGGAATCAGCCATTTTAGGTGGCTACAGTCCCTCCTTGTGATCCTAACGCGAAGCGTGAAGGATCACATAAATTTTGTCCTTTCCATTCCCTGACCGGGGGGGGGGGTTGTCACCTCCTACGTGGCCACTACTCTGACCCTAGCTATGTACAAAAATTTACCTAAACAATTCTTGAGGGCGCTATGTCAGGCAGGGGCATGTATTAACAATTAAACTAGGAACCTCTAATTTTTACCTTAATACGCTATACTCCATAAACATTGCATTATACTATCTTCCTAAAACATACAACAATAATCACAACATTTAATATACTCTTTCCTGACTTGGCAGTCAAGCTCAGGATCATAATTTTTTTTTGTTCATGAAAAGTTTTGTACATCTCTTTATTTACAGTGATAACGCAAGTGAATGCTCTTTATTATTCTAGTTTCATAGGTCGCGGGGGTCTGGGGTCTGGTCGTAACCGAATATAGGGGATCGTATCCGATATACCGGGGTTCGAGCGCGGTACGCTCTCCTTTTCCACTTGCGGAGGCGCATGGTCTGTACTGCACTGCAGAGTATGGCCAATGCTAACAGTGCCTCAATAACGTACGACAGGGAGTACCAAGTTATGAACTTGGCACACCAGGATAATGCAGCGTGGCTGGTGACTGGGCCCTCGGTACTGCGGGGCAGTGAAACATTAACGACAGGGAGGTTTGGAGTAATGGGGTCCGCGTTCCTGCGCAACCAAATGTCCAAAAAGATGTTGAGCACGATGACAGAAGTCCTCATGGTTGTCCTCTTTCTTTTCTTTCTCTGTGTTCTCTGTTTTTCTCCGGTCCTGGAGCTTCTGGAGTTCTGTAATACAAGCATAGTATCTGTAACTACCTTGGTATAATATCCGGTGTGTTAGTGTGTCTGTCCTTCTTGGGGCCAATTAAACCCTCATAATTGGTCACAATATGTGACTTCTCCCCCATTTTTTTTTTCAAAACAAATGTTAGGACACGGCACACCTCCCAAAGGTGGACCAGTGCTAAGTTTATCATCCAAATGTTCTAGGATGTAAATAGCATTTGGCAGCAACCCAAAGGTTGCCTAAATAAATAAAACTGTTTTTGAAAGGAAAAGGTCGAATGAGGTGCGTATGGGCCGCGACGGGTAAGATTTGGATGGAGTCCCTGGGTAGGACGGCTACCAATACCGTATCTCCCCTACCCGAGCGTTTTTGACCAACGGGGGAGTCCCCAGGCAGGGCGGGGACTCCACTGCCTGAGCAACCGACAAGAACGGGCAAAAATGTAGTCATCATGGTGGAGTTGCTGTTCTGAGTCTCCCGTCAAATCAGAAGAGCAGTTACGATCGGGCGTCTGATACCTGAACAAGTATCAGCTGAAAACCAATTCCGCTGAACAAGTGTCTGGTGTCGGTGGGTGTCTGAGGCAAGTCCTCAGAGGTTTCAGCAGAATGGGCGTGTGGCGGTGGTGGGTGTCAGTGGGAAAAAGCTAAAAAGTTCAGGTGAATTGGTGTGTGGCGGTGAGAACATTCTCCTGTTGGACGAACAACATTAAACAAACATACAAACAACGGAAAACATCCTGCAGGTTCCATCAGGAAGGACAACACTTTTCACCAAGTGTCTCCTTTAAATCATCATGTGGACACCTCAGTTCTCTGTTGCGAACAGGGTCGCAAAGGGGTTGGCGGCTTGGGAGACAGACCCGAGGTCGTCACCTTCTCCCGGGTGCCAAACTCTGGAGTGAATTAGGGCGGAAAGGGCTGCGTGGTGTGAGTTGGGGTCGCTCTCGTCGTTGCGGACGAGTCTGCAGGAGTTGTCGCGGTGCCAATGAGTTGGCTCGAGTTGGGTGGGAACAAAGTCGGGGTCGTTCGTGTGGTTCGGTGGTCGGTGGTGTGGTTTGTTTAAGAAAGTGATGAGGAAGGGATCACTGGAGTCGAAGTCGGAGTCGCTGGGTGTGGGACCAGGATAGTATGGAGGCGTGCTGTGGCTGTCGTCAGAGTCACAGTCGCTGTCTCTGCTGCTGCAGTCTGTGGGCGTTCCGAGGCGGAGTGTAAAGTTTGTGGGTGGAGTCGGGGGCGAGTCCGTGTCTGGGCTGGACGTGGAAGGGGTGGGTGTGGTTACGTTGGCTGTGGGCGGGGTTTGGTCTGCCGCGTCAAGCATGACGTGGTGGGCGTGGTTCGACTGTGCTCCATAAACCTTTAGCTGGTTTATGTGAAACCAGGCAGTCTTACCATTTTGGTATTTGATTTTGTATACCGATGGGCTTACTTTATCCGTAATGGAGTACGGACCCGAGTATTTCGGAGACAGAAATGTGCTGGGGTTATACACAGACAACATCACTTGTTGTCCTATATTATACCCCATTGCATGTACTGCCTTATCAAAACAGGCCTTGCTCTAGAACATAGAACATAGAACAATACAGCGCAGTACAGGCCCTTCGGCCCACGATGTTGCACCGAAACAAAAGCCATCTAACCTACACTATACCATTATCATCCATATGTTTATCCAATAAACTTTTAAATGCCCTTAATGTTGGCGAGTTCACTACTGTAGCAGGTAGGGCATTCCACGGCCTCACTACTCTTTGCGTAAAGAACCTACCCCTGACCTCTGTCCTATATCTATTACCCCTCAGTTTAAGGCTATGTCCCCTCGTGCTAGCCATTTCCATCCGCGGGAGAAGGCTCTCACTGTCCACCCTATCTAACCCTCTGATAATTTTGTATGCCTCTATTAAGTCTCCTCTTAACCTTCTTCTCTCTAACGAAAACAACCTCAAGTCCATCAGCCTTTCCTCATAAGATTTTCCCTCCATACCAGGCAACATCCTGGTAAATCTCCTCTGCACCCGTTCCAAAGCCTCCACGTCCTTCCTATAATGCGGTGACCAGAACTCTGTTTTCTTTTAGTGCCCAGTTTAACAGCGGCTGCTAACTGAGCTGTTTTTACATTCGCAAGTAATTATTCACCGGCTTTCTCATGGGTGAGGGCCGTAACTTCAGGGATGGTCAGGTCTAAACCCAACAAGTGCTCTGTCCCTTTCATGGGGCCTCCGGTCATGAGGGTGTGTGGGGTGAAACCTGTGGAGGTGGAAACAGTGTTACGCAAAAACATCAGCGCAAAGGGGAGGACCGAATCCCAAGTGGTGTTATTCTGCTGGACCATTTTCCTAAGGGTGGTTTTTAGGGTCCGATTCATGCGCTCCACTATACCACCCGACTGAGGGTGGTACGCAATGTGACATTTTTGGGTTATGCCAAATATCGTGAGGACGTTCTGCATGACCCGTCCCGTAAAGTGAGAACCTTGGTCCGATTCAATACTGCGGGGGAGTCCCCATCGTGTAAAAATGTGGTGGGTTAGGATTTTGGCTGTGGTTTTTGCGGTGTTGGTGCGGGCTGGAAATGCTTCTACCCACTTTGTAAAAGTGTCTATGACCACCAGAACATATTTATAGCCATTCCTGCAAGGGGCAATGGACCTATAAAATCGATCTGGAGGTTAGTCCAGGGGCCGTTAACGGGTCGGGTGTGGCTGAGATGTGCCGTTTTGGTTGTTCTGAGCGCAGATGAGGCAATTCTCAATGTAATGGGATACATCCTCTTTGCGATTAGGCCACCAACAAAGCTGTTTGAGGTGGGTTGCGTTGGGTTCGATTCCCTGGTGTCCATGACCATCATGGAATAAACAGATCATTTGATTCCTATCCTGCTCAGGAACTACATAAAGGGTGTCCTTTAGCACCACACCGTCATGTGTAGTTATTGTATTTCTGTACCTCTCGTATGAGGCTGGAAACTTCCCTTTCACGATTTCGGTGAGAGCGCTATCCTGCTTCTGGGCCTCTACTAGATCTTCGATCCTAGTCTGCGCGACCTGAACTGCACTCACTGGCGCACTCACTGGGGCGCTCTCGGGGGGCTTCCAAAAATACCCATGCCTGGATCCTGCCTTAGCCAGCGCGTCGGCTTTTACATTTCCAGGGGGGGAGGAACGATAGTGGCTGCGGACTTTTATAATGCCAAAGGTCCTGTTCTTGGCTTTTTTCAGAATATGGCGGAGTAATAGGGCTGAGAGGAGGGGTTTCCCATCCGCGGAAACAAATCCTCTCGTTTCCCAGAGGGGCAGAAATTCAGTGAGGCCGTTGCACACGTATAGACTGTCTGAATATATGTCTGCTGGGCTGGGGAAGGAGTCTGGGTTCTCCACAATGTAAGCGATGGCCGCAAGCTCTGCTGCCTGCGCGCCTAAGTGTCCGGGTAATTTTAATGCGATTTCCTCGAGGGTGCCTCCCTGCGCGTCCTCCACATAAATCCCACAACCTGTTATGCGTTGCCCATCCAGGATTGTGGAAGATCCATCCACATAAATCCTAATGGGGTCACACGTGTCCGGGTGAGGGGGGTTCTGAGATGGAGTGGCTAGTTTTCTGGGGGGTGTTTTAGCTATAAAGGGGCCTGTATTATGGTGGGGCGAGATGATTTCACACTCATGGGGGGTTCCGGGGTACTGTAGATTGTCCGCTAAGTATGTGTGAGTCTTTGTCCGTTTTACTGTGTTGTCCCGTCCTTGTAAGAGAAGGGTCCACCTAGCAGCGCGGATTTGGCTGACGGTACCGTCTTTAAGTCGTCCGTCGAGTAAAAGTTGGGTGGGGGTGTGCTCGGTCAAGATGGTGATGGGGTTCAGTCCGGTAATGTATGAAAAGTACTGGACTGCCCAGAAAACTGCGAGCAGGTGCCTCTCACAGGCTGAGAATCCCTGCTGCACAGCATCTAAAATCCGGGAGGCATAAGCCACGGGTCTTAGCTGGTCGTGCCGTTCCTGCAGGAGCACAGCTGAAAGGGTGCGGTCTGTGGTCGCTACCTCTATGGCGTAAGGGGAAAGCGGGTCGGGAACTTGTAGTGCGGGGGCGGCTATGAGCGCCTGTTTTAATGATTCCACAGCATCCGTATGCTGCGGAAGCCATTCCCAGGGGGTTCCTTTCTTTAGGAGGTCTGAGAGGGGCGCTGCCTTGCTGGCGAAACCGTCAATGTGGTTTCGGCAGTAGCCAACCAGTCCTAAAAACGACCGGAGGGCTGACACGTGTTGGGGAAGGGGCAATTTAGCGATCGAGTCAATTCTTTTGTGCTCGATCTCGCGTTTGCCGTGTGTGATAATTGTACCCAAATATGCCACTTTTTCTTCCAATATCTGGGCTTTTTTGGGGTTTACTTGACAGCCAATGGAATGTAGTAATTCCAGGAGTTCGGACAGAAGCTCAATGTGCTCTTCCTTTGTGTCTGTCTGCAGTAGTAGGTCGTCCACATACTGTACCAGACATTCGGGGCGAGAAAATTTTGCTAGTCCATTTGCCAGCTGTCGGTGGAAAATGGAGGGGGAGTTGTGGAAGCCTTGTGGCAGGCATGTCCACATGTACTGCTGCGCTCTGAAAGTGAAGGCAAATTTATACTGGCACGCCTTTGCCAATGGAATGGACCAGAACCCATTACTGACGTCCAAAACCGTGAAATATCGGGCATGGAGTCCCTGTTTGAGCATGGTCTCGGGACTTGTTGCAACGGTGGGGGCTGCTGCGGGGGTGACTTTATTGAGTTCCCGATAATCAATGGTCAAGCGCCATGATCCGTCGGTTTTCCTTACTGGCCAAATCGGGGCATTATTAGTTGAGGCTACCGATCTTAGGACGCCCTGCTCCAATAAGCTTTCTATAACCTTTAGGATTTCTCCCTCTGCTTCTAGGGGAAATCAGTACTGTTTTGGGGGTCTTGGGTCCGGTCCGGTTATTTGTACAGAACCGGTCATCCGTCCACAGTCGTGTTTGTGGGTTACGAATGCTGCCCTGTTCTTTTGCAGGACTGCCCTAACCTGTCGGTCCGTGCTGAGTGTGCTGGGGTTGAACCAAAACTCGCCTACTGCGCTAATTTTGTTCATATAATCCCCTATATTGAGCGTTGCGGGGGCTCTAGCGGATTTCGCCATCTTCCAGACACACTGGTTGACTGGATCGAAACAGAGGTGATGAGAGTTCATGAAGTCGATCCCCAAAATGTACTCTGCTGTTGGGGGCAGGTCGACTAACACTACGGGGTGTTTTGTATTAATGGTTCCGATCTGGATGGGTACAGGGGTTGTGATATGTCCCTGTTGTGAGTGGCCTGTGAAGCCGCTGAGGGTGATAGTGGCTGTGGTGGGCCTCGTGTCCTTACCAAGGGTGGAGGAATTTAAGGTTGTGCGGGACCCTCCTGTGTCCCAGAGAAGCTCGATCGGCTGTCCCCTAACCTTTGCTGCGACTACGGGTCGTCCTGACCTATACCAAAGGGTATCGCAGACCCAGCGGGGGGAGCCTGTACACCGTCAGTCCGGTCCGGTCAAGTCTGTCTGATCGGACTGGGCGCTAACGCTATGTATGGGCTCTGCCTTTTTCTTATTGAGAGTGCCTGTCTGTTGGGCTCTCTGTGGTTTTTTAGGGGCCTTGCATTCTTTGGCAAAATGTCCCAACTGTCCGCAATTGTAGCATTCTTGCGGTTTTGCTGGGGGGCTGCTCTTTCCCACGTTTACCCAGGCGGAGTTGTGAAGAGTGGTTCTTACTGCCTGCACGTCTGCGGCGGCTTGGTTTTCCTCAGGGGTTCTAGCTGCGGGTTTACCATGAGCCGCTCGTTCCCAAACGCGGGACAATCTTTTGACCACCCACTTCTCATTATGAGCCTCCTCCGAGGGGTCATAATTACTACAGGCATTCTGTCCTGCTTCCGTGGCATGGGAGATAAGGGTGCGGGTCCATTTGGCCATATTGTCTGCGGACAAATGGGCACGGTCTACATTTCCGAAAACGACTTCAAAGTGAATCCAGAAGCGTCCTGCGAACGCTGTGGGGTGTTCAGACTTTTTCTGTCTGCACTTATTTAGACCGTCTACGGGGTCGCCCCGGTTGTACCCGATCGCATCCAGGATCGCAGTATGCATTTCTGCAAGGGTGCCTCCTCCTACATTCTGTGGGTCGGGATGGGCTGCTGCGACCGATGGGTCTAAGCTGAGGACTGTGAGCTTTACCTGCTCTTTCTCATCCAGGCCGTACATGGTCGCCTGGTGTTTGACGGTGGCAAAGAAATGGTGTGGGTCTGAAGCGGGGAAGAACGGTGCGATTTTAGCACACGTGTCCCGTAATTGGGTCACTGTGAGGGCCTCGTCTGCTGTGGCGGTGCGGTGGGTTGTTACAGGGTTCATGGGAGCCTGTATTACCTGCTGTGTGGGGGGTGGGGGTGCTCTCCTCTTTTGGGGTTTTCCCTGCACACATGCTCCCTGAACATATCTCTGCGCTGTCTCTTGCAGTTCTTCCCAATCAGGGCCGTCTTCCTGGTCTAAACTTTCCCCAAAGGTGTCTTGGAATCCCTTTTGGACAGAAAGCATTGCTTGCAGATCTGCAATTTGCTTTCGGCACTTTGCATGGTCTAAGGTACGCTGCCTTTGTTCCGTGGTTGCAGCGTGAAGCGCTCTCAAGGCTGCCTTGAGATCACTACATTGCTTCTGTCGTGTCTCCACCTGCTTCTCCGTCTCTTTCTTAACCAGGATGGCACGCTGCGTGTCCTGATAAGCCTTCTCATACTGGGATTGAAAACTGCTTAAATGCGCCAGACAAGACTGGTGACCCCGTTTGGCGTGAGCCACCTCTTCGTCCTTGGCTTCTAACTGCCTTTTCAATTCCAGGTTTTCCTTTTCCATCTCGCATACATCGATTTTACTCATACGATGTATGCCTTCTATTTATTTTCGTAGCGTCCTGACGACCTCCTCTGTGCCTCGCAATTGTGCCAAACAGGACACGATTGCCATCGACGTGCGCGCTTTCGCTAAGCTTTTCTTATGGATTTCGCTCATGTTCTCCCACCAAGTATGCCCCTTACTTCCAGGACCTGAGTCGTCGTTATTACAGAAACCGCTCCACACGGGCCATCCTTTGCCCTGCAGAAATTTGCGAATTTCCACTTCCCAAATGGGACACTGTCCCACTCTAACGCTGCTGATCGGTGCGACCGCAAATTCTTCGGGGTTCATGAGGCGCTGCATTGCCTGCATGGCCATCTCTCTTATCTGCTCGTTACGTTCAAATTTGGAACAGGGGGCTAAGGTGGTGTCGTAGATGCGGGTACGACTTGCGTTAATTTCCGAAAATACAGACTTCCGACAGTTTTGACGCAACAAAATCTATTAGTTTTACCTTATAACCGTGTTAGTTACGCATGCATACACACACTTCCGAATTGTGAATTATTAACCAGAGCCGCTTGAACACTTGTGGGTTTTTTTGTTTTTGTTTCCGATTGGATTCTATTCAAATTGTTGGGGTTCTCCCGGAGTGGTTTTCCACTTCTATGTCGGGTCCCACCAGAGTCGCCAATTATGTTGCTCTTATTAGCCTTAGTTTATTAGCTCTGATTATGTCACCTTTGCTCACGAGTCGCCAGGTATCTTTCTGATACCGCCACGTGGTTCAAGCTCGAGTTATGATTAATAAGTCAGCACACCGCTTAGTAAGATTGAAATCAACGGTCATTTATTATATACAACAAGTAATGCTTACACAATAATCCTACTAACTATACAGAAACCTATCACTACTGGCCAATACTTAACTTTAGGAAGGGCCCACCAGGTCAGGGAAACGAATGGCTTATCGAATCGGATCTGGCCCGCGGGACTCAAAAAGGCTGATACAGGTCGATGGCTAGGAGTCTTTATCGGGTAGCGATCGCTGGAGTCAAACTTACTGTTTCTTTGTTGATGTTCTTGCGAAGGTCTCGAGCAGGAGAAGAAGGGAGAGAGAGAGCAATCTGAACTTGGCCCCTTACTTTATAGGGCCCAGGGGCTTCCCGCCTCTCGGGGCGGCCCTTGACCCTGAGTCCCAAGTGATTGGACTTGTTCCCAATCACTGGGTTCGATACGTCCAATAACGGGGCGATTCCTCGATCGGGGGGTGGTCGTTCACATGTCTTTGTTTTGGCCACTGCAGGCGCCGACAGGTCTGGCCCGGCATTCAATTGCTAATATGTTGCAATTGTTCCCGGGGATAGCCGATTAAACTGCAGATGTCTGGGTTGATGTGCTGCTAATGGTCTTGAGTATCGATCTGGGCCGACTTCCCCAGAGCCGAATATGCTATTCTGTCTGCAGCTGTCCGTTTGTGTCCTGTTGGCTGCTTTTCCCATCAGCCTTTTCGGTGAGCCATTTTAAATTGGGTTTTGGCCAAATTAATAGGGAATCAGCCATTTTAGGTGGCTACAGTACTTTAAAAAAAAAAAAATTTTTTAATGACATATCAAGTGCTTATCCACGTTAGTTTCAAAGCTTGTGAGGGTTGCCGCCTCGACTACCCTCCCAGGCAGTGCATTCCAGACCACCCTCACCCTCTGGGTGGAAACATATTTCCGCACAATTATGCCCCCTCGTTGCTAACCCTTCAACTAGGGGGAACAGCTGTTTTCTATCCATCTTGTGCATACCCCTCATAATCTAATACACCTCAATCAGGTCCTCTCTCAGCCTTCTCTACTCCAAAAAAACAACTCAAGCTTATCCAGCCTCTCTTCATAGCTCAAATGCCCGAACCTAGGTGAATCTCCCCTGCACCCTTTCTAGTACAATCTATAGTAAGGTGAACAGAACTGCACCAGTACTCCAGCTGTGTCTAACCAGTGTCCTGTACAGTTCCAATATAACCTCCCTGCTTTTATAATCTATGCCACGATTGATAAAGGCAAGAGTCCCATATGCCATAACTACCCTATTCCCTGCTCTGCCTCCTAAAGGAACTTGTGGACCAGCACCCCAAGTTCTCTGTTCCTCTGAGTTTCCTATGTCCTGTCAGTCATCAAGTACTCCCTTGTCTTGTTATTCCTTCCAAAGTGCATCACCTTGCACTTTTCCGGGTTAAATTCCATCTGCCATTGATCCGTCCATCTGACCAACTCGTCAACATCTTCCTGCAATCTAATAGACACATAGAAAATAATAGCAGGAGGAGGCCATTCAGCCCTTCGAGCTCCACCATGCATTATGATCATGGCTGATCATCAGGTTCAATACCCTGATCCTACCTTCTCCCCCATATCCTTTGATCCTTTTAGCCCCAAGAGCTATATCTAATTCCTTCTCAAAATTACACAACGTTTTCAGCTGCTTTCTGTGGTAGCGAATTCCACAGATTCACCACTTTTTGGGTGAAGAAATTTCTCCTCACCTCAGTCCTAAAAGGTTTACCTCTTAACTGCAATTATAAGTCTCAGTTTTGGATATTTTTATTATTAGGAACATTCTTTCTGAATCTACCCTATTTAATCATGTTAGAATTTTGTAAGTTTCTGTGAGATCTCCTCTCACTCTTCTAAACTCCAACGAATAGAATCCTAACCGATATAGTGTCTCCTCAGATGACAGTCCCGCCATCGCAGGAATCGGCCTGGTAAACCTTTGCTGCACTCACTCTGCCTTCCGATTTTTGCTAAAGAAGTGGACCCCACCCCCCGCACACACACATTCTCATCTATATTGTTTATATATCACAAACAATAAGGGACCAGCACTGATCATTGTGGTACGGCAGTGGACACTAGCCTGCAGTCCTCTGCACCACCCTATCTCTCCTACCACTAAGCCAGTTTTGGATCCAACTTGCCAATTTACTCTGGATCCCATGTACTTTTATCTTCTTTATCAGTCTACCATGAGGGACTTTGCTACAATCCAATTAAATTACATCAACTATGTTGGAATTGTATAAAACACTGGCGAGGCCACAACTGGAGTATTGTGTGCAGTCCTGGTCACCACATTACAAGAAGGACGTAATTCCTCTGGAGAGTGTAGAGGAGGTTTACAAGAATGTTGCCAGGGCTATGAAAGCAGTTACAAGGAGAGATTGGATAGGTTGGCTCTATTGTTCTCGGAACGAAGAAGGCTGAGGGGTGACTTAATTGAGGTGTAGTGGGTATCTGGAATTCGCTTCCCCAGTTGCTGGTGGAGGCAGAGACCCTAACCTGGATGTGCCCCTTAAGTGCTGTAAGATATAGGGCTATGGGATAGGTACAAGAAAGTGGGGTTAGAAAGGGCACCTGGGTGTCCTCAGGCTGGCATGGGCACGATGGGCCGAATGGCCTCCTTTTGTGCTGTAACGTTTCTATGATTCGATTCTAACTGCACCAGCCTCATCTTTACACCCGATCACCTCCCTTTGGCAAAACCATGCTGACCAGCCCTGATCAAACTTCGTCTCTCCAAGTGGAGATTAATTATTAACTACAGAATTTTCTCCAATTGTTTCCTTCCCACTGATGTGGGACTCATTGGTCTGTAGTTACCTGGCTTATCTCTTGAAAAGTGGAACGATATTAGCTCTTCCTCCTGTCTGGTTGCTCCCCTGTGGTCAGAGAGGAATTAAAAAATGGGTCAGAGCCCCTGGAATTTCCTCCCTCGTCTCCCACAGCAGCCTGAGGTACAGCTCATCCCGACCTGAGGATTTGTCCACTTTGAAGCCCATCGAAATCTCCAATTCCTCCTCACTCCCTATACTATGGGTCTGGAGTCACGTGTCGGTCAGACTAGGAAGGACAGCAGATTTCCTGCCCTAAAGGACATTACTGAACCAGATGGGATTTTACAACAATCATTAGATTTTTGATTCCAGATTTTCTTTTACTGAATGCAAATTTCACCAACTGCCGTGGTGGGATTCAAACCCATGGGTTCTCCAAAAATGGGGCTATATCACCACTCCGGCATAAAAACGCTGGTGTTTCACTCCCCAGTTTCCTGAAAAAAATAAAGACCTATTCACTTACCTGCAGGGGGATAGCAGGGACCCAGGGAGCTTCACGCAGCTTTGGCTGTGGACACGAGCCCCTGCACTTCCGGTTCCCAGTCCGCGCATGGCGGCGGCCTCCAGCGGCCGCGCTGAGTGCCATGGTGGACTCGGACCGAGAAAGAAGGTCCCCCCGATCAGCCCCGCGCCCCTCCATCCGACCCGCCCAATCACTGCCCTGGCTGCCCATAAGGCTCCCCCACCCCCCCGGTGCTGGATACCCCCGCCCCCTACCAGAGCGGCCGCGGACTGAGTCCCGACCGGCCATACGTGATTAGAACCACGCCGTCGGGAAATCGGCCGCTCGGGATCGGAGTATCACTGGGAGGGCCTCTGCCAAAGGGTCTACAACCGTGCAGCGTGATTGACGGACGAGCGATTCTCCAGGGCCCAGAGAATCGTCGGAGCAGCGCCGGTCACGATCCAGTCGGGAACAGCGATTCTCCGCTCCCGCGCCAAACGCCATTTCAGCACGGGGCTGCGGAGGATCCAGCCCATGTCCTCAGAGCATTAGCCTAGGTCTCTGGATTACTAGTCCAGTGACAATACCACTAGGCCATCACCTCCCCTCAAAATTGACTCTAGGCTCCATGAAATCTTATGGTATCAAGGCAAAGATGTGCCAAAAAACCATCATGACAAGATACCACGCCGCAGTCAACTTCCACCCCATGATCTCATCTGATGAGCAAGTACTCCTCCATGTTGAACTGGAAGCAGCATTGAAGCAAGGACACAGAACATACTCTGGGTGGGACAATGTCCATTAGCAAGATGGCTTGGTAGCACCCTACAGACCAAGCTAAAGTACGAAAGGACATAGCTGCTGGACTTGGTCTGTGGCAGGTGGTGAGGGAACCAAGAGGGAATACCCAATTTGACCTTGTCCTTACTAATCTACCTGTCGCAAATGCATCGTTCTGTAACATTATTGACAGCAGTGGCCACCTTGTGGAGACAACATCCCATCTTCACTTAGAGAATATCCTCCATAATGTTGGCACTACCAATTAAATGGGTTAGATTTTCGACTGATCTAACAACTGAAAACTCGGCGTCCATGAGGTGCTGTGGGCCATCAGCGGCAGAACCGATCTCCGCCGATTCATAGACACCGGGTTACCGGGGCCCTGTATAACAACCTGACCCACCCTATGAACCCTTCCCCGAACCCAAACCTGCTAAGCACTTCCCATAAGTACTCCCACTCCACCCGATCAAAGGCCTTTTCTGCGTCCATAGCCGCCACCACCTCCGCTTCCCCTCCCACCGGTGGCATCATAATCATATTCAGGAGCCTCCTGGCCCCCCCGGGAGCCTCCGCACATTCGCTTTTAACTGCCTGCCCTTCACAAACCCCGTCTGGTCCTCATGTATAACTCCCGGGACACAATCCTCAATCCTCGTAACGAGGACCTTCGCCAGCAACTTGGCATCTACGTTAAGGAGTGAGATTGGCCTATACAAACCGCACTGCAGTGGGTCCTTATCCCGCTTGAGAATCAGAGCCGCTGGCCATGGCATTAAGGGAGTCTAGGAACTGGAGGGGGTTGGTCCGTGGAGGGGAGCAACACCGGGTGTCATTGTATGCTGATGACCTGTTGTTATATATTGCAGATCCAGTGGAGGGGATGGCGGAGGTCATGCAGATCCTTAGGGGGTTTGGGGACGTCTCGGGCTACAAGCTCAATGTGGGGAAGAGTGAGCTCTTTGTAGTGCATGCGGGGGGGCCAGGAAAGGGGGCTAGAGGAGCTGCCGTTGAAGAGGGCGGAGAGGAGCTTTCGATACCTGGGTATCCAGGTAGCTAGGAGATGGGGGCCCTGCATAAGCTTAATTTGACACGGTTGATGGACCAAATGGAGGAAGACTTTAGGAGATGGGATGTGTTGCCACTTTCCCTGGCAGGTAGGGTGTAGTCGGTCAAGATGACGGTCCTCCCGAGGTTCTTGTTCGTGTTCCAGTGCCTGCCCATCCTAATCCCCAGGGCTTTTTTCAAGCGGGTAAGCAGGTTTGTATGGGCGAGCAAGACCCCGAGGGTGAAGAGGGTGTTTTTGGAGCACAGTCGGGACAGGGGCGGGCTGGCGCTGCCGAATCTGTGTGGCTATTATTGGGCAGCTAATGTGGCGATGATCCGTAAATGGGTAATGGAGGGAGAGGGGGTGGCATGGAAGAGGCTAGAGGCGGCGTCTTGTGTGGGTACTAGCTTAGGGGCGCTGGTGACAGCACCGTTGTCGCTACCGCCGACGAGGTACACCACGAGCCCAGTGGTGGCGGCGACATTGAAGATCTGGGGGCAGTGGAGGCGACATAGGGGCCTCAATTTAGTCCCCGATACGGGATAATCATAGGTTTGTGCCGGGCAAGATGGATGGGGGGGTTCCTAAGTTGGCATCGGGCAGGAATTAAAAGGATGGAGGACCTGTATATAGATGGGACTTTTGCTAGCCTGGGGGCGCTGGAGGAGAAACTTGGGTTGCCTCCCGGAAACGCTTTTAGATATATGCAAGTGAGGGCGTTTGTGAGACGGCAGGTGAAGGAATTTCCGCTACTTCCAGCACGAAGGATTCAGGACAGGGTGATTTTGGGTGTATGGGTTGGAGAAGGCAAGGTCTCAGCGATTTATCCGGAGCTGCAGGAAGCAGAGGAGGTCTCGGTGGAGGAGTTGAAGGGCAAGTGGGATGAGGAGCTCGGGCAGGAGCTGGATGAGGGTCTGTGGGCTGATGCCCTGGGAAGGGTCAATTCTTCCTCCTCATGCGTCAGGCTCAGTCTAATACAGTTCAAAGGAGTACATAGGGCGCATATGACAGGGGCAAGGATGAGTAGGGTTTTTGGGGTGGAGGACAGATGTGTGAGATGTTCGGGGAGCCCAGCGAATCACGCCCATATGTTCTGGACGTGCCCGGTGCTGGAGGGGTTCTGGCGGGGCTTTACGAGGGCTATGTCCAAAGTTGTGAACATGCTGGTCAAGCCGAGCTGGGGAATAGCACTATTTGGGGTATCGGACGAGCCGGGTGTGCAGGAGCCGAAAGAGGCCGGATTTCTGGCCTTTGCGTCCCTGGTAGCCCGGCGGAGGATCCTACTAATGTGGAGAGATGCGAAGCCCCCGAGCGTGGAAGGTTGGATCAATGGCAGGGTTCATTAAGTTGGAGAGGAAAAGTTTGCCTTGCGAGGGTCTGTGCAGGGGTTCTCCAGGCGGTGGCAACTGTTCCTAGACTTTCTCGCGGAACGCTAGGTGGAGGTCGAAACAGCAGCAACCCGGGCGGGGGGGGGGGGGGGTTTGGTTTATGTTTTTGTTAAAAGGGGGTGATTTCCCCACTTTTGTATTTATTGGTTAAATGGGGTTAATGTATCCTTGTTTGGTTTCCTGTGTACAATTTTGTTTTTCTTTCTTTCTTTCTGGAGTGTTTGGTTGAAAATTTTGAATAAACATATTTTTTTTTTTAAAGAATTATTTACAACCATAATTTAATCTCATGTTCTGGAATATTCGCCATTGGTCAATGAAGAGGGGAGGAGGGCATGGTGAAGGTGGTGGATGGGGTACCAATCAAGTGGACTGCTTTGACCTGGATGGTGTCAAGTTTCTTGAGTGTTGTTGGAGCTGCACTCATGCAGATAAGTGGAAAATATTCCATCACACTCCTGACATGGGCCTTGTAGATGGTGGGGAGTTAGAAGATAAATTACTCGCCACAGAATTCCTAACCACTGACCTGCTGCACTTGTAGCCATAGCATTTATATGGCTGGTCCAATTGAGTTTCTGGTCAAAGGTAACCTCCAAGGATGCTTAAGTGGGGGACTCAGTGATGGTAATGCCATTGAATGTCAAGGGGCAATGATCGTTTTTTCTCTTGTTGGAGATGATCATTGCCTGGCACTTGTGTGGCTCAAACGTTACCTGCCACTTGTTGGTCCAAGCTTGGATATTGTCCAGGTCTTGCAGCATTTGGATCTGGACTGCTTCAATATCTGAGGACTCGCAAATGGTGCTGGATATTGTGCAGACATCAGAAAACATCCCCACTTCTGGCCTTATGATGGAAGGTCATTGATGAAGCAGCTCAAGATGATTGGGCCGCAGACACTACACTAAGGACCTTGTGCAGCGATGTCCTAGAGCTGAGATGATTGACCTCCAACAACCAGAGCCACCTTTCTTTGTGCTAGTAATGCCTCCAACCAGTGGAGAGTTTTCGCCGATCCTGTTGACTCCAGTTTTGCTGGGGATTCTTGATGCCACACTCGGTCAAATGCAGCCTTGATGTCAAGGGCAA
Source organism: Scyliorhinus torazame (assembly GCF_047496885.1). Classification (NCBI taxonomy): domain Eukaryota; kingdom Metazoa; phylum Chordata; class Chondrichthyes; order Carcharhiniformes; family Scyliorhinidae; genus Scyliorhinus; species Scyliorhinus torazame. Next base: position 302,161,371 of record NC_092710.1, read on the forward strand.
TCACTCTCACCTCAAGAGTTCAACTCTTTTGTCCATGTTTGATGCAACACTGTAATGAGGTCTGGAGCTGAGTGGCTCTGGAGGAACCCAAACTAAGGTTATTGCTAAGCAAGTGCCGTTTGATACCACTGTTGAAGTTCCCTTCCATCACTTTACTGATGATCGAGAGTAGGCTGATGGGGCGGTAACTGGCTGGGTTGGACTTGTGCTGCTTTTTGTTTGCATTACACATCTGTGCAATTTTCCACTATGCTGGATAGATGCCAATGTCTTAGCTGTACTGGAACAGCTTGGCATGCGGTGACGGAGGAACACTTGGGTAAAAGTGATCATTGTATCATGATGTTTAGACTAGTAATACAAAAGAGCAGGGGACAATCTAAAGTAGAATGTCTAAATTGGAAGAGGGCTATTTGCAATGGGGTGAGAAGACATCTAGCCAAGGTCAAATGTAACCAAAGATTGACAGGAAAATCTCAAACAGAACACTGGATGATATTTAAGGAGGAGATGCTTCAGGTACAGGGTAGGTGCATTCTAACAGGCTAGAAAGGTAGGTGAACTAAAGCAACGATCAGACAAAATCCAACAGGTACTTGGAGAGGTTTGCATTAAGGAAGATTGATGAAGGGAATGCAAGGGATGTTGTATATGGATCTTCAGAAAGCATTTGGCAAAAGACCACATGAAAGGCTAGTTAACAAAATAGTGGCTCAGGGTAGCTCGATGGCGCAGTGGCTAGCACTGCTGCCTCACGGCACCGAGGTCCCAGGTTCAATCCCGGCTCTGGGTCACTGTCCGTGTGAAGTTTGCACATTCTCCCAGTGCTGTACATTTCTTTGTTCTTTGTTTGTTTGTTTGCATGGGTTTCACCCCCACAACCCAAAGATGTGCAGGGTAGGTGAATTGGCCATGCTAAATTGCCACTTAATTGGAAAAAATGAATTGGGTACTCTAAATTTATAAAGAAAGAAAAAAAACCAAAATACTGACTCATCGAATAGTGTAGGGTGAGGGTTGACTTGGATAAAATAAAAACTTGCCTTAACTAGAGAAAACAGCGAGTCAAGGCAAATGATTATTTTCAGACTGGAGGATGGTAGGCAATTGGTGTTCCCCAAGGGTCAGTGCTCGGACCAGAAATATTGGAATACAGAGTAAAATTTCAACATTTGTTGGTGATAAATATAGAGCTATGACAAACAATGAGGATGATATTAATCGCCTATGAAAGAATATAGATAAATTTGTAGAACGGGCAGACAAGCGGCAAATGGAATTTAATACAGAGTGTTAGGTGATATATTTTGGCAGGAGGGATAACAAAAGGCAATATAGACTTCATGAGCAGTTCCTCCTTAGTATAGTGGTTAGTTTCCCGCCTGTCACGCGGCAGACAGGGGTTCAATTCCCCGACGGGGAGTTTTGTAGCAATATAGACTTCATGTCACAGTTCTAAAGAGTGAGCAGGGACCTGGAGATGCATGTGCATAAATCTTTGGAGTGCAGCCTTTAAATGATGACCAGCTTTGGGTTAACAGCTGGTGCCCAGCCGAGCAAAGCATTGGCAAAATAAACTCCAGAATAAAAGAAAACGCAGGAAGTGGAATGTTTACAGCATGCCAACAGTGCTATCAATTATTGTGTTATGCTTCTTCATGTAGCATCAGCTGCTTCCTTGATGTATGCTCTGACAAAGGAAGGTTCAGACTTGGAGATAGGTTTAACACATTTATTGGACAGTTAACAATTCTCCTACTTGAGTTCGACTCTCCTGTTAATCTTGCTTATAGTAACTCAATCTAACTAACCCGTCTGCTCTGAGCCATGTGGTGGGTGGATGCTTCTGATCTGCCCCTGTCCTTCTCTGAGTGTCACCTGTGGAAAGAGAAAGAGCATGTGTGCCCTGTCCTTTTATATGCGTTGCCCCCTTGTGGTAGTGTCACCTCTGGGTGTCTTGACTGCCCATTGGTCGTGTCCTATTCTATGTGTTCATTAGCTGTATGTCTGCATGTCTTGACATCTCCGGTGTTCCCTCTAGTGTTTACTTAGTCTTAGTGTATTTACATTAACCCCTTGTGTATTTACAGTGACACATAGCACATCAATAAAGGCATGCAGTTTCCAAAATAAATGTTATTAGGGCTGGGGGCCTTGGCTTGGAGGAGGTGAGTTACTATGAGGAGTTGGAAACACATAGGGTGTGAGGATATATTTACAAACCAGGAACATCAACACTGGTCTGTGCAGCACGTGAACAGAGTAAGAAAACACCCATGTTAATGGGCAGCATCCCCACAGAAACCCGCCTGAATGTATTAAAGTCTTACCCATCTTTTCTTTTTGCTTTGTAAACATGACCGTAGGTACCACGACCCACTTTGCAACCTTCATATTCAAACAGATCTTCCACTTTCTCTCGCTCCGCTGCTAGTTTCGTTTTAAAATCGTAATCCATGGCTGTCACTCCATTAGTACATCATTTCCAGGGTTTTTTTTGGGTGGTGGGGATAGATACGGGTCGGGTTATTTAATTTGAGCACTGATCATTTCCTCACTTAATGTGTGTGTGTGTGTTTTTTGGTCTCTTCCAACAAGTTCGCCGGGCGACATTTAACCGTGGGTTTGTTGTTGTGTTGACGTGATCGGCAGCAGCACTAGACAATGGCGGCCCGCGGGGCAGGACGGGAGCTGTAGTCCCTTGAGCCCGCGCTGACCGGCTCCAGGCGCAGCAGCGTCCTGGGCACGGGAACTACATCTCCCGTTGCGCACCGCGGCGGACGGGACTGAGCGTTTTCAGCATCCAAAAGGGATGACAGTTAGTCCAAGGAGGGGGGAGGGGGGTTTCCTATAACAGCATCAGCCAATTTTAAAGCAAAAGCTGAGATAAGATATTGCAATAATCACAAAAGAAATCTTTGGCGTCCAAATTTCACGAATTGGTTGAGGCACTGCATTCCCGCCTTCTCCCAATCCAGCGGGAAGCATTTGATGGACAGCGACACCGGCCAATCGCGCGTGAGAACTTTGCGCAGAAAATAATTAAAATCACTCCAGGTTCTGCGAGCGAGAGCGAGGAAAAAAATGGGATTGAGGCTTTTGTTTTTATTTTGTGTTATTTTTTCAATTCGGAACTTCCTTTGCGCGCGCGCGCGCGCCGGTGACCAACGGCTCCTTTGCCCTCCCGCGCGGGGCTCGAGCCGGCGGAGCGCGCGCCGGGCGTTCGAGGGGACTGATGACGCCACAGCCGCTCCATTGTGTCGGAGCGGTGGGGTTGGGTGGGGGAAGGGGGCGGGGCCGGCGAGGAGGAGGAGGAGGGGCGAAGGTTATAAAAGGGCCGGGCGGCGCTCGGCGCGCTGCTAGTCACAGTATGGCCGGCGACATTAGCTAGCGCTCGCTTCCAGCAATTCTCTGTGAAGAGGGATCGCATTGGGGGCAACATATTATTAAAAAAAAAACAAAAGAAATAATTTTTTTAAAAAACAACAACATCGGACTGCTAAGAACCCACTAAAACAGAGCAATTGAAACTAACTTATTCTTAATTAAGCTTTTACCAGAAAAAGAGAGGGGGGGGAAAAGTTTTTTTTTTCGGGAGGAGGAGGGGGGGGGAAGTTTTCTCCCCTCTTTTTTTCCCCGTTTGTTTCACGATGGAAAACGGTGCACACTTTTTCGAAGGGACCGAGAAGCTGTTGGAGGTGTGGTTTTCTCGGCAGGATTTGTGCAAGGGATCGGGAGACCTCCGGACCATTCCAAGGTAAAGGAATCGGGAGCAGGGGGGGGGGCGTTAATGTAACATCAGTGTGAGGGGGGGGTTAATGTAACATCAGTGTGAGGGGGGGGGGGTTAATGTAACATCAGTGTGAGGGGGGGGGGGTTAATGTAACATCAGTGTGAGGGGGGGTTAATGTAACATCAGTGTGAGGGGGGGGGGTTAATGTAACATCAGTGTGAGGGGGGGGTTAATGTAACATCAGTGTGAGGGGGGGGGGGTTAATGTAACATCAGTGTGAGGGGGGAGTTAATGTAACATCAGTGTGAGGGGGGGTTAATGTAACATCAGTGTGAGGGGGGGGTAATGTAACATCAGTGTGAGGGGGGGGTTAATGTAACATCAGTGTGAGGGGGGGGGTTAATGTAACATCAGTGTAAGGGGGGAGTTAATGTAACATCAGTGTGAGGGGGGGGTTAATGTAACATCAGTGTGGGGGGGGGGTTAATGTAACATCAGTGTGAGGGGGGGGGGTTAATGTAACATCAGTGTGAGGGGGGGGTTAATGTAACATCAGTGTGAGGGGGGGGGGGTTAATGTAACATCAGTGTGAGGGGGGAGTTAATGTAACATCAGTGTGAGGGGGGGTTAATGTAACATCAGTGTGAGGGGGGGTTAATGTAACATCAGTGTGAGGGGGGGTTAATGTAACATCAGTGTGAGGGGGGGGGGGTTAATGTAACATCAGTGTGAGGGGGGAGTTAATGTAACATCAGTGTGAGGGGGGGTTAATGTAACATCAGTGTGAGGGGGGGTTAATGTAACATCAGTGTGAGGGGGGGGGGTTAATGTAACATCAGTGTGAGGGGGGGTTAATGTAACATCAGTGTGAGGGGGGGTAATGTAACATCAGTGTGAGGGGGGGTTAATGTAACATCAGTGTGAGGGGGGGTTAATGTAACATCAGTGTGAGGGGGGGTTAATGTAACATCAGTGTGAGGGGGGGGGGTTAATGTAACATCAGTGTGAGGGGGGGGTAATGTAACATCAGTGTGAGGGGGGGTTAATGTAACATCAGTGTGAGGGGGGGGGGTTAATGTAACATCAGTGTGAGGGGGGGTTAATGTAACATCAGTGTGAGGGGGGGTAATGTAACATCAGTGTGAGGGGGGGTTAATGTAACATCAGTGTGAGGGGGGGTTAATGTAACATCAGTGTGAGGGGGGGTTAATGTAACATCAGTGTGAGGGGGGGGGGTTAATGTAACATCAGTGTGAGGGGGGGTAATGTAACATCAGTGTGAGGGGGGGGTTAATGTAACATCAGTGTGAGGGGGGAGTTAATGTAACATCAGTGTGAGGGGGGGTTAATGTAACATCAGTGTGAGGGGGGGGTTAATGTAACATCAGTGTGAGGGGGGGTTAATGTAACATCAGTGTGAGGGGGGGTTAATGTAACATCAGTGTGAGGGGGGGGTTAATGTAACATCAGTGTGAGGGGGGGGGTTAATGTAACATCAGTGTGAGGGGGGGGTTAATGTAACATCAGTGTGAGGGGGGGGGGTTAATGTAACATCAGTGTGAGGGGGGGGTAATGTAACATCAGTGTGAGGGGGGGTAATGTAACATCAGTGTGAGGGGGGGTAATGTAACATCAGTGTGAGGGGGGGGTTAATGTAACATCAGTGTGAGGGGGGGGTTAATGTAACATCAGTGTGAGGGGGGTTAATGTAACATCAGTGTGAGGGGGGTTAATGTAACATCAGTGTGAGGGGGGGTAATGTAACATCAGTGTGAGGGGGGGGTTAATGTAACATCAGTGTGAGGGGGGGCGTTAATGTAACATCAGTGTGAGGGGGGGTTAATGTAACATCAGTGTGAGGGGGGGGGTTAATGTAACATCAGTGTGAGGGGGGAGTTAATGTAACATCAGTGTGAGGGGGGGTTAATGTAACATCAGTGTGAGGGGGGGGTAATGTAACATCAGTGTGAGGGGGGGGTTAATGTAACATCAGTGTGAGGGGGGGGGGTTAATGTAACATCAGTGTGGGGGGGGGGTTAATGTAACATCAGTGTGGGGGGGGGTTAATGTAACATCAGTGTGAGGGGGGAGTTAATGTAACATCAGTGTGGGGGGGGGGTTAATGTAACATCAGTGTGAGGGGGGGGTTAATGTAACATCAGTGTGAGGGGGGGGTTAATGTAACATCAGTGTGAGGGGGGGGGGGTTAATGTAACATCAGTGTGAGGGGGGGTTAATGTAACATCAGTGTGAGGGGGGGTTAATGTAACATCAGTGTGGGGGGGGGGTTAATGTAACATCAGTGTGAGGGGGGGTTAATGTAACATCAGTGTGAGGGGGGGGGGTTAATGTAACATCAGTGTGAGGGGGGAGTTAATGTAACATCAGTGTGAGGGGGGGGTTAATGTAACATCAGTGTGAGGGGGGAGTTAATGTAACATCAGTGTGAGGGGGGGGTTAATGTAACATCAGTGTGAGGGGGGAGTTAATGTAACATCAGTGTGAGGGGGGGTTAATGTAACATCAGTGTGAGGGGGGGGGGTTAATGTAACATCAGTGTGAGGGGGGAGTTAATGTAACATCAGTGTGAGGGGGGGGTTAATGTAACATCAGTGTGAGGGGGGAGTTAATGTAACATCAGTGTGAGGGGGGGGTTAATGTAACATCAGTGTGAGGGGGGTTAATGTAACATCAGTGTGAGGGGGGGTTAATGTAACATCAGTGTGAGGGGGGGTTAATGTAACATCAGTGTGAGGGGGGGGGGTTAATGTAACATCAGTGTGAGGGGGGAGTTAATGTAACATCAGTGTGGGGGGGGGTTAATGTTACAGTGTGAGGGGGGGGGTTAATGTAACATCAGGGCCCAGTGTGTGTGAGGGGGGAGGGGTTAATGTAACATCAGGGTTCAGTGTGTGAGGGGTGGATTAATATAACATCAGGGCCCAGTGTGTGAGGGGAGGATTAATATAACATCAGGGCCCAGTGTGTGTGAGGGGTGGATTAATATAACATCAGGGCCCAGTGTGTGTGAGGGGGGGATTAATATAACATCAGGACCCAGTGTGTGTGAGGGGGGGGGTTAATGTAACATCAGGGTTCAGTGTGTGTGGGGGAGGGGTTAATGTAACATCAGGGTTCAGTGTGTGTGAGGGGTGGATTAATATAACATCAGGGCCCAGTGTGTGAGGGGTGGATTAATATAACATCAGGGCCCAGTGTGTGTGAGGGGGGGATTAATATAACATCAGGGCCCAGTGTGTGTGAGGGGGGGATTAATATAACATCAGGGCCCAGTGTGTGTCAGGGGATGATTAATATAACATCAGGGCCCAGTGTGTGAGGGGGGGGTAATATAACATCAGGGCCCAGTGTGTGAGCGGGGGGATTAATGTAATATCAGGGCCCAGTGTGTGAGGGGGGGATTAATGTAATATCAGGGCTCAGTGTGTGCCAGAGGGTGATTAATATAACATCAGGGCCCAGTGTATGTGAGGGGGGGGTTAATGTGACATCAGGGCCCAGTGTGTGTGGGGGGGGGGGATTAATATAACTGTGTGGGGGGGGGGGGTTTAATGTAACATCAGGGCCCAGTATATGTGAGGGGGGCATTAATATAACATCAGGGCCCAGTGTGTGAGGGGGGGGGGAATTAATGTAACATCAGGGCCCAGTGTGTGCCAGGGGAACCATCAGGGCCCAGTGTGTGTGAGAGGGGGGATTAATATAACATCAGGACCCAGTGTGTGTGAGAGGGGGGGGATAAATATAACATCAGGGCCCAGTGTGTGCCAGGGGGTGATTAATATAACATAAGGGCCCAGTGTATGTGAGGGGGGATTAATATAACCTCAGGGCCCAGTGTATGGCGGGGGGGGGGGGGGGGGGGGGGATTAATATAACATCAGGATCCAGTGTGTGTGAGGATGGTTAATATAACATCAGGGCCCAGTGTGTGAGAGGGGGGATTAACATAACCTCAGGGCCCAGTGTATGGCAGGGGGGATTAATATAACACCAGGATCCAGTGTGTGTGAGGGGGTGGATTAGTATAACATCAGGGTCCAGTGTGTGAGAGGAGGGGATTAATACAACATCAGGGCCCAGAGTATGTGAGGGCGGGGGGGATTAATATAACATCAGGGCCCAGTGTGTGTCAGGGGATGATTAATATAACATCAGGGCCCAGTGTGTGAGGGGGTGATTAATGTAATATCAGGGCCCAGTGTGTGAGAGGGGGGGGGGGGGGGGGGAATTAATGTAATATCAGGGCCCAGTGTGTGCCAGGGGGTGATTAATGTAACCTCAGGGCCTAGTGTATGTGAGGTGGGGGATTAATATAACATCAGGGCCCAGTGTGTGTCAGGCGATGATTAATATAACATCAGGGCCCAGTGTGTGAGGGGGGGGGGGTTAATATAACATCAGGGCCCAGTGTGTGAGGGGGGGATTAATGTAACATCAGGGCCCAGTGTGTGCCAGGGGGTGATTAATATAACATCAGGGCCCAGTGTACGTGAGGGGGGGGTGGTTAATGTAACATCATAACATCAGGGTCCAGTGTGTGTGAGGGGGGATTAATAAAACATCAGGGCCCAGTGTATGTGAGGGGGGCATTAATATAACATCAGGACCCAGTGTGTGTGAGGGGGGGGGGGTGGGGATAAATATAACATCAGGGCCCAGTGTGTGCCATGGGGTGATTAATATAACATAAGGGCCCAGTGTATGTGAGGGGGGATTAATATAACCTCAGGGCCCAGTGTATGGCGGGGGGGATTAATATAACATCAGGATCCAGTGTGTGTGAGGGGTGGATTAATATAACATTAGGGCTCAGTGTGTGTGTGTGAGAGGAGGGGATTAATATAACATCAGGGCCCAGTGTATGTGAGGGGGGTAATTATTATAACATCAGGGCCCAGTGTATGTGAGAGGGGGGATTAATATAACATCAGGACCCAGTGTGTGCCAGGGGGTGTTTAATATAACATCAGGGCCCAGTGTGTGCCAGGGGGTGATTAATATAACGTTGGGGCCCAGTATATGTGAGGGGGGATTAATATAACATCAGGGCCCAGTGTACGTGAGGGGGGGAATTAATATAACATCAGGGCCCAGTGTGTGTGAGAGGGGGGGGATAAATATAATATCAGGGCCCAGTGTGTGTGAGGGGGGGATTAATATAACATTAGGGCCCAGAGTGTGTGAGGGGGGGATTAATATAACATTAGGGCCCAGTGTGTGTGTGGGGGGATTATTATAACATCAGGGCCCAGTGTGTGTGTAGGGGGATTATTATAACATCAGGGCCCAGTGTGTGAGAGTTGGGGGATTGATATAACATCAGGACCCAGTGTGTGAGAGTTGGGGGATTGATATAACATCAGGGCCCAGTGTGAGTGAGGGGGAGATAAATATAACATCAGGGCCCAGTGTGTGTGAGGGGGGGATTAATATAACATCAGGGCCCAGTGTGTGTGAGGGGTGGATTAATATAATATCAGGGCCCAGTGGGGGGTGGGAGGGCAATTAATATAATGTCAGGGCCCAGTGCAGGGTGGGAAGGTGATTAATATATATCAGGGCCCAGTGCAGGGTGGGAGGGCGATTAATATGATTTCAGGGGCCAGTGGAGGGTGGGAGGGCGATTAATATAATTTCAGGGCTCCGTGCGTGGTGGGAGGGCGATTAATATAATTTCAGGGCCTAGTGGGGGGTGGGAGGGCAATTAATATAATTTCAGGGCCCCGGTCGGGGTGGAAGGGCGATTAATATAATTTCAGGGCCCAGTGCAGGGTGGGAGGGCAATTAATATAATTTCAGGGCCCAGTGCAGGGTGGGAGGGCGATTAAAATAATTTCAGGGCCCAGTGCAGGGTGGGAGGGCGATTAATATAATTTCAGGGCCCAGTGCAGGGTGGGAGGGCTATTAATATATCAGGGCCCAGTGCAGGATGGGAGGGCTATTAATATATCAGGGCCCAGTGCAGGGTGGGAGGGCGATTAATATGACATCAGGGACCCAGTGTGAGGGGATTAATATAATATCACGGGCCCAATGTGCGTTGGGGGTGGAGGTTAATATAATATCATGGGCCAGCTGTTAGTGGATTGGAAGAAGTTTCAAGTGGAGTTTGAGTTGGTGTCGACTGGAAAGGTGGTGAGTCAGCTTTGTCATACAAGTGGGACATTTTATAACTATGGGGAGAAGGCCAGCCGTTTATTGGCTCACCTGCTGAGGCGGCAGGCGGCCTCTCGGGAGATAGTTCAGGTTAAGGACTTGTTGGTTTCTGCTCCAGAGAAGGTCAGTGGGTTTTCTGAGATCTTTTAGGTGGGGGGTTGCTGTACAAGTCTGAGCCTCCGGAGGAAGACTCAACTAAGGTACAGTTTCTGGATGGTTAAAAGGGAAAGAGAGCAGGATGTGCCGCTCGGGCTGGAAGAAAGTGCGGATGATTCATTCAATCCAGTCAGGCAGGATCTTATAATCTTTATTATTGTCGCAAGTAGGCTTACATTAACACTGCAATGAAGTTACTGCAATGAAGTTACCCGGCGCCTGAACGGGTACACTGAGGGAGAATTCAGTATCTCCAAATTACCTAACAGCACGTTTTTCGGGACTTGTGGGAGGAAACCAAAGAATCATATATAATTTCATAATTATATCATTTGCAGTGCAGACGGAGGCCATTCGACCCACCGAGCCTGCACCAGAGCAAACCCACGCAGACATGGGGAGAACGTGCAGACTCCGCACAGACAGTGACCCAAACCATCAATTGAACCTGGGTCCCTGGCGCTGTGAAGCAACAGTGTTGACCACTGTGCTAGCATGCCGCCATTAAACTGTTTGCGACTGTGTTGGGGCCACGCCTGTTGAACTTGTTTAAATATTCTGTCCCGAGGGGTGTTACCGGCCACACTGGCACAGGCATCAATCTCCTTCATCTTGAAAAGGGATAAAGAAGGATAAAAATCACATGGAGTGTGAGTCATATCGGTCCATCTCTCTATTGAATGCTAATGCAAAGCTGTTGGCTAAGGTGCTGGCACCCTGTTTGGAGGGGTGCCTGCCAGGGGTAATTTCTGAGGATCAGACAGTCTTGTTAAGGGCGGGCATTTGTCTGCCAACATTAGGAGACTTCTGAATGTGGTGTTGCTCCCCACCCCCTCAGAGTTGATCCAGAGGACATGGACATGGAAAAGCATTCGAGTGGGCAGAGTGGGGGTACCTTTTTTTAGGTATTGGGGCGGTCTGGCTTCGGGCCTAAGTTCATTTCTTGGGTTCGGCTTTTACAGGATCCCCACTGCGAGTGTCCATACCAATGTATTGAGTTTGGGGTAGTTTTGGTTATTTCAGGGTACGAGTCAGGGATGCCCACTTTACCTGTTACTGTTTGCTTTGGAAGTTGAGCCGTTGGTCGTCGGCCGGGTGGAGAGCATCGGGTGTCCCTGTATGCGGACGATTTATTACGTATATCACGGACCCTCTCTCTAATGTGGGGAAGGTAATGGAGGTGCTTAGGAAAATTGGTTCCTTCTCAGAATATAGATTGAACGTGGGTAAGAGTGAAGATTCTCCGGTGAGCCCTACAGGGAAGGGAGCTGATCTCGAGAGGCTACCATTTTGGCTGGCCAGGGCTAGTTTCACGTGCCTGGCTATGACTAGGCTATGATGCACAAGTTGAACCTGGCCAGCCTGGTAGAGTGGGTAAAGGCAGACATGGTCCTCCCGATGTCCTTGGCAGGAAGGGTTCAGACGATTAAGATGAACTTTCTTCCGTGGGCGGCATGGTGGCGCAATGGTTAGCACTGCTGCCTCATTGTGCTGAGACCCGGGTTCGTTTCTGGGTCACTGTCCGTGTGGAGTTTGCACAGTCTCCCCATATCTGCTTGGGTCTCGCCCCCGCAACCCAAAGATGTGCAGGTTAGGTGGATTGGCCATGCTAAATTGCCTCTTAATTGGAAAAAAATAATTGGGTACTTTAAATTTATTTTAAAGAAGATGAACTTTCTTCCGAGGTTCTTGTTTGTGTTTCAACATCTGTCTTTCTTCCTAAATCTATCTTTAGTAGGGTCAACAAGTTAATTTTGACTTCTGTTTGGGTGGATTCGAAGGGCTTTCTTGCAGAGGGATAGGCAGTTGGAGAGGCTGGCATTACCTAATTTGATATATTATATTACTGGGTGGCAAACAGTGAGGAAGTGCGGAGGTGTTTTAAGCATCCATGGTTGGTATGGAGGTGGTTGGAGGAGGCTTCTTATATAGGTTTGAGTTTGAGGCCACTTGTTACTGTTCCTCTTCTGTTCTCTCCAGCCAGGTTCTCTTTGAGCCCAATAGTAATAGCGTCTCTGAATATGGAATCAATTCAGACAGCACTTCAAATTAGGGTCTATTTCGCTACTGGTGCTGCCATACTGGGATGAATTCATCGTATAAGGCCTGGGAGGAGATGGAAAGGTGTAGGGATTTGTTTGTGGAGGGTAGGTTTGCTGAGCTGAGAAGTTAGTGGTGAGGATCCAACTCCCGGGAGAGAATTTTTTATGTATTTGCAGGTGCGGAACTTTGTGTGTAAGGAACTCTTTGTTCCTGGGTTGTCGGGCCCTTCACTTATGCATAAGGTACTGTCTCTTGACGGGATAAGGGAAGGGAGGCTATCAGATATATATGGGCAGATGATGGCGTTGGAGGAAGCAATAGGGAAATGGGAGGAAGAGTTGGTTTTGGAGGGGGGGATGTGGAGCAAAGTTCCGCATCGGGTCAATTTTACCACCTCGTTTGTAAAGCTGAGTTTGTTTAGTGTACATAAGGCACACATGACCACGGCACGTGGGTTCTTTCATAGAATCTTAAATTTACAGTGCAGAAGGAGGCCATTCGGCCTATCAAGTGTGCACCGGTCCTTGGAAAGAGCACACTGCTTAAACCCACACGGTAGAACAGTGGTTTGCACTATTGCTTCACAGCGCCAGGGTCCCAGGTTCAATTCCAGGTAAATTGGACATTCTGAATTCCTCCGTGTACCTGAACAGGCGCCAGAATGCGACGACTAGGGGCTTTTCACTGTAACTTCATTGCAGTGTTAATGTAAGCCTACTTGTAGCAATAATGATTATTATATATCCATCTAACCTTTTTGGACACTAAGGGCAATTTAGCATTGCCAACCCACCTAACCTGTACATCTTTTGACTGGGAGGAAACCGAAGCACCCGGAGGAAGTCCACGCAGGCATGGGGAGAATGTGCTGTCTCCGCACAGACAGTGACCCAAGCCGGGAATCGAATCCAGGTCCCTGGCGCAGTGAAGCAACAGTGCTAACCGCTGTGCTACCATGCCGTCCGGGTGTACAGGATAGATGTGGGCGTGTCGGGGGCAGTGAACCACTTGTATATATTTTGGTCTTGCCCCAAGCTAGTTACGTTTTGGGCTTCCTTCTTCAAAATAAGGGTGGACATTTCAGGAGTTAGAGCAGAGCCGTGCCCAATGGTAGCAGTCTTTGGATTGTCGTACCTGCCAGGGCTGCAGGACAGGAAGATGGCTGATGTCCTGGCCTTTGTCTCTAATTGCCCGGAGGCGAGTCTTGTCAGATGGAGGGCAACAGCACTGCCTAAGGCTTCGGCATGGTTGGGGGATTTGTCGCAATTCCTCCAGTTGGAAAAGATAAAGTATGCCATAAGGGGAGTGTAGGGGGTGGTTTTTCTCTGGGTGGCTGCTGTTCATTACCTTCTTTAAGGAACTGGCAGTAGTCAGCAGTGGGGGGGGGGGGGGTGAGGAGGGGAGGATTCTGGGTAAATATGGGATGGGGGGCTGGGTTGTGGGGGTATTTTTATAAAACTTGTATAAATTTGTCTTAACCATTTTGTGTTATGATTGAGTATTTTCTGAATAAAAGTGTTGTAACAACTTTTAACCAGTGTTTTGTGGGGAGAGGGGGGTAATAGAATATCAAGAGCTCAGTGTGCCTGTTTGGGGGGGGTGGAGGAGAGGTTAATATATCGGGCCCAGTGTGTGTTTGGGATGAGTTATTAATCTGATATCGGGAGCTCTTTGTGGGGGGGGGGGGGGTTATTAATCTGATATCGGGAGCTCTTTGTGGGGGGGGGGGGGAGTTATTAATCTGATATCGGGAGTTCTTTGTGGGGGGGTTATTAATCTGATATCGGGAGCTCTTTGTGGGGGGGGGTTATTAATCTGATAGCTCCGTGTGGGGGTTACTAATATAGCAAGAGCTCAGTGTGTATGTTGGGGAGTATTAATATATCAGGAGCTCTGTTGGGGTTATTAATCTGATCAGGAGCTGTGTGTGGGGGTTATTAATGTGATATCAGGAGGTCTGGGGGAGTTATTAATATCAGGAACTCTGGGGGTTATTAATATGATATCAGGACCTTGTCGTGGGGAGGTTAATATATCAGGAGCTCTGTAGGGGGATTATTAATCTGATCAGGAGCTGTGTGGGGGTTATTAATCTGATATCAGGATCTTTGGGGGGTTATTAATGTATCAGGATTTGGGGGGGTTAATATATCAGGAGCTGTTGTGTGCGGGTGTTATTAATATCGAGTCAGGAGTTCAGTGTGATGGGGTTATTAATATAGCAGGAGCTGTGTGTGTGTGGGGGGGGTTAATATGGTATCAGGAGCTCTGGGGGGGGGATATATCAGGATCTTTGGGGGGGTTAATATATCAGGAGCTCTGAGTGGAGGGGAGGATTATTAATACGATATTAGGAGCTCATGGGGTTTTAATATATCGGGAGCTCGGTGTGGGGGTTACTATATCATGAGCTGTGTGGGGTTGGGGGTATTCACAATATCAGTCGTGGGAGAAGGTGGTTTCTCTCTGGAAACGCCTAAAATTCATTCACAGCAGGGCCACCATTTCAGGTGGAAATTCTGTATTTTGTGCCATGCTTAAACTCCTCCCCCGCCACAAGGGAGACGAATCTCTCCCGCCCCAAAGCAGGAATGAGAAATACGCCACAGATATTTAACGGGGGGGGGGGGGGGGAGAGATATTTTAAACGCCCCCAATCTCGCCCACCAGCTTCTTCCCTCAAACCGGCGGTTTTCCATATCAAAGCAAGAGAATGATTAGTCAATTGTCCTGTTTAAATAAATGTGGGTGTGTAATTAATGGAGGTTATTGAGCAGTGTGTGTATGGGTGGAGATGGAGGCCTCATGGCGGGCACTCTGCCAATTTCAGGCCAATGTTGACGGGCGCGGCTGGGGTTTGCACCTTCCTATACTATCCACTCCTTTCATTCCTTCAATACTGTCGAGCAGGAAATGTGGGCGGGAGTTTTTTGTGTGTAAAACAAAAACAACTAGCATCGTGATCAGCAGGTCACATTTAAAGCTCAGATTTGGATCATTTCTGACAAAAGTGGGACGAGGAATACCCCCCCCCCCCCACCCCCAACGCTGATTCTTCAACTTCAATTAATTGTACTGGTTTCAAAATAACATTCAACGCCTTTGCCAGATCCTCTGAATGTGTGTGTCTTACTTTCAAATCAATCTTTGCTGCAAATACAAAGATTAATTTGAGATGCTGCATATGACTGACTTTTAGCTGAATCTACTCCACGTGTGTAAAGGGCTTTGCTGCTGCTCCCAAACCCACGCACAGCACAATCCGTCTCAAATCTTCCCGCCCTCTTGGTATTTGGGAGATCTGGCCATTTATTATCGGGAAACGTTTGCTTATCAGCCACAACCTCCCAACCAATTTGAGGAATGTGATATTTGCGTCTTTTCCCGTCAGAGAACATTCCCGCTTTCCAGGGGGAAAACCTGCATCTTTAGAGGGGAGGCGGTGGGAACTGAGTCGGTGGATTTGCTGGGGGGCGGGGGGGGGCTGCTCTTGCTGGCTGGTTTAGCATGACAAGGTATGAATGTAAAGCGGCTGCCGTACAGTGCCGCAATTGCCCCTTTTGACATCCTCGAGCTGGACATTTTAAAAATGTTTCAAATTCACAGATCTGTGCTTAGTCCGGCTTCTCGCCCAGCTTTGGGAATGTCTCCACTCCCACGCATCTACTTGTGTATATATGGAGCTTACACTCGATAAACCTTTCCCGCAGCTCTGGATGGCGCCCTCTGGCAGCACCGGGTTTGCCTTGACATTTCCTCATTTTGTGAAAGGTGTTATCACCAATTATTAGCTTCCTACGATTTCCATGTAGGTAGAAACAGAAAGAGAACATTTGAGGTGGGGTGGGGGGAGACCAGTCGCTGGCAGATTTTAAAATGGACGCGGCCTTGAGGTTGCCATGTAATCTGATTCTACCGCAGACTCGGAGTTGCTTTATCAATATGGCACCAAAAAGGGTTCGCAATGAAGTGTGAAGCAAAACGCCATTTGCTCAGGTCACTGGTTCAGCAAAGCTTATGTGCGCCTGTTTTTTAAATGTTCAGTGTTTCTCGGATACTTTTGGAAGCAATTAACAGTCCCAAATGAAAGACCTAACGTATGTTTAGACAACACCTTTCACCTCAAAGGTACATCATGACCAATAGACTAGATTTGAACACGGTACACATAATAAAGAAACGTAATTTTTTTGCATAGCAAGACTCCAGGAACAACAATTAAATGTTTGTGATGTAGTTTGTGGGATAATTGTTGAAACACTTCTGGTGTTTTCCACGATCAGGTGCAGAGGCCTCAAACTGTGGAATTCCCTCCCTGCACCTCACCGCCTCACTTTCCTCTGAGACGCTCCTTAAAATTGCTTCCTTGATCAAGCTTTTGGTCATCTGACCCCATATCTCCGTATGTGGCTCAGTGTCATTTTTTGGGGGAGTGCTCCTGTGAAGTACCTGGGGTGTTTCCTTTATATAAAGGAATGTTTCCTGCTTTAGGGTGCTCTTTTTTCCAGCGGGGGCAGTACAGACTCAGTGGGCCGAATTGCCTCCTGCACTGTAGGGATTCTATGGGCAGCACGGTAGCATTGTGGACAGCACGGTAGCATTGTTGGGCAGCACGGTAGCATTGTTGGGCAGCACGGTAGCATTGTGGATAGCACAATTGCTTCACAGCGCCAGGATCCCAGGTTCGATTCCAGCTTGGGTCACTGTCTGTGCGGAGTCTGCACATCCTCCCCATGTGTGCATGGGTTTCCGCCGGGTGCTCCGGTTTCCTCCCACAGTCCAAAGATGTGCAGGTTAGGTGGATTGGCCATGATAAATTGCCCTTAGTGTCCAAAATTGCCCTTAGTGTTGGAGGGGTTACTGGGTTATGGGGATAGGGTGGAGGTGTTGACCTTGGGTAGGGTGCTCTTTCCAAGAGCCGGTGCAGACTCGATGGGCCGAATGGCCTCCTTCTGCACTGTAGATTCTATGATAATCTATGATGATAAAAGGTGCTAGATAATTTTTTTTTGAAGTGTGGACTCTTGTCATGTAGGACATAGTACTATGGGACCTTTTGCATCATCTGCGGGGGCAGATTGGACCTAGTCAGGTAGACAACACCTCTGACAAAGTCGTACTCCACCAATACTGCACAGGCTGCCAGTCTTGATTTTTGTGCTTGGGTCTTGAGTGTGATTTGAACCCACAATCTGACACCATTGGCTAGGTGGTGGCAAGCAGGAAGAAATTCTCAATGAGAAGTCTGAGGGGGACCTGATTTGTGATGTATAAAATTGAGGGGCTAATGGGTAAATAGGAAGGTAATTTTCCCCTTAGCGGAGGGGTCAATAACAAGGGGACACATTTAAGGTAAGGGTCAGAAGTTTGTAGGTGATGAGGGGAAGCTTTTTCACCTGTAGGGTAATTGGAATCTGGGGCGTACTGCCTGAAAAGGTTGTAGAGGCAGAAAACCTCACAACATTTAAGAAGTATTTAGATGAGCACTTGAAACACCACAGCATACAAGGCTACGGGCCAAGTGTTTGAAAATGAGATTAGAGTAAATAGATGCTTGATGCCCAACATTGACACAAAGGGCCTCTTTCTGTATTGTAAAAAAACTCTATACGACTCTTAAGTTTCACCAGGTTGCTTTACTTGTTAAGTGTGTTTGGGTGGTGCCCCGATAGTTCTGAATAATGCTGAGCTAGAGATTTCTTGACCGTTGTTGATGTAATACATTTGGACAGCAATTCTTGTCCAAGAGCAGGAATATAATCAGCAATTGATCCTGCTTCTGATTTTTCTTCAGTGACCCCCTTGCTTAAAAAAAATGCAACTGTGCTCATTAGATTGTCTTTGTAGCCTCATAGTTAGATTAAATATTGAAATGCATCTGACTCCACAAACTAATGAAACAATGCCTTTTCCAAAAAAGTGAACTGTGGGGGACCTTGGCTCTCCATTGTTTGTTCCTACAGCAAGTTATTTACCTTAGATTAGTGATTAGCCAATAATTTGCTGGTCAATGTACACGACTGCTGCCCTTCATAAATTTCAACTCGCTCTTGTGACTTTTCTCCGGAAAGATCCCAGTGTTCTCGTTGAGCTTTACTGGTTCTCTGTGCTGAGAATAGACTTTGGGATCTTCATCAAATCTTTTTTCCTTATCTGTTGTATGTAGTCCTGTGCCTGTACTTGCAGCTTCCAATCTTAAATGTTATTCTTTGTTCCCTCGGCTCCACCATTGACAAGGCGGGATTCCAGCCTGCTGAATTGTAATTATGAAAGGACAATGGGATCTTCCATTTTATAAAAATGGAAAAAGACAGCCTAGAATCTTGTGCATATACGATTTTTATTTAATTTGTTGCAAGTTTCTACATTCGTTTTTTCTTTAGCAGAGGATCAAATTCTTAAGTTGAACCATTCTGCTCAAACTATTGTCGACCAGAATATTTTAATTTGGCCTTTGGTGGGCAGCACGGTAGCATGGTGGTTAGCACAATTGCTTCACAGCTCCAGGGTCCCAGGTTCGAGTCCCTGCTGGGTCACTGTCTGTGCGGAGTCTGCACGTTCTCCCCGTGTGTGCGTGGGTTTCCTCCGGGTCCTCCGGTTTCCTCCCACAGTCCAAAGATGTGCAGGTTAGGTGGATTGGCCATGATAAATTGCCCTTAGTGTCCAAAATTGCCCTTAGTGCTGGGTGGGGTTACTGGACTATGGGGATAGGGTGGAGGTGTGGACTTGGGTAGGGTACTCTTTCCAAGAGCCGATGCAGACTCGATGGGTCGAATGGCCTCCTTCTGCACTGTAAATTCTATGATTCTATGAATTTGTGTTCTATTCCGTGCCAGGTGCTGCATTAGTTAAATGTAAGCAGTAGGTCCCTCTGCTTGTAAAATACCAAGTCAGCAGGTGTAACGCCTGTATCCCAGCAGGAGCGGTGCATATTGTTGCCAATCGGCACCGGAGTCACCAATAATGTTGCTCTTTTTAATGAGTGAAATACTATCCCACCAATCGGCACCAATAATGTTGCCAAATTAATTAGATATGGCAGTTATTAATGATAATATTGCTTTTCAGAGTCGCCGGGTGTCAAATGATACCACCACAAGGCTTCACCAAAGACCAAACAACCAGTTAGTCAGTTCAAGTTCAAAGATGGTTTATTTACACACCAGGATTACTTCGACATGCAACATAAAACACTACAAGTTAAACTACACCTAACAACTACAATAACCTATACTTAACTTCAGGGCAACCGGCTCTATGCAGATGAACGAGGCCTTTGTCCTGATCTTGTGTGGCTGGGTAGCAGAAATGGCTCTGTTTCTGCTGGGCTCATCCGTCTGGTAGCGATCGTTGATCTTGAACTTGTCTTCTGGTCGTTATTTTTTTTTCAAAAAAATATACTTTATTCATAAAATCTATCATAAACATTACAGAACATTTCGAATTGTCTTGACTGTACATTTCCATCAGAGTTGCTCATTCCCTTGACTTTCTTCCATTCAATTTTGATAACCTTACACACACATCGCTCTTTACGTTACAATCCCTTCTTAAACATTTACATTGTCATGTTTCTTTTATACATTGGAGTGTTAATGACCCAGACCGAGGGGGGTTTACACTGTTGCACTCGTCCTGGGCAAACTTTTTTTTTCCAAAAAATATACTTTATTCATAAAATCTATCATAAACATTACAGAACATTTCAAATAGTCTTGACTGTACATTTCCATCAGAGTTACACATTCCCTTGACTTTCTTCCATTCAATTTTGATAACCGTACACACATATCGCTCTTTACGTTACAATTCCTTCTTAAATATTTACATTGTCATGTTTCTTTTATACATTGGAGTCTTCTGGTCGTAATGTTACATTTGGTTTTAGGTGTAGGCTGAATCCAAGAGAGACCGAGCACATGGCTGTGTCTCTTCTTATCCCTCTGGGATTTTGCGCTCTTTGGGGCGGTCCTTAACTTGGACCCAATAATTCGACAGGCTTCGATCACTGCCTTCGATTTTGGCCAATAAAGGGGCGGGTGCCTTGATGGCTGGGCGTGTCCTGAGCGGTCATTGGCCTTGGCTGTTTGGGCTGTCTTAGCAATGGGAGTGGCGCCGATTAGTCTGCATCTGTATCGGTTACCCGAGTACAGTTCTTTTGTTCTGGGGCAATGGGCCATTGGTGTGCAAACGAGCGGGGGTTTCGATCGCGTCTAGCTATCAGGGTTGCAAATACACACACAGGCTCTGAGAGTGTCTGAGTCCTGGGTTGGCCATAATTCCATGGTCTTTTGCAGGTGGCCATCTGAGATGGCTATAATATTCAGACACTGGATTCGAGTACAGCAGCAGGGTGGTCTTGCTGGAATATTGTGCGCAGTTTTGGTCTTCTTAGCTAAGGAAGGATGCTCTTTTTCTTGCTATAGAGGGAGTGCAGCGAAGTTTACCAGACTGATTCCTGGGGTGATGGGACTGAGATATGAGGAGAGATTGAATCGGGTTAGGATTGTATTCGCTGGAGTTCAGAAGAATGAGGGGTGGGCATCTCATAGAAACCTATAAATTTCTAACCGGACTAGATAGGGTAGATGCAGGAAGGATGTCCAGAACCAGGGGTCACAGTCTGAGGATACAGGGTAGAACATTTAGGACAGAAATTAGAAGCGTCTTCACCCAGAGAGTGGTGAGCCTGTGGAATTCGTCGCCACAGGAAGTAGTTGAAGCCAAAACATTGTATATTTTTAAGAAGCAGTTAAGTTAGATATAGCCCTTGGGGCGAAGGGGATCAAAGTATATGGGGGGAAAGAGGGATTAGGCTATTGTGTTGGATGATCAGCCATGGTAATGTATGGCGGAGCGGGCTTGAAGGGCCGAATGGCTACTCCTATTTTCTATGTTTCTATACTGGGCACAAAAAGAAGATGGAAAAGTAAAATCAGTGCTCTCTCCAATAGTCCAAACCTCTTGCATAAATTCTCAGCTGCGCTGTTGAAGGTGCTACATTTCAGATGAGATGTTAAAATTGAGGCTGTGTCTACTCTTTCAGAGGGATCTAAAATATTCCATTATTTCAGAATAACGGGAATTATCCGCAGTGTCCTGGCCAATTTTATCTCTTAATCAGCATCACTAAAAACATTTAGCTGCTCCTTGCCGTATTGCTCTTTTTGGGATTCTTTGGTGTACAAATTTACTGCTGCAGTTCCTCCATTATACCAGCGAGTGCACTGGAAGAATACATCATTGGTTGTAAAGCATGTTAGGATGTTATGAGGTGCGTTATATAAATGCAAGTCTTTTTTAAGTTGGTTATCCATATTATACGATTGAGTAAAATACCAGCAAAAACATGTGACTAATTTAGGAAGAGTTCCGGTCCTCTGGAGTCTCTAAGACAAGTTCCTGGCCTGGTCATCAGTCATCCATGACTCCACATAATCACACACACCATGAGCAGCAAGGTGGTGCAGTGGTTAGCACTGCTGCCTCACGGCGCTGAGGTCCCAGGATCAATCCCAGCTCTGGGTCACTGTCCGTGTGGTGTTTGCGTGGGTTTCGCCCCCACAACCCAAAGATGTGCAGGGTTGGTGAATTGGCCACGCTAAATTGCCATGAATTAGAAAAATTAATTGGGTACTCTAAATTTATAATTTAAAAAAAAAAAAATCTCACATACCTGACTACTGATTACTGGAAAAAGTGTTTTTCCAAAATGTACCAATAAGCTGTGATGACTCTTTATTGCCATTCCTGGCAATTTATTTTCTGCCTATGGATTTTGTAGGCATAACTGCACATTTATGCTGCAACCAAGAAGCACAACAGCACTTATACTTCCTCAGGAAACTAAGGAAATTTGGCATGTCCACATTGACTCTTACCAATTTTTATAGATGCACCATGGAAAGCATCCTATCTGGCAGTATCACAGCCTGGTATGGCAACTGAATGGCCCAAGACCATAAGAAATTACAGAGTCGTGAACACAGTCCAGTCCACCACATGACCAGCCTCCCATCCATTGACTCTGTCTACACCTCCTGCTGTGGGGAAAGAAACAGTCTTTCTCAAGCGGGTGGCATTTAGAAGATTTATTCTGTAGGTAAAGCGACTTGTGTTCACCTCATTTTGCAGCACGGTGACACAGTGGTTAGCTCTGCTGCCTCACAGCTCCAGGAACTGTGTTCAATTCCGGCCTTGGGCGACTGTGTGGAGTTTGCACGTTCTCCCTTTGTCTGTGTGGGTTTCCTCCCACAGGCCAAAGTTGTGCAGGTTTGGCCATGCTAAATTGCCTTTAGTGTCCAAAAGGTTAGGTGGGGTTACAGAAATGGGGTGAGGGTGTGGGCCTAGGCAGGGTGCTCGAGGTAGACTCGATGAACCGAATGGCCTCCTGCACTGTAAATTCTATGATTATGATGAACAAAGAACAAAGAAAAGTACAGCAGAGGAACAGGCCCTCCAAGCCTGCGCCGACCATGCTGCCCGCCTAAACTAAAATTTTCTACACTTCCAGGATCCTTATCCCTCTATTCCCATGCTATTCATGCCCCTTAAACGTCACTATCGTCCCTGCTTCCACCACCTCCTCCGGCAGCGAGTTCCAGGCACCCACTACCCTCTGTGTAAAAAAAACTTGCCTCGTACATCTCCTCTAAACCTTGCCCCTCGCACCTTAAACCTGTGCCCCCTAATAATTGACTCCTCTACCTGGAAAAAGTCTCTGACTATCCACTCTGTCAATGCCCCTCATAATTTTGCAGACCTCTATCAGGTTGCCCCTCAACCTCCTTCGTTCCAGTGAGTTTATTCAACCTCTCCTCATAGTTAATGCAACATCCTAGTAAATCTCTTCTGCACCCTCTCTAAAGCCTCCACATCCTTCTGGTAGTGTGGCGACCAGAATTGAACACTATACTCCAAGTGTGGCCTAACTATACAGCTGCAACATGTTGACAAATGTGAGAAAAGACTTATCTAATAGTATCAACCACCGAAGAGTCTCCGGTATATCATTGGTCCAGTCAGCCACGCTTCTTTTCATTCTTCTCATTCGCTTGACCTTTTAAACTGCTGAATATTACTTTTCTCTTGACCCTCTCACTGTCCCTCTCGCTGAGCTTGTCTGCGATCCAGACTGGTTGAGGCTCAGTTTCCTCCATTTATACATTGGAAAGCCTTTGGCTTCTGGTACCAACTTCACACCTTTGCAGATTTCACCTCTCTTTGCAACCACAGTTGCAGGCTGAACCAGACTATTGACAATCCTGTTGGATCATGAGATGAGCTACCAACCAGATTATCATCATAGATTATCATAGAATTTACAGTGCAGAAGGAGGCCATTCGGCCCATCGAGTCTGCACCGGCTCTTAGAAAGAGCACCCTACCCAAGGTCAACACCCCCACCCTATCCCCACAACCCAGTAACCCCACTCAACACTAAGGGCAATTTTGGACACTGAGGGCAATTTATCATGGCCAATCCACCTAACCTGCACATCTTTGGACTGTGGGAGGAAACCGGAGCACCCGGAGGAAACCCACGCACACACGGGGAGGATGTGCAGACTCCGCACAGACAGTGACCCAAGCCGGAATCGAACCTGGGACCCTGGAGCTGTGAAGCAATTGTGCTATCCACAATGCTACCGTGCTGCCCACTTGGGATTTACCTCCATCATACAGATCACTAGCATCCACCTCCGTACCTACAATTCTTATCACCTCCAGGTTTGACTATTCCAATGCTCTTCAATTTGGCTTGCTTTCTTCCCCAGACAGTTGTCATTTAGTATGCTTAAGGAAAGGATTGATAGATCTTTTAGGTATTAAGTAATATATGTGAGAAGGTAGTCAAGGTAGTAGATCAGACATCGGCTTGTTGAATAGCGAGGCAGACTCAAAAGGTCAAAATGGCTGCCTCCAGCTTCTGTTTCTTATGATTATCTAACTGAAGGTTTTGCAGTTTATTATCCAGTTTTTCAAGTAACTGCAAAAGCAACATTTTGTAGCGAATGAAGGAGAAAAATTATTTGACCAGCTGATTTCAAGTCAAATGCCTGGCAAAGTGTCACGCTGTGTATGATGACTTTGCAAGATCTGTGTTTGGTTCCTAACTAGCACAGTTCTACAGAACATTGATTCTTGAAGCTCAGGGTTTTGCAAGAGACTGAAATCTTAGTTTAATCTTTAATGAAGTTTTGTACATTCACTCTCACTGCCAAGGCTGCTGTTTTCTGTGCAGCCATAGTTATCTTGAGCCACCACTGCCCATATAATGCAGTAGTCCCCACATGCTGTTAGGTTATAAAAACAGATCTATATTCAGTGAGGGGAATCAACAAATTTGCTTTCAGTTTTTCTTATCCTTTCCAAGATAATGGAAGTCTGCAGAGGGATTTGGATAGTTTAAGTGAATCGGTTAGGGTCTGGCAGTTGGAATACAATGTTGACAAATGTGAGGTTATCCATTTTGGTAGGAATAACAGCAAAAAGGATTATTATTTAAATGATAAAATATTAAAACATGCTGCTGTGCAGAGAGACCTGGGTGTGCTAGTGCATGAGTCGCAAAAAGTTGGTTTACAGGTGCAACAGGTGATTAAGCAGGGAAATGGTGTTTTGTCCTTCATTGCTAGAGGGATGAAGTTTAATACTAGGGAGGTTATGCAGAAACTGTTTTAAGGTGTTCGTGAGGCCACACCTGGAGTATTGTGTTCAGTTTTGGTCTCCTTACCTGAGAAAGGACGTACTGGCACTGGAGGGTGTGCAGAGGAGATTCACTAGGTTAATCCCAGAGTTGAGGGGGTTGGATTATGAGGAGAGGTTGAGTAGACTGGGACTGTACTTGGAATTTAGAAGGATGCGGGGGGGGGGATCTTCTAGAAACATATAAAATTATGACGGGAATAGATAGGATAGATGCAGGGAGGTTGTTTCCACTGGCAGGTGAAAGCAGAACGAGAGGGCATAGCCTCAAAATAAGGGGAAGTAGATTTAGGACTGAGTTTAGGAGGAACTTCTTCACCCAAAGGGTTGTGAATCTATGGAATTCCTTGCCCAGTGAAGCAGTAGAGGCTCCTTCATTGAATGTTTTCAAGATAAAGATAGCTAGTTTTTAGAGGAATAAAGGGTTATGGTGTGCGGGCGGGAAAGTGGAGCTGAGGTGACAAAAGATCAGCCATGATCTCATTGAATGGTGGCGCAGGCTCGAGGGGCCAGATGGCCTACTCCTGCTCCTAGTTCTTATGTTCTTTTTTTTTAAGTTCGAGTACCCAATTCATTTTTTCCAATTAAGGAGCAATTTATCATGGCCAATCCATCTGCCCTGCACATCTTTGGGTTGTGGGGGCGAAACCCACGCAAACATGGGGAGAATGTGCAAACTCCACACGGACAGTGACCCAGAGCCGGAATCGAACCTGGGACCTCGGCGCCGTGAGGCAGCAGGTCTAACCCACTGCGCCACCGTGCTGCCCCTTCTGTTCTTATTTTGACCTGTTGTGCAGTTTTTCCTTGTGTGTTGGGTTACAGGATGTCCATTAGGGAAAGAGAGTTAATGTGTGCAGGGAGTGTACAGCATTTGCAAGATTTTAAATTATTTATGGATGTGCGTGAACATCAGTGCGAGCCATCTTCAGTTTTCCTCTTCCCTGGTGAAATAGTGAGACCTTCCATGTACAGAAGTAGACTGTGGCCCCTCGAGCCTGCTCTACTGTTTAATGTCAGGACTGCTTTTTGAGCTCAATTCCACTTGCCCACCTGGCTCCCATGTCCCATCCTGCATCTCTTTGTGTGGGAAAGACTCTCCCAAGTCAAAATACAATTTAGTTCTTGGGGGGTGGGGGAAAAGTGAAACGTTTTTTATTTCCTGGAGTTAATTGGATGCTTATTGTCCTATTATTGTCCAACATGATTATTAACATGGAGATGTATTTTTGACGTCATTCTCTAGTGTGCAGGATCAAAACGGCAAAATGATATCCGAAAGGGAAGGCACCATTCAAGCACCAATATGTATTTATTCATGAATCTGAACTGAGGAATGTTTTGGGATGGTATAGATTGGGATGGGATGGATTGTATAATCTGTAATTCCAGTCATGAAATAACAGTATAGCTTGGTAGAAAATTGAGGGGTGACCAAATAACATTCTTTATACCATGGAGAATAATGACTGGGTGTGCTCAACACATGTCTACGACTGGTTGGTTTTGTTCAACTAAGCGAGCCAATGAGTGGGTACTTGTTGCACAGTGTTTGAAGAATTGTCATTGAAATAAATACAAATTGCACAAGCTGGAATCTGCGCAATGTTACTTTTGTCATTTAAAGTATGCGTGATACCAAAATCATACTGAAGCTAAATACAAATTGGAATGTCGGCATTACTTTTATGCATAAGCTATGGGCCTGAAGCTCAATGAAGTCTTGAGGTCAAGTAAGCAGGTGTGAAGTCAATGTCTTGTATTTGAGTTCTCTCCCTTTCGTTAACTTGGACAATAGACACCATTTTACTTAAAAAGTGAAAATTCTTGAAACAAATGTATACTTGTTGCTGGAAAACTCTGCTTAGAAGTAGAAATACCTATTGTGCGTGTCAAACCTGAGTTGGAACAGTTAGAATCTCAAAAAAGGTGGCAAGTGTTGTGAATATTGATTTAACGTTTGGTTTTGCAAACAGTTTAGAAGCAGAATTGCAATGCTTATCACATTGTGGCACAATAATACAAATCTTTTGGAATCAAAATATTTCTGGGTGTGCTATCAGTATGTTTGGTGCATGTGCCGGGCTCCAAGTGGGCAGAAATGTAACATTGCTGATTCCATTTCAAAACTGGTACATTTTAGGTTTTTTTGTAAAGAAGAGTGTCAAATTTCCCTGGTGTTTTTCCAGGTGAATTTATAATCTTTATTATTGTCACAAGGAGGCTTACATCCCCCATCCAGGCTGATCACGTGGAATGTGCGGGGCCTGAATGGGCCGGTCAAGAGGGCTTGCGTGTTCTCGCACCTAAAGGGGTTAAAGGCAGATGGAGCCATGCTACAGGCGACGCACCTAAAACTTGCGGACCAAACAAGGTTGAGAAAAGGGTGGATGGACGAGGTGTTCCATTCGGGGCTGGATTCAAAGACCAGAGGAGTAGCAATCCTGGTCAGCAAACGGGTGGCTTTTGAGGCAGGGAATATTGTGGCTGACAAAGGGGGCAGATACATAATAGTTAGTGGGAAGCTGCAGGGGGCTTGGGTTGGGCTAGTGAAAGTTTACGTCCCGAACTGGGACAACGTTGAATTTATGAGACGCACGCTAGGTAAAATTTCAGACTTAGACTCACACAATCTGATTATGGGGGGGGGTGACTTTAACACAGTTATAGACCCTGTACTGGACCGGTCAAACCCCAGGTCGGGGAAGTGGCCAGCGGCGGCTAAAGAACTGAGGGGATTCATGGAACAGGTGGAGTAGACCCGTGGAGATTCGCCCGACCGAGGGCGAAGGAGTTCTCTTTCTTTTCCCATGTCCACAAAGTCGACTCCCGTATAGATTTCTTTGTGATGATCAGGGCGTTAATCACTAGGGTGGAGGGGACAGAATACTCGGTCATTGCAGTCTCCGATCATGGTCCACACTTGGTGGATTTGCGTCTTGGGGAGGAGAGAGGGCAGCTCCCACTATGGAGGCTAGATGTGGGGCTGCTGGCAGACGACGAGGTTTGTGGATAAGGAGGAACATCAAAAATTACCTACGGGGAAGGTAGCGGCGTCCATGGTGTGGGAGGCCCTGAAGGCAGTTATCAGAGGGGAGTTGATCTTTATCAGGTCTCATAGAGAGAAGAAAGAAAGAGCGGAGAGAGAAAGGCTAGTCGGGGAGATACTCAGAGTAGACAGGAGCTACGCGGAAACCCCTGAGACGGGGCTATTGAAAGAGCGCCGGAGACTGCAGGCAGAATTTGACCTGCTGACCACTGGGAAGGCGGTAGCATTGCTGAGGAAGGCCAAAGGGGCTGTATACGAATATGGGGAGAAAGCGAGTAGAATGCTGGCGCACCAACTTCGCAAGAGGGAGGCCACCAGGGAAATTGGGGAAGTACGGGATAAGGAGGGCAACACGGTCATAGACCCAGAGGGGGTGAACAAAGTCTTTAGAGCATTTTACGGTAAATTGTATGAGTCAGAGCCCCTGCCGGGAGGGGAAGGGATGAAGCAATTCATGGACCAACCGAGGTTCCCAAAGGTGGAAGAGGATCTGGTGGAGGGACTGGGGCCCCGATAGAGCTGGAGAAGATGGTAAAGGGTTTTGGGAACATGCAGTCGGGCAAAGCCCCTGGGACGGACGGCTACCCTGTAGAATTCTACAAGAAATTTTCGGAACTGCTGTGCCCACTCCTACTAAAGACCTTTAATGAGGCAAAAGAGAGAGGGACCCTCCCCCCAACAATGTCACAGGCTTCGATTTCACTCATCCTCAAACGAGAGAAAGATCCACTGCAGTATCGATCTTATAGACCGATATCGCTCCTGAACGTAGATGCCAAACTGCTGACCAAGATCTTAGCTGCTAGGATTGAGGACTGTGTCCCTGGAGTGATAGGGGAGGATCAGACAGGCTTCGTCAAGGGCAGGCAATTGAACTCCAATGTACGGAGGCTCCTAAACATCATCATGATGCCCTCGGAGGGAGGGGAGGCGGCGATGGACGCGGAGAAAGCCTTTGACCGGGTGGAATGGGAGTACCTGTGGGAAACGCTAAGAAGATTCGGTGAGGGGGTCATAGGTTGGGTCCAGCTACTCTACCAGACCCCCGTGGCAAATTTGTGCACTGGTGAAGACGGAATACTTTAGGCTCCACCGGGGGACGAGGCAGGGGTGCCCCCTCTCCTGTTATTATTCGCCCTTGCGATAGAGCCGCTGGCTATAGCGCTGCGGGCTTCAAAGAACTGGCAGGGGTTAGTTCGGGGGGGGGGGGGAGCATCGGGTCTCGCTCTATGCGGATGATCTGCTCCTATACATTGTGGACCCACTAGAGGGGATGGGGGAGGTCATGCAGATTCTGAGGGACTTTGGCAATTTCCCAGGGTACAAACTAAACGAGAAGAAAAGCGAGATGTTTGTGATCCAAGCTAAGGGGCAGGAAAAGGGACTGGGCGAGCTTCCGTTGAAGTTGATCAAGAAAAGCTTTCAGTACCTAGGCATACAGGTGGCTCGAAGGTGGGATGCCCTCCACAAGCTTAATCTATCTCGGCTGGTAGAGCAGATGGAGGGGGACTTCAAAAGGTGGGACATGCTCCCACTATCTTTAGCGGGGAGGGTGCAGACAGTTAAGATGACTGTTCTCCCCAGATTCCTGTTCATCTTCCAGTGCCTTCCCATCTTCATCCCTAAGTCCTTCTTTAAGCAGGTGAACAAGATCATCTCGGGATTCGTATGGGCAAATAAGACCCCGCAAGTAAAGAGACTGTACCTGGAGCGCAGTCGGGAGGGGGGGGGGGGGGGGGGGGGCTGGCGCTGCCGAACTTTTGCAGCTACTATTGGGCGGCTACCATAGCCATGATTAGGAAATGGGTATTGGGGGAGGGGTTAGAGGCGGCCTCATGCAAAGGGGCACTCGTAACGGCACCTCTGTCGTTCTTGCCAGCCCGCGACTCCTCCAGTCCGGTGGTGGTGGCGGCATTAAAGATCTGGGGTCAGTGGAGAAGGCACAGGGGGGTGGAGGGAGCCTCAGTCTGGACCCCAATATGCAACAATCTCAGATTTGTCCCGGGCAAGATAGACGGAGGGTTTCAAAGCTGGCATAGGGCAGGCATTAAAAGGATGGGGGACCTGTTCATAGACAGGACCTTTCCCAGCCTGAAAAGCTGGAGGAGAAATTCAGTTTGTCCCCTGGAAACACTTTCAGATACCTTCATGTACGCGCCTTTCTGAAAACAGGTGTTATCATTTCCACTGCTACCCCCACGCAGGATACAGGATAGGGTGGTCTCCGGCACCTGGTTGGGGAGGGAAGGT
This sequence comes from Scyliorhinus torazame, assembly GCF_047496885.1. NCBI lineage: Eukaryota > Metazoa > Chordata > Chondrichthyes > Carcharhiniformes > Scyliorhinidae > Scyliorhinus > Scyliorhinus torazame. The sequence goes on from NC_092710.1 coordinate 302,191,490, forward strand.
GTCGGACATCTACCAGGAACTTCAGGAGGCGGAGGAAGCCCCAGTGGAGGAACGCAAGGGCAAATGGTAGGAGGAGCTAGGTGGGGAGCTGGATGCGGGCCTGTGGGCGGATGCCCTAAACAGGGTCAATTCCTCCTCATCATGTGCCAGGCTTAGCTTAATCCAGTTTAAGGTGGTCCACCGAGCGCAACATGTCAGCAACCAGGATGAGCAAGCTCTTTGGGGTTGAGGATAAATGTGCGAGGTGTGCGGGAAGCCTTGCAGATCATGTCCATATGTTCTGGGCATGCCCGGCTCTTAAGGGATTCTGGCAGGGTTTTGCTATGGCAATGTCCAAGATTTTAGACACGCAGGTGATGCCGAATTCGGAGATAGCGATCTTTGGTGTGTCAGACAATCCGGGAGTTCAGGGAGTGAAAGAGGCCGACGTATTGGCCTTTGCCTCCCTGGTAGCCCGGAGACGGATCCTTTTAATGTGGAGGGACTCGAAGCCCCCGAGTGTAGAGACCTGGGTTAGTGACATGGCTGGGTTTCTCAGTCTCGAGAAAATAAAGTTTGCCTTGTGAGGGTCCTTGACGGGTTTCTCTCTGAGGTGGCAGCCGTCCCTCGACTTTCTAGAGCAGTAAAGGTCAGCAGCATCCCGGGGGGAGAATCGCTACGTTGTATTGTTCTTTTCTTTGTATATATGGTTAATACTTATTTTGTTCTGTTAATTGTTGCGTACGGTTATGCAAAAAATTGTTTTTGACAAAAATTTTAATAAAAATAATTTAAAAATAAAAATTTTAAAAAAACAAGTAGGCATACATTAACACTGCAATGAAGTTACTGTGAAAAGTCCCTAGTCACCACATTCCGGCGCCTGTTCGGGTACACAGAGAATTGACAATTTCCAAATTACCTAACAGCACGTCTTTCAGGATTGTGGGAGGAAACCGGAGCACCCGGAGGAAACCCACACAGATACGGGGAGAACGTGCAGACGCCGCACAGACAGTCACCCAGCGGGGAATTGAACCTGTGAAGCAACAATGCTAACCACTCTACCAATGTATAGGCAAAGGACTATTAACAGAAAGTTACATAGAACATACAGTGCAGAAGGAGGCCATTCGGCCCATCGAGTCTGCACTGACCCACTTAAGCCCTCACTTCCACCCTATCCCAATAACCCCTCCTAACCTTTTTGGTCACTAAGGGCAATTTATCACGACCAATCCACCTAACCTGCATGTCTTCGGACTGCGGGAGGAAACCAGAGCACCCGGAGGAAACCCACGCACACACTGGGAGAACGTGCAGACTCCGCACAGACAGTGATCCAGCGGGGAATCGAACCTGCCGCTGTGAAGCCACAATACTAGCCAAGTGTGCTACCCTGCTGCTCCTGGATTGAAGTTTCTGTTCTTCAATCCCTCCACCACCGATGAATAGTTGCAGCTGTATATACCATCTAAAAGATGTACTAGGAACTCACCAAGGTTCCTTCGGCAGCACCTTCCAAACCCACAACCACTGCCACCTAGAAGGACATGAGCAGCAGATACCTGGAAACCCCACCACCTGGAGGTTCCCCTCCAAGTCACTCACCATACGCAGCAGATCAGTTAGCATCTAGAACAGGCAAGTTAATCTTCAAACAGTGGTGCAGGCAAGTTGAAATTCACCAGTACGCATACCTGTTTATTTCAGTGCTTTGTTTACAGAACAGTAAGAAGTCTTACAACACCAGGTTAAAGCCCAACAGGTTTGTTTCGAATCACTAGCTTTCGGAGCACTGCTCCTTCCTCGGGAGCTAGTGATTCGAAACAAACCTGTTGGGACTTTAACCTGGTGTTGTAAGACTTCTTACTGTGCCCAACCCAGTCCAACGCCAGCATCTCCACATCATTGTTTTCAGAATGCAGTAAGACTATTTGTGGTTTCACGCATAAGGAATAATGGATCAGATTCCTTATTTTTTTCCTTGGAAGAATGCTCTAAGGAGCATAACCCTGGATTCTCTAGGAGCAAGACCATAAGACACGAGCAGAATTAGGCCATTCGGCCCATCGAGTCTGCTCCGCCATTCAATCATGGCTGATATGTTTCTCATCCCCATTCTCCTGCTTTCTCCCCATAACCCCTGATCCCCTTATTAGTCAAGAACCTATCCATATTGGCGGCATGGTGGTGCAGTGGTTAACACTGCTGCGTCACTGCGCTGAGGACCGGGGTCTGATCCCAGTGTCTGCATGGTTCTCACTCCCCACAACAAAAAGATGTGAGGGGCAGGTGAATTGGCCATGCTAAATTGTCCCTTAATTGGGGGGGGGGGGGGGGAGAGAATTGGATACTCTCAATTTATATAACAAAATAACCTATCCATCTCTGTCTTAAAGACACTCAGTGATTTGGCTTCCACAGCATTTTGCGGCAAGTTCCACAGATTCACCACCCTCTGGCTGAAGAATTTCTTTTTTGTCTGTTTTAAAGGAATCACCACTTTAGTCTGAGATTGTGCCCTCAGGTTCTAGTTTCTCCTAATCGTGGAACCATCCTCTCCACTTTCACGAAAACCAAAAATTTGTTTCTGTCAGCATCTGTGGAGAGAGAGAGAGAGAGAAAAACATAGAAAATGTTTTGAACCAAATATGACTCTTCAGATGTGAAGGAGGGGAGAAATGTGGTTGGTTTCTGCCATAGAAGGTGGGTTAGGAAGGAAGAGCAAAAGGGAAAGTCTGGGTATAAGATGAAAGAGATATAATGACAAGATGTCAAAGGGGCTTGTAATGGCTGTATTAAACAAAGCATTGATCCAGAGTAAGTGTAAATGCTGGAATAATGAACAGCTCAGTCCAAATGGCAAAAATAAAAATCGAAAACTGAATCTGAAAAGATTGAGCTCAATGTTAAGTCCAGAAGGCATATTAAACGTCTCATCGGCAGGTGAGACGCTGTCCAGCTTTGCTGGAACATTGGCAGGCTGAGGGCAGAAATATTGAGCGTGAGTTAAGGGGATGAATTTAAATGGAAAACCCGGAATCTCAAAATCCTGCTTGTGGACTGAGGGAAGGGGGTTCTCTCGACTTCCCTGGCTCTCTCTGCAAAACTAAAGCCTTCTCATTCCAGATAGTTTTCTGGTAAATCTTCTCTGGGACTTCTTTGCCCCTTTAAATTTTGTCAACAAGTCTGTTATGTGATACTGTATCAAATTCCTTTTGAAAGTCTATATACATATCAACCATATAGCCCACATCAACTGTCTCCATTACTTCATTAAACAAGGCAATCCAGGAAATCTAACAATTCCCCAGCTCGATCTTTCATTTATTGACCAATGGCACCGATTTGATTAACCTCAGACCAGTGTTTTTCAAACTTTTTTTTTCCCCGGGACCCACTCTTACCAACTGGCTGATCTTCGAGACCCACTTGATGGCCGGCACCGATCTGATGGGCCAAAGTGCCTTTTTCTGTGTTGTAAAACTGTATGACTCTATGAAAGTGGAGATCTATTCAAGGAGTAGAGCGAGTCACGCGGTTGATGTCAATGTTTGAATGATGAAGATTTACATTTTTCTAGCACCTTCACAACTGCACAAGTATAAAGTAATTTGCAACTAATGAAGTACAGTCACGGCTGTAATGCCAATTTATGCACCGCAAGATCCCACAAACAGCAGTGTGAAAAAGACCAGATAGTCTGTTTTTGTGATGTTGATTGAAGGATAAATGTTAGTTCAGACATCAGGGATAATTTCCTGCTCTTATTCAGTGTAGTCCCATGGAACCTTTCCCGTCCACATAAGAGGCAGCGTCTCCATGTAACATGGGAACTGGAAAATGGCATTTCTAGCAGGGCCGCTTCCCTGCAGTATTCAGATGTGGAGGTGAACCCACACCTGACTATGTAGAGGCAAGAGTGTTAACTACTGAGCCACGACGAACACACAGGAAAGACTGCAGAAATTAGGCAGCACGGTGGCGCAGTGGGTTAGCCCTGCTTCCTCATGCCGCCGAGGTCCCAGGTTCAATCCCGGCTCTGGGTCACTGTCTGTGTGGAGTTTGCACATTCTCCCCGTGTTTGCGTGGGTTTCGCCCCCACAACCCAAAGCTGTGCAGGGTAGGTGGATTGGCCACGCTAAATTGCCCCTTAATTGGAAAAATTAATTGGGTACTCTAAATTTTAAGAAAATTTAGACTTAACAGCCCTTAATCTTAATGATAATCTTGAAGGAGAAGATGAAATGTGCTTTTTTAAAAATAAATTAGAGTACCCAATTGGAGTACCCGTGCTGCCCAAGCGATAGAAGACTTGAGGGGAGTTGAGGAGAAACCTTTTCACTCGCGGAGGTGGAGTCTGGAATTCATTGTCGGAAAGGGTGGTTGAATCAGAACCTCTTGTAACTTTTATGAAGTATTTAGATATTCACTTGCGCTGCCATAACCTCCAGAGCTATGGGCCAAGTGCTGGAAAATGGAATTAGTGTAGTCAGATCTTTGTGGACCAATGTGGACACGATGGGCTGAATGGCCACCCTCTGTGGTGTAACCGCCTATGAATCTAGTTTGATTGAAACATACAAGATCCCAAAGGGTCTTGGCAAGGTGGATGTGGACAGGATCATGCCTCGTGTGGGAGAATCTAGAACTAGGAGTCACTGTTTAAAAATAAGGGGTCACCTATTTTATATCGGAGACGCAAAGAAATCTTTTTTGAGGCTGATGAGCACTTTCTTCCTGAAAAGGTGGTAGAAGCAGAGTCTTTGAATATTTTTTATAAATTTAGTGTACCCAATTATTTCTTTTCCAATTAAGGGTCAATTTAGTGTGGCCAATCCACCTAACCTGCACATCTTTGGGTTGTGGGGGTGGAACCCAAACAGACACTGGGAGAATGTGGTCTTTGAATATTTTTAAGGTAGTGGTGGACAGATTCTTGGTAAGCAAGGGAATAATAGGTTATTGGTTGTAGGTGGGATGTAAGCTAGAGCTTAATAATAATCTTTATTGTCTCAAGTAGGCTAACATTAACACTGTAATGAAGTTACTGTGAAAAGTCCCTAGTCGCCACGTTCCTGCGCCTGTTCAGGTACACTGAGGGAGTCCAAATTACCGACCACCACGTCTTTCAGGACTTGTGGGGAGGAAACCAGAGCGCCCGGAAGAAACCCACACAGACACGGGGAGAACATGCAGACTCCTCCGCACAGTGACCCATGCCGGGAATCTAACCTGGATTCTGGTGCTATGAAGCAACAGTGCTAACCACTGTGCTACCGTGTCGCCCTGATGGAGGTTGAGGGGTGACCTGATAGAGGTCTACCAAGATTATGAGGGGCATGGATAGAGTGGGTGGGCATGCACACTTTCCCAAGGTGCAGGGGCTAGTCCCAGAGCTTCCTATCAGATCAGCCATTTATTTATTTAGACAATGCAAAGTCCCGAAACCAACAGTTTCTTCTGGCCCTGCTGTGTTGAGTGAGGATAGGCCTCTGCTGGGCCTGTGGATTGGACATCCTTCTATGCTGTGGTGCATAGTGTTTTCTCTCCTGCAGGCACATACGGGGCTGGCACCAAGTCCCATCTGTGGAAGTTGGCCATACAGGGACACTGGCCAGTCCTGTACCTGTTAAAGATGGACTACTCTTTCCTTGGAAGTTTGAAACCAGGCAGCTGTTGTGTTGGGTTTGTGACCAGATACTTCATGTCCAATGATTCCCATTCATTTGTTTGGGTGGAATTTGCGTTGAAGTCCTGTGTGGGAGAGTTTTTCCAGATCGGCTGCCTTGATGGGAGTCGTACCTTGGGGGTGGGCATAATAGATCAGCATGGAGAGACAGGTGGGGGGATTGCAAACTTCTTCTACCATTTTGTGGATTGTTGCGTGGCGGTGGATATGTGGAGGATCGATTGGCAGAACAGGAAGTCAAAGAAGTGGTGTTGAGCGTAGTGTTCCAGTAATGATACTGTGTGCGTGTGATCATCTTGACCAAAAGGGGGAGCAGTACTCTGCTACTGAGTATGAGTGTGAGTGCTGAGGTTTGGAAGGTGATGGGAGCAGCACCCCATGTTGGGCAATCAAGTTGTTTCCAGGCCTGACCTTGGCTGCAGTTGTTTTTAGGTCTTCCGGAAGGTCAGGTCAGTGTCCTATCTAAGGTCACTCCGGTGTATATTGGAGTTGGGTGGTGCTTCATTTGGATGTTAAGTTCTTTATTGGATTTTGTATTGTAACGGTGGAATGAGCTGGATGCTGTTTTTACAGGGTTTGGCTTGTCGCCATGGGCAGTTGTTCAAGTTTTAACAAGTCCTTGTTTAGGATCCGGCTCAAGGTGTCAAAGTTGGGGGCTTGAGTTGCGAGGCCGACGTTGGCGTATATGAATTTTCAGGAGGTCGTCTTTAGGTTATTTGTGTACAAGTTGTGTATAGAATGTATCCGCGATAGTTTCCTAGAACAGTATGTAATGGAACCTACGAGGGAACAAGCTGTCCTAGATCTGGTCCTGTGTAATGAGACAGGATTGATTAATGATCTCATAGTTAGGGATCCTCTCGGAAGGAGCGATCACAATAAGGTAGAATTTAAAATACAGATGGAGGGTGAGAAAGCAAAATCAAACACTAGTGTTTTGTGCTTAAACAAAGGAGATTACAATGGGATGAGAGAAGAGCTAGCTAAGGTAATAGGGAGCAAAGACTTTATGGTGAAACAGTGGCGAACCTTCCAAGCGATTTTTCACAATACTCAGCAAAGGTTTATACCAACAAAAAGGAAGGTCGGTAGAAAGAGGGAAAATCGACCGTGGATATCTAAGGAAACAAGGGAGAGTATCAAATTGAAGGAAAAAGCATACAAAGTGGCAAAGATTAGTGGGAGATTAATTGCAAATGCTCAAGTGATAATTTACCAAAATTCACTCGACTCTGGGGTGCTCCCGGCAGATTGGAAATTAGCAAAGGTTACACCACTGTTTAAAAAAGGAGGTAGGCAGAAAGCGGGTAATTATAGGCCATTTAACTTAACTTCGGTAGTAGAGAAGATGCTGGAATCTATCATCAAGGAAGTAATAGCGAGGCATCTGGATGGAAATTGTCCCATTGGGTAGACGCAGCATGGATTCATAAAGGGCAGGTCGTGCCTAACTAATATAGTGGAATTTTTTGAGGACATTACCAATGCAGTAGATAATGGGGAGCCAATGGATGTGGTATACCTGGATTTCCAGAAAGCTTTGACAAGGTGCCACACAAAAGGTTGCTGCATAAGATAAAGCTGCATGGCATTAAGGGGAAAGTAGTAGCATGGATAGAGGATTGGTTAATTAATAGAAAGCAAAGAGTGGGGAACTAATGGGTGTTTCTCTGGTTGGCAATCAATAGATAGTGGTGTCCCTCAGGGTTCAGTGTTGGGCCAACAATTGTTCACAATTTACATAGATGATTTGGAGTTGGGGACCAAGTGCAATGTGTCCAAGTTTGCAGACAACACTAAGATGAGTGGTAAAGCAAAAGGTGCAAAGGATACCGGAAGTCTGCAAAGGGATTTAGATAGTTCAAGTGAATGGGCTAGGGTTTGGCAGATGGAATACAATGTTGACAAATGTGAGGTTATCCATTTTGGTAGGAATAACAGCAAAAGGGATTATTATTTAAATGATAAAATGTTAAAACATGTTGCTGTGCAGAGAGAGACCTGGGTGTGCTAGTGCATGAGTCGCAAAAAGTTGGTTTACAGATGATTAAGAAGGCAAATCGAGTTTTGTCCTTCATTGCTAGAGGGATGGAGTTTAAGACTAGGGATGTTATGCTGCAATTGTATACGGTGTTAGTGAGGCCACACCTGGAGTATTGTGTTCAGTTTTGGTCTCCTTACCTGAGAAAGGACATACTGGCACTGGAGGGTGTGCAGAGGCGATTCACTAGGTTAATCCCAGAGCTGAGGGGGTTTGATTACGAGGAGAGGTTGAGTAGACTGGGACTGTACTTGTTGGAATTTAGAAGGATGAGGGGGGATCTTATAGAAACATATAAAATTATGAAGAGAATAGATAGGATAGATGCGGGCAGGTTGTTTCCACTGGCGGGTGAAAGCAGAACTAGGGGGCATAGCCTCAAAATAAGGGGAAGTAGATTTAGGACTGAGTTTAGGAGGAACTTCTTCACCCAAAGGGTTGTGAATCTATGGAATTCCTTGCCCAGTGAAGCAGTAGAGGCTCCTTCATTAAATGTTTTTAAGATAAAGATAGATAGTTTTTTGAAGAATAAAGGGATTAAGGGTTATGGTGTTCGGGCCAGAAAGTGGAGCTGAGTCCACAAAAGATCAGCCATGATCTCATTGAATGGCGGAGCACGCTCGAGGGGCCAGATGGCCTACTCCTGCTCCTAGTTCTTGTGTTCGAAGTTAAACACGGTTAGAGCCAATACTGAACCTTGGGAGCATCCGCTGGTTTGCCTTTTCCATGTACATTTTTGCCTGTCCAAGATGAACTCTGAACCTTTGATTGTTCAACAGTATTCCAATGCTTTTAGTCACCCAGGCAGGGACATGACATCTTCAGGAGGAGACCAGTGTGCCAAACGGTGGGGGAGGTAGCTGTCTGTGCGGTGCTGCGGTCCTTGTGGAAATCAGCTTGGCCGATGCTCAGTACTTTTTCTACGATTGAGGATATGTGCTGAAGGATGAGGTTTTCAAGGATTTTATATGGGACCGACAGGAGAGAGATCAGACGGTAGCTAGCTGCATGTATGGTGTCTTTTCCGGGTTTTGGTATGGCGATGCCTGTTGCTGTCCACCATTCCTTTGGAATGGTGATGGAATTTCTAGCCATTGTATAAAATCGGGTCGGCCCGGCAAGAGCTCGAGGCCCCTAAATTGTCATATCCTGCTGTCTTGTGACACTTCACACCCTGTTGGACCTTCTTTAATTCTGCAACCTCAAAGGGGATGGGGCTGATGTCTTTTCTGCGTTGCTCGTGGTGATGTCTTAGTTCACCCTGTGTGTGTCTTCTGGTATTTTTGTCCAGGGGTCCCTCGGCTATGGCAAACAGGTGGCTGGAAACATGGTTGGGAGTAACTGAGGGGCAGTTTTGAGTGGGTGGCTTTTGGGCCAGCCCCACGGTGACGGTTTCAGCACTTGCTGCTGGTGAGTGTGAAGTTTAGTTTTGCTACGGTTTTACATAAGATCATAAGAACGAGGAACAGGAGTAGGCCATCTGGCCCCTCGAGCCTGCTCCGCCATTTAATGAGATCATGGCTGATCTTTGTGGACTCAGCTCCACTCTCCGGCCCGTACACCATATCCCCGAATCCCTTTATTCTTTAGAAAGGCATCTATCTTTTTCTTAAAAACGTTTAAAGAAGGAGCCTCAACTGCTTCACTGGGCAAGGAATTCCAGAGATTCACAACCCTTTGGGTGAAGAAGTTCCTCCTACACTCCGTCCTAAATCTACCTCCCCTTATTTTGAGGCTATGCCCCCTAGTTCTGCTTTCCCCGACCAGTGGAAACAACCTGCCCGCATCTATCCGATCTATTCCCTTCATAATTTTATATGTCTCAATAAGATCCCCCCGCATCCTTCTAAACGCCAATGAGTACAGTCCCAGTCTACTCAACCTCTCGTCATAATCTAATCCCCTCAACTCTGGGATCAACCTAGTGAATCTCCTCTGCATCTCCTCTGCACTCCCTCCAGTGCCAATATGTCCTTTCTCAGGTAAGGAGATCAAAACTGAACACAATACTCCAGATGCGGCCTCACCAACACCCTATACAATTGCAGCATAACCTCCCTAGTCTTGAACTCCATCCCTCTAGCAATGAAAAACAAAACTCGATTAGCCTTCTTAATCACCTGTTGCACCTGCACACCAACTTTGTGCAACTCGTGCACCAGCGCACCCAGGTCCCTCTGCACAGCAGCATGTTTTAACATCTTACCGTTTAAATAATAATCCATTCTGCTGTTAGTCCTCCCAAAATGGATTGCCTCACACTTGGCAACATTGAATTCCATCTGCCAGACCCTAGCCCATTCACCTAACCTATCCAAATACTTCTGCAGACTTCCGGATTCCCTGCACTTTTTGCTTTACCACTCATCTTAGTGTCGTCTGCAAACTTTGACACATTGCACTTGGTCCCCAACTCCAAATCGTCTATGTAAATTGTGAACAACTGCGGGCCCAACACTGATCCTTGAGGGACCCCACTAGTTACAGGTTGCCAACCAGAGAAACACCCATTTATCCCCACTCTCTGCTTTCTGTTAGTTAACCAATCCTCTACCCATGCTACCACTTTACCCTCAATGCCATGCATCTTTAGTTTATGCAGCAACCTTTTGTGTGGTACCTTGTCAAAAGCATCCTGGAAATCCAGATATACCACATCCATTGGCTCCCCGTTATCTACTGCACTGGTAACGTCCTCAAAAAATTCTACCAAATTAGTCAGACTCGACCTACCCTTTGTGAACCCATGCTGCGTCTGCCCAATGGGACAATTTCCCTCCAGGTGCCCCGCTATTTCCTCCTTAATGATAGATTCCAGCATTTTCCCGACAACCGAAGTTAAGCTTACCGGCCTATAATTATCCGCTTTCTGCCGACCTCCTTTTTTAAACAGCGGTGTCACGTTTGCTACTGTCCAATCCTCTGGGACCACCCCAGAATCTAGTGAATTTTGATAAATTATCACTAGTGCGTTTACAATTTCCCTAGCCATCTCTTTTAACACTCTGGAATGCATCCCATCAGGGCCAGGAGACTTGTCTACCTTTAGCCCCATTAGCTTGCCCAATACTGCCTCCTTAGTGATTACAATCATCTCAAGGTCCTCACCTATCATATCTTTATTTCCATCAGTCACTGGCATGTTATTTGTGTCCTCCACTCTGAAGACTGACCCAAAAAACCTGTTCAGCTCCTCAGCCATTTCCCCGTCTCCTATTATTAAATCTCCCTTCTCATCTTCCAAAGGACCAATATTTACCTTAGCCACTCTTTTTTGTCTTATATATTTGTAGAAGCTTTTACTATCTGCTTTTATGTTCTGAGCCAGTTTACTTTCATAGTCTACCTTACTCTTCTTTATGGCTTTTTTAGTAGCTTTCTGTTGTCCCCTAAAGACTTCCCAGTCCTCTAGTCTCCCACTAATTTTTGCCACTTTGTATGTTTTTTCCTTCAACTTGATACTCTCCCTCACCTCCTTAGATATCTACGGTCGATTTTTCCCCTTTCTACCGTCTTTCTCTTTTGTCGGTATGAACCTTTTCTGAACACTGTGTAAAGATCGCTCGGAAGGTTCTCCACTGTTCCTCAACTGCTTCACCATGAAGTCTTTGCTCCCAGTCTACCTTAGCTAGTTCTTCTCTCATCCCATTGTAATCGCCTTTGTTTAAGCACAAAACACTAGTGTTTGATTTTACCTTGTCATCCTCCAACTGTATTTTAAATTCCACCATATTGTGGTCGCTCCTTCCAAGAGGATCCCGAACTTTGAGATCATTAATCAATCCTGCCTCATTACACAGGACCAGATCTAGGACCGCTTGTTCCCTTGTAGGTTCCATTACATACTGTTCCAGGAAATTATCGCGGGCACATTCTATAAACTCCTCCTCAAGGCTGCCTTTACCAACCTGTTTAAACCAATCGATATGCAGATTAAAATCTCCCATGATAACCGCTGTACCATTTCTACATGCATCCGTTATTTCTTTGCTTATTTCCTGCCCTACCATCCTGTTACTATTTGGTGGCCTATCAGTGACGTTTTCGCCTTACTATTCCTGATTTCCACCCAAATTGTCCTCCATAGCACCAATGTCATCCCTTACTATTGCCCGGATGCCATCCTTAAACAACAAAGCTACATCACCGCCCTTACCGTCCATTCTATCCTTTCATATAGTCTGATACTCTTGGATATTTAACTCCCAGTCGTGACCATCTTTTAACCATGTTTCAGTAATGACCACTAAATCATAGTCATTCACGATGATTTGCGCCATCAACTCATTTACCTTACTTCGTATACTACGAGCATTCAGGTAAAGTACACTTATGCTGTTTTTTATGTCTTTGTTATGAATCCTAACACCTTGATCAGTAACTTTTCACAATTTATTTTTCCTCTTGCCCTTTCTCCTAATTTTCCTTGTCTTTGAACCCATATCTCTACATAATAACCTGTCACGTAACCTGCTGCCTTGCTCTCCATTAACCATTATACTGTCCTTAGCTTTATATTTTCCTCCCCCCCCCCCCCCCCCAACTTGCTGGTTTAAAGTCCTTGTACCAACCTATTTATCCTATTCGCTAGAACACTGGTCCCAGAATGGTTCAGGTGAAGACCGTCCCAACGGTACAGGTCCCTCCTGCCCTAGTACTGATGCCAATGCCCCATGAAATGAATCCCTCTTTCCCGTACCACTCCTTTAGCCACATGTTAACTTCCCTAATTATCTCAACCCTATGCCAATTGGCACGTGGCTCGGGTAGTAATCCAGAGATTATAACCCTGGAGGACCTGTTCTTTAATTTAGTCCCTAGTGTTTGATAATCCCCAAACAGGTCCGCTTTCCTAGTCTTACCTATGTTGTTAGTCCCAACGTGGACCATTATTTATATTTATTGCCATTCAGTACAAAGCACATAGGCACAGTATTAAAAACAAAAACATCAAGAATGTCAAACAGTACATACATAGAAATTACACCGTTTCTCACAAATCTCCTAAAAGTCAGTACATTTTCAGCATTCGCAACAAAATCAAACAAAAGTATTCCAAGTATCAACAATTCTGTGTGGAAAATGTTTTTACAACTATCAAGACGCAAGCCAAATTTCTGTAAGTTTATATTGATGACCACAAAAAATGCCGTAATTGGGAGTAAAGAAGGTTTTCGGGCTTGGAGGTAGTAATGCCATGTATCAATTTATAAACTTCAATTAGATCAAAAACCAATCCTCTCTTTAAAGATTGTACGCCAAGAATTCTTAATTGTTCTTCATCAGGTATTCCCCTCATGCCTTCCACTTTTCCTGATAACACATCTTCGCATTCTCTTTATAAGCTGTATAGCTCTGAAAGTGTGGATTCCAAACTGAATGTGTACTCCAGATGTGGACGTACTAGCTGCTTAGAGTTTAAGATAAACACTAATGTTATGGCTCAAAAGGAATGCATTCAGCGCTCTAAAACATTTTCTGCCCGCTGTACTTTTTCCTCCCACTTGGTGTGGTGTGCTGCATTCCGGGACTCGATCTGATGGTCTCCTATCTCTGTCCTCTGATGCTTCATATGCCCTTAGAAGGGCAGCACTCTCTTTGTCTAAGCATGGGGCCTAACGATGGCACAGTGGTTAGCACTGCTGCCTCACAGCGCCGGGGACCTGGGTTCAAATCTGGCTTTGGATGACTGTGTGGCGTTTGCACATTCTCCCTGTGTCTGCGTGGGTTTCTTCTGGATGCTCTGGTTTCCTTCCACAGTCCAAAGATGTACAGGTTAGGTGGCCTGATCATGCTAAATTTACCCCTTAGTGCTCAAAGATGTGCAGGCTAGGTGGGGTTATGGGGATAGGGTGGGGGAGTGGGCCTGTGTGTGGTGCTCTTTCAGAGGGTTGGTGCAGATTCAAAGGGGCGAATGGCCTCCATCTGCACTGTAGAAACATGGTATATAGATGGTTTGGTAGCCTCTGGGAATTTGCATGCCGGCTGCTTTGGAGGTGACACCACAGAGATGCTTTGTCAGTAGAGATGTTTCACAGTGGTTCCAGGGTTTCACTATCTTTTCCAGTTGGCTTTCTGGAGGTTCTATTGCATCCTCTTGGGGCTGTTGACTACTGGAACATGAAAGCCTATATGAACGTTAGAGGACGGTGTTAGCTGTGCAGGAAGTCATCTAATAAAAGGCCCTGTGCCGGGTGGGGAGTCCCAGTAAGTAAACAGATCAGGAGAGTAATCCCTCTGGCTGAATGGAATGCTCCTTACAGTATAGGGTCATGGATAACTGCCAGACCATTTCTGGATGCCCACTCTGCAAGCGCTTCACTGTCACTGTTCTAGCACTGGGTATCCCCAGTGTGGACGGTGGCTGTTAAAGTTCGCCACATAGATGGCTGGGTGGGGGAGGGTGGGCAACACTTGCTGCTCCCAGCTGGTGCTTTGGGGCTTGTAGACATGGCCATGTGGAATCCACCAATTGCTGGTGTGTCAGAGAAAGTGGTAGTTACCAGAAGATTGAGCAATATCGGTTCGGACTTGGGTAGCATGGCCATGATTGGCATGAGGGTGGAGCACAGGAAGTCGTCACCTTTGATGGAAAAGCGGCCTGATTCTTCTGTTCCGATGTGGATTTCTTGCAGGCAAATCATATCAGTGGATTGTTGGGCAGCCAGGAGATCCAAGAGGCTTCGCGTGACTGCCGACAGGCCCTCAACATTGTGTTGGCAGATTGGGAGAGCGGACTCTACTGCAATGTAATCTTGGGAGGTTTTTCATTATTCCATTTGACTTTGGGACTTTGACGAGGATTCCTTGTGTGGACTCTTATGAAGCTTCCTTTGGAATTAGTCTGCTGGAAGGATCATTAGCTGCCCCAGGTAAGCCTGGGTACTGGCAGGGGTGCAACATGAACTTTGATCCATTGCTGAGATCTTATTAAATGGTGGAGCATCCCGAACGGCTCCTTGTTCATCTCTACCAAGTCTTGCGTTAGAATTCTTTGTCCTTATTATTACAATCTTAATGTTATGTGCCATTATTGCTATTACAGTATAAACCTTCCAAGTCCTTGAAGCTAGAGGTTCGGGCAATCTTCTAACCCTTCCACATACTGCTTGTTATTCTGTCGGGAGAGTGGTAAGCTCTGGTGTTGCTTGGTCTTGATTTGCCTTGGAGGTTGGGCTGATCTTTGGGTATGATTTCATCCGTTTCTTCCATTACTTGAGGTTAAACTACGCCTGGTTGGTCTGGCTGGTTTGGCCGTGTCTGGCTATTGTTACTCTTGACAGTTTCTGACGGGTTGGAAATGGTATTTGTCCACTTGGCAGTGTTTTTATCTCCACTTCCATTTAAACCATCTGGAAGTTCATTGAGGAAGAGTGTCCCTGTGGCTAGAAGAAATGTGAGTAGCATGCTCACCTCTGCTTTTTGTTGAGGTCTGTGCAGTGCTGGAGGTTCAACTTGCACAGTTCATCAAAGTCTCTTGCAGTTAGAAACATTAGGCCGTACTCAGGGCACTGATCTTTCCTGTGAGGGTGCTTCATAATAATCTTTGTTAGTGTTACAAGTAGACTTACATTAACACTGCAATGAAGTTACTGTGAAAAGCCCCTAGTCGTCACATTCCAGTGCTTGTTCGGGTACACCGAGGGAGAATACAGAATGTCCGAATTATCTAACAGCACGTCTTTCGGGACTTGTGGGAGGAAATCGGAACACCCGGAGGAAACCCACGCAGACACGGGGAGAACGTGCAGACTCCGCACAGACAGTGACCCAAGCGGGAATTGAACCCGCGCCTCTGGTGCTGTGAAGCAACAGTGCTAACCACTGTGCTACCATGCCGCCCCAGCGCTTGCAAGGCCACTCTACTGGGCAGCTCAGGGTTTGCTTTCCCTGACTCGGGTGATTCCTGTGTTGTGTTGTGACCTGATACGGTGGACCAAGGATTGGTTTCTGCCCCATGGAGTGTGTTCTCCCCTTAGGATGGCCCTGTGTTGCTTATATAGCTGAGGCAGTCTTAACTAACTTGATAGTCTTGTCGAGGGTAAGATCATATTTAACTTATAGGAGTCGGAGCGTAAATCATGTGCAACATCCACCACAATTCATCTTTTTGTTAAATAAATTTGGAGTACCCAATTCATTTTTTTCCAATTAAGGGGCAATTTAGCATGGCCAGTCCACCTACCCTGTACATCTTTTGATTGTGGTGGTGAGACCCACACAGACACGAGGAGAATGTACAAACTCCACGCGGATCGAACCCGGGTCCTCGGTGCCGTGAGGCAGCAGTGCTAACCACTGTGGCACCCACCACAAGTCTGTCAGATGAGTTCAGACTTTAAATCTCCATATTCACATTCTTATGTCATCCCATAAGAGATCGAATCAACAGGCTCCCTAGAGAATGTGACTCTCATTAAAGCACAGTGGTTAACACTGTTGCTTCACAGCGCCAGGGACCCAGGTTCGATTCCCGGCTTGGGCCACTGTCTGTGCAGAGTTTGCACGTTCTCCCTGTGTCTGCGTGGGTTTCCTCCGGGTGCTCCGGTTTCCTCCCACAGTCCAAAGATGTGCTGTTGGGTAATTTGGACATTCTGAATTCTCCCTCTGTGTACCCGAACAGGCACCAGAGTGTGGTGACTAGGGGCTTTTCACAGTAACTTCATTGCAATGTTAATGTAAGCCTACTTGTAACGATAAAGGTTATTATTATTACTATTATAAAAAATATAGCTCTCCTTTATTTTATTGGATCACAAGTTGAAATAGACGTTGAACATCAAATTTGGCAGTTGATTCATCATGCTTGTCATGCAGTGATATCTGCTGTTGAAGCAAAGAACCTCCTGGTTCCCCAGCGTTGCATTTCGGGGGAACCCCAATGATGCACATAAGAGTTTATCCAGCAATTGCCCAGAAGTGCTAACTTTCCCTGGACAATCGCACTGGGCTGGGAACCATCCGGCAGAAGCGATTTAAATCGCTAACTCCGGATAGTTCTGCTTTTACCCACAGTTATTCTGAAAGAGTCCGAAGGGAATAAAATCGCTTCTAACTCCAGAGTAACTATTGAAACACCCAGACTGAACCTCGCACAGGACACCCCGGAGGATCTCCCAAACCACCCCCCGACACCGTTCCTCCCAGCCTGGTCCAATCCATCACTCCTCTTTCACTCACCCCCTTGGTTCTCCCCCTGCCTTCATTAAGATTGTTGTGGACTCTAGTATGTTGCTTTCAAACGTATTATGGATTTAATTGCATTATCATCATACCCAGAGGATCTTTACTATGAGATTACTGATTAACCATGCCTCGTTGCACAAAACTAGATCTTAAAAGGGTTTTGACCTTGGTCACTACCACCAACCATGCTGTTGATTGAGAATCTAAACCCTGTTACCAGACCATTCCATTTCAAGTTCATAACTACTTGTTCTATTTCAGTTAAGCATTGTCATTCCTGAAGTGCAAAACAAACACTTGTGGAACAAGTCTAAATCACCACCTCGGCTGGTGGTCTGCATCTGTGTGGTCTGCATACAACAGATAATCAGAATATTTACATGTTCTCCTTGCTGCATTACGTTTCTTTTAAGATTATTAAAATACTAAGTTTGGAAGGAGTTTGTTTTGTTGGGTGAAATCTACTGGATATTGTGTAATTTGTGTAATGCAAGGGTTGTCACTTTTGGAATTGTTTTCCAAGACTAATGAAAGTTTCTTCTTTTTTGTAGGTTTGAGTGGGACAAGCTATTGGAAAATGTGCATTGTTTGATCATAAGTGTGACAAAGACAGACAGGCAGGAAGCCTATATACTCAGGTATTTGAATATTTTATATGAATCTACTTAGAATTGGATAGGATGTAGGTTGGATAACCAACAGATATGTGTTGCAAGAGCACTCTTTAGGATGTGGAATATAGGTGAGTAAAAGAAATTAGAGCGTGCTACTTAATACTTAGGCTTTCCCTACTTAACCGTGGTCCACTTCTAATTTTTAGTCCCTCAGTTGGTTATGCTGCCCGTCATAGATCAGGGAGTTTATCAAACTTTAGTTTTGTCTGAATAGTTAAAATACTCTATGGCAAAGTATCAGGACTTTGTGCATCATAACTATTTGAATGAATCTGAAAATTAAGAGGCAAGAGATCAGATCACTAATTGGGGAATTGTAAATAATTTGATTGCGTGTTAAATTTTATGAGTACAATAAGATGCATGACAGCAGCTTGGAAACATAAACAAGTTCTCAGTCACTCTGCGGCTATAATTCTTTGAGCCTGAATCACCTGGTCATTTTGGTTGGGTGCGTTTCCAGGATTTTAGCATTGTATTCCGAGTGTTATCTCTGTTAGTTGACTAACATAACTGAGTTGTAAAGGTTTTGCATAGATGGACTTTATGTGAAAAGTATATTTATTTCATTTTGAGCACTGAAAATATTGAAGTTTATTCTAAATTAAGGCATGACAATTTATTTGCAAAACAAAATTGGCAGCCTTGCAGAATTAAAGTGTCATGGAAAGGTGGTAGCTTAGTGGTGATGTGACAGTACGAGCAACCCAGAGGCCCAGGCTTTGGCAATGCAGGTTCATATCCCATCACAGCAGCTGGTGGAATTTAAATTCAGTTACCAAATAATGCTCTTGAGGAAGGAAATCTTTACTGGTCTGGCCGACATGTGACTCCTGACCCACAGCAATGTGGGTGACTTTTAATAGCCCTCTGAAATGGCCCAGCTACAAAGTCTCAAAGGAATGAAACCGGAAGAATCAAGAAACCGCTGAAGGCACTGGATACTCGAGGCTCTGACAACATTCCGGCAGTTGTACTGAAGACCTGTGCTCCAGAACCTGCCATGCACCTCGCCAAGACAGCTACAACACTGGCATTTATCCAGCAATGTGGAAAATTGCCCAGGTATATGCTGTTCCAAAAAAGCAGGATAAATCCAACCCAGCAAGTTCCCATCCCATCAGTATACTCTCAATCATTGGTAAAGTGATGGAAGGGACTATCAAGCGGCACTTGCTAGTAATAACCTGCTCCCTTGTGCCCAGTTAGGTTCCACGGGGGGGGGGGGGGGGGGGGGGGGGGGGGATTCCTCAGGGTTATGGCCTAGGTCCAACCACCTTCAGCTGCTCATCAATAACCTTCCTTCCATCATGGTGGAGAAGGTGGAGATGGTCGCTGATGATTGCACAATGTTAGGAACCGTTCGTGAATCCTCACATACTGAAGTAGTCCACGTCCATATCCAGCCAGACCTGGACAGCATTCCAACTTGGGCTCATAAGTGGCTGTATCATTCACTCCACACAAGTGCCAAGCAGTGACCATCTCCAACAAGAGAGAATCTTGACCATATTCCCCTGACATACAGCAACATTATCAATGCTGAATTCTTCACTTTTAACATCTTGGGGTGACCAGAAATTGAGCTGGACCCGCCATACAAATATTGTGGCCACTAGAGCAGTTCAGGGGCTTGGGAATTCTCTGGCGAGTAACTCCTCCCCTGGCTCCCCAAAGCCTGTTCACCATCTACAAGGCACAAGTCAGGGGTGTGAATACACTCCACTTACCCGGATGAGTGCAGCTCCAACAACACTCTAGAAGCTCGACACCATCCAGGACAAAGCACCCCGCTTGATTAGCACCGCGCCCACAAACATTTACTCCCTTCACCACCAATGCACAGTGGCAGCCGTGTGTACCATCTACAAGATGAACTGCTGGAACTCACCAAGGTTCCTTGGGCAGCCACTCGCCTTTCCGACTTGGTAATATCGCCATTCGTTCATTGTCGCTGGGCCAAAAGTCTGGAACTCCCTTCCTAACACCACTGTGAGTGTACATACACCTCTGGAACTGCAGCGGTTCAAGAAGACAACTTGGCACCACCTTCGTGAGGGCAGTTAAGAGTGGGCAATGAATGCTGGCATAGCCAGCGATGCCCACATCCCAAGAATGAATAAAGTAACATGTTTGGCCTAATTTTAAGCATGTTCTTAGTTCTTGGACTTTGACTTCAGTTTTAAACAAATCTTGTTGAATGATGTGTTTGGGTACTTGGAAGTACATTTAAAACTCTTAGTTGAAAGCTGAGTTCTTGCTTTGCTGCTTGCAAGAGCCTTGATTTGTAGTCGTGCTGCATAAACAAACCAAACAGAGTAGCGTGTTTACTTAGTACATAGGTTCATAACTAAAAATAGGCAAAGCTTAAGGCAGCATTGACCTTGGTTTATTGTCCACCATTGATGTGTAATCCGCTGACAATTGGATTATTTCCTATGAACAAATATTCACAGACAGAGATGCACAAAAATTCCAAGAAAGTGGATTGAGGGAAATGGGAGGGGCTGAAAACAATCCCTATCGTGTGGGAAAAGCATTAGGAAACTACTGGAACTAAAGGCTGATCGAATTCCCCTGGACCTCATGGGCTATATTGTAATATCTTAAAGGAATGGCTGCATTGGCTAGTGGATCCCTAGATTCTAGAAAGAGTCCAGTGGATTGTAAAACTGCAAATGTAACATCTCTGTTCATGGAGGGAGGGAGGCAGAAAGGCAACTATAGACCAGTTAGACAAACATGTGTCTTTGGAAAATGCCAGAATCCATTATTAAGGAGTAGTAGCAATACATTTGGAAAATCCTAAGATGATCAGGCAGAGTCAACATGGTTTTCTGAAATTTCTTAGACTTTTTGAGGATGCAACAAGCAGGGTGGGTGAAGGGGTGCCAGTATATGTAATGTATTTGGATTTCCAAAAGGTATTCTAAAAGGTGCCACATAAAAGGTTGCCTCAAGGTAAGAGCTCGTGGTGTAGGGGCTGATTCATTTGCATGGACCACATGCTGACTGACAGGAGACGGTCAAGATAAATGGGTCATTTTCAGGTCGTCAAACTGTGACTTTGTGCTGGTCCTCAACTATTTCCAATCTGTATCAATGAATTGGATGAAAGGCCAACTATATTGTAGCCAAATTTGCTGATGATACCTAGATCTATAGGAAAGCAAGTTGTTGCGTGTCTCACCCCCCACAACCCAAAGATGTGCAGGGTAGGTGGATTGGCCAAGCTAAATTGCCCTTAATTGGATTTATTTTTCAAAATAAGGGGTCTCCCGTTTAAGACAGATGAGGAGGAAGAAGAGGATTTTCTTTCAGAGGTTTGTTGGTCCTTGGGATCTCTTCCACAGAGAGCAGTGGAGACAAGGTCAGTGACTGCATCCATGGCAGATATTTGATCTACAAGAGAATTGAGGGCTATGTGGAGCAGGAAGGAAAGTGGGGGTGAGGCCACAATCTGATCGACAATGCCAGCAGGAGCAAGGGGCTGAATGGCCCACACCTGTTCCTTTGATTTTTCAGTGCCCACTGGGTTGAAGTACTGAGAGCTGCAGATTTAATACAGCAAAACCTGGCCACTCAAAAAGAGTTGTGAAGAGAATGAGGTTTAAAAAGGTTTGGTTAACTGAATTGTTAATGACGATTTGTTAAATGTGATTTTAAGAAACATGGGGCAGGTTTAGCACAGTGGGCTAAACAGCTGGCTTGTAATGCAGAACAATGCCAGCAGCGCGGGTTCAATTCCCGTACCAGCCTCCCCGAACAGGCGCCGGAATGTGGTGACTAGGGGCTTTTCACAGTAACTTCATTGAAGCCTTCTTGTGACAATAAGCGATTTATAAAAAAAAAAAAAAAAAAAAATTTTGAGGCCAGCATGTGGTGCAATGGATAGCACTGGAACTGCGATGCTGAGGTCCCAGGTTCGATCCCAGCCCTGGGTCACTGCCTGTGTGGAGTTTGCACATTCTCCCCGTGTTTGCGTGGGTTTCACCCCCACAACCCAAAGATTTGCCGGTTAGGTGGATTGACCACGCTAAATTGCCCCTTATTTGGAAAAATATATAATTGAGTACTCTAAATTTACTTTTTTTTTTAAATGTGATTTTTGATGCAATTACTAAAGTTTCAGACAGACAATAGAGCAGATCACAGCTGTAAAGGTGACACATGTCTGTTTGTTTTTAAGTCATTGTACCTAATTCTATCAGATTTCCATTGGGATTCAACAATGAGTTGAGTACTGTAAGTGGCAGGTGAAAATGTAAAGATTGTAGAATGCCCCATCCCTCTTGCACTAAAGGTCAGCTCCGATTCGCACTGAAGTAGGCCATTCAACCCATTATGCCTATGCCAGCTCTTTGAAAGAGTTGTCTAGGCTGCACGATGGTGCAGTGGTTAGCAGTGCTGCCTCACAGCACCGAGGACCCGCGTTCGATCCCAGCCCTGGGTCACTGTCCGTGTGGAGTTTGCGCATTCTCCGTGTGCTATGCAAGGTAAGTGGATTGGCCATGCTTCATAGAGGAACAAATAATTGAGTACTCTAAATTTAAAAAACAAAGAGCTGTTTAATTACTAGAGTCTCCTATCCTTGCAAACTTCCCCTTTAAGAATTTATCCAATTCCCTTTTGAAAGTTATTGAATGCACTTCACCTTTTTTAAGTGTGTGCAATCCAATCATAACTTGTGTTTATGAAGAAATCTCCTCTGGTTCAATTTGCCAATTTAAGTATCGGGGTTTAGTGGTATTGTCACTAGACTAGTAATCCAGAGATCCAGGGCAGCACGGTAGCATTGTGGATAGCACAATTGCTTCACAGCTCCAGGGTCCCAGGTTCGATTCCGACTTGGGTCACTGTCTGTGCGGAGTCTGCACATCCTCCCCGTGTGTGCGTGGGTTTCCTCCGGGTGCTCCGGTTTCCTCCCACAGTCCAAAGATGTGCAGGTTAGGTGGATTGGCCATGATAAATTGCCCTTAGTGTCCAAAATTGCCCTTAGTGTTGGAGGGGTTACTGGGTTATGGGGATAGGGTGGAGGTGTTGACCTTTGGTAGGGTGCTCTTTCCAAGAGCCGGTGCAGACTCGATGGGCCGAATGGCCTCCTTCTGCACTGTAAATTCTATGTAATGCTCTGGGTTTGAATCCCATCATGGCAGATGGTGAAATTTGAATAAAATTAAAATCTGGAATTAAATGTATACTGATGAATATGAAACAATCATTGCCGATTGTCAGAAAAACCCATCTGGTTCATCAAAACCCATTCTGGCTCACTAAGGAAATCTACCATCCTTACCCAGTCTGGCCTATATGTGACTCCAGATCCACAACCACAGATGTGGTTGACTCTTAACTGCCCCCCACTGAAATGGCCCAGCAAGCCACTCAGTTCAAGGACAATTAGGGATAAGCAACAAATGCTGACCCAGCCAGCGACGCATGCATTCCAAGAACGAATAAGGAAAGTATTGGTGAAAAAGGAGACAGCTTTTAGTCTTGCGCTTACCAGGTCATATCTGCGGCGCTGAGGACCTGGGTTCGAATCCCGGCCCCAGTCACTGTCCGTGTGGAGTTTGCACATTCTCCCCGTGTTTGCGTGGGTCTCACCCCCACAACCCAAAGATATGCAGGTTAGGTGGATTGGCCAAGCTAAATTGCCCCTTAATTGGGGGGAAATAAATAATTGGGTACTCTAAATTGAAAAGAAATTTTTTTTTTTTTTTAAAGATTAGCGACAGTAAATGGAACAATTTATGCAGATTAATTTAAATTGGTGTCCTCTAGTTACTGAACATTCTGCGACTGAAAGTAGTTTCTTATTGAGGGTAGCATTAAAACCTTAAATCAGAAAGCTTGAGTGTTTTCCTACCTGCCACATAAACTAAGGCTAGGAGTTTAGATAAAGGAATGTTGCCGATGTTAAACACAGTTCAACTGTCATGATGTTCAGATGTGAGAAATACTATGGTTACGTGTGGTAATCGCGTTTCATAGAATTTACAGTGCAGAAGGAGGTTATTCGGCCCATCGGGTCTGCACCTGCACTTGGAAAGAGCACCCTACCCAAGCCCACACCTCCACCCTATCCCCATAACCCAGTAACCCCACCCGACACTAAGGGCAATTTTGGACACGAAGGGCAATTTATCATGGCCAATCCACCTAACCTGCACATCTTTGGACTGTGGGAGGAAACCGGAGCACCCGGAGGAAACCCACGCACACACTGGGAGGATGTGCAGACTCCGCACAGACCGTGACCCAAGCCGGAATCGACCCTGGAGCTGTGAAGCAATTGTGCTATCCACAATGCTACCGTGCTGTTTATGTCCTGTTTTTAAGCTGGTTGTATGTATTTATATCTCTGCCATAACGGGACACTGAAGTTGAGGCTTATGGCCTTTTACAATGAATGAGCTTCTTTCCTTGCGAACATTGTGAAACTTGTTACAAATAGCAATGATTCATATTTGTTCATCCTCTGCAACAAAAGTAGATAAGTATTCATCCTGTTTTGGAAGAGCAGGAGTTGACTGCAGCAGCTCTGGAGAATTACACAAAGAATATGAACCGTGTTTTTAAAAAAAAATTATTTAGGGGATGTGGACTTAGCTGGTTAGGCCAGCATTTATTGCCCGTCCCTAGTTGCCCTTCAGAAGGTGGTGGTGAGTTGCCTTCTTGAACCGCTGCAGTCCTTGAGGTGTAGGTACACCCGCAATGGAGGGAGTTCCAGGATTTTGACCCAGCGACAGTGAAGGAACGATGATATATTTCCAAGTCAGGGTGGTGAGTGCCTTGGAGGGGAACCTCCAGGTGGTGGGGTTCCCAGGTATCTGCCGCCCTTGTCCTTCTAGATGATCGCGGTCGTGGATTTGGAAGGTACTGTCTAAGGAACCTTGGTGAGTTACTGCAGCACATATTGTAGATGGTACACACGACTGCCACTGTTACAGTGGTGGAGTGATGATGTAATCTTCCTGTTTGTTTACAGCATTAGAAGTGGGAAGCTTGAACCTATTTCATCCCATTGGAATGCATTCTGATTTATTTTGTATTTTCTTTCTTAGCTTTTGCCTACAATGAGGCTGATTTATGGAGCAGTAGATGTTACGATCTGTGACTAGGAGGGAGAGGTTTCAAATATCTCGGCCATAATCAATTAAAATGCTCCAAGGCCACTGCAGCATTTTTGGCACCCCATCCACACCATTCAACGTTTACTCCCTCGAGCACTGATACAGTGGCAGCAGTGTGTAACAGATACAAGATGCATTGTAGCAACTCACCAAGCTCCTTCTCAGCACCTTCCAAATCCATGACCACTACCAAAGGCAGCAGACAATGGGGAACATTACCTGTAGATTCCCCTCAAACTATGCACCATCCTGGCTTAGACGTCACTTCTTTACTGGGTCAAAATCCTGGAACCTACACGAGAAGGCATTGACCTCCCAAGGGGCAATTCGAGAAGAGCAACAAATGTTGGCCTTGCCATCATTTATCCCATCAAAGAAACCTATTCCATTTGAGCACAACTCTTTAATCTGTGTGGCTTGCTTATCTACTAAATCATCAGGGGTTAGGAAATGTTCTTCAGAGTTTGGCTCCAGGACATCACTGCAGGAGTTCCTCAGGGTAGTGTCCTAGGCCCAACCAGCTTCAGCTGCTTCATCAATGGCCTCCCTTCCATCATAAGGGCAGAAGTGGGGATGTTTGCAGATGACTGCGCACTGTTCACCATTCGCGACTCCTCTGATGATGAAGCTGTCCATGTCTAACTGCAGCAAGACCTGGGAATCCGGGATTATGGGGAGAAGGTAGGAGAATGGGGCTGAAAAACATATCAATCATGATTGAATGGTGGAGCAGACTCGATGGGCTGAAAAGCCTAATTCTGCTCCTGTGTCTTATGGTCTTAATATTCAGGCTTGGGCTGACAAGTGGCAAGTTACATTCACACCACACAAGTGTCAGGCAATGACCATCTCCTGCAATAGAGGATCTAACCATCGCCCCTTGACATTCAATAGCATTACCATTTCTGAATCCCCCACAATCAACATCCTGGGGGTTACCATTAATCAGAAACTGAACTGGACTAGCTATATAAATACTGTATCTACCAAAGCAGTTCAAAGGCTAGGAATCCTACGCCGAGTAACTCGCCTCCTGAGCCTGTTCACCGTCTACAAGGCACAAGTCAGGAGTGTAATGGAATACTCTCCACTTGACTGGATGAGTGCAGCTCCAACAACACTCAAGAAACTCAAACACCTGGGATGCCGCAGTGGTTAGCACTGGGAATGTGGCGCTGAGGACCGGGATTCAAACTCCGGCCCTGGGTCACTGTCTGTATGTTTGCACATTCTCCCTATGTCTGCGTGGATTTCACCCCCACAACCCAAAGATGTGCAGGTTAGGTGGTTTGGCCACGCTAAACTGGCCCTTAATTAGAGAAAAAATAATTGGGCACTCTAAATTTATTTAAAAAAGAAACTCAAACATCATCCAGGACAAAGCAGCCCGCTTGATTGCTCCTCCTTCCACAACATTCAAACCCTCCACCACCGACAAACTGTGGCAGTCGTGTGCACCATCTACAAGATGCATTGCAGTAACTCCCCAAGGTTCCTTAGACAGAACCTTCCAAACCCATGACCACTACCACCTAGAAGGACAAGAGCAGCAGATACCTGGGAACCCCACCACCTGGAGGTTCCCTTCCAAGTCACTCACCATCTTGACTTGGGAATATATCGCCGTTCCTTCACTGTCGCTGGGGCAACATCCTGGAACTTCCTCCCTAACAGCACAGTGGGTGTACCTACACCTTGGACTACGGTAGTTTCAAGAAGGCAACTCACCACTGCCTTCTGAAATGCAATTGGGGACGGGCAATAAATGCTGGTCTAACCAGCGATGCCCACATCCCGTACATTAATTTTTACAAAATTTGTTGATATTTGCCAGCTGTACTAGAGCTGAGTATTTCCCCGTAATCAGCATCCACAAAAATTGTTAAGATTACCATTATTGATAACACATGGGCAGCACGGTAACACAGTGGTTAGCACAGTTGCTTCATAGCTCCAGGATCCCAGGTTCGATTCCTGGCTTGGGTCACTGTCTGTGTGGAGTCTGCACGTTCTCCCCGTGTCAGCGTGGGTTTCCTCCGGGTGCTCCGGTTTCCTCCCACAGTCCAGGGAGGTGGATTGGCGATGATAAATTGCCCTTGGTGTCCAAAAAGGTTAGGTGGGGTTACTGGGTTACGGGGATAGGGTGGAGGTGTGGACTTAAGTGGGGTACCCTTTCCAAGAACCGGTGCAAACTCGATGGGCTGAATGGCCTCCTTCTGCACTGTAAATTCTATGATTCTGTTGTTTTCAGTAGAAAACATGAGAAAAAGGAGCAGAAATAGACAGTGCAGCCCCTCTCCTCGGCTCCATCATTCGGTATGATCATGGCTTCAACTCCACTTTCCTGCCTGCTCCCCATAACCCTTGATTCCAAGAGAGAGACTAGAAATCTGTCTGTCTCTCGCCCATCAATCTAGCCCATGACGAACCATCCACAACCCTCGGGTAGAGAATGCCAAAGATTCACAACATTTGAGCAAAATAAATTCTTCTCCCCCTCAATCCTAAATGATCATCAGCTCCATATCCTGAAAATGTGTCTCCTTGTTCCCTAACCAAAAGAAGCCATGTTTCTGTGTCTACCCTGTCAAGTTCCTTCATATTGAATGTTTTAATGAGATCAGCTCATTCTCCTTAACTGCAGAGAAAATAGACCCAATTTACTCAGCTTCTCATCCTGGAACAACGCTTGCAACCCAGGGACCAAAATCTCTCCTTCCTTCAATTTGGTGACCAAAATTGTGCAGAGTTCAGGTGTGGTCTGAAAGCTCTGTACAATTGTAGCAAAACGTCCTTATTTTTGTGCCCCAGCCGCCTTGCAATAAAGGCCACCATGCCATTTGCTTTCCTGACTGCTTGCTGCACCTGCATCTTTTATATTTCTACTCCTGGTCGCATGTTATATTACCATTGGTAATATGTTGTATTCTTTGTCTTTTCTTCCAGAATGACCCGATGTGGTGTTGACAAAGAATATACCGATCAAAAGATTGAAACAAAACTAATTTATTATTACACTACTAATTAAATGAAGTTTGAACACTCTACTGAGCTACAGACGATAATAAATGACATTGAATCTGTCTTACAGTATTCTATATTCTATCTAGTCACTAACTACACTATGATTTAACCGTGTGCTATCTCTAATTAACATTCAATCTGCTCTAAGCTTCTCCTTGTGCTTCTCTTCATGCTCCTCCTTCCAGCTTCTCTCTATGCTTCTCCCAGAATTCCCTGAGAGGCTGTCTTAAATACAGAGATTTAGTAATGCCCTCTAGTGTTTGATTTACACAGAGATGTAACTATTAACCCATCACTAACCTGACTATATACCTATCACTACAGCATCCTTAACTGTTCCTTGTACAAGTACACATGTCTCTCAGCATCAGCATTTGTAAGTTTCACACCTTTTAAAAAAGTATTCTGCTTACCACCAAAGTGAATGGATGACCTCACATACTCCATTTGCTATCTTGTTGGCCCCTTTCTTAACCTGTCTACGTACATCTTTAATTTTTAAAAAAAAATGTTTTTTTAGTAATCTTTATCGTCACAAGTAGGCTTACATTAACACTGCAATGAAGTGACTGTGAAAATCTCCGAGTCGCCACATTCCGGCGCCTGTTCGGGTACATGGAGGGAGAATTCAGATTGTTCAAATTGCCTAACAGCACGTCTTTCAGGACTTGTGGGAGGAAACCGGAGCACCCGGAGGAAACCCATGCAGACTCTGGGTGAACGTGCAGACTCGGCACAGTGACCCAAGCCTGGAATCGAACCTGAGACCCTGATGCTGTGAAGCAACAATGCTAACCACTGTGCTACCGTGCTGCCTATACAGCCTCTTTGTGGCCTCCTCGGCTTGTATTTCTACCTAGCTTTTTCTCATCAGCAACTGTAGATACATTACTCTGTTTCTTCCTGGAAGTTATCAATATAAATTGTAACGTGCTGAGGCCCCAGCACTGATCCTTGCAGCACTCCACTATGGACAGCCTGACAACTTGAAAATGCTCCATTTATTCCGACTCGCCATTCATTAACTAATCCTCTATCCATGGGAATATATCATCATCTGTCCTCCTCTTTTCCCCCCCCCCCCCCAAAAAAAAAACTCCATGAGCCCCTGTGCATTAACATTTTGTGCGGCACCTTATCAGATGCCTTTTGAAAATCCAAATATGCTACCTCTGCTGGTTCCTCTTTATCTACCCTACTGGTTACATACCCCCCAAAAAAACCTCAATAAATTTGTCAAGCAGTTTTCTTTCTCAAGACCGTGTTCATTTCTTCTAATCATACTATGCTTTTCGAAACTGAATAGATTCCGGCACTTTCCTGATGACTGGTATTAGATTCATTGACCTTGAGTTTCTCATTCTCTCCCTCTTCCTCCCCTTCTCAAATAGTGGTGGACATCTGCTAGCTTCTAATCTGCTGGGCCCATTCCAGAATCTAGGAAATTCTGGGAAATCATAGCCAGCACATTCACTGGCTATTGTCCGGCTGTTCCAGCCAATTTGATTGGTCCAGTCTATGAAGTCCCCCACAGCTTTTGTTACAAAGCTCCAATAATTTCTTGTTGAATGCTCTGTCCAAATGGTGCATCTACTGTTAGGATGCCGATAAACTGCTCCCACCAGCATATTGTGGGGAAACAGGATCTGTTGAAGTATGTGGATTTTAAGCATTTCTTCCCAGCAAATTGTAATTTGGAGGTAGAAGAGGACCTTGTAGCTGCGGGTGAGGAATTTGATGTCGGTCAGGTCCTTCTTGGCAGTAGTTGACTGTAACACTTTTGCTTGGTCCTGTAGCTTGTTTGAGCTGCAAATGAGACTCTCAAAGATGAGGGGAATAAACCTTTTAATCTTGACTATTTTACAGTGAGAGTAGCATGTTTGTCTCCAAGAGACGTTTCATTTTGAAGACATGCGGTACCACCCTCTTACTGCAAGCACTGGAGCCCCTGTTGGAACTTGCTCGTGAGTACTGCGGCTTTGATTCCATTCAGGTAACTTTCAACTTTCTCTGGTCTTGTACTTGGCCCATGTTCGCATTAGGTGTGACTGGCAATTGAATTATTGAGCAGTTGGGCTGGCTTTACGAGAAATTGTGTAATGCAAATTGCTGGTGATGAATGTTTTGTAATGATTTAGCTCTAATAGTGTGATCTGGGTGTAAAATGGTATCATTAACGTGCTTCACAATTCGGAGATTCCCTACTTTAAATCCCTTAAATCACTTGTGCCCAAATTTTGAGTTTTCTGTCCAGACTCTAGAACCGTTTGACTGTAGCCAAGTGTTTAGTTTGAAACAGACAACCACACCTTTAACACCACGTTTCCTTCCTTCACTGGTGTTAAAGCAAGCAAGGGGCTGTGCTGGGAAAGTGCTGGACATTTGATTGCCAATTTTAGTCCAGTCAATGCTGATCTAACTATGTTTTGCAATTCATTTAATGGAAAACTGTGTCTTTTAATAAACAGGATTTCTTCTATTCCCGCAAAAACTTTGTGAAGCCAGCACATCAGGAATACCCACATAGGAACTTTCAGGAGGAGGTAGAATTTCTGGATATGATGTTCCCAAGTAAGTTCAGCTCAGCAGAAATTGTTAGAGATTTAATTCGCTGCGATGCTGAATCGTTTTACAATTTATGAATGTGCCTAATGTAGAGGACCACGGTGGAAGTCCACCAAGATGGCATGCAACGGTTTTAATGAATTTTTGCATGCTAGAGGTTGTGGAACAGAGTGGAGTGCATACGCCTTTTTCTAAATACCATCCATACCCCCCCCCCCCCCCCCAAGAAGTTGCTGACACTGCAGTTAAGTCTCCACTGTAATTTGAAGCGATTTCACCGCCCACGTCCCACAATCAAATTTTTTTTAATTGGAAAATAAAACC
Organism: Scyliorhinus torazame; assembly: GCF_047496885.1. Taxonomy (NCBI): domain Eukaryota; kingdom Metazoa; phylum Chordata; class Chondrichthyes; order Carcharhiniformes; family Scyliorhinidae; genus Scyliorhinus; species Scyliorhinus torazame. Next base: position 302,222,114 of record NC_092710.1, read on the forward strand.
ACTTCCATTTCAATCAATAATGTCCATGTACACCTGTAGTAGTCTATATTGTCCTGTTTCTTTGACTGGTAAAGACTCAACAATAGATTGTTATGGTAAAATAACAAGGCTTTATTTACGAAACAACTGCATGCAGTTTTGACTGAAACTTGAGGTTGGAGAGCAGTTACTACCACTGCCGATTCCTACTCAAGTCCGCGCTTTTACAGAAAAATCAGTTCAGTATTTATACATTATCATTATCGATTGCGTGACTACTCTTGGCAACGTATCAGGTGATGCAGGAGGAGGAGGAGGCCTCGGTGGAGGAGCTAAAGGGTAAGTGGAAGGAGGAGTTGGGTGAGGAGATTGATGAGGGGATGTGGGCGGATGCCTTGGGGAGGGTGAACTCTTCCTCCTCTTGCGCAAGGCTCAGCCTCATACAATTTAAGGTGCTGCATAAGGCTCACATGACCGGGGCAAGGATAAGCCGGTTCTTCGGGGGCGAGGGCAGGTGTGTTAGATGCTCAGGGAGCCCAGCAAATCACACCCACATGTTCTGGGCTTGCCCTGCGCTGGAGGACTTTTGGAAGGGTGTAGCGAGGACGGTATCGAGGGTGGTAAAAGAGGAGCCGGGAGTGCTGGAGGCGAAAGAGGCCGGTATTCTGGCCTTTGCATCCCTGGTAGCCCGGCAAAGGATTCTTCTTCAGTGGAAGGATGCGATGTCCCCAAGCGTGGAATCCTGGATCAGCGATATGGTGGGGTTTATTAAATTGGAGAGGGTGAAATTGGCCTTAAGGGGATCGGTGCAAGGGTTCTTCAGGCAGTGGCGGGGTTGGTTCGTTTTTCTTGAGTGGGTGTGTATTTTTGTCTTTGTGTTGATGAAGGCTGTTAATCTATTATTTATGTATATTGGGGGGGGGGTTCTTTTCTTTCTGTATTTTGTTGATATTTTGTGAAAATTTGAATAAAAATTATTTTTAAAAAAAAAGATTGCGTGACTACAGCTTAGTCAGGAATTCAATCGGAAGTAGAAACGGAATCAATGTCATAAACCTGCTGACCTGCTGATCTTCTCGGACTCTTTGTCTCATCCCTCATATCATTATCTTGTCCTTTGATAGAACATTAATAGGTCGGAGGAGACTCATCCATTCCTTAACTTGCCTTATTCATACCGCCCTGGGTTATGACGAATTAGCCTTATCAGAAATTACAGAGGTCAGGCATTTGGAAAAGCTTGATCTTCTCTGATCTTATTCATGCAGAATCAGCCTTATTGGTCTTACAAAGAGGTCTGGTACATTGAAATGGCTAGGTCAGCTTTTCTTACATTGTACCGAATAGTTGACCAGTTTTCCCTCATGCCATTACTTAATTCATACAACATCACACCAACATACGTTTATATAGCACCTTTTAACACAAAATATATTGCTCTGTATATCCCCATATAAAATATATAAAGTAAAATTTGACAATGTGCCACACCAGGTAATAGTAATACAGATGGCCCCAAGCTTGACAACAAGATACCTGCTCTCAGCCGGTAGTGAAAACAAATGTAATGCTGGTCTTCATTGCAAGAGGATGCAAGTGCAGGAGCAGGGATGTCTTGCTGCAATTATACAGGGCCTTGGTGACCATACCTAGAATGTTGCGTGCAGCTTTGGTCTCTTTATCTGAGGAAGGATGCTGTTGCTCTAGAGGAAGTGCAGCAAAGGTTTACCAGATTGATTCCTGGAATGGCAGGACTGTGACGTATGAGGTGAGATTGAGTCGGTTACGATTATATTCGCTGAGGTGGCACAGTGATGCAGTGGTTAGCACTGCTGCGTCATGACACCCGAGTTTGATCCCGGCTCTGGGTCACTGTCCATATGGAGTTTGCACATTCTTCCTGTGTCTGCGTGGGTCTCACCCGCACAACCCTAATATGCGGGGTAGGTGGATTGGCCACGCTAAATTGCCCCTTAATTGGGAAAAAAATGAATTGGTCACTTTAAATTAAAGAAAAGGATTATATTTGCTGGATTTTAGAAGAATGAGAGGGGATATCATAGAAACCTATTTCTAACAGCACTAGACTGGGTGGATGCAGGAAGGATTTTTCAATGGTGGGGGAGTCCAGAACCAGAGATCACAGTCTGAGGTTACAGGGTCGACCATTTAGAGCTGAGATGAGGAGAAATTTATCCACCCAGAGAATGGTGAGTCTGGAATTCACTACCACAGAAAGCAGTTGAGGCCAAAACATTGTGTGTTTTCATGAAAAAGTTAGATATAGCACTTTTGTGCTCAAGGGATCAAAGGATATCGGGGAAATAATAATATTTATTGTCACAAGTAAGCCTACATTAATACTGCAATGATGTTACTGTGGAAAAAACCCTCCTCGCCACATTCTGCCGCCTGTTAATAATCTTTATTGTCACAAGTAAGCTTACATTAACACTGCAATGAAGTTACTGTGAAAATCTCCTAGTCACATTCTGGCGCCTGTTCGGGTACACTGAGGGAGAATTCAAAATGTCCAAATGATCTAAAAGCGCGTCTTTCAGGACTTGTGGGAGGAAACCCACGGAGAACTAGGGAGAACATGCAGACTCCGCACAGACAGTGACCCAAGCCGAGAATCGAACCTGGGACCCTGGAGCTGTGAAGCAACAGGGCTAACTACTGTTCTACCGTGCCGCCCACAGGAACAGGTACTGAGTTGGATGATCAGCCATGACAATGAATGGTGGAGCAGGCTCAAAGGGCTGAACAACATACTTCTGCTATTTTCTAGTCTTCTAAGGCAGGCTTTAAGAAGAAGATCTTAAAAGAGGCAGAGAGGTTCAGGAAAAGAATTCCAGAGCTTAGGGCCTGAGCAGCTGTGGATATTGAATCTGATGATGTGGGAATGCCGGCGTTGGACTGGGGTGAGCTCAGTAAGAAGTCTTACAACACCAGGTTAAAGTCTAAAAGGTTTGTTTCGAATCACTAGCTTACAGAGCACTGCTCCTTCCTCAGGTAAATGTGAGCAGGAAGGAGCTGCCCTCCGAAAGCTAGTGATTTGAAATAAACCTGTTGGACTTTAACCTGATGTTGTAAGACTTCTTATTGAATCTGATGGTTGAGCAGTTAAAATCAGGGACTAGACGGGCAGCACGGTGGCACAGTGGTTAGAACTGCTGCCTCATGGTGCCAAGGTCCCTGGTTCAATCCCGGCCCCGGCTCACTGCCCGTGTGGAGTTTGCACATTCTCCCCCTGTCTGCGTGGGTCTCACCCCCACAACCCAAATATGTGCAGGGTAGGTGGATTGACCACGCTAAATTGTCCCTTAATTAACTAGCCCCTTCATTGAGGGGCAAAAAAAGAACTGGGCACTTTAAAATGTAAAATAAAATCGGGGACCAGAGTTAGATGAGTGCACCATGAGGGTTGTCAGGCTGCTGAAGATGGCTAAGAGTGGGAGGCATGAGGCCAGAGCATGGAGCAATTTGAAAAGGAGGATAACATTTTTGAAAGCAAGGCACTACTTAACCAGAAGGCAGTGTTGTCAGCAACCTCAGAGGGTGATGGGTGAATGGGACTGTCATGATATGCAGACACACACATAATGATATACAGACAAGCAGCTAATGGACACAGAGAACAGGACATGACCAATAAGCAGGCAGGACACTCAGGGGTGGGATCTGACTATAAAAGACACGAGGCACTCACACTGCGCATCTTTCCACTGATGAACATCTAGAGAGTCAGTCAAGGGTGTTGTTACAATCTCACACCTCCACCACGTGGCTAGGAGCTAGTCTGGTTCAGTCAGACAGAGTAACCACACTTAAGTTAGCAGAGAGGCAAACTCTCAGAGAACTGTGCTATTAGTTCAATAAACCTGATTGAACTAACTTCAAGGTCTGGAGTATCTTTCTGTTCTAGGCTGCATCCAGTTGCAGCCAGTGTTAGACCAGTGTACCTAACACGACAGGGACTTGCTTGAGTAAGGTCATGGGCAGCAGAGATTTGGGTGTCAAGTTTATGGAGGGAGGAATGGGGGAGGCTGGTCAGGAATGCCTTTGAATAATGAGGTCTACAGGTAACAAAAGCATGAATGAGAGTTTCAACAGATGAACTGACGCAGGGGTCAGGCGGTACTACAGAGCTGAAAATAAGCCATCCTGGTGATAGCATGGATGTGTGGTCAGTATCCCATCTCTGGGTCAAATATGGCAGGAAGACTGATTAGTCTGATTCAACCTCAGTTGCCAGGGTGTGGGATAGAGTCGCTGGCTTGGGAACAGAGTTTGCAGTGGGATAATGGCTTTGATCTTTCTGATATTTAATTGGAGGAAATTTATAATTCAGTACTAGATGCCAGACAAGTAGTTGATAATTTTGCAACAGTAGAGCTGTTGAGAGAGGTGGTTGAGGTAGAGCTGGATATCGTCCGCATACGTCAAACCAATGCTGCGTTTTCAGATGATGATGCCCGGGGGCAGCATGTTGATGGGAAATAGGGGGGTGTAAAGGACAGATCCTTTGGGGACATGATGGTTGGGATCAGGAACTAAAGCTATTGCAAATGATACTCTGCCTATGATTGGATAGGGAAAAATATAATCAGGCAAATACAGTGCCACCCAACTGGATGACCAGTTTGGAGGAGGATGTGGTCAACTTTAAAGTCTATAGGCAAGTTGAGAAGGAAAAGGAGGGACTTCCGGGTGCGGCGATGACCAGCTAAGCCACACGTTTCGGCAGCTCCCGGTGGAACGGACTTTTGGGCTCTTAATAAGAGCCCCAACGGCAATTTTAACGGCTAAAAGCACTGTGCGGTAAACCAGAAGGGAATCCCCCCTGGATACGGATGGAAAAAGGAGAGGAAAGTGGCCGGATTGCGGTGGATCCTTTAGAGCAGCGGCAAGGAAGGCAAGCAAGAACCAAGATGGCGTCGGAAGGTGGCAGTTTAATATGGGGCCCTGAACAACACGAGTTTTTGAAATGCTGCGTGGAAGAGCTTAAAAAGGAGATGAAGAAGGAGCTGTTGGCCCCGATATTACAGGCGATCGAAGGGCTAAAGGATGAGCAAAAGACCCAAGAGCGGGAGCTTCGGGTCGTGAAGGCAAAGCCTGCCGAGAACGAGGACAGGGCCTGGTTGTGAAGACGGTGATGCACGAGGCACACCATAAACGATGTGTGGAAAGATTGGAGGTGCTGGAGAATAACGCGAGGAGGAATAATTTAAGGATTCTTGGTCTTCCTGAAGGTGCAGAAGGAGCAGACGTCGGGGCATATGTGAGCACGATGGGCATATGTGAGCACGATGCTGCACTCGTTAATGGGAGCGGAGGCCCCGGCGGGTCCGCTGGAGGTGGAGGGAGCATACCGAGTGATGGCGCGAGGACCGAGAGCAGGAGAAATTCCTAGAGCCATAGTGGTGAGATTTCTCCGTTTTAAGGACAAAGAGATGGTCCTTAGATGGGCAAAGAAAACTCGGAGCAGTAGGTGGGAGAACGCGGTGATCCGCGTATATCAAGACTGGAGTGCGGAGGTGGCGAGAAGGAGGGCGAGCTTTAATCGGGCCAAGGCGGTGCTTCACAAAAAGAAGATAAAATTTGGAATGCTGCAACCGGCAAGACTGTGGGTCACATATCAAGGGAGGCACCACTACTTTGAGACGGCGGATGAGGCATGGACTTTTATTGTGGAAGAAAAACTGGAATAAGCGGGTTACTAAAAAAGAACGTTTGAAACAAAGTGGTGGGGCGAGTATGGGGGGCGAAGAGGGGGGAAAAAGGGGGGGAAAGATGAGTTTTATGTTATTAATCCTGCGATGCGGTAACTTTTCTCTCTTCCACAGGTGGTGGTGAAGGGAGGTGGAGGAGATGGGGCGTTGGCCATGGGGGGCGGGGCCAAAAGGGAAGCGCGGGCTTTGCTCCCGCGCTATGATAATCATGGCGGGAATAGGGAAGCAGGAAGGAAGGAGCGTCGCACGGTGCGAGCCGAGGTCACGGGGGGGGAAGCCGAGGTCGGCCAGAGTTTGCTGACTTCTGGGAGCAACATGGGAGGTGTAACTACGCTAGTGGGGGATCTAGCGGGGGGGGGGGGGGAGGGGGGAGTTACTGGGTTGCTGCTGCTGGGGAGAGGGGGGAGCTGGAATGGGGTGGGGTGGGCGGGGGGGGCGCCGCCTGGGGGGGACACAGCTGCGTGGGAACCGGGTGAGGAGCTGGAAGGGGCTGGCTAATCGACACGGGGGGGGGGGGGGGTAAAAAGCCCCCAACCCGGTTGATCATGTGGAATGGGCCGATAAAGAGGGCACGAGTACTCGCACACCTTAAGAAACTTAAGGCAGACGTGGTTATGTTACAAGAGACGCACTTGAAGCTTATAGACCAGGTTAGACTACGCAAAGGATGGGTGGGGCAGGTGTTTCATTCGGGGCTAGATGCGAAAAACAGGGGGGTGGCTATACTAGTGGGGAAGCGGGTTATGTTTGAGGCAAAGACCATAGTGGCGGATAGCGGGGGCAGATACGTGATGGTGAGTGGCAAATTACAGGGGGAGGCGGTGGTCTTGGTAAACGTATATGCCCCGAACTGGGATGATGCCAATTTTATGAGGCGCATGCTAGGACGCATCCTCCGCGGACCTAGAGGTGGGAAAGTTGGTAATGGGGGGAGATTTTAATACGGTGCTGGAGCCAGGGCTGGACAGGTCGAGATCCAGGACTGGAAGGAGGCCGGCTGCAGCCAAGGTGCTTAAAGATTTTATGGAGCAGATGGGAGGAGTAGACCCGTGGAGATTTAGCAGACCTAGGAGTAAGGAGTTTTCGTTTTTCTCCTATGTCCACAAAGTTTATTCGCGAATAGACTTTTTTGTTTTGGGAAGGGCGTTGATCCCGAAGGTGAGGGGGACGGAGTATACGGCTACAGCCATTTCGGATCACGCTCCACATTGAGTAGACTTGGAGATAGGGGAGGAAACAGGAGGGCGCCCACCCTGGAGAATGGACATGGGACTAATGGCAGATGAAGGGGTGTATCTAAGGGCGAGGGGGTGCATTGAAAAATACTTGGAACTCAATGATAACGGGGAGGTCCAGGTGGGAGTGGTCTGGGAGGCGCTGAAGGCAGTGGTTAGAGGGGAGCTGATATCAATAAGGGCACATAAAGGAAAGCAGGAGAGTAGGGAACGGGAGCGGTTGCTGCAAGAACTTCTGAGGGTGGACAGGCAATATGCGGAGGCACCGGAGGAGGGACTGTACAGGGAAAGGCAAAGGCTACACGTAGTATTTGACTTGCTGACAACGGGTACTGCAGAAGCACAGTGGAGGAAGGCACAGGGTGTACAGTATGAGTATGGGGAGAAGGCGAGCAGGTTGCTGGCCCATCAATTGAGGAAAAGGGGAGCAGCGAGGGAAATAGGGGGGATGAGGAAGGAGAGATAGAGCGGAGAGAGTGAATGGAGTGTTCAAGGCATTCTATAAAAGATTATTCGAAGCTCGGCCCCTGGATGGGAAGGAGAGAATGATGTGCTTCCTGGACCGGCTGGAATTTCCTAAGGTGGAGGAGCAGGAGAGGGTGGGACTGGGAGCACAGATCGAGATAGAGGAAGTAGTGAAAGGAATTAGGAGTATGCAGGCGGGGAAGGCACCGGGACCGGATGGATTTCCAGTCGAATTTTATAGGAAATATGTGGACTTGCTTGCCCCGATACTGATGAGAACCTTTTAATGAGGCGAAGGAAAGGGGACAGCTGCCCCCGACTATGTCGGAGGAAACGATATCGCTTCTCCTAAAGAAGGAAAAAGACCCGCTGCAATTTCCCTCCTAAATGTAGACGCTAAGATTCTGACCAAGGTAATGGCAATGAGGATAGAGGATTGTGTCCCGGGGGTAGTCCATGAAGACCAAACTGGGTTTGTGAAGGGGAGACAGCTGAATACGAATATACGGAGGCAGCTAAGGGTAATGATGATGCCCCCACCAGAGGGGGAAGCGGAGATAGTGGTGGCGATGGATTCCGAGAAAGCATTGGATAGAGTGGAGTGGGATTATTTGTGGGAGGTGTTGAGGAGATTTGGCTTTGGAGATGAGTATATTAGATGGGTACAGCTGCTGTATAGGGCCCCGATGGCGAGCGTGGTCACGAATGGACGGGGGTCTGCGTATTTTCGGCTCCATAGAGGGACGAGGCAGGGATGTCCTCTGTCCCCGTTACTGTTTGCACTGGCGATTGAGCCCCTGGCAATAGCATTGAGGGGTTCCAGGAAGTGGAGGGGAGTACTCAGGGGAGGAGAGGAACACCGGGTATCTCTTTACGCGGACGATTTATTGGTGTATGTGGTGGAGCCGGTGGAGGGGATGCCAGAGATAATGCGGATACTTGGGGAGTTTGGAGAATTTTCAGGATATAAGCTGAACATGGGGAAAAGTGAGCTGTTTGTGGTGCATCCAGGGGAGCAGAGCAGAGAAATAGAGGACTTACCGCTGAGGAAGGTAACAAGGGACTTTCGCTACTTGGGGATCCAGATAGCCAAGAATTGGGGTACATTGCATAGGTTAAATTTAACGCGGTTGGTGGAACAGATGGAGGAAGACTTCAAGAGATGGGACATGGTATCCCTGTCACTGGCAGGGAGTGTACAAGCGGTTAAAATGGTGGTCCTCCCGAGATTCCTCTTTGTGTTTCAGTGCCTCCCGGTGGTGATCACGAAGGCTTTTTTCAAAAGGATTGAGAAGAGTATCATGAGTTTTGTGTGGGCCGGGAAGACCCCGAGAGTGAGGAAGGGATTTTTGCAGCGTAGTAGGGATAGGGGGGGGCTGGCGCTACCGAGCCTGAGTGAGTACTACTGGGCCGCCAACATCTCAATGGTATGTAAGTGGATGGGAGAAGAGGAGGGAGCGGCGTGGAAGAGATTGGAGAAGGCGTCCTGTAGGGGGACTTGCCTACAAGCCATGGTGACGGCGCCGTTGCCGTTCTCACCGAAGAAATACACAAGCCCGGTGGTGGTGGCTACTCTGAAAATTTGGGGGCAATGGAGACGGCATAGGGGAAAGACGGGAGCCTCGGTGTGGTCCCCGATAAGAAATAATCATAGGTTTTCTCCGGGGAGAATGGATGGGGGATTTGGAACATGGCAAAGGGCAGGAGTAACACAATTGAGAGATCTGTTTGTAGATGGGACGTTTGCAAGTCTGGGAGCGCTGACCGAAAAATATGGGTTGCCCCAAGGGAATGCATTCCGGTGTATGCAACTGAGGGCTTTTGCGAGGCAACAGGTGAGGGAATTCCCGCAGCTTCCGACGCAGGAGGTGCAGGACAGAGTGATCTCAAAGACATGGGTGGGGGACGGTAAGGTATCAGACATATGTAGGGAAATGAGGGATGAGGGGTAGATGAGCTGAAAGGGAAATGGGAAGAAGAGCTGGGGGTGGAGATTGAGGAGGGGCTGTGGGCTGATGCCCTAAGTAGGGTAAACTCATCGTCCTCGTGTGCCAGGCTAAGCCTGATACAATTTAAGGTGTTACACAGGGCGCATATGACAGGAGCACGGCTCAGTAAATTTTTTGGAGTAGAGGATAGGTGTGCGAGATGCTCGAGAAGCCCAGCGAATCACACCCACATGTTCTGGTCATGTCCGGCACTACAGGGGTTTTGGGTGGGGGTGACAAAGGTGTTTTCGAAGGTGGTGGGGGTCCAGGTCGAACCAAGCTGGGGGTTGGCTAGATTTGGGGGTTGCAGAAGAGCCGGGAGTGCAGGAGGCAAAAGAGGCTGATGTTTTGGCCTTTGCGTCCCTAGTAGCCCGGCGCAGGATACTGTTGATGTGGAAGGAAGCCAAGCCCCCGGGTGTGGAGACCTGGATAAATGATATGGCAGGGTTTATAAAGCTGGAACGGATTAAGTTAGTCCTAAGGGGATCGGCTCAAGGGTTCACCAGGCGGTGGCAACCGTTCGTCGAATACCTCACAGAAAGAGGGAGTGGAAAAGAAAAAGACAGCAGCAGCAACCCGGGGGGGGGGGGGGGGGGGGGGGGGGGAACAGAGGGATTCTCAGCGATGTTAAGATATAAGTATATAAGTATAATATGTATAGGTTGTTGTTATAGATAATTGTATATTGGACTGTTAAAACATATTTTTGGAGAATATTTATCTGGGACAAGGCACTTGCCATTTAGTTCTGTTTTTGTTTATATATTATTTATTTCTTGTTTATAAAACTGGCCATTGTTATTTATATTGTGATATTACTGTTTAAAGGATACACAATGTACTGTGATGGTTGGCCAAAAATTTTCAATAAAATATTTATTTTTTAAAAAGAGAAGGAAAAGGAGGGACGGTTTGCCTTTGTCACAATGGCATAGGGTGCAATTTATTGAGAGATGTTTTGATTCAGTAACGGAGGCAAAAACTGATTGGGGAAATTAGTTTTGGGAAAGGTCAGCATGGATTTAGAAGGTGGCAATGTGCTCAAGGTCTTTGGAGAGGAAAGGGGTTGGGTGTGGGGATAGTGAGGTTCAAGGATTAGTCAAATATTACGTCAGAAATAGCATGAATCAATGCCGAGTTGACCTTGCCCTTTACCAGGATGACATTTTTCCCATTTTCCCCACCAAACATCCGGTGGTCTGTGAGAGATAGAACAAAGAACAATACAGCACAGAAACAGGCCCTTCGGTCCTCCAAGCTTGGACCGGTGAGATACTGAGGAACGGGGCAGATTTAGAGACAGTTTTGTACTATCGGCCCATGTATGCCAGAAATGAGTTCATATTTGGTTGCTGTTGCCAGCAGAAGGGGATTTTATCCAAAAATTAAACACAGAAATTAAAGGTCATTGTCTGACTATAACTTCCATCGACCCTAATTGTATCCTCCCCCCGCCTTCCAGATTTGAACTCATAAGATTGTCCAAATCTGTTTTGGATTTCCTTTCATCAGTTTATTTCCAAGGAAGAGAACTTGCAATAAAAACAGAAAAGGCTGGAAATACCCAGCAGGTCAGGCAACATTTGTGAAGAGAAAAGCTGTTAAATTTTCAGGTCCATTCTGATGAAAGGTCACAGACCTTTCACTCTTCAGATATTTCCAGCATTTTCTGCGGTTTCTTATTATTTTCAGCATCTTCGGTATTTTCCTTTTCAAACTGGCAGTAGTTGAGACTTCTATAGTCTATTTCTTCAATTCCTGCCTGCTTCCAAAATGGAAAATCTTGAGGTAACTTGCAACCACATGCGAATCTTGCTTCGTGTTCCAGTTCAGAGTAATCGGCAAAGTAGTTTGCTTGTTTTTGAAGTTGAAAATCCAAGATTATAGTCGTGAGATGGTCTCTAACTGGAAATTTTTATTCAATACCAGATGGGGCGGCCTATTGCATGGGACGTATGAATTCTGATTGCTGGTAAGATGCTTTGTTTTTGCAAATTTCTTATGAACATGGATCTAATGCTTCTGTCTTTACCTTTTACCACAATTGTTTTACCCGAATCAAGAATATTTTTAAGGCAGAGCTGGATAGATTGTTGGTTAACAAGGGGGTGAAAGGTTATCAGGGGTAGGCAGGAATGTGGGGTTGAAGTTGCCATCAGATCAGCTACAAACTTATTGAATGGCGGAGCAGACTCGAAGGACCGGGTGGGCTGCTCCTCCTAATTCGTATGTCCATCTGAGATGTTTCCGAGAAATGCCATCAGAGCAAAGGAAATAACAGCACAAGAACAATTTTAGCAATAATCAAAATATGGAATTCTGAGCTCCTTTGGTTATTTTGATGTGAAGTGAATTAACCCTCGGTTAGTTACAGGAGAGCACAGACTGTACCCAGCCTAATGTAAACTGATAGTTTTATTGCGCCTCAGAATTCTAATTTAAATTTTTCTGACTTGGTGTTGGAAGTCAGTCCATTACTAACAACCAGGCGATAATCACAGTCACACTTCATTCTGGATGGACTGTAAGCTGAAATAAATTTAAGAATGATCAGATTAGGCCCGAACAATTTGCATTTTTAAAAGTAGGGAACTTCTGAAAATGAAATTCCAAAAATTGGTCAAGTATGTAAACCTTGGGGCGGCATGGCGGCGCAATGGTTAGCACTGCTGCTGACGGCGCTGAGGACAAATCAGTTGTGGTCTAATTGGGAGCTTCATTATTGTGTCATAAGAAGTTCATTTTGCAATGTACAGAAATCAGTTGTGTAATTTTAAGGGTGACGGTTCATTCGTGCAAATATTGTCCTTTGTTTGATCCAGGTATCTTTACACTCTGGATGTGCCAGAGGATAGTGGGATCAAACAGCCGGATCAGACACTTGAAATTCTGATGAGCGAGCTTGATCCAGCTGTCATGGACCAGTTCTTCATGAAAGATGGTGTTACTGTAAATGATGTCACTCGAGTAAGTACTAAATTAACTTGTAAAGTGTAAAAATAAATTGTTTATAAAAAATTATGAAGTTTTAAACATGGTGTCTTTTTTTTTTTAAGATGAGTGGAATTCGTGACCTGATACCAGGTTCAGTCATTGATGCCACATTGTTCGATCCTTGTGGGTATTCGATGAACGGAATGAAAGTGGATGTAAGTTTGTGCCCTGTCTTTAACCGTACAGTGAGATGCCAAGGCAGGGCTGTCTAAGTTGGCCATCAATCAGTACAGCTCCTGAGTGGGGGTGCACTGCTGCAAAGATAGGTTATGTTTTTGTTTCCAGGACTAATAACTTGTATAGCTGAAGGATTAAAAATATCTGCTTTTAGTTCAATTTTTTTATAAATAAGGTGGATTCATCCAAAATAAGAGAAGCTGTGAGCTCTCCTTCTGGATGTAATCGGTGTGGAATGATTGTACAGGAAGGTGAATACTGGGAAACAGTCACCTCTGGTGGACCAAAACTGGTATTGACTGAAGTCCGGTTTCTGATTATCTGTTCCTCTTTGACTTGGGTGGAGTGGGAAATCGAATATGAGGCAAAGGTAATCAGTGGTTTGGTCCTTTATCTTTTTCAGGTGGCTATTGTATATACTTCCTTGCCAGAGTGGCAGATGGCATTACCAGGTCATGAGTTTGCCTTGGATTATCGTATAAGCACTCAAAGGTTGCCAGCATTGATTAATGAGAATCAGTGGTGATGTGTCTTTTGGTTAAGAGCGATGCATTCAGTGAAGATCAATAACGATTACTTATGCACATCTCAATGAAGTGAGCTGAGGCTGCCTTTAGATGTGCTGTGTAATCTGTTCGAGGTTTACATACTTTTTTAAAACTAAATTTAGACTACCCAATTATTTTTTTCCAATTAAGGAGCAATTTATTGTGGCCAGTCCACCTACCCCGCACATCTTTGGGCTGTGGGGGTGAGACCCACGCAGACATGGGGAGAATGTGCAAACTCCACACGGACCGGGGCTGGGATCGAACGCGAGTCCTCAGCCCCGTCGGCAGCAGTGCTAACCATTGCGCCGCCATGCCGCCCCAAGGTTTACATACTTGACCAATTTTTGGAATTTCATTTTCGGAAGTTCCCTACTTTTATAAATGCAAATTGTTCGAGCCTAGTCTGATCATTCTTAAATTTATTTCAGCTTGCAGTCCATCAGAAACTTGAGGTTTATCGTGTGCTGCGAGCAGCAGTTGCGTATTACAAATTAAAACCGTTTGTTTATTTAGATTATGATTTACTGAACTTCAAAGTAAATGAACATTCACACCTTATGTTTCCTGATCTTGTGGATGGTACAGCTACAAAATGGCCTGCTCAATCACAAGATGTGCCTTGCCTGAATGCTAAAATCCTACTTGGCTGCAGTGTACAGTGCTCTAACTTTGTCTATCCTACCATAATTTAATTTATTTTCCTAGATTGGAAGGATCTTTCTCTTTGAAGCTACAGGGCAGGTACTTTAAATAGATTTACCTCTCGGATCTCCTGGATTAACCCAAGAATGCTAACACCTTTTAATCTAAATAGTAGCTCCTGATTCCTTCACTCTTCTCCCTCCCTCAAACAGGGAGAGCTTGGCCACCTATGCTGAAAGCTGGTTTGAGTTCCACTGCATAGACTCTTCTTTGCAACATCTTTAATGTTTCTGTTTTTAACGTCTTAGCTGGCTGAACTTATCAGGTGTGTATAAATGGAATGTTTTTATTATTTCCCACATGAAGATTTGGAGATCTCTAATTCCTGAAAGAAAAACAGGAATATTCAGTTTGGGATCTGGTCGAAATATTGACATGTGTTGCAATCTGTTTTCCCTGCCCCCTCCCTATGCCCTTCCCGAGCAGGTTTTAAATTTCACTCGGCATGTCGTGTGCATTTCAGGACCACTGATCGAAGCATGGCATAATGACGTATTGATAATGGAGAAACATTTAGCTTTGGCTTTGGAATCTCTGCTATGGAAGCACCAAAGACAGCTGAAACAAGTCATTAAATGCTGTAATCTTGCTTTATCTTTTTAGGGGACTTACTGGACAATTCACATCACCCCAGAACCAGACTTCTCCTATGTTAGTTTTGAGACTAACTTGGCGCAGACCTCCTACGACGATCTAATCAAAAAAGTTGTAGATGTCTTCAAGCCAGGGAAATTTGTCACAACCCTTTTTGTTAACCAGGTGAGATTCTAGGTCTTGTTGTAAAACTAAGTTGGTATAACATCAAGCTGCTGCATGCTAGGAATCTGCGATAATATCAAAAAACGCAGGAAGTGCTCAGCAGGCTGCCAGCATCTGTGCCGAGAGAAAACAAAGGTTTCAGATAGATGAACTTTTGTTGGAAGAAGACTGGGGGGTGTCCTCATGTTTTTTGCACTTGACTATGTACGGTCGAATCCCAGCATGGCAGTCTGAGAGTTTGACATCACTTATTATTCTTAATCTGAAAGTAAAAAGCTATGTCAGTGTAAGTGACATTGAAGCTGTTGGGTCGCTGTAGACAAAATTACAGCTAGTTCAATCATGCCTGCTGTCTCTACCAAGTCTAGTTTATGTGATGTACAGACCAACGCCAATGTGGCTACCTCTCAGCTGCTCTCTGAAGTGGCCGAGCAAACCATTCGGTTGCATTGAATTGCTGATCTTCCCAGTGACACTCGTATCCCAAGAATGAAGGCATTATTCTTAAGCAGAGCTTAAGCAAAGTTATTCTTCCAAATAACTGCTTTCTGCAAACATCTGAGTTGGTGAAATGTTCAGAATTTTGAAGTTCTGACAAGTTTAAAAACTTCACAGCAACATCTGTAAAAGTGTAATGTTCCTAGACTAGTGATTCGGAGCCTTCAGTTCAAATCCTAATACAAAAGCTGGGGGAATTTAAGTTCAATTAAATCAATCTGGGATTAAAAAAAACAAGTCTCACTGGCGATGACCATGAAACTCCCATCTTGTTAATTTTATTTATTTGTACACCAGATGTGGGGGTCACTGGCCAGGGCAGGATTTATTGTCCATCCCTAATTACCCTTAGTGGGTCTTGAACCGTTACAGAGTAGGTGGAAGCATGTGATGTAGGTAAATCCACAGTTATTAGGAAGGAGGTTCCAGAAATTTGGCCGGAGATGATGAAAGAATGGTGATATAGTTCAAAGCCAGGGTGGTGTGTGGCTTGGTGAGAAACTTGCAGGCGATAGTGTTCCCATGCATCTGCTGCCCATCTCCTTCTAGGACCTTAAGACATAGGAGCAGAATTAGGCCATTCGGCTCATCGAGTCTGCTCTGCCATTCAATCATGGTTGTTATGTTTCACATCCGCATTCTCCTGCTTTCTCCCCACAACCCCTGATTCCCTATATATATCTGTCTTAAAAACACTTGGTGACTTTATGCTCCAGAAGGCTGTGGGGGCCATGGTAGAGGTATGAGGTTTGGAAGGTGCTGACGAAAGAAACTTGGTGAGTTGCTGCAGTTGTCTTGTGGATGGTACACATTGCTGCCATCGTGTGTTGGTGGGAGGGAGTGGATTTTTAGAGTGGTAGAGAGGGTGCTGATCAAGCGGTTGCTTTGTCCTGGATGGTGTCAAGCTTCTTGAGTGTAATTGGAGCTGCACTCATCCAGACAAGTGGAAATATTCCATTTTACTCCTGACTTGTGCCTTGTAGATAATGGACAGGCTCTGGGGAGTCGGAAGATAATAATCTTTTTACTGTCGCAAGTAGGCTTACATTAACAGCAATGAAGTCACCACATTCCGGCGCCTGTTCGGGTACACAGGAAGAATTCCGAATTCTCAGCTGGTACGGGAATTGAACCCAGGCTGCTGGCCTTGTTCTGCATCACAAACCAGCTATTTGCATTTGGACCTATGGCTGCCTGGTTCCTCGAGGTACTCCAGTTTCCTCATTGTAACGCAACAATTACTCAGCCAATAGCCTCTCGGCTTCACAGGTACCGTACTACCCCTAATACATACCACCACACTCCTACAGCGCAAAAATGTGCAGGTTAAGTGGATTGGGTAAGGGTGGCACACTGGGCAGCACTGTTGCTTCACAATGCCAGGGACAGGGGTTCAGCCTTGGGTGACTGTCTGTGTGAAGTTTGTACGTTGTCCCCCTGCCTGTGTGTGAGGGTTCCTCCCTTAGTCCAAAGATGTATAGGTTAGGTGGATTGGCCATGCTAAATTACCCCTTAGTGTCCAGGGATGTGCAGGTTGGGTTACGGAGATAGGGCGAAGTGGATCGATGCAGACTCGATGGGCCATAATGGCCTCCTGCTCTGTAGGGATTCTAAAAAAAGATTGGCCATGCTAAACTGTCCCTTCGTGTCTAAAGATGTGCAGGATAGGTGGGGGAATGGACCTAGGTAAGCTGCTCTATCGGAGGGTCAGTGCAGACATGATGGGCCAAATGGCCTCCTGCATTTTAGGAAATCTCTGGATTTTATAAACTGCTTGTTCCTTGTTCCTTGCTTAACGCTGTAGCTGGGTTCATGTAGCTCCTTCATCTTTTGCCCCAAACCTTCCATCTGTGTCCCCAATCTCTTTTACCACCAATTGATGGGAACTGTTTTTCCTCGTCTGTCCTATCCAAACTTGTGGTCAGCCCTATCCAAACCTGTCGTCAGCAATGCTATCAAACAGAACTTGGACAAAAGTAACTTGATCAGTTTGGGATTTGCCACAGCCACTTGACACCAGGTCAAGTTACAGTCTTGGTTCAAGCATATACAAAAGAGCTCAATCCCAGCGCTGAAACGAGAGTGACTGCCCTTGATTTCAAAGAGCCCCTTAATTTAAAATAGCCCCATCAAAATTCAAGTCCGTGGGAATGGTTTTTCGGGTAGCTCTCCACTGGTTGGAACCAAACCTAGCACAAAGGAAGGTGATTGTGTTTGTTGGAGGCCAATCAGCTCCGTTCCAGGATGCTGCTCCAGGAAATCCTCGGGGAACAATTTGAGGCTAAACCATCTTCAGTGCTTCATCGATGACCTTCCCTCCATCATGAGGTCAGAACTGAGGATTTCCATTCAGTACAGGGTGTTGCAATTCCTCAGATAATGAAGCAGCCTTTGCCCAAATGCAGCAAGACCAGCAACCTTCAGGCTTGGACTGATGCGTGGCAAGTAACGTTTGATCCCCAAGTGCCTGGCAATGATCACTTCACAGAAGGGCAAATCTAGCCAAATTGACAGCAAACTCAGATGATGGAGATCTAAAGTAGAAATGAAATGAAAATCGCTTATTGTCACAAGTCGGCTTCAAATGAAGTTACTGTGAAAAGCCCCTAGTCGCCACATTCCGGCGCCTGTTCGGGGAGGCTGGTACGAGCTGGTATAAAGAGTATGCTGGAAAATTTCAGCAGGTCTGGCAGTATCAGTGGACAGAAACCAATATTTGGAGTCCAATTTGTTGAGCGAATGTAAAGTCCCTAAGCCAAGCAGTTTCTTGTCCTCCTGTGTTGTGTGGATAGGCCTCCACTGGACGTTCTTCAATGATGTGGTGCATAGTTTGCTCTCTCACACAGGCACATAGGGGGCTGGCATTAATGGCCCATCTTTTGAGGTTGGCCAAGCAGGGACCCTGGCCAGTCCTGAACCTGAATTCTTTCCATGGAAGGTTGGGACCAGGCAGCTGTTGGGTTAGGTTTGAGACCAGGTATTTGATTCCCATTCATTTGTCCAGGTGGAATTTGCGTTGAAGTCCACATCGACCTTATTTTGTAGGTTGTTGCAAGTCGGTGGATATGTGGAGGAGCGATGTTTGGAAGAACAGGAAGTCAAAGGAGTGGTGTTGAGCGTAGTGTTCCAGTATGACTTCTTCAGAACTCTTATCTATCATCTATCTCCCCTTGACATTCACTTTGTTGAAATCCCCACCACCACCACCACCACCACCACCACCACCAATCCTGTAATGGTACCATTGACCAAAAAATCTGTAAAAACTGTAACACAGGAGCAGGTCAGAAACTTGGGATCCTTTAGTGAGTAATTCATTTCCTGATTCGCAAAGCCTGACCACCATTTACAAGGCATAAGTCAGGAGTTTGTTGGAAGAGTCTTCACTTGCCTGGATGAGTACAGCTCCTTCAAGACTGGAGCAGCGGAACACTATCCAGAATAATAATAATCTTTATTAGTGCCACAAGAAGGCTTACATTAACACTGCAATGAAGTTGCTGTGAAAATCCCCTAGTCGCCACACTATTTCATGGGTACACCCATGTGCTTGATCGGCACCCCATCCACCACCTTAAGCATTCACGCTCTCCACCACTGACTGGTCTGTGTGTGTGTGTACCATATACACAATGCACTGCAGCAACGCAAGGTTCCTGCAACAGCACCTTCCAAACAAGTGACAGTTACCACCTAGAATAACATGGGCAGCGGGCACATTGAAACAGCAATGCCTGCAAGTTCCTTATCCAAGCCACATTCCACCCTGTCTTGGAACTATATGGTACCTTCGCTGTTGGGTCAAAAGCCTGCAACTCCCTCCCTAACAGCACTCTGGGTGTACCTACACTATATACATCATGGAGCAGTTCAAGAAGGTGACTCCACTACCTTAAGCGCAATTAGGGATGGACAATAAATGCTGTGTTTACCAGTTATGTCCCCATTTTGTTGGGCAGCACGGTGGCACAGTGGTTAGCACTTCGGCCTCACGGCGCCAAGGACCTGGGTTCGATCCCGGCCCCGGGTCACTGTCCGTGTGGAGTTTGCCCATTCTCCCAGTGCCTGCGTGGGTCTCACACCCACAATCCAAAAAGATGTGTAGGTCAGATGAATTAGCCATGCTAAATTGCACCTTAATTGGAGAAAAAGATTGGACATAATTTTTTTTTTTAGATAATTTTATTTTGCTGTAAAATGATTTCTTTAAAATATACAACAGCACAGTGCACTCAGTAGAGGCGCTGCAGCTTACCCATATTGCTCTTGATGCACATTCTAGATTTAGATTTATTGTCACGTGTACCGAGGTATAGTGAAAAGTATTGTTCTGTGTACAGTTGTCCTGTGTGCAGATTGTTGGTGATGTGCACACCTAGGAATTTGAAGCTGTCAACCATCTCCTCCTTGGGCCCCGTTGATGCAGACGGGTGCGTATAATACTTTGCTTCCTGAAGTCCATGATCAGCTCTTTAGTTTTACTGACG
This sequence comes from Scyliorhinus torazame, assembly GCF_047496885.1. Lineage (NCBI taxonomy): Eukaryota > Metazoa > Chordata > Chondrichthyes > Carcharhiniformes > Scyliorhinidae > Scyliorhinus > Scyliorhinus torazame. The sequence continues at coordinate 302,241,684 of NC_092710.1, forward strand.
TTGAGAGAGCAATTATTGTGGTTAAACCACTCCACTAGGCTCGCTACCTCCTTCTTGTATTCTGACTCATCGTTGTTTGAGATCTGACCCACTATCATCAAGTCGTCAGCAAACTTGTAGATGGAGTTGGAGCCAAACTTTGCACACTCGTGTATGTATAGGGAGTATATTAGGATGCTAAGTACTCACCCTTGCGTGGCTGCGGTATTAAGGACTATCGTGGAGGAGGTGTTGTTTATCTTTACTGATTCTGGTCTATGGGTCAGGAAGTTGTGGATCCAGTTGCAGAGGGTGGAGCTAAGTCCTAGGTTTTGGAGTTTAGATGTGAGCCTGGCTGGGATTAAGGCTGAGCTGTAGTCACAATAGGAGTCTGACGTAGGAGTCCTTGTTGAAGAGATGCTCCAGTGATGAGCGTAGAGCCAGGGAGATAGCATCTGCTGTGGACCGGTTGTGGCGGTATGAGAATTGCAGTGGATCAAGGCATTCTGCGAATATGGAGTTGATGTGTCTCATGAATTGTTGAGGACTCTGGGTCTGTATTCTTTGGAGTTTAGAAGGATGAGGGGGGATCTTATTGAAATTTACAGGATACTGTGAGGCCTGGATAGAGTGGACGTGGAGAGGATGTTTCCACTTGCAGGAAAAACTAGAAACAGAGGACACAATCTCAGACGAAAGGGACGATCCTTTAAAACAGAGATGAGGAGGAATTTCTTCAGCCAGAGGGTGGTGAATCTGTGGAACTCTTTGCTGCAGAAGGCAGTTGCTCTGTTTACTTGCTATAAATATAGCAGTCAATATGGTCGCCTTTCTTAATCCTAATTATGAGTATACTTTCAGAGTCGCCAGGTATCCCTCGATACCGCCACAAGGTTCAACCCGAATACCGATCAAAGAGCCAATGCACCAGTTAGTTAGTTCAAAGTCAATACTATTTATTTACACACAGTAAGATCTACTCATGCACGATAATACTACAAACTAAACTATCTCTATCACTAACACCTATACTTAACTTCGGGTGCCCACTTAGGTCAGAGGAACAATGGCCGTTGTTCGGATCTGAGGCTATTGGGTTTGAAGAGATAACAGGAGAACAGCTAAGGTCGTCCGTCTGGTAGCGAGCATTGACCTTGAACTTACTTGCTTCTGGTGATGCTGGTGGATGGGTCTCTCCGCTTGAGAGCCAAATCCAAGAGGCTGAATCTCGTGGGGGTTCCTTCTTATACTTGGAGGGACTTCGTGTGCTTTTAGACGGGCCTTAAACTTGGTCCCAATTAATTGGGCAGCTTTTTGATCATTGTCATCGATCTAAACCAATAAAGGGGTGGGTGCCCTGATGGCTGGGCGTGTCCTCGGTGGCCGTTGGCCTTGCTTTGTTTGTGTCTTTCGGTTGGGGTACTGGCGCTGGAATGTCTGCGACAGTATCGGCTACCTGATTATTAGTCCTTTGTTCCTCGGAGATGGGCCATCAATATGTTAATCGACCCAGAGTTTCGATTCCGTCTGCTGACTACTTTCCAAACACACATTCAGGCTCTGTGCCTGCTTGTTGCTTAGTATTGTCCCTATAGTCTCTGAGAGTGTCCATTTTGTGTTCTGAAAGTGGCCATCCCAGATGGCGATAAGGCTGTAAAGGCCAAATCAGCGAGTGTCTTTAAGACAGAGATAGATTAATCAGGGGTTATGGGGAGAAGGGGGATGAGAAAAATATCAGCCATGATTGAATGGCGGAGCATACTTGATGGGCCGAGTGGCCTAATTCTGTTCCTATGTCTTACGGTCTTATGACCAACCTCTCGAAGCACTTCATGGTAGATGTCAAGGCCACCGGGCAGTAGTAGTTTAGTCTGGTTCTTTGGCATGTGTATGATGGTGATGTTCTTGAAGCAGGTTCTTCAGCAGTGAGACCAGGAAGATGATGGCCAAATGCATGATGTAAACCAGGTCCTAATGCATGATGTAAACCAGTTCCTCTTCAGTCATTGCCCACTGCGACTGCCAAACGCAGCACCTTTTCATCTGGAACTTGATGGTCGATTTGACTTTATCCACTTTGGTTAGCATGTTCTCATTGTGCGTGAGGAGAGCGGAGCATTTGCCAGCCTTGTTGAGACTGTTGCTCTTTCTAGCTTTATTCTATTTGCTCTGTTTCGGTCACCTTTGCTCATGAGTCGCCAGGTATCTTTATGATACCGCCACGTGGTTCAAGTTTAGGTTATGATTAATAACACAGCACACCGCTTAGTAAGGATTAAAACAACGGTCATTTATTATATACAACAAGCAATATTAATACCCTAATACTATTTATATAACAAACGTATTTATATAACAAACCTATCACTACTGGCCAATACTTAACTTAGGAAGAGCCCACCAGGTCAGGGAAACGAATGGCTTGTCCAATCAAATCTGGCCCGCGGGATTCAAAAGGCTGCTACAGGTCAGTGGCTAGGTGTCTCTACCGGATAGCGATCGTTGGATTCACACTTACTGCTACCGGTGGCTGGTCTTCCGAAGGTCTTGAGCAGGCGAAGATGAGAGAGAGAGATCTGAACTTGGACCTTTACTTTTATAGGGCCCACGGGCTTCCCGCCTCCCAGGGCGGCCCTTGATCCTGAGTCCCAAGTGATTGGATTCTGTCCCCAGTCTCTGGGGTCGATGTGTCCAATGGTGAGGCGATTCCTCGATCGGGGGGTGGTCGCTCACCTGTCTTTGTTTCGGCCACTGCAGGCGCCGACAGGTCTGGCCCGGTATTCAATTGCTAATATGTTGCAATTGTTCCCGGGGATAGCCGATTTAACTGGATGTCTGAGTAGATTAGGTGTAAACAGTCCTGAATGCAACTGCGGATACCTGGGTTGATGAGCTGTTGATAGACCTGAGTATCGATCTGGGCTACCTTCCCAGAGCCGAATATGCAAAACTGTCTGGAGCTGCCTGCTTGTGTCTTCTTTCGGGTTAGCCGTTTTAAACCGGATTTTGGCCAGATTAATCGAAATGCAGCCATTTTACATGACTACATGACCAAGGTCCAGAATACAAGGAATCTGCTTAATAAGGGACTCCAAGGCAAGGAAAGCATCATACTTTTCAAGCTTCTTGACCATCATCTTGTTTTTGTTCAACTTCTTCAGAGCTTCAGTGTCCATGTAAGGATGTCCATTCCATGAATGAATGAAATAAATCCAAGTTGTCAGTTTATTACACTCTATTTCTGGTTCATTTTTGTAACTTCCAACTCTTTTGATGCAACCACTATGGTGTTCTTTTCGATTGAACCTTTACTTGATATCAATCGGGCCAATGTTTTGGGTGATTGAAGCTAAGTTGCCTGACACACCTTTATTGTAAAACACTTTTTTCTTTCATTCCAGAACTCCAAATGTCGCAGTTCATTTTCTTCTCCGCAGAAAATTGAAGGATTCAAGCGCCTCGATTGCCAGTGTGCCCAGTTCAATGATTACAATTTTGTTTTTTCCAGTTATGTCAAAAATTGTCAGAGACAGCAGAGTTGAATAGCAAAGATGAAAAAACGTAAAAAAATGTGCAAGGTAAATGGTGGCCTACCTCTAGTTCAGGGTAGCAAGGGCCAAACATCACACGGCCACCATTTTATCAATTTTGTCAGCCCTATATGTAACCATAATAGAATTGTGTCAAGTTTTAAATGTAACCGTTCTTGTAACAAAGAGTTGGATATCTTGCATGAATGCTCTTTTCGCTGTTTAGTTATGCTAGGTCATTCTTGCTGTGATATTGAAGTGCATGTAGAGCAGTTCAGTGCTTTTTGTTTACAGTTATATAACACTTGCAAAGTTAGAAATGTGCGGTATGTAGGTTTTCTACAGGTGACGCCAAAAATTCTCCACAGACAAGGTTTTCGTCCTCATTAGGTGTGAGCCCTGGCCTGTTTAGAGCCGTTTGTTCACTTGTTTTCCTTACTGTCAAATGTCCTAGAAAGAATTTGAAAGTCTTTATTGGCTGACGATCAACTTCCCAGGTGCCCACGCTGCATTGGATAGCGTGTCAGGAGTTTAATCAGAATTTTAATATGACTGGTAGATTTTTGTGTTGGGATTCTTGTGTGATATCTCTTAACCAAAACTACTTTGTTTCCAGCAGACAGAATCTGGCACATTCCATTTAATTTGAATAAAAACATTAATTGGTGGAAAGGCTGTTGAACATCCGACTTTAAGCATGCCAGGGTTCACCCGCCCCAAATTTTTTTGTTGGAATTCTCCATTTAAAGGTGAACAGGTAGCGTGTGAATTGTACTAGATCAGTTTAGTTTAAGCAGTAATGACCTTTATTCAGATATTGAGAGCAATCCCAAGACTATTTTCTGCTGTGTCACTTGGTAGTACACTAATATGTTAATAAATTGTTGGAGAAATGTTCAGATGGTATGGGCACAGATAGAAACGGGCATGGCCACGAGGCATAATCAGTAAAATGGGGTATAATTATTGGTGCTGAAAATCACAATAAGATGGTTTTAGCCCCTTTCTACTGATTTTTCTGGAGATTTGGCCTGACTTGCTTTTCTGAGTTTCAATACGAATGCATAGGAACATGATGTGGCATTTGTCCCATAATCGTGTGAACAGTGTAACTTTGGTTTGCTTGAAATTGTTTCAAACCTTTAAACAAATCTGGTTGTTGGTGAAGTGGCTGGTATATTTGCCACGTTTATTTTGGTTAATTATAAGATTCCAGTTTAGAAATTAAAATTTATTTGCAGTCGATACTTAGAGAATTGAAAAATAATCATAAAGCCTGCGAGCTCTGTTGTGGACCAATCATTTTTTTTTTAGTTTAAAAAAAAAAAGACATTCAAGAAGTGCAACCTTGAGAGGTTGTGAGCCCATCCACATGTCCTGAATTATAAAATGTTAGATTCCATTTGGGTTATGGTTTGAGCTGTTTTATACGTCGCAGTCATCTAAAACACTTGCTCTAATTTAGAAAAATCTAATTTGTGATGGTTAGTGTCTACTGCGAAGGATTACAATATTTTTGCTCATTGGTGCTGTTCAGTTAAGGGGAAATTTTGGCGCCATTAAAACTTTTATGCCAAGTTGTTTAAAATATTTTAATTCGAGTTCTGAAATCTTTTATCTGTACTACAAGATGCTTCAATAAAATTGAGATTTATGGAATCTGTCAATTTTATTCATGTCTGTTCAGTAATTATAACACCCGCATGGACAAAGTCTGGATATTTTTACACATGATTAACATTTTCAGGGATTATCATACCACCGGTCAAGATGCATTACAATCCAAATATCTTTAATGGGATAAATCTTCACATTCAGCAAATAATTGGAGATGTTATTTTAATTATTTTGCACTTAAGGGATTGATGAACTTTTACACTCTACATTTGCAGATATATGATAAACACCACACTTACCTTACGAGTGCACTGAAACTATTTAAAATGTTATGTTACTGAATTCCCTCGAATGAAGGAAACTGATATGCTGTTACGACCATTGGTCTAGTGCGTGGTCACTTCCAGCTCGACTTGACCCAGAGCTGAAACACAAATGAAATGAACAAATAATTCTTAGTAAAGCACCCTTCTCCTATCCTGACTTGCCCATTCTTCCCCCCCCCCCCTCTTTGCTGACCCCTCAAACCTTAAAGAAATCAATGCCCGGCTTCTGCCTCTGAGTGAACCCATCGACCGAGCCCCTCAAGACTGGCTTGACCTTCTCCAGCCTCAGGAATTCCACCAGGTTGCTCACCCATACCCCCACATTCAGCAGCTCTGAATCCCTCCACCCGAGCATGATCTGTCTCTGAGCGATCAGGAAGTCAAAGGCCTCCTGGGTCTTCCAACACCCCAAATATCTCCACCCCCAGCACCTTAGGACATTACGTCCGCGAATCCTGCCAGAACCCCTTCAGTTTCGGACACACTCAAAACATGTGGACGGGACTCCCCGCGCACTGCCCACACCTATCTTCATCCTGTCAAAATGCCTACTCATAGGGCAGCATGTGGTTAGCACTGGGACTGCGGCGCTGCGGACCCGGGTTCAAATCCCAGCCCTGGGTCACTATCCGTGTGGAGTTTGCACATTCCCCCCATGTCTATGTGGGTTTCACCCCCACAACCCAAAGATGTGCAGGTTAGGTGGATTGGCCACGCTAAATTGCCCCTTAATTGAAGAAAAAAAAAATTGGGTATTCTACATTTTAAAAAGAATCTACTCATCCTTACTGCCGTCGTATATGTCATACGGACGATTTTAAACTGAATGAGGCTTAACCTCACGCATGATGACGCATTCATCCTCTGCAGGGCCTCTGCCCACATCCCAGCCTCCACCTCCCCTCCCGGCTCCTCACACTTGCATTTTATATGCCCACCATCCTCTCCCCTATCTCATCCCTCAACAGTACCTAGTCCTGCAACCCCAGGGTTGGTAGCCCAGGAAAGGATGGCACCTCTCTCTTTACAAAATCCTAGACCTGCAGGTACCTAAAACCATTCCCCCGGGCAGCTCGTACTCTTCCTCCAGGTCCTCCAACCTTGCAAATTTCCCCCCGATGAACAGGTCACCAGATTGCTCGATCCCTGGTCACCGTCACCCCTGACATTGTGTGTACAGCTATGCAGTTTCTCTGGAGAAAACACTAGGGAGCGGGCGAGCAGTTTCCTCTGAGCACCCAGGACTCGACTGTCTTTCCCCTGGCTCTCTGAAATTCATCCCACTTGGGCAGGGCCCATCATCACCTGTTACCAGGCAGAATACAACCTTCTGGCCAAGTCATTAGCCATTGACCAATGAACCGAGTCCCACTGATCTCTTGGGCGCCTAAAAGTCTTTGAGTTCTGTTGTCCGAAAGCTAGCAGAGTGTACTCTCTTGTAACTTTTGAATTTCTCACTTCCCCTGCTCAACGTAAAGGTATATGTCCATTCAGCATCCATGAATCAAAAGGATGACAGCAAAAATAAATCGATCGACAGTTCCAACGCGCCACAGCAAAAAACCGCACCGACCTCCTCAGAAGACAGTCCAGTACTTTCCCGGAGCGGAGAAACTACGGCATCTTCTTCACAGCCTTCAACACGTCATCGATGAAGATGAACATCTTGCCGAGGTCATCCCCACGACTTGCCTTCAAACAACTGCGCAACCTCAAACAAACCATTGTTTGCAGCAAACTACCCAGCCTTCAGAACAGTGACCACGACACCACACAACCCTGCCATGGCAATCTCTGCAAGACGGTTAGCATACCCTAGTATTCTTCTAGAAACCTGATAAGTATATGTGGCAGTTTGGTTTATAAAGAACATGCACTTTCCATGCAGTGCTTGTCAGAAGTGACTTTGCTCCAATTTTGTTGACGGGTACAAAATCAGATCTGGATGCTGAGTCATAATGTTTACAATGCAGAAGGTGACCCTTTTGGCATGTGTCTGCTGGCCTGCAGAAGGACCAATTCACCTAATGACCTTTTTCCCCAAAGTCTTACAAATGTTTCTTTTTTAGGAAATGATCCAATTCCTTTTTTGAAAGCCTCAATTGATCCTGCCTTTGCCACGTCCGGCAGTGCATTCCACATCCCAATCACTTGCTCCATAAAAATGTTTTCCGCACGTTGTCATTGGCTCCATGGTCAATTGCCTTCAATCTGTGCCCCCTGGTTCTTGGTCCCTCCACCAATGGGAACAGTCTCTCTGCCCAGACTCCCAATGATTTTGAATTCCCCTATCGAAGCTCCTCTCTGCCTTCTCCAAGGAGAATCCATCTACATAACTGAAGTTCTTCATCCCTGGAGCAATTCTCATGAATCTTCTGCATCCTCTCTGCAAACATACGGATTAGGAGCAGAAGTAGGCCTTCTCAATTCAATAAGATTGCGGGTGGTGAATTTGTATTGAGTTCCCATCTACCCCAATAACCATGGAATCCCTTGCCCATTAAGAATCTATCTCTGCTGTGAAAATATTCAGTGACCTCGCTTCCACTGCCTTTTGAGGCAGGGTTCCAAAGTTGAACAACCCTCAAGAGCAAATTCTCATCTCTGTCCTATGAAAGTGACCCCTAAATTTAAAACAGTGCCCCCCTTGTTCTAGACTCGCCCACAAGAGGAAATATAATTTCTGCGTCTACCTTGTCAATACCATTCAGGACCTTATACCCTTCAATCAAATAACCTCTCCCTCTTGACTCAAGTGGAAATAAGCCCTGCCTGTCTAACTTATCCTCATACTGTCTGCGGGGAATCTGCACATTCTCCCCGTGTCTGCGTGGGTTTCCTCCGGGTGCTCCGGTTTCCCCTCTCAGTCCGAAAATGTGCCGGTTAGCTGGATTGGCCATGCTAAATTGCCCTTCGTGTCCAAAAAGGTTAAGTGGGGTTACGGGGATAGGGTGGAGGCGTGGGCTTGACTAGGGTGCTCTTTCCAAGGGCTGGGGTAGACTTGATGGGCCGAATGGCCTCCTTCGGCACTGTAAATTCTATGGTACTATGAGATAACCCACTCATTCCAGGAATCGATCTAGTTAACCGCCTCCAACATATTTGCATCCTTCCTGAAATGAGGAGACTAAAACTGCAAACAGTATTCAAGATAGGGTCTCTCACCAATGCCCTGTATAGCTGAAGCATCGCATCCTTACTTTGAAGTTCAGTTTCTCTCATAATAAACGATAGCATTCCATTAGCCTTCCTGATTACATGCTGCACATGCGTACTAACCTTTTAATAAAGTCCAGGATGTAATGTGATATTAACACCCCTATCACCTTCAATGATTCACACTTTATATTAATTCTTGGGATGTGAGCATTGCTAGGCCAACATTTAATGCCCATCCCTAATTGCCTTTCAGAAGGTGATGGTGAGCTGCCTTGAATCACTGCATACAAACATGTACATAACAAAATAGCAGAAGTAGGCCATTCGGCCTCGAGTCTGCTCCGCCATTAAATAAGATCATGGTTGAAATGATTGTGTTTCAAGTTGATCATTCCTGTTTACCCCCGATAACCTTTCATTCCCTTGCCTACAAGAATCTATCCACCTCTGCCATAGAAATATTCAGCAACCCTGCTTTCTGAGCTAGAAATAAATTCTCATCCCTGTCCGAAAAGGGCAGACCCCTCATTTTAAAAGTTTCCCCTAGTTCTGGACTTGCCCACAGGAAGAATCATCCTTTCCACGCCCACCTTGTCAAGATCATTCCGGATCTTACGTACTTCAGTCAAATCACCCCTCTCTTCTAAGCTGCAGCGGAAACATGACCACTCTGTCTAACCTTTCCTCATAAGACAACCCACTCAATCTACTAATTAGGGGAGGAGATGGTGTAGTGGTATTGTCACTGGACAGGTAACCCACAAGCCCAGGGTAATGCACTGGGGACCCGGGTTTGAATCCGTGAGAACCTATCTGGTCCACTCATGCCCTTCGGGGAAGTAAATCTGCCACCCTTGGTCTGGCCTACACGTGATTCCAGATCCAATCTGATTGACTCTTAAATTCCAATAAAGGGTAGCATCCATTAGTCATCCAGGTACACCTACAGTGCTGCTAGGGAGGGATTTCCAGGAGTTTGGTCAAAGTGAAGGAACTGTGGTGTATTTCATAGTCAGGACGGTGGGTGGCTTGTATAACATATCATGTCCCTCTGATCCTGCAACCCCTTTAGAATTGCACCACTTGTTTCCTGCTGTGGCTCTGAGTCCTTCCTCACAAAATTAATCACTCCACACAATTTCCTCTGCCGCTTGTCCATCCATTCCACCAACCTATGTCCTTCTGAAGTTCTCTACTAGCTTCCTCATGGTTCACAATGCTTCCGGTTTTCGTATCATCTGCAAATTTTGAAATTGGGCCATGTGCGTCAGGTGGGCAGCATGGTGGCACAGTGGGTTAGCACTGCGGCCTCACGGCGCCGATATCCCAAGTTCGATCCCGGCTCTGGGTCACTGTCTGTGTGGAGTTTGCACATTCTTCCCGTGTTTGCGTGGGTTTCGCCCCCACAACCCAAAAAGATGTGCAGGGTAGGTTGATTGGCCATGCTAACCTGCCCCTTAATTGGTAAAATGAATTGAATACTCAAAAAAAAAAAAAAAATTTGTTTTAAAATTAATAATATTTTTTAATTAATATGGGACTAGCAAGGGTCCTTAACACTGCTTTGTTTCCTGCCACTCAGCTAATTTTATATCCCATTGCGACTGTCCCTTTTACTCCATGAGCCATGAGCTCTAACGTTGCTCTCAGGTCTGTGAGGCACTTTATCAAATGTGTTTTGCAAGTCAAAGTATACCACATCAACAGCATTACCCTCATCAGCCCTTCCTGTACCTCATCCAACAAACTCCAGCAAAACAACCTATCTGAGGGTCAAAGCCAGTTAAACATAATTCTTCCTGTAATAAAGCCATAGCTTTCCTTGATTAGCTCACGTTTTCCCAAGTGACTATTTATTTTTGTCCCGGGTATTGTTGCTCAAAGCATCCCCACCAGCAAGGTTAAACTGGCCAGTAGTTGCTGCACTTTATACCTAACATTTGCAATTCTCCAGAATTCGGGAGAGAGAGCCGGGACTTTGGAAACAGCGCGGGAGATCGAAAAAGCGCGGGAGCTGCGAGGCAGAGGGGACAGTTTAAAAGGTCGCGGCCTGGGTGAGGTAAGTACTGCTTAACAACTTCCTTACCTTGCAGGTCAGCTGTTAGTTCGGGAGAGAGAGAGAGCCGGGACTTTGGAAACAGCGCGGGAGATTGAAAAAGCGCAGGAGCTGCGAGGCAGAGGGGACAGTTTAAAAGGTCGCTGCCTGGGTGAGGTAAGTACTGCTTAACAACTTCCTTACCTTGCAGGTCAGCTGTTAGTTTCGGGAGATCAGTTTCGGGAGCAGGCCTATTGGCTGACTGTAAATCAGGAAGGATACAAAGGGTGTGGCTGAAGTGCCTATAGAAACAGAGTGCTGGAGGCAAACAGAGTGTATCTGAGTTTGGGTAAGGCTGAGTTCGGGTAAGAGGTGAGTGAGGGCTGTGTTTTTTGGAGTTTGGTGTTTGGGGTTGAGTTTCCCCAAAAAAAAAAAAAAATCCAATTAATTAAGTAAATTAATTAACTAGTTAAGGGAATTTGGTGCTCATCTTAAGGAGGTGCAGAGAAGCAGACCTGTGAGGGAGTCTCGGGAGCAATTACATCACAGCCAGCAGGTAAGTGATTGGCTTGTGACTGGTAAGTGATTTCTCTCTCTTTGACTTTCTCTTAGCTGTGTAGTGTAGTTCAAATTTAACTTCAGGTTTAAGTCATGGCAGGAGAGCTCAGACCCGTGTCATGCTCCTCTTGTGAGATGTGGCAAGTCAGGGACCCTTCTGGTGTCCCTGACTCCTTCATCTGCAAGAAGTGTGTCCAACTGCAGCTCCTGTTAGATCGCTTGACGGCTCTGGAGCTGCGGATTGACTCACTTTGGAGCATCCACGATGCTGAGGAAGTTGTGGACATTCAGTGAGTTGGTCACACCGCAGATTAAAATTACTGAGGCAGATAGGGAATGGGTGACCAACAGACAGAGGAAGAGTAGGAAGGCAGTGCAGGGATCCCCTGCGGTCATCTCCCTCCAAAACAGATTTACTGTTTTGGAAACTGTTGGGGGAGATGGCTCACCAGGGGAAGGTGGCAGCAGCCAGGTTCATGGCACCGTGGCTGGCTCTGCTGCACAGAAGGGCGGGAAAAAGAGTGGCAGAGCTATAGTGATAGGGGATTCAATTGTAAGGGGAATAGACAGGCGTTTCTGCGGACGCAAACGAGAATCCAGGTTGGTATGTTGCCTCCCTGGTGCAAGGGTCAAGGATGTCTCGGAGCGGCTGCAGGGCATTCTGGAGGGGAGGGTGAACAGCCAGCTGTCGTGGTGCATATAGGCACCAACGATATAGGTAAAAAACGGGATGAGGTCCTACAAGCTGAATTTAGGGAGTTAGGAGTTAAACTAAAAAGTAGGACCTCAAAGGTAGTAATCTCAGGATTGCTACCAGTGCCACGTGATAGTCAGAGTAGGAATGACAGGATAGCTAGGATGAATACGTGGCTTGAGAGATGGTGCAAGAGGGAGGGTTTCAAATTCCTGGGACATTGAGACCGGTTCTGGGGGAGGTGGGACCTGTACAAATCGGACGGTCTGCATCTGGGTGGGACTGGAACCAATGTTCTCGGGGGTGTGTTTGCTAGTGCAGTTGGGGAGGGTTTAAACTAATGTGGCAGGGGGATGGGAACCGATGTAGGAAGTCAGTGGGGACGGAAACAAAAGGCAGGAAAGGAGAGTGTGTAAAGCATGACCAGAGGAAGCAGGGCAGAGAGCAAGGAAAGTCTACATTAAACTGCATTTATTTCAATGCAAGGGGCCTGACGGGCAAAGCGGATGAACTCAGGGCATGGATGGGCACATGGGACTGGGATATTATAGCTATGACTGAAACATGGCTAAGGGAGGGGCAGGACTGGCAGCTCAATGTTCCGGGGTACAGATGCTATAGAAAGGATAGAACAGGAGGTAAGAGAGGAGGGGGTGTGGCGTTTTTGATGAGGGAGAACATCACGGCAGTACTTAGAGGGGATATATCCGAGGGTTCGCCCACTGAGTCTATATGGGTGGAACTGAAAAATAAGAAGGGAGAGATCACCTTGATAGGACTGTACTACAGGCCCCCAAATAGTCAGCGGGAAATTGAGGAGCAAATATGTAAGGAGATTACAGATAGCTGCAAGAATAATAGGGTGGTAATAGTAGGGGACTTTAACTTTCCCAACATTGACTGGGACAGCCATAGCATTAGGGGCTTGGATGGAGGGAAATTTGTTGAGTGTATTCAGGAGGAATTTCTCATTCAGTATGTGGATGGACCGACTAGAGAGGGGGCAAAACTTGACCTCGTCTTGGGAAATAAGGAAGGGCAAGTGACAGAAGTGTTCGTGAGGGATCACTTTGGGACAAGTGACCATAACTCCATTAGTTTTAAGATAGCTATGGAGAATGATAGGTCTGGCCCAAGAGTTAAAATTCTTAATTGGGGCAAGGCCAATTTTGATGGTATCAGACAGGAACTTTCAGAGGTAGATTGGGGGAGACTGTTGGCAGGCAAAGGGACGGCTGGTAAATGGGAGGCTTTTAAAAATGTGTTAACCAGGGTGCAGGGTAAGCACATTCCCTTTAGAGTGAAGGGCAAGGCTGGTAGAAGTAGGGAACCCTGGATGACTCGAGATATTGAGACTCTGGTCAAAAAGAAGAAGGAGAGTGACTTCCGGGTGCGGCGATGACCAGCTGAGTCGCACGTTTCGGCAGCTCCCTGTGAAACGGACTTTTGGGCTCTTGATAGGAGCCCCAACGGCAATTTTGACGGCTAAAAACACTGTGCGGTAAACCAGAAGGGAATCCCCCCTGGATACGGATGGAAAAAGGAGGAGAGAGTGGCCAGATTGCAGTGGATCCTTTAGAACAGCGGCAAGGAAGGCAAGCAAAAACCAAGATGGCGTCGGAAGGTGGCAGTTTAACATGGGGCCCTGAACAACAAGAGTTCTTGAAATGCTGTGTGGAAGAGATAAAAAAGGAAATGAAGAAAGAGCTGTTGGCCCCGATACTACAGGCGATCGAAGGGCTAAAGGAGGAACAAAAGACCCAGGAGCGGGAGCTTCGGGTCGTGAAGGCAAAGGCAGCCGAGAATGAGGACGATATACAGGGCCTGGTGGTGAAGACGGAGACGCAGGAGGCACATCAGAAACGATGTGTGGAAAGGTTGGAGGCACTGGAAAACAACGCAAGGAGGAACAACCTGAGGATTCTTGGTCTTCCTGAAGGTGTGGAGGGAGCGGACGTCGGGGCATATGTGAGCACGATGCTGCACTCGTTAATGAGAGCGGAGGCCCCGGCGGGTCCGTTGGAGGTGGAGGGAGCATACCGAGTGACGGCGCGAGGACCGAGAGCAGGAGAAATTCCCAGAGCCATAGTGGTGAGATTCCTCCGTTTTAAGGATAGAGAAATGGTCCTTAGATGGGCGAAGAAAACTCGGAGCAGTAAATGGGAGAACGCGGTGATCCGCGTTTATCAAGACTGGAGTGCGGAGGTGGCGAGAAGGAGGGCGAGCTTTAATCGGGCCAAGGCGGTGCTTCATAAAAAGAAGATAAAATTTGGAATGCTGCAACCGGCAAGACTGTGGGTCACATATCGAGGGAGGCACCACTACTTTGAGACGGCGGATGAAGCGTGGACTTTTATTGTGGAAGAAAAACTGGAATGAGCGGGTTATTAAAAAGAACGTTCGAACAAAGTGGTGGGGCGAATGTGGGGGGCAAAGAGGGGTTTTATGTACTAATCCTGCGATGTGGTAACTTTTCTCTCTCCCACAGGTGGTGATGGGGGGAGGAGGGGAGGTGGAGGAGATGGGGCGTTGGCCATTGGGGGCGGGGCCAAGGGAGAAGCGCGGGCTTGGTTCCCGCGCTATGATAATCATGGCGGGAATAGAGAAGCAGGAAGGAGGGGGCGTCGCACGGTGCGAGCCAAGGTCACGGGGGGAAGCCGAGGTCAGCCAGAGTTTGCTGACTTCTGGGAGCAACATGGGGGGAGTAATTACGCTAGCGGGGGATCTAGCGGGGGGGGTGGGAGGGGGGAATTACTGGGTTGCTGCTGCTGGGGAGAGGGGGGAGCTGGTATGGGAGAGGATGGGCGGGGGGGCACCGCCTGGGGGAGATACAGCTGCGTGGGAACTGGGTGAGGAGCTGGAAAAAGGTGATGGCTAATCGACAAGGGGGCGGGGGTAGGAAGCCCCCCAACTCGGCTGATCACGTGGAACGTGAGAGGGCTGAACGGGCCGATAAAGAGGGCACGGGTACTCGCACACCTTCAGAAACTTAAGGCAGATGTGGTTATGCTACAGGAAACGCACCTGAAACTGATAGACCAGGTTAGGCTACGCAAAGGATGGGTGGGGCAGGTGTTCCATTCGGGGCTAGATGCGAAAAACAGGGGGGTGGCTATATTAGTGGGGAAGCGGGTAATGTTCGAGGCAAAGACTATAGTGGCGGATAACGGGGGCAGATACGTGATGGTGAGTGGCAAACTACAGGGGGAGACGGTGGTTTTGGTAAACGTATATGCCCCGAACTGGGATGATGCCAATTTTATGAGGCGGATGCTAGGACGCATTCCGGACCTAGAGATGGGAAAGCTGATAATGGGGGGAGATTTTAATACGGTGTTGGAACCAGGGCTGGATAGGTCGAAGTCCAGGACTGGAAGGAGGCCGGCAGCAGCCAAGGTGCTTAAAGATTTTATGGAGCAGATGGGAGGTGTAGACCCGTGGAGATTTAGCAGACCTAGGAGTAAGGAGTTCTCGTTTTCCTCCTATGTCCATAAAGTCTACTCGCGAATAGACTTTTTTGTGCTGGGTAGGGCATTGATCCCGAAGGTGAGGGGAACGGAGTATACGGCTATAGCCATTTCGGATCACGCTCCACACTGGGTGGACTTGGAGATAGGGGAGGAAACAGGAGGGCGCCCACCCTGGAGAATGGACATGGGACTAATGGCAGATGAGGGGGTGTGTCTAAGGGTGAGGGGGTGCATTGAAAAGTACTTGGAACTCAATGATAATGGGGAGGTCCAGGTGGGAGTGGTCTGGGAGGCGTTGAAGGCGGTGGTTAGAGGGGAGCTGATATCAATAAGGGCACATAAAGGGAAGCAGGAGAGTAAGGAACGGGAGCGGTTGCTGCAAGAACTTTTGAGGGTGGACAGACAATATGCGGAAGCACCGGAGGAGGGACTGTACAGGGAAAGGCAAAGGCTACATGTAGAATTTGACTTGCTGACTACAGGCACTGCAGAGGCACAATGGAGGAAGGCACAGGGTGTACAGTACGAATATGGGGAGAAGGCGAGCAGGTTGCTGGCACACCAATTGAGTAAAAGGGGAGCAGCGAGGGAAATAGGGGGAGTGAGGGATGAGGAAGGAGAGATGGAGCGGGGAGCGGAGAGAGTGAATGGAGTGTTCAAGACATTTTATAAAAAATTATATGAAGCTCAACCCCCGGATGGGAGGGAGAGAATGATGGGCTTCTTGGATCGGCTGGAATTTCCCAAGGTGGAAGAGCAGGAAAGGGTGGGACTGGGAGCACAGATCGAGGTAGAAGAAGTGGTGAAAGGAATTAGGAGCATGCATGCGGGAAAGGCCCCGGGACCGGATGGATTCCCAGTCGAATTCTATCGAAAATATGTGGACTTGCTCGCCCCGGTACTGACGAGGACCTTTAATGAGGCAAAGGAAAGGGGACAACTGCCCCCGACTATGTCTGAAGCAACGATATCGCTTCTCTTAAAGAAGGAAAAGAACCCGCTACAATGCGGGTCCTATAGACCTATTTCCCTCCTAAATGTAGATGCCAAGGTCCTGGCCAAGGTAATGGCAATGAGAATAGAGGAATGTGTCCCGGGGGTGGTCCACGAGGACCAAACTGGGTTTGTGAAGGGGAGACAGCTGAACACAAATATACGGAGGTTGTTAGGGGTAATGATGATGGCCCCACCAGAGGGAGAAACGGAGATAGTAGTGGCGATGGATGCCGAGAAAGCATTTGATAGAGTGGAGTGGGATTATTTGTGGGAGGTGTTGAGGAGATTTGGTTTTGGAGAGGGGTATGTTAGATGGGTGCAGCTGTTGTATAGGGCCCCAGTGGCGAGCGTGGTCACGAATGGACGGGGATCTGCATATTTTCGGCTCCATAGAGGGACAAGGCAGGGATGCCCTCTGTCCCCATTATTGTTTGCACTGGCGATTGAGCCCCTGGCGATAGCGTTGAGGGGTTCCAAGAAGTGGAGGGGAGTACTTAGGGGAGGAGAAGAGCACCGGGTATCTTTGTATGCGGACGATTTGCTACTATACGTGGCGGACCCGGCGGAGGGGATGCCAGAAATAATGCGGATACTTGGGGAGTTTGGGGATTTTTCAGGGTATAAATTGAACATGGGGAAGAGTGAGTTGTTTGTGGTGCATCCAGGGGAGCAGAGTAGAGAAATAGAGGACCTACCGCTGAGGAAGGTAACAAGGGACTTTCGTTACCTGGGGATCCAGATAGCTAAGAATTGGGGCACATTGCACAGGTTAAATTTAACGCGGTTGGTGGAACAGATGGAGGAGGATTTCAAGAGATGGGATATGGTATCCCTGTCAATGGCAGGGAGGGTGCAGGCGGTTAAGATGGTGGTCCTCCCGAGATTCCTCTTTGTGTTTCAGTGCCTCCCGGTGGTGATCACGAAGGCTTTTTTTAAAAGGATTGAAAAGAGCATCATGGGTTTTGTGTGGGCCGGGAAGACCCCGAGAGTGAGGAAGGGATTCTTACAGCGTAGCAGGGATAGGGGGGGCTGGCACTACCGAGCCTAAGTGAGTATTATTGGGCCGCTAATATTTCAATGGTGAGTAAGTGGATGGGAGAGGAGGAGGGAGCGGCGTGGAAGAGATTAGAGAGGGCGTCCTGTAGGGGGACTAGCCTACAGGCTATGGTGACAGCCCCATTGCCGTTCTCACCGAGGAACTACACCACAAGCCCGGTGGTGGTGGCTACACTGAAGATTTGGGGACAGTGGAGACGGCATAGGGGAAAGACTGGAGCCTTGGGGGGGGTCCCCGATAAGAAACAACCATAGGTTTGCCCCGGGGGGAATGGATGGGGGATATGGAATGTGGCAAAGAGCAGGAATAACGCAACTGAAAGATCTGTTTGTGGATGGGAAGTTCGCGAGTCTGGGAGCGCTGACCGAGAAATATGGGTTGCCCCAAGGGAATGCATTCAGGTATATGCAACTGAGGGCTTTTGCGAGGCAACAGGTGAGGGAATTCCCGCAGCTCCCGACACAAGAGGTGCAGGACAGAGTGATCTCAAAGACATGGGTGGGGGATGGTAATGTGTCAGATATATATAGGGAAATGAGGGACGAAGGGGAGACTATGGTAGATGAACTAAAAGGGAAATGGGAAGAAGAGCTGGGGGAGGAGATCGAGGAGGGGCTGTGGGCAGATGCCCTAAGCAGGGTAAACTCGTCGTCCTCGTGTGCCAGGCTAAGCCTGATTCAGTTTAAGGTATTACACAGGGCACATATGACTGGAGCACGGCTCAGTAAATTTTTTGGGGTGGAGGATAGGTGTGCGAGGTGCTCGAGAAGCCCAGCGAATCATACCCATATGTTTTGGTCATGCCCGGCACTACAGAGGTTTTGGATGGGGGTGACAAAGGTGCTTTCAAAAGTAGTTGGAGTCCGGGTCGAACCAAGCTGGGGGTTGGCTATATTTGGGGTTGCACAAGAGCCGGGAGTGCAGGAGGCGAGAGAGGCCGATGTTTTGGCCTTTGCGTCCCTAGTAGCCCGGCGCAGGATATTGCTAATGTGGAAAGAAGCCAAGCCCCCGGGGGTGGAGACCTGGATAAATGACATGGCGGGGTTTATAAAGCTAGAGCGGATTAAGTTCGTCCTAAGGGGGTCGGCTCAAGGGTTCACCAGGCGGTGGCAACCGTTCGTCGAATACCTCGCAGAAAGATAGACGGAATGGGAAAAAGAAGGCAGCAGCAGCAGCCCAGGATCGGGGGGGGGGGAGGAGGAACCAGAAGGACTCTCGGGGTTGTTAATATATACTGTATAGTATGTATAGGTCGTTGCTACAGATAATTATATATTGGACTGTTAAATTATATTTTTGGAGAGTGTTACTTGTGACAAGGCAGTTGCCAATTAGGGCTAGTTTTCATTTTTGTTATTTATTATTTATTCATTTTTTGTTTATAAAATAGGTCATTGTTATTTGTGTTGTTATAATATTGTGTAAAGGATGCACAATGTACTGTGTTGGTTGACCAAAAATTTTCAATAAAATATTTAATAAAAAAAAAAGAAGGAGGCATATGACATACATAAACAACTGGGATCAAGTGGATCCCTTGAAGAGTATAGAGATTGTCGAAATAGAGTTAAGAGGGAAATCAGGAGGGCAAAAAGGGGACATGAAATTGCTTTGGCAAATAATGCAAAGGAGAATCCAAAGAGATTCTACAGATACATAATGGGGAAACGAGTAACTTGGGACAGAGTAGGGCCTCTTCAGGATCAACAAGGACATCTATGTGCAGAGCCACAAGAGTTGGGTGAGATCCTGAATGAATATTTCTCATCGGTATTCACGGTGGAGAAAGGCATGGATATTAGGAAACTAAGGGAAATAAATAGTGATGTCTTGAAAAGTGTGCATATTACAGAGGAGGAGGTGCTGGAAGTCTTAAAGCGCATCAAGGTAGATAAATCCCCGGGACCTGATGAAATGTATCCCAGGATGTTGTGGGAGGCTAGGGAGGAAATTGCAGGTCCCCTAACAGAGATATTTGAATCATCGGCAGCCACAGGTGAGGTGCCTGAAGATTGGAGAGTGGCGAATGTTGTGCCCTTGTTTAAGAAGGGCAGCAGGGGAAAGCCTGGGAACTACAGACCGGTGAGCCTAACGTCTGTAGTAGGTAAGTTGCTAGAAGGTATTCTGAGAGACAGGATCTACAAGCATTTAGAGAGGCAAGGACTGATTCGGGGCAGTCAGCATGGCTTTGTGCGTGGAAAATCATGTCTCACAAATTTGATTGAGTTTTTTGAGGGGGTGACCAAGAAGGTAGATGAGGGCAGTGCAGTAGACGTTGTCTACATGGACTTTAGCAAAGCCTTTGACAAGGTACCGCATGGTAGGTTGTTGCAGAAGGTTAAAGCTCACGGGATCCAGGGTGAGGTTGCCAATTGGATTCAAAATTGGCTGGACGATGGTTGTAGAGGGTTGTTTTTCAAACTGGAGGCCTGTGACCAGTGGTGTGCCTCAGGGATCGGTGCTGGGTCCACTGTTATTTGTGATTTATATTAATGATTTGGATGAGAATTTAGGAGGCATGGTTAGTAAGTTTGCAGATGACACCAAGATTGGTGGCACAGTGGATAGTGAAGAAGGTTATCTAGGATTGCAACGGGATCTTGATCAATTAGGCCAGTGGGCCGACGAATGGCAGATGGAGTTTAATTTAGATAAATGTGAGGTGATGTATTTTGGCAGATCGAATCAGGCCAGGACCTACTCAGTTAATGGTATGGCGTTGGGGAGAGTTATAGAACAAAGAGATCTAGGAGTACAGGTTCATAGCTCCTTGAAGGTGGAGTCGCAGGTGGACAGGGTGGTGAAGAAGGCATTCGGCATGCTTGGTTTCATTGGTCAGAACATTGAATACAGGAGTTGGGACGTCTTGTTGAAGTTGTACAAGACATTGGTACGGCCACACTTGGAATACTGTGTGCAGTTCTGGTTACCCTATTATAGAAAGGATATTATTAAACTAGAAAGAGTGCAGAAAAGATTTACTAGGATGTTGCCGGGACTTGATGGTTTGAGTTATAAGGAGAGGCTGGATAGACTGGGACTTTTTTCCCTGGAGCGTAGGAGGCTTAGGGGTGATCTTATAGAGGTCTATAAAATAATGAGGGGCATAGATAAGGTAGATAGTCAACATCTTTTCCCAAAGGTAGGGGAGTCTAAAACTAGAGGGCATAGGTTTAAGGTGAGAGGGGAGAGATTCAGAAGGGCCCAGAGGGGCAATTTCTTTATTCAGAGGGTAGTGAGTGTCTGGAATGGGCTGCCAGAGGTAGTAAAAGAGGCGGGTACAATTGTGTCTTTTAAAAAGCATTTAGATAGTTACATGGGTAAGATGGGTATAGAGGGTTATGGGTCAAGTGCGGGCAACTGGGACTAGCTTAATGGTTAAAAACTGGGCGGCATGGACTCGTTGGGCCGAAGGGCCTGTTTCCATGCTGTAAACTTCTATGATTCTATGATTCTAACTCTGGCACCACCCATGAGTCTACGGTAGACTGGAAAATAATGGCCAGTTCCTCTGTAATTTCCACTCCCTTCAGCATTCATGCCGAATCAAGTATAGCTTATCCAATACCACTTTCTTAACAATTTTAAACCCTTCAAGTGTCCCTCCTGTATGATATGGACAGCAGCAAATCCTTGGTAAAGACAGATGCAAAGCATAGGAGACTTTTGGATTCACTTTTATGTTAGCTGGCAATCTTCTCACACTGCTCTTATTTGCTTTTTTCAATTCCCCTCTGAACTTTCTATATTCATCTAATTAAATATCTTGTGGGACAATCTAGAACGAGAGGCCATAGTTTTAGGATAAGGGGTCTGATGGCTGGAAGATCTTCAGAATACTAGATTATCAATGTATTGGGCAATTTAAGGGTTAAAAGCCTGGGGTTAGACTGTGATTGACTGCAATGGTCCTGTTTAATTAAATAAAAGGTCCTGGGAGCTTTCAGCAGTCAGAATGTGAAATTGACAGAGGAATATGTTTTTCAGTCTGGGCTAATGCACTGTGGTTTGAATGGGGACAGTCGCTAGGGAGTTAATATGCTTTCAGTCCCCCGGGAAAGTTCATTTGTTTTTCAGCTTGGGGAGATGATGTCAGTGCTGGGTGAAGCTAAGGGAGAAAGAAACATTTTGAAAAAGCTTTTGAAGAGGTCTGATCTGGCTACCACTTGGTCCACAAATAAAGGCAGTTTTCTTTCCCAGTAGGACAGTTTAAAAAAGAGTAATAATATTTTAAAGCCGAGCAGTCTTGTCTGTGGACAAGGAAGAGGCTGAAATGACCCTGTTGAAGCAGCTATTTGAAGATATTCAGCCAGAATCTGAAGGTAGGCAGAAGCTGTCCTGTAAAGCAAGTATTACTCTGTCATGTTAATTTTAAAAATGGATTTAGAGCTGTATGTTTCTTGTTTAATGGACAATTGAGTAGTAGTGTTTAAGGGGTAATTGTAAACCATTCTTTTAGGATGTGAAGTTAAAGAGTTCAATATTTTGTGTTAATAATAAAGTTTTGTTTTAAAATACCAAAGCCCTATCTCTTCATGCAATCACCTCTGGAGCAAATCATTCTTTCTGCCTTAAAATAAACTAAAATATTGGGGTTTGGGTCCAGTATCCTAGCCACTGTTGGGGTCTGGTCAGGAATCGTAATTGGGGTAGCAGATTTAAAAAAGGTGAGAAGAAATTACTTCTCAAAGGGTGGGGAATCTGTAGAATTCACTACCCCTGAGTGCAGTGGATGACAGGACATAGAACATACAGTGCAGAAGGAGGCCATTCGGCCCATCACGTCTGCACCGACCCACTTAAGCCCTCACTTCCACCCTATCCCAATAACCCCTCCTAAACTTTTTGGATACTAAGGGCAATTTATCATGGCCAATCCATCTAACCTGCACATCTTTGGACTGTGGGAGGAAACCGGAGCACCCGGAGGAAACCCACGCAGACACGGGGAGAACGTGCAGACTCCGCACAGACAGTGACCCAAGCCGGAATCGAACCTTGGACCCTGGCGCTGTGAAGCCACAGTGCTAGCCACTGTGCTACCGTGCCGTCCCGGGACAGTGAGTAAATTTAAGGGGGAGATAGACCGATTTTTCATTAGTAATGGGATGAAGGCTTATGGAGAACGGGCAGGAAAGTGGAGTTGAGGCCAAGAGATCAGCCATGATCGTGTTGAAAGGCGGAGCAGTCATGAGGGGGTGAATTACCTCTTCCAGCTCCTAATTCTTATGTTATTTTATTTGGCCTGGTTCTCCACTCTGTTAACCTCCTGGCAGCTGTCATCGGCCCATTTTTCTTCTTCATTTTAATCAATAGCTGTTTTGTCATCCAGGGAGCTCCGGATTTGTTTGTCCTACCTTTTCCCTTCCGAGGAATATACCTTGACTGTACTTGAACTATTCAAGCTCATTGTTCAGGTATAGTTTTGCCGGCTGATCTCCAGCTCTGGCTCAGATAAATTGGAATCATTCTTGCCCCATTGAAGCTGGCTTTTCCCCAGTGAATTACTCTTGCTCTGGATTGCTTTGTGGACATCTCCTTAGCCAACTTAAACCTTTATAATACAATGATCACTGGCCCCTGTGCAATGATCACTGGCCCCTGTACAATGATCACTGGACCCTGTACAGTGACCACTGGACCCTGTACAGTGACCACTGGCCCCTGTACAATGATCACTGGCACCTGTACAATGATCACTGGCCCCTGTACAGTGACCACTGGCCCCTGTGCAATGATCACTGGCCCCTGTGCAATGATCACTGGACCCTGTACAGTGATCACTGGACCCTGTACAATGATCACTGGTCCCTGTGCAATGATCACTGGTCCCTGTGCAATGATCACTGGCCCCTGTGCAATGATCACTGGTCCCTGTGCAATGACCACTGGCCCATGTACAGTGATCACTGGCCCCTGTACAGTGATCACTGGCCCCTGTGCAATGATCACTGGCCCCTGTACAATGATCACTGGCCCCTGTACAATGATCACTGGCCCCTGTGCAATGATCACTGGCCCCTGTACAATGATCACTGGCCCCTGTGCAATGATCACTGGCCCCTGTACAATGATCACTGGCCCCTGTACAATGATCACTGGTCCCTGTGCAATGATCACTGGTCCCTGTGCAATGATCACTGGCCCCTGTGCAATGATCACTGGTCCCTGTGCAATGACCACTGGCCCATGTACAGTGATCACTGGCCCCTGTACAGTGATCACTGGCCCCTGTGCAATGATCACTGGCCCCTGTACAATGATCACTGGCCCCTGTGCAATGATCACTGGCCCCTGTACAATGATCACTGGCCCCTGTGCAATGATCACTGGACCCTGTACAGTAATCACTGGACCCTGTACAATGATCACTGGTCCCTGTGCAATGATCACTGGTCCCTGTGCAATGATCACTGGTCCCTGTGCAATGATCACTGGCCCCTGTGCAATGACCACTGGCCCCTGTACAGTGATCACTGGCCCCTGTACAGTGATCACTGGCCCCTGTGCAATGATCACTGGCCCCTGTACAATGATCACTGGCCCCTGTACAATGATCACTGGCCCCTGTGCAATGATCACTGGCCCCTGTACAATGATCACTGGTCCCTGTGCAATGATCACTGGTCCCTGTGCAATGATCACTGGCCCCTGTACAATGATCACTGGCCCCTGTGCAATGATCACTGGCCCCTGTACAATGATCACTGGCCCCTGTGCAATGATCACTGGCCCCTGTACAATGATCACTGGCCCCTGTACAATGATCACTGGCCCCTGTACAATGACCACTGGCCCATGTACAGTGATCACTGGCCCCTGTGCAATGATCACTGGCCCTGTACAATGATCACTGGCCCCTGTACAATGATCACTGGCCCCTGTGCAATGATCACTGGCCCCTGTACAATGATCACTGGCCCCTGTGCAATGATCGCTGGCCCCTGTGCAATGATCGCTGGCCCCTGTGCAATGATCGCTGGCCCCTGTTCAATGATCGCTGGCCCCTGTTCAATGATCACTGGCCCCTGTACAATGATCACTGGCCCCCAAGTATTCCTCTACCGACACTTAATCCACAAACCCCACCTCATTCCCAAGCATCAGATCTGGCAACGCCCCCTTTCCTCTGGACTGGAAACTAACTGCTGTAGAAAATACTTCCTTAGAGAAAAAAAAGCTCAATGGAGATTTTATAGAAATTCAAAATCATGGACAGAGTAAATTGGAGGAAGCTGTTCTCACGGAACAAGAGGTTAGGTGGATTGGCCATGCTAAATTACCCCTCAGTGACCAAACGGTAACAGGTTTGCGGGAACGGTAACAGGTTTGCGGGGGGGAAGCCTAGGTAGGGTGTTCTTTCGGAGAGTCGTAGCAGACTCAATGAGCCGAATGGGCTCCTTCTGCACAATGGGATTCTACAAGGGGGCAGAGATTTAAGTAAGCGACATGACAAAAAAACCTGTAAACCGGCAGGTGGGTCAGGTCGGGAATGCACTGCCTGAGAGTGTGGTGGAAGCGGGTTCAATTGAGGAATTCAAAAGGGGGGTAGACTTATGGAAAGTGGCATTACAGGAAAGTGGTAAGCTGATTGGTAACTGATATTAGGGGCTGTCTAAATAGCTGAAGCTAAAAAACATATTATTTGTTGGGAGAAGTATTACTTCTGGATTTGTTCTAGTCTGAGGCATAATTTTTTACTATTAAGACATGTCAGATGAGGACAGCCGGGTGGAATGTGTGGCCTGTCACTGGGGGAGTCTTGGACAGTACCAGTGTCCGAGATGACCACGTGTGGGAAGTGGCTCCCAGCTGCAGAAACTGAAGCTTGAGCAGTGGCTGAAGACACAGTGGTGCATCCGCAAGGCTGAGTGTCACATGGATAACACGTTCAAACACCACAGCTCAAGGGGCAAGAGGAAAAAAGGAAATGGTAACCACCAGGCAGTCCAGGAAGAACAGGCAGGTAGTGCAGGAGTCCCCTGGGATCCCGCTCGCATCCCGGTATTCCATTTTGGAAACTGGTACCTCAAAGGAGTACAATTGGGGGGGGGTTACTCCAGGATGGTGTGTTGCCTCCCTGATGCCAGTCACAGGGATGTCACTGAATGACTGCAGGGCATCCTCTTTATAATTTTTAAAATAATCTTTATTGTAACAAGTAGGCTTACATTAACACTGCAATGAAATTACTGTGAAAAGCCCCTAGTCGCCACACTCCGGCGCCTGTTCGGGTACACAGAGGGAGAATTCAGAATGTCCAAATTACCTAACAGTACGTCTTTCGGGACTTGTGGGAGGAAATCGGATCACCCGGAGGAAACCCA
Organism: Scyliorhinus torazame; assembly: GCF_047496885.1. Classification (NCBI taxonomy): domain Eukaryota; kingdom Metazoa; phylum Chordata; class Chondrichthyes; order Carcharhiniformes; family Scyliorhinidae; genus Scyliorhinus; species Scyliorhinus torazame. Next base: position 302,267,432 of record NC_092710.1, read on the forward strand.
TGCAGACACAGGGAGAACATGCAGACTCCACACAGACAGTGACCCAAGCCGGGAATCGAACTTGGGACCCCGGAGCTGTGAAGCAGCGGTGCTAACCACTGTGCTATCATGTTGCCTCATCCTAGAGGGGGGAGGGTAAAAAGTCACAGGTCATGGTACATGTTGGTACCAACAACCTTGGCAGAATGCAGGATGAGGCCTTGCCTCAAGAATTCGGGGAGCTAGGCAGTAGATTAGAAAGTAGCACCTCTAAACTTGTAATCTCTGGATTATTCCCAGTGCCACCTGCTGGCGAGTATAGAAATATGAAAATTGGGCAGATGAATGCGTGGCTCAAGAGTTGGTGCAGGAGGGAGGGTTTTAGATTGTTGAATCATGGGGCCGTTCCTGGGGAAGGTGGGACATGTACAAGGGTTGGGGCCAACATCCTTGCAGGTAGGTTTGCTCGTGCTGTTGGGAGGAGTTTAAGATAGTTTGGCAGGGGGAGGGGACACAGAGCATTGTTGCTTTCTTTGGTGTTGCCTCTTAATTTGGCTCTGTTTAATTACGTTTGCTCAAGAGTTGCCAGGTATCTTTTGACACCGCCACAAGGTTCAGAACCGAATACTGATCAAAGACTCGATACACCAGTTAGTAAGTTCAAAAGCAATGCTCATTTATTTACACAGTCAAACCTACTCGTGCATAAAACTCTACAACCCAAACTATCACTATTACTAAAGCCTATACTTAGCTTCGGGTGCCCACTCAGTCAGATGAACAAGGACCGTTGCTCGGTTCTGAGGCTGCTGTGTTGAGCTGTTTACAGGGTAGCAACTAGGAGCGTCTATCTCGTAGCGTGCGTTGACTTGGAACTTACTTGGTCTGGTGTAGCTGCTCGGCTGGTCTCTCTCTTCGCTGAGAGCCAAGACCAAAGTAGAAAGATTCTCTCTTGGGGAATACCTTTTAGACCTGAAAGGGCTTCGCTCTTCCTCCATAGAGGGGTGGGTTCCCTGGTTGCTGGGCGTGTCCTAGGTGGCCATTGGTTTGCTTTGTTTGAGTTTCCTCTGGCGCCGGGGTGTTTGCCTTAACATTGTTTATCTAAATGTTTCCTTTTTGTCCTTGGAAATGGCTCATTAGTATGTAGATGGCTTAGCAGTTTCTGTCCTGTCTGAGAGCCAAGCTCTAATCAACAGACAGATCTTGCACCTGCTTGTTTTTCAGTATTGTCCAATTTTCCCTGCATTCTTTGCAAGTGTCCATTTTGTAATCGGGACGTGGCCATCCCAGATGGCTACACACCCTTCTTGTGAAGGATCACATTGCTACGTCGTCTTCATCCTCTGACCAAATGGGGCACCCATACTTAGGCTCTACACTGTCCTATCCTATGCAACACAATTTTACCTAAACCATTTTAAATACATTCATTATCATAAAACTCTACGGGGCGCCATGACATTAATACATGCATTACAGAAAAATAAACAAACTGGAACCTCTAACTATTCTCAATAAACTATCCTCATTCAAACAATCCAAAAATAATCTATATGTCTTAACCTGTACAAAATAGCAGCACACAAATTTCCCTGGCCTGGCAGTCAGACACATTCTTTATTCCACAGAATACATAAAGAAAAATGGATGCACTTTAATCCGTCCCAAGGGGTTCGGGGATCTGGTGAAATCCGAAAATGGGGGACCTAAACCTGTATACCGGGGTGCGAGAGCAATATGCTCTCTTTTGCCATTTCCTAACTCTAAACGTTTGCACGAAACTGCAAAGTATCGCCAGCACTAAGAGTACTTCGACTACATATGAGAGTGAGTACCAGGTGATAAACTTATCACACCAGGTCGGTGTATTGCTAGCTGTCGCGGGGCTAGTTATCTCGGGGTTCCGTGTATTGCAGGGGTGAGAGTCATTTACGGTTGGTGTGGTAGGGGTCAGGGGGGTAGCGTCTGCGCGCAACTGAAGGGATCCCGCTAAGATCCATGTGAACACGAAGGCTGTCTTCATCTTTGTCAGTCTTCTTCTTTGTCTTCCTCTGGGGTTCCTGAGGTTCCGGAGTTCTGTGAACACAAGCATGATAGCTGCTATTATCTTGCTTAAGATCTCGTATGTCTGTCTGTCTGTCCTTTATTGCCAATTTCCCTTTATAATTGGTCACCATCTGTGACCAACCCCCCCCCCCCCCCACCCACCCCGGTTGCTACTGCTGCTGACCATCTTCTAACGCTCTGCCAGGAAGTCTAGGAATGGTTGCCACCGCCTGAAGAACCCTTGCACCGATCCCCTTAAGGCAAATCTCACCCTCTCCAATTTAATAAATCCCGCCATATCGTTGATTCAGGATTCCACGCTCGGGGGCCTCACATCCCTCCACTGAAGAAGAATCCTTCGCCGGGCTACCAGGGATGCAAAGGCCAGAATACCGGCCTCTTTCGCCTCCTGCACTCCCGGCTCCTCTGCCACCCCAAATATTGCGAGCCCCCAGCCCAGCTTGACCCTGGAACCTACCGCTCTCGACACCATCCTCGCTACGGCCTTCCAAAAGTCCTCCAGCACTGGGCACGCCCAGAACATGTGTGTGTGGTTTGCTGGGTTCCCTGAGCACCTAACACACCGGTCCTCGCACCCAAAGAACCGGCTTATCCTTGCCCCGGTCATGTGAGCCTTATGCAGCACCTTAAATTGTATGAGGCTGAGCCTCGCGCAAGAGGAGGAAGAGTTCACCCTCTCCAGGGCATCCGCCCACATCCCCTCGTCAATCTCCTCACCCAAGTCCTCCTCCCACTTACCCTTTAGCTCCTTCACCAAGGCCTCCTCCTCCTCCTACATCACCTGATACGTTGCCGAAATCCTCCCCTCTTCAACCCATACCCCCGACAGCACCCTGTCCTGGACCCTGCGTGGCGGCAACAGTGGGAACTCCACCACCGGCCACCGAACAGGAACAAAAACCTCGGGAGCACCGTCATTTTAACTGACTGCACCCTACCCATCAGGGAGAGTGGCAGCACATCCCACCTCTTAAACGCCTCTTCTATCTGCTCCACCAGCCTCGTGAAGTTAAGCTTATGCACCCCCAACCCCTAGCCCCCTGGACCCCCAGGTACCTGAAACTCCTCTCCGCCCTTTTTAGCAGGAGCTCACTAATCCCCCTCTCCTGGTCCCCTGGGTGCACCACGAACAACTCGCTCTTCCCCATATTAAGCTTGTACCCAGAGAAATCTCCAAACTCTCTAAGGATAACAACTCATCACCTCCGGCATTCCCCCCACCGGGTCCGCCACATATAGCAGCAAATCATCCGCATAGAGCGACACCCGATGCTCCTCCCCACCCCGCACCAGCCCCCTCCAGTTCCTCGACTCCCTCAACACCATGGCCAGGGGTTCAATCGCCAGCGCAAAGAGCAGGGGGGACAGGGGACACCCCTGCCTCGTCCCCCGGTGTAGCCAGAAATACTCTGACCTCCTTCTGTTCTGGCCACACTCTCCACCGGGGCCTCATATAGCAGCCTCGCCCACCTGACGAACCCCTCCCCGAACCCGAACCTTTCCAACACCTCCCACAGGTACCCCCACTCCATCCTATCAAAGGCCTTCTTCGCATCCAACGCCGCCACTATCTCCGCCTCCCCTTCCATCGCCGGCATCATTATAACATTCAAGAGCCTCCGTACATTGGTATTCAAGTGCCTCCCGTTCACGAACCCCGTATGATCCTCGTGTATGACCTGCGACACACAGTCTTCTATCCTCATGGCCAAAATCTTTGCCAGCAATTTTGCATCTACATTTAGGAGTGAGATTGGCCTATATGACCCACACTATAGGAGATCCTTGTCCCGCTTCAGGATCAGGGAAATCAGCGCTCTGGACATTGTCGGGGGCAGAGCCCCCCCTTCCCTTACCAACAGCGGGCCCAGCGGGTCCGAATACTTCTTGTAAAATTCAACCGGGGACCCATCCGGCCCTGGTGCCTTCCCCATCTGAATGTTCCCTATCCCTTTGACCAACTCCTCCAACCCAACCGGAGCCCCCAAACCCGCCACCTGCCCCTCCTCCACCCTCAGAAACCTCAGCCGGTCCAGGTAGCGACCCATCCCTCCCTCCTCCAGTGGGGGCTCGGACCGATACAGTTCCTCGTCGAAGTCCCTGAAGACCCCATTGATATCCATCTCACTTCGCACCGTGCTCCCTCCTCCATCCCTAACTCCCCCGATCTCCCTAGCTGCTTCTCGCTTCCAAAGCTGGTGCACCAGCATCCGGCTCGCCTTTTCTCCGTATTCATATACCGCCCCCTGCGCCTTCCTCCACTGCACCTCCGCCTTCCTGGTGGTCAACAAATCGAACTCAGCCTGGAGGCTGCGCTGCTCCCTAAGCAATCCCTCCTCCGGGCCTCCACGTACCTCCTATCCACCCTCACCATCTCCCCCACCAACCTCTCCCCCCTCTCCTTGTGTGCCCTAATGGAGATCAGCTCTCCTCTGACCACCGCCTTCAGCGCCTCCCAGACCACCCCTACTTGCACCTCCCCATTGTCATTAGCCTCCAGGTACCTCTCTATACACCCCCGGACCCGCCGCTCACCTCCTCGTCCGCCAGCAACCCCACCTCTAGGCGCCACAGCGGGCGCTGGTGCCTCTCCTCCCCCAACTCGAGGTCCACCCAGTGCGGAGTATGATCAGAAATGGCTATCGCCGAGTACTCCGTATCCTCCACCCTCGGAATCAGCGCCCTGCTCATGACAAAAAAAGGTCATTCCGGGAGTAGGCCTTGTTGACATGAGAAGAGAAGAATGAGAATTCCCTGGCCCCCGGCCTCGCAAACCTCCATGGATCCACCCCTCCCATCTGGTCCACGAACCCCCTCAGCACCTTGGCCGCCGCCGGCCTCCTGCCCGTCCTAGACCTGGAGCGATCCAGTGCCGGGTCCAGCACCGTATTGAAACCCCACCCCATTATCAGGCCCCTGTCTCCAGATCCGGAATCCGGCCCAGCATACGCCGCATGAACCCCGCATGTCCCAATACATTGACCAACACCAGCCGCTCCCCCTGCAGCTTGCCACTTACCATCACATACCTACCGCCATTGTCTGCCACAATTCTCGACGCCTCGAACGACACTCTCTTCCCCACCAAGATCGTCACCTCCCAATTTTTTGCATCCAAACCTGAATGAAACACCTGCCCTACCCATCCCTTTCTCAATCTTACCTGATCCGCCACCCTCAGGTGCGTCTCCTGAAGCATGGCCGCATCCGCCTTCAGCCCCTTCAGGTGCGCGAACACCCGGGCCCGCGTGACCGGCCCATTCAGTCCCCTTACATTCCAGGTAATCAGCCGGATCAGGGGGCTACTCACCCCCCTCCCCCGCCGACTAACCATAGCCCTTCCTAGGCCAGCCACGTGCCCGCACGACCCGTTCCCCACAGCGGCAGACTCCCGCCCCGACCTCCTCTCCTCCTCTACCAACTCCAGCTCCCCCTTGACCATTCCAGCAGCAACCCCCCCCCCCCCCCCCCCCCCCCCCCGCCCTCCAGCTAGGTCCCCCCCTAGCTGCATTGCTCCCCCCATTGCACTCCCGTAAGTCAGCTGACACTCGCTGACCCCGGCCACTCCCGCTGCACGATCGACCCCCCCGCAGTGTGGAACTTCCCCTCCCCGCCCCCCCCCCCCCCCCCCTGTCCACCAGCAGGCTCTCATCCATTCCACTCCCAGCGCGGGAGAAAAGCCTGCGCTTCCCAGCTCCGGCCCCGCCCCTTCAACCCTAAGCGCGGGAAAAAACCCGCGTTTTCCACTCGCCTGGCCCCGCCTCCTCTGGCGCAGCTCCCTTTTCAGGCCCGGTCCCCTTGCCCCAAACTCAGGCCTCCCCCCGCCCCCCCCCCCCCCGCGGGATCCCCCCCCCCCCCAGCCGGCCATCAACCCCCCCAAGATGTTTACCTGCCCCCCCCCCCCCCCCACGAGCCCACCCGGCAGACCTAATCAAAACAATGCCCAATCAACCCCCGAAAAACAAAGAACCCCCCCCTCGAAACACAACACAACAATCCCCAACCATCCCTCCACCGCGACCCTTCGTCCCCGACCGTTAGTCCGAGTCCAGTTTTTCGGCCTGAACAAAGGCCCACGCCTCCTCCGGGGACTCGAAATAGTGGTGTTGGCCCTTATAGGTGACCCACAAACGTGCCGGCTGCAGCATACCGAACTTCACCTCCTTTCTGTGCAGCACCGCCTCCGCCACATCCGCGCTCCAATCTTGGTAGATCTGGACCTCCGCGTTCTTCCATCTGCTGCTCCGCTCCTTCTTGGCCCACCTTAACACACACTCCCGATCAGCAAACCGGTGGAACTGCATCAGCACCGCCTGCGGAGGCTCGCTGGTCCTGGGCCTCCTCGCCAGCACTCAGTGGGCCCCCTCCAGCTCCAAGGGCCCCTGAAAGGCCCCAGCCCCCATCAGTTAAAACAGCGCTGGAGAAGCTCCTGCTGCTCTTGCGCCCACTGCCCCCACGCTGCCTGTTCTCTGCCCGCCGCCATCTTGGTCCTCCTCCCTCGCACCTTTCTTTGCTTCAATGCCACTTTTTAAATCGCCCCACTCCTGGTCCACTCCATACATAATCGGGGGAATGTTGCTATCCCACACCGGGAAACTTCAGACAAGCGCCGTTATGGGCCGTGAAAAGAGCCCAAAAGTCCATTTTTAGCGGGAGCTGCCAAACGTGCGTCTTAGCTCCGCATAGCCTCAACCGGAAGCCAATATATGTAATCTCAAAGGGGTCCGTGGAATCATGCTCGGATTCGCTGGGAGTGGGGCCTGGTACAGGGGTATAGTCGTAACGTGGTGTGCTGTGGCTATCGTCATCGTGATCGCTATCACTGTCGCTGTCGGTTGAGGGAAGGGAGAGGCGGAGTTGTCCCTCTGGGGGCGGAGTTGAAGTCGTGTCTGAGGGCGGGCTGGATTTGTTGGGGGAGGGTAGGAAAACGTCATCTGTGGGCGGGGTGTGAGCCCTGCTGCTGCGAGCAGGATGTGTGTGGTTATTCTGCGTGCCATAAGCCTTGAGCTGGTTTATGTGAAACCACGCAGACTTACCATTGGGATAGGTTATTTTGTATACTGAGGGGCTGACAGTGTCCGAAATGGAGTACGGTCCGGAAAATTTGGGGGAAAGGAATGAACTGGGGTTGTAAAGGGAAAGCATAACTTGTTGCCCTACTGTAAACTCAGTGGCGTGTACTATTTTGTCGAAACAAGCCTTGCTCCGTTTCTTCCTGGTTCCAAGTCTCACTGCTGCTGTGAGCTGGGCTGCCTTTATGTTCTCTAACAATTGTTGAACCGCATTTTCATGCGTGAGGGCTGTAACTGCGGGGCTGGCCAAATCCAGTCCTAATAAATACTCAGTGCCTTTCATGGGGCGTTCGGTCATGAGGGTGTGGGGGGTGTATCCTGTGGACGTGGATACCGTGTTTCTGAAAAATATTAAAGCAAATGGGAGTACTGAATCCCAGGTGCTATTATTCTGCTGTACCATCTTCCTGAGGGTGGCTTTCAATGTCCTATTCATTCGTTCGACAATACCACTTGACTCGGGGTGGTATGCGATATGAAACTTTTGTCCAATGCCAAAAATGGTGAGGACGTTTTTCATTACACGTCCTGTGAAATGGGAGCCTTGATCGGACTCAATACTGCGTGGGAGGCCCCATCTTGTAAAAATGTGGTGTGTTAATATTTTAGCCGTTGTCTTGGCCGTATTGGTTCGCGATGGAAATGCTTCCACCCATTTTGTGAAGGTGTCTATGACCACCAACACATACTTATGACCATTTCTGCACGGGGGTAGGGGTCCTATATAATCTATCTGGAGATTTGTCCAGGGTCCATTAACAGGGCGGGTATGACTAAGTTGAGCCTTTTTCGCATATCTGTCCGGATTGTTCTGGGCACAGATTAAGTAATTCTCTATGTAGTGTGTTACATCGGTTTTTAAATCAGGCCACCAGCAAAGCGGTCTGAGGTGGGTTAGGGTGGGTTCAATTCTTTGGTGTCCATGATTGTCATGGAACTGACAGATGATCTGGTTCCTGTCCTGGCTGGGAACTATATAAATGCCATCCTTTAAAATCACACCGTCTTGTGTGGTGATTGCGTTTTTGTATTTATCATACGGGGCTGGGAAGTTCCCTTTAAAACTTCCCTGACTTTCTCGTCCTCTTTCTGTGCCTTCGCTAGATCCTGAATATTGGTCTGTGAGACCTGAACTGCGTGTACTGGGGTGCTTTCGGGGGGGGTTCCAAAAATAACCATGCCTGAAGCCTGCCTTTGCTAGGGCGTCTGCTTTAAAGTTACCGGGGGGGGGGGGGGGGGAGAAGAACGGTGATGACTGCGAACCTTAATTATTCCATATTTTCTGTCCTTCGCTGTCTCTAAGATATGGCGGAGTAATGGGGCTGAGGGTAGGGGTTTACCGTCCGCGGAAACAAATTCTCTTGTTTCCCAGAGTGGTAGGAACTCTGTCAAACTATTACAGACATACAAGCTGTCCGAATAGATGTCTGCTGGACACGGGAACGAGTCGGGGTGGTCTACAATGTATGCAATCGCTGCCAGTTCTGCTGCCTGCGAGCCTAAGTGTCCTGGCAACTGTAATGAAATTTCATCTCGGGCACGTCCCTGCACGTCCTCTCCGTAAATACCACAACCGGTAATTCTCTTTCCATTTAACACTGTGGAGGAGGGGTGCGCATGTGTCTGTGGGCTGGGGTCTCTGGGGTGTACTACCTGCTTTCTTGGGAGGTGCTTTGGGAATAAATGGGCCTGTGTCCTGTTTTGTGGTGATGATCTCACACTCATGAGGGGTGCCTGCATACTGCAAATTATTGGCAACGAAGGTGTGGGTCTTGGTTCGTTTCACTGTGATGTCCCGTTCCTGTAAAAGAAGGGTCCAATGGGCTGCGCGTTCAAGCTGACTGTGCCATCCTTAAGTCGGCCGTCTAACAATAGTTGTGTCGGGGTGTGTTCTGTGAGGATGGTGATGGGATTGAGTCCTGTAATGTCGGCGAAGTGTTGTACTGCCCAAAAAACTGCGAGCAAGTGCAGGCAGAAAATCCTTGCTCTACGGGGTCTAACACACGTGAGGCGTACGCTACGGGGCGTAACTGGTCGTGGCTTTCCTGGAGGAACACGGCCAAAAGGGTTCGGTTGGTGCTTGCAACTTCAATTGCGTACAGGGAAAGTGGGTCTTGGACCTGTAGTGTGGGGGCTGGGCTGAGTGCTCTTTTTAAAGCATCCACGGCATCTGTATGCTGTGGAAGCCATTCCCAAGGTGCCTGCTTCTTGAGAAGTTCGGAAAGGGGCGCTGCTTTAGTGGCGAAACCGTCAATATGATTTCTGCAGTAGCCAACCAGTCCTAAAAATGACCGGAGGGCTGAGACATTGTGGGGAAGGGGCAATTTGACGATCGAGTCAATTGTCTTTTGCTCGATCTCGCGTTTACCATGAGTGATCACTGTTCCCAAGTAAATCACTTTTTCTTTCAAAATCTGGGCCTTCTTGGGGTTGGCTTTTCAACCAATTTCTTTTAAGAGTGCTAGGAGCTCGGTGAGAAGCGAAATGTGCTATCCCTTTGGATCTGTCTGTCGTAACAAGTCGTCTACGTACTGGACCAGACAATCGGTGCGGGAAAACTTTGCTAATCCATTTGCCAGCTGTCGGTGGAAAATGGAGGGGGAGTTGTGGAAGCCTTGTGGAAGGCACGCCCACGTGTACTGTTGCCCTTGGAATGTAAAGGCAAATTTGTACTGGCACGCTTTAGTCAATGGAATGGACCAAAAGCCAATACTAATGTCCAAAACCGAAAAAGATTTTGACTGGAGTCCCTGTTTGAGCATGGTCTCGGGACTCATGGCTACGGTGGGGGCTGCTGCTGGGGTTACTTTGTTCAGTTCCCGGTAATCAATGGTCAATCGCCATGATCCATCCGGTTTCCTGACGGGCCAAATTGGTGCGTTGTTCGTGGAGGCTACTGATCTGAGTACGCCTTGATCCAACAAACTCTCTATTACTTTGGAGATTTCTCCCTCTGCTTCCTGGGGAAATCCGTACTGCTTCTGGGGTTTAGGGTCGGGACCTATAATGTTCACAAAGCCAGCCAATTTGCCACAGTCGTGCTTGTGCTGTGCAAATGCTGCTTTATGTTCCTGCAGGACTGCCCTAACCTGTTTGTCTGCACTAATAGTTCGAGGGTCGAACCAGAAGTTTCCTACTGAGCTAATCCTGTTTATATACTCTCCTCTGTGAGCGTGGCGGGGGCTCGTGCTGCCTTTGCCATTTTCCAAACACACTTGTTAACTGGATCAAAAGAAAGGTTATGGGAGCTCATGAAATCGATCCCAAGGATATGTTCTGCTGTCTGGGGCAGATCAACCAGAACTACGCGGTGCTTAGTTGTGATGTTCCCTATTTGTATCGCTACAGAGGCTGTGATGTGTCCCTGTTGTAAATGGCCTGTAAAGCCGCTGAGTGTGATGGTGTCTGTTGTGGGCCATGTGTCTCGCTGAAACATCGTGGAGGAATTGAGTGTGGTGCGGGACCCTCCTGTGTCCCAAAGAAATTCTACGGGGTCCCCGAACTTTGCCTGCTACTACCAGTCTACTGGACTTGTCCCAAAGGGTGTCGCAGACCCAAGTTGGGGAGCCCGATCACCGTCAGTCGGTGCTGTTCATGTCTGCATTCTCTGAACGGGCGCTAACGCTATGGATCGGCTTTGCCCTATTCCTGTTTCGGGTGCCTGTCTGTTGGTTTCTCTGCTGCTTCTGGGATGCTTGACACTCTTGCGCAAAGTGTCCTAGCTGGCCACAGTTGTAACATTCCTGAGCTTTGAGCTGGGGTTGGCTGTTCCTGCCCTCATTTACCCATGCGGGGTTCTGGTGCGCTTTAACTGGGTTCATCTCTGCCTGCTCTTCATCGGGTGTTATAAATGCAGTTTTGCCTGCATTTGCTCCCAAGCACGGGACAATCTCTTCAAAACCCATTTTTCATTGTGGGCCTCATCTGAGGGGTCATAATTTGCGCAAGCTTTTCATCCTGTGTCTGTGGCGTGGGAGACTAGAATTCGGGTCCATTTGGCCATATTATCTGAGGACAAATGGGCGCGGGCTAGCTATCCGAAAACTGCTGTGAAGTGTATCCACAAGCGTCCAGCAAACGCTGTGGGGTGCTCTGTCTTCTTTTGCCTACACTTGTTTAGGCCTTCTACGGGGTCTCCTCTGTTAAAGCCGATCGCATCAAGGACTGTTGTGTGCATCTCTTAGAGTGTGCCTTCTCCAACATTCTGTGGGTCGGGAAAAGCTGCCACGACTGAAGGGTCGAGGCTTAAAACTGTGAGTTCACTTGCTCCTTTTCGTCCAGGCCGTACATGGTAGCCTGCTGTTTGACTTACGCGAAAAATTGGTGGGGTCTGATGTGGGAAGGAACGGTGTAATTATTCCACTAGCGTCCCGTAATTGGGTCACGGCTAACGGGGTTGTGTAAAGGAAATCTGCTGCTCCTTCTCCTGCGGCCCTGCGGTGTGTGGTTACAGGATTCATGGGGGTATGTTCTGCCTGTTCGGTTGGTGGTTGGAGTGCTTTCGTTTCTGGGGGTTTTCCTGCATACATGTCCCATGTACGTATCTATGGGCAGTCTTGTTTAATTCCTGCCAGTCGGGGCCGTTTTCTTGATCTAACTGTGGTCCAAATGTGCTTTGAAACCCATTTTTAACGGAAGGCAGAGATTGCAATTCTGCAATTTGCTTCTGGCACTTTGCATGGTCTACGGAGCTCTGCCTTTGTTCCTTCGTGGAAGTATAGATTGCTTGTAGGGCTGCTTTCAGATCATTGCATTGTTTCTGCAATTTTTCCACTTGCTGTTCTGTCTCTTGTCTTACCAAGACCGCATGTTGCGTGTCCTGTTGGCCTTATCATATTGCATCTGAAAACTGTTCAAATGCGCGAGACAAGGCTGATGTGCCCTCTTGGCATCATCCACCTCTCTGTCCCTTGCTACTAATTGCTCTTTTAAATCTCTATTCTCCTTCTCTACCTCGTTCACGTCTACCTCTCTACTTCTGTCTCTCTCCTCTATCAAACTACGGAGCGTCCTAATGACCTCCTCTGTGCCTCGCAATTGTGCCAAACAGGACACGATTGCCATTGGCTTGCGAGCTTTCCCTGAGCTCTTCTTGTGCATCTCTGACAGGTTCTCCCACCAAGTATGTCCTATACTCCCGGGACCCTTTGAGATATTTCCTGATCTCATCTTCCCAAACGGGACACTGTCCTACTCTACTGGTCGCTGCAACCTCAAATTCCTGGGGGTTCATAAGGCGTTCCATTGCCAGTTTCTCTATCTAGGTTCTCTACTGAATTTGGAACAGGAAGTGATAAGGTGGTGATGTAAACACGGGTACGGCTTGCGCTAATTTCCGGCTTTAAAAACTCCCGACAGTTTTACGCAACAAAATCTCTCAGGTTTACCTTATATCCCTGTTAGTACGCATGCATTAACACACTTCCGAATCTCAGGGGCTTGATCAGTACTGTTCTTACGCTTGTGGTTTTTCTGTTTCCAATTGGACTTCTAATTCAAATTTGGGTTCTCTCGGAGTGGTTAGGCCACTTCTAAGTCGAGTCCCACCAGATGTCGCCAGTAAATGTTGCTCTCTTTGGTGTTGTCTCTCAATCTGGCTCTGTTTAATTACGTTTGCTCAAGAGTCGCCAGGTATCTTTCGACACCGCCACAAGGTACAAACCAAATACTGATCAAAGACTCGATACACCAATTAGTAAGTTCAAAAGCAATGCTCATTTATTTACACACAGTCAAATCTACTCATGCATAAAACTCTACAACCTAAACTATCACTATTACTAAAGCCTATACTTAACTTCGGGTGCCCACTCAGTCAGAGGAACAATGACCGTTGCTCGGTTCTGAGGCTGCTGGGTTGAGCTGTTTACAGGATAGCAACTAGGAGCGTCTATCTCGTAGCGTGCGTTGACTTGGAACTTACTTGGTCTGGTGTAGCTGCTCGGCTGGTCTCTCTCTTCGCTGAGAGCCAAGGTCAAAGAAGAAAGATTCTCTCTTGGGAATACTTTTTATACCCGAAAGGGCTTCCCGGGCTTTTGGGAGGGCCTTGAACTTGGCCTCAATTGGGCCTTTCCCAATCATTCTTACCGATCTTCCTCCAATAGAGGGGTGGTTTCCCTGGTTGCTGGGCATGTCCTAGGTGGCCGTTGGTTTGATTTGTTTGAGTCTCCTCTGCCGCCGGGGTGTCTGCCTTAACATTGTTTATCTAAATGTTTCCCTTTTGTCCCTGGAGATGGCTCATTAGTATGTAGATGGCTTAACAGTTTCTGTCCTATCTGAGAGCCAAGGCTCTAATCAACAGACAGACCTTGCACCTGCTTGTTTTTCAGCATTGTCCAATTTTCCCTGCATTCTTTGCAAGTGTCCATTTTGTAATCGGGACGTGGCCATCCCAGATGGCTACAGCATTAGTAAAATAGAAACACATCATGCTGTAGTAAAGGAAACAAGTCAGAGTAAGTTCAGCTATGTTGAATGTCAAGAGAGTAAGACCAGGCTGGTTGGTCTATACTTTAATGCTGGGAGTGTAATAGGTAAGACTGATGAGTCAAGGATGTGGGTTGACAAATGGAATTGTGACGCTGTTGCCATCACGAAAACCTGATTAAGGGAAGGGCAGGACTTGCTAGTTACATTCTGGGGTGTAGGATCTTTAGACAAGACAGAGGAGGGTGTAAAAAGGAAGGTGGTGTTGCACTATTAATTAAGGAATCAATTACTGCAATGAGGAGAGATGATATCTTGGAAGGGTCGTCAAACAAGGCTTTATGGGTAGAACCCAGGAATATAAAGGGGGCCGCCACATTACTGGGAATGTATTGTAGGCCTCCAAAGAGTCTGAGAAATCGCGGAGCAGATATGGAAACAATTTATTAAGTGTGTAAGAAAAGTGAGTAATATACTCGGGGATTTCAACTTCATATTGTAAGTAAGGAAAGGTAAAGTCACCATAGCCCCAAATGACCAGAGGCTGCTTTCCTCTCGGAGGGGGAGAGCTGACTGGTGGTGATTTAACCTGAGGATCACCACATATTAGGTAAGGGGCAAGGTTGAGAAGGCAGGGCCTTCAGGAATAACCTCAGCCATTATAGGAATTGAACCCGTGCTGTTGGCCTGGCTCTGCATCACGAACCAGCTGTCCAGGCAACTGAGCTGAACCAGCTCTCATGTCATTGTGTAAAGTGTTGAGATGGGGCGGATTTCTTAAATTGTATTCAGCGGTTTCTTGAATCAATATGTGGAATGCCCAACAAGAGATGGAGCAGTGCTGGATCTGGTTCTGAGGAATGAAGCCAGACAAGTTTTCAATGTGGCAGTGGGGGAGCATTTTAGTAATAGCGATTGCAACACAGTATGGTTCAAATTTGTTATGGACAAAGAAAAAGACTTGCAAAAGACAATTTTGGATTGGGGCAAGGCAGATTTTACTAAAATAAGGCAGGATCTGGCCAAAGTTGACTGGGAACAGCTTTTGCGGGAAGATCTGTAGCAGAGCAGTGGGGGGATGATATGTGGGGGAAATGATAAATAAGTTTGCAGACAACTCTAAGATTGGTAGGGTGGTTAATAGTGAAGAAGAGGGTGGTAGGTTACAGGAAGATATAGATGGGTTGGTCAGAGGGGCAGAACAATGGCAGATGGTATTTAACCCTGATAAGTGTGAGATGGTGCACTTTGGAAGAAGAAACAGGACAAGGGAGTATGTAATGAGTAGCAGGACACAAGGAAATTCAGAGGAAAAGATGGATCTTCGGGTTTTTATTCACAGTTCCCTGAAGGCAGCAGAGCAGGTGAATAGGGTAGTTAAGGCATATGGGCACTTGTTTTTATCAGTCGTGGCATAGAATACAAGAGTAAGGAGGTTATGTTGGAGCTCTACAGAAGGTTGATTAGATCGCAGTTGTAGAATACGGTGTGCAGTTCTGGTCACCTCAATATAGGAAGGAGGTGATTGTACCGGAGGTGGTACAGAGGACATTCACCAGGATGTTGCCTGGGATGGAGCATCTGAGCTATAAGGAGTGATTGGATAGGCTTGGATTGTTTTCTTTAGAGCAGAGAAGTCTGAGGGGGGATATGACGGTGGTGAGAATCTGGAATGCACTGCCTGGGACGGTAACGGGGGCCGGAAACCTCACAACCTTTAAAAAGAACTTGGACGAGCACTTGTAACACCATCACACTCAAGGATATGGGACAAGTGCTGGAAGTGGGATTAGCAAGAGATTGGGTCAGTTATTGTCTGTGCAGACTCGAAGGGCCTTTTCTGCGCTGCACGATCCCATGACTTTATGAGTGTGCAGAGTTATGGGTGAAGTCAGGGGAATGGTAATGGATGAATTGCTCACTTGGACAACCAGTGTAGACACAGTAGACTGAATGGCCTCCTGCACTGTTACAATTCTGTGATTCGCCTAAACACACTCTCAACTCTTTCCTCTCTCTGTTCTTCATTATCCCGATCTATGTTCAGATAAAAGTCCCCCAGTATGACTATATAATTCTTGCATTTTTCTGTAATTTCTTTGCAAATTTGTTCCTCTACATGTTTGCTACTTGTTGATGGCCTGTAGACTACACCAACCAATGTAATCGCACCTTTTTCAATCTCAGACACGTTTCATTTTGCAGAGATCACAGAATTGTTATGGGTCCAGAATGAGACCATTTGGCCCATTGTGTCTATATCAGCTCTCTAAACGAGCCATTCCTGCCCTTTTCCCCATACCCCTGCACATTATTTCTATTCAAGTAATCATCCAATGCCCTCTTGAAGGCCTTGATTGAACCTGCCTCCACCACACCTCCAGGCCGTGCATTCCAGACCCGAGCAACTTATTGTGTGAAAATGTTTTTTCCTCCAACACATTTACTTCTTTTGCGAATCACCTTAAATCTGTGTCCTCCGGTTCTTGATCCTTTTCCGAGCGGGAACAGTTTCTCCCTTTTTTTTTAAGGGGCAATTTAGCGTGGCCCATCTACCTACCCTGCATATCTTTGGGTTGTGGGGGTGAGACGCACGCAGACATGGGAAGAATGTGCAAATTCCACACGGACAGTGAGTGACCTGAGGCCGTGATTGAACTCAGGTCTTCGGTGCCATGAGACAGGGTGCCGCCCCTAGTCTCTCCCTAACTACTCATCATTTTGACCATCTCTATCAAATTTCCTCTTCGCCTTCTTCTCTCAAAGGAGAACTGTCCCAAACATCCTCTCCAAACTTGGTCATAACTGATATTTCTCATCCCTGGAACTATCCTGTAAACCTCTTCTACGCTGTCTCCAATGCGTTCACATCCTTCCTAAAGTGCGGCGCCCAGATCGGTACCAAATATTCCAGCTGATGTCTAACTTATTGTCTTGTGTAAGTTCAGCATAATCTCCTTGCTCTTGTACTCTTTTCCCTATTAATAAAGCCCAGACTACTGTACACTTTATTAACTGCTCTCTCCACCTTCCTTAACTGGGGGGAGAATTTTACCCCATATCTTATACTGTCTCTCTATATTCTTCCTACCAAAATGCATCACCTCACACTTCTCCGCATTGAACTTCATCCACCACCGATCTGTCACTGCACCCACTGGTCTATGTCCTTTTGAAGTTCTGCACTGTCCTCTTCACATTTTACAATACTTCAAGGTTTGTGCAACCCGCAAACTTTGAAACCGTCCCCTGCACATCAAGATCTAGATCATTAATATATATGAGGAAAAGCAAGGATCCCAATGCTGACCTCTGGGGAACACCACTACAAACTTTCCTCCAGCCTGAAAAATATCCATTGGCCATTACTCTGTGTTTGCTGTTATTCAGCCAATTTTGTATCCATCTTGCTATTGTCCCTTTTATTCCATAAGCGAAAACATTTCTCACAAGTCACTGTATTCAATGCTTGTAGAAAGTCCATGTACATGACATCAACAGCAATACCCTCATCAACCCTCTTACCTTTTCAAAATACTCCAAATTAGTTAAACACAACTTCCTCTTAGAAATCCATGCTGACTCTTCCTAATCAACCTATATTTTATCATGTGACTACTAATTCTATCCCGAATAATAAGCTCCGCTTAGCCACACCCACCCCATTAATGGCCCCTGGACTAACCTCCAGATTGATTTTATAGGACCACTGCCCCCTTTCAGGAATGGTCACAAGTATGTCTTAGTCGTTATAGACACGTTTACAAAATGGGTAGAAGCATTCCCATCTAGAACGAACACGGCAAAGACTACCGCTAAGATTTTAACCCACCACATCTTTACTAGATGGGGACTCCCCCGCAGCATTGAATCCGACCAAGGTTCCCATTTTACGGGACGTGTCATGAAGAACGTCCTCACGATATTTGGCATTACCCAAAAATTCCACATCGCAAACCACCCCCAGTCAAGTGGTATCGTGGAGCGAATGAATCGGACCCTAAAAGCAACCCTCAGGAAAATGATCCAACAAAACAGCACCACTTGGGATTCAGTCCATGAACGTTCAGTCCATGAATGTTTTTGCCTAACACTGTTTCAACATCCACAGGATACACCCCACACACTCTCGGACGCCCCATGAAAGGCACAGAATTTTCTTTTTTTTTTTTTTAAATAATATTTTATTGAAAATTTTTGGTCAACCAACACAGTACATTGTGCATCCTTTACACAACATTATAACAATACAGATAATAATGACCTTTTTTATTTAAACAAGAACAAAAGAAAACAACAACAAATAAATAAATATTAAATAACAAAAATAAAAACTAGCCCTAATTGGCAACTGCCTTGTCTCAGGCCACACACCCCCCCGCCCTCCCCCCCCCCACCCCCCACCCCCCAAGTTCTGGGCTGCTGCTGCTGCCTTCTTTGTTCTCCCCTATCTATCTTTCCGCAAGATATTCGACGAACGGTTGCCACCGCCTTGTAAACCCTTGAGCCGACCCCCTTAGGACGGACTTAATCCGCTCTAACTTTATGAACCCCGCCATATCATTTATCCAGGTCTCCACCCCCGGGGGCTTGGCTTCTTTCCACATTAGCAATATTCTGCGCCGGGCTACTAGGGACGCAAAGGCCAAAACATCGGCCTCTTTCGCCTCCTGCACTCCCGGCTCTTGTGCAACCCCAAATATAGCCAACCCCCAGCTTGGTTCGACCCGGACTCCTACTACTTTCGAAAGCACCTTTGTCACCCCCATCCAAAACCCCTGTAGTGCCGGGCATGACCAAAACATATGGGTATGATTCGCTGGGCTTCTCGAGCACCTCGCACACCTATCCTCCACCCCAAAAAATTTACTGAGCCGTGTTCCAGTCATATGTGCCCTGTGTAATACCTTAAACTGAATCAGGCTTAGCCTGGCGCACGAGGACGACGAGTTTACCCTGTTTAGGGCATCTGCCCACATCCCCTCCTCAATCTCCTCCCCTAGCTCTTCTTCCCATTTCCCTTTTAGTTCGTCCATCATAGTCTCCCCTTCGTCTCTCAATTCCCTATATATATCCGACACCTTACCGTCCCCCACCCATTTCTTTGAGATGACTCTGTCCTGCACCTCTTGTGTCGGGAGCTGCGGGAATTCCCTCACCTGCTGCCTCGCAAAAGCCCTCAATTGCATGTACCTGAATGCATTCCCTTGGGGCAACCCATATTTCTCGGTCAGCGCTCCCAGACTCGCAAACTTCCCATCCACAAATAGATCTTTTAATTGCGTTATACCTGCTCTTTGCCACATTCCATATCCCCCATCCATTCCCCCCGGGGCAAACCTATGGTTGTTTCTTATCGGGGACCCCCCCAGTGCTCCGGTCTTTCCCCTATGTCGTCTCCACTGTCCCCAAATCTTCAGTGTAGCTACCACCACCGGACTCGTGGTATAGTTCCTTGGTGAGAACGGCAATGGGGCTGTCACCATAGCCTGCAGGCTGGTCCCCCTACAGGACGCCCTCTCTAATCTCTTCCACGCCGCTCCTTCCTCCTCTCCCATCCACTTACTCACCATTGAAATATTAGCGGCCCAATAATACTCACTTAGGCTCGGTAGTGCCAGCCCCCCCCTATCCCTACTACGCTGTAAGAATCCCTTCCTCACTCTCGGAGTCTTCCCGGCCCAAACAAAACCCATAATACTCTTTTCTATCCTTTTGAAAAAAGCCTTCGTGATCACCACCGGGAGACACTGAAACACAAAAAGGAATCTCGGGAGGACCACCATCTTAACTGCCTGCACCCTCCCTGCCATTGACAATGCTACCATGTCCCATCTCTTGAAATCTTCCTCCATCTGTTCCACCAACCGCATCAAATTTAGCCTGTGCAATGTGCCCCAATTCTTAGCTATCTGGATCCCCAGGTAACGAAAGTCTCTTGTTACCTTCCTCAACGGTAGGTCTTCTATTTCTCTACTCTGCTCCCCTGGATGCACCACAAACAGCTCACTCTTTCCCATGTTCAATTTATACCCTGAAAAATCCCCAAACTCCCCAAGTATCCGCATTATTTCTGGCATCCCCTCCGCTGGATCCGCCACATATAGTAGCAGATCATCCGCATATAAAGATACCCGGTGTTCTTCTCCTCCCCTAAGTATTCCCCTCCATCCCTTGGAACCTCTCAGCGCTATCGCCAGGGGCTCAATCGCCAGTGCAAACAGTAATGGGGACAGAGGACATCCCTGCCTTGTCCCTCTGTGGAGCCGAAAATATGCCGATCCCCGTCCATTCGTGACCACACTCGCCACTGGGGCCCTATACAACAGCTGCACCCATCTAACATACCCCTCTCCGAACCCAAATCTCCTCAACACCTCCCACAGATAATCCCACTCCACTCTATCAAATGCTTTCTCGGCATCCATCGCCACTACTATCTCCGTTTCACCCTCTGGTGGGGCCATCATCATTACGCCTAACAACCTCCGTATGTTCGTGTTCAGCTGTCTCCCCTTCACAAACCCAGTTTGGTCTTCATGAACCACCCCCGGGACACATTCCTCTATTCTCATTGCCATTACCTTGGCCAAGACCTTGGCATCTACATTGAGGAGGGAGATTGGTCTGTAGGACCCGCATTGTAGCGGATCCTTTTCTTTCTTTAAAAGAAGCGATATCGTTGCTTCTGACATAGTCGGGGGCAGTTGTCCCCTTTCCTTTGCCTCGTTGAAGGTCCTCGTCAGTAGCGGGGCGAGCAAGTCCAAATATTTTCTGTAAAATTCAACTGGGAATCCGTCCGGTCCCGGGGCCTTTCCCGTCTGCATGTTCCTAATTCCTTTCACCACTTCTTCTACCGTGATCTGTGCTCCCAATCCCATCCTTTCCTGCTCTTCCACCTTGGGAATTTCCAGCCGATCCAAAAACTCCATCATTCTCTCCCTCCCATCCGGGGGTTGAGCTTCATACAATTTTTTATAAAATGTCTTGAACACTTCATTCACTCTCTCCGCTCCCCGCTCCGTCTCTCCATCTTCGTCTCTCACCCCCCCTATTTCCCTCGCTGCTCCCCTTTTCCTCAATTGGTGTGCCAGCAATCTGCTCGCCTTCTCTCCATATTCATACTGTACACCCTGCGCCTTCCTCCATTGTGCCTCTGCAGTGCCTGTGGTCAGCAAGTCAAATTCCACATGCAGCCTTTGCCTTTCCCTATACAGTCCCTCCTCCGGTGCTTCCGCATACTGTCTGTCCACCCTCAAAAGTTCTTGCAACAACCGCTCCCGTTCCTTACTCTCCTGCTTCCCTTTATGTGTCCTTATTGATATCAGCTCCCCCCTAACCACCGCCTTCAACGCCTCCCAGACCACTCCCACCTGAACCTCCCCATTGTCATTGAGTTCCAAGTACTTTTCAATGCATCCCCTCACCCTTAAGCACACCCCCTCATCCGCCATTAGTCCCATATCCATTCTCCAGGGTGGACGCCCTCTTGTTTCCTCCCCTATCTCCAAGTCTACCCAGTGTGGGGCATGATCCGAAATGGCTATAGCCGTATATTCCGTTCCCCTCACCCTCGGGATCAATGCCCTACCCAACACAAAAAAGTCTATGCGTGAATAGACTTTATGGACATAGGAGAAAAACGAGAACTCCTTACTCCTAGGTCTACTGAATCTCCACGGGTCCACCCCTCCCATCTGCTCCATAAAATCCTTAAGCACCTTGGCTGCTGCCGGCCTCCTACCAGTCCTGGACTTCGACCTATCCAGCCTTGGCTCCAACACCGTGTTAAAGTCTCCCCCCATTATCAGCTTTCCGGTCTCTAGGTCTGGGATGCGTCCTAGCATTCGCCTCATAAAATTGGCATCGTCCCAATTCGGGGCATACACGTTTACCAACACCACCATCTCTCCCTGTAATTTGCCACTCACCATCACGTATCTGCCCCCGTTATCCGCCACTATAGTCTTTGCCTCGAACATTACCCGCTTCCCCACTAATATAGCCACCCCCCTGTTTTTCGCATCCAGCCCCGAATGGAACACCTGCCCTACCCATCCTTTGCGCAACCTAACCTGATCTATCAGTTTCAGGTGCGTTTCCTGTAACATGACCACATCTGCTTTAAGTTTCTTAAGGTGTGCGAGTACTCGTGCCCTCTTTATCGGCCCGTTAAGCCCCCTCACGTTCCACGTGATCAGCCGAGTTGGGGGGGCTTCCCCCCCCCCCCCCTTGCCGGTTAGCCATCATCTTTTTCCAGCTTCTCGCCCAGTTCCCACGCGGCTGTATTTCTCCCAGACGGTGCCCCCCCGCCCATCCTTTCCCGCACCCACTCCCCCCTTTCCCCAGCAGCAGCAACCCAGTAATTCCCCCCTCCCCCCCCCCCCCCCGCTAGACCCCCCGCTAGCGTAATTACTCCCCCCATGTTGCTCCCAGAAGTCAGCAAACTCTGGCTGACCTCGGCTTCCCCCCGTGATCACGGCTCGCCCCGTGCGGTGCCCCCTCCTTCCTGCTTCTCTATTCCCGCCATAATTATCATAGCGCGGGAACCAAGCCCGCGCCTCTCCCTCGGCCCCGCCTCCCATGGCCAACGCCCCATCTCCTCTCCCTCCCCACCTCCCCCCATCACCACCTGTGGGAGAAAGAAAAGTTACCATACCGCAGGATTAATCATACAATACAATCCCTCTTCGCCCCCCCCCCCCCCCCCCCCCCCCCCACTCGTCCCACCACTTTGTCCAAACGTTCATTTTCGTAGTCCAATCATTCCAATTTTTCTTCTACAATAAAAGTCCACGCTTCATCCGCCGTCTCAAAGTAGTGGTGCCTCCCTTGATATGTGACCCACAGTCTTGCCGGTTGCAGCATTCCAAACTTTATCTTTTTTTTGTGAAGTACCGCTTTGGCCCGATTAAAGCTCGCCCTCCTTCTCGCCACCTCCGCACTCCAATCTTGATAGACGCGGATCACCGCGTTCTCCCATTTACTACACCGAGTTTTCTTCGCCCATCTAAGGACCATTTCTCTATCCTTAAAACGGAGAAATCTCACCACTATGGCTCTGGGAGCTTCTCCTGCTCTCGGTCCTCGCACCATAACTCGGTATGCTCCCTCCACCTCCAACGGACCCGTCGGGGCCTCCACTCCCATTAACGAGTGCAGCATCGTGCTCACATATGCCCCGACGTCCGCCCCCTCCACACCTTCAGGAAGGCCAAGAATCCTCAAGTTGTTCCTCCTTGCGTTATTTTCCAGTGCCTCCAACCTCTCCACAGATCGTTTCTGGTGTGCCTCCTGTATCTCCGACTTCACCACCAGGCCCTGTATATCGTTTTCATTCTCTGCTGCTTTCGCCTTCACGACCCAAAGCTCCTGCTCCTGGGTCTTTTGTTCCTCTTTCAGCCCTTCAATCGCCTGTAATATCGGGGCCAACAACTCTTTCTTCATTTCCTTTTTTATCTCCTCCACGCAGCGTTTCAAAAACTCTTGTTGTTCAGGGCCCCATATGAAACTGCCACCTTCCGACGCCATCTTGGTTTCTGCTTGCCTTCCTTGCCGTTGTTCCAAAGGATCCGCTGCAATCCGGCCACTTTCCTCTCCTTTTTCCATCCGTGTCCAGGGGGAACACCCTTCTGGTTTACCGCACGGTGTTTTCAGCCGTTAAAATTGCCGTTGGGGCTCCTATCAAGAGCCCAAAAGTCCGTTTCACAGGGAGCTGCCGAAACGTGCGACTCAGCTGGTCATCGCCGCACCCGGAAGTCCCAAAGGCACAGAATTTTCATTAGGACTTGGAAGTGACGGCCCTCACACACGAGAACGCAGTCAAATAATTAGTTGAGAATGTAAAAACGGCTCAGCTAGCAGCCGCAGTAAAATTAGGCACCAGGAAGAAACAGAGCAAGGCCTGTTTCGACAAGACAGTGCATGCGACTGAGTTTGAAGTAGGACAGCTCTCCATTTACAACCCCAGCACGTTCCTGTCACCTAAGTATTCCGGTCCGTACTCCGTTGCGGACAAAGTAAGCCCCTCCGTTTATAAAATCAAGTACCCCAACGGGAAGACCGCGTGGTTTCATATTAACCAGCTCAAGGCATATGGCTCGCAGTCTAACCACGCACACCACGTCATGTTCGACGCAGCAGACCACGCCCCGCCCACAGCCAATGTATCCCTCCCCTCCCCCAACACGTCCACCCCATCAACTGACTCGACCTCGACTCCACCCCTGAACTCTAGACTCCGCCCCGGAACGCCCACAGACAGCAGCAGCAGAGACAGCGACTATGACACAGACAATAGCCACAGCACGCCTCCCTACTATCCCCATGCAACAGGCCCCACACCCAGCGAATCTGAACACGGTGGGCAGCACGGTAGCATTGTGGATAGCACAATTGCTTCACAGCTCCAGGGTCCCAGGTTCGATTCCGGCTTGGGTCACTGTCTGTGTGGAGTCCGCACATCCTCCCCGTGTGTGCGTGGGTTTCCTCCGGGTGCTCCGGTTTCCTCCCACAGTCCAAAGATGTGCAGGTTAGGTGGATTGGCTATGCTAAATTGCCCTTCGTGTCCAAAATTGCCCTTAGCGTTGGGTGGGGTTACTGGGTTATGGGGATAGGGTGGAGGTGTTGACCTTGGGTGGGGTGCTCTTCCCAAGAGCCGGTACAGACTCGATGGGCCGAATGGCCTCCTTCTGCACTGTAAATTCTATGATCTATGATCACTTCCTGATCAAATTCCTTAACAAACCTCACCAAAGACGACCGCCCTACGATGATGACCCCGACTCCGTCCCCACAGAATTAGACACCACTTTTTGGCACCGTGACAATTCGTACAGGCTCGTCCGAAACTACGAGATGGACCCTAAATCACACCATGCAGCTTTGGCAACCCTCATCCATTCACGAGTACGGCATCCGGGAGAATATGATGACATTGAGTCTGACTCCCAAAACGAGAACCCCTTTGCGGCCCTGTTCGCAACTGATAACTGAGGTGTCCAGATGATGTTTTAAAAGGAACCGCTTGGGAGAAACGGTGTCCTTTCTGATGGAACCTGCAGCATGTTTGTTCAATGTTTGTTTGTTAATGTTATCGTTAGGTGTTGCGTGTAAACTCAAAAGTTTTCACGGCCCCACGTCACCACCCCCTTTGACGGACAATGGCTGTTAATGGATCTAGTTTGTCCCAGACAAGAGTTCAGAGGAACTAGTCTGTCGACTGAAAATTGTTAAAGGAAAAAGTTTGTCCCAGACAACAGTTCAGAGGAACTAGTCTGTCGGCAGACAACAATCATAACTACTCTCCTGATTCGAAGGTAATCACGAGAGGCAGCCCCCACGACGACCACATTCTTACCCGTTCTTGCCGGTTGCTCAGGCAGTGGAGAAACGGCATTGGTCCCCGCCCTGTCTGAGGACCCCCCTCTGGTCAGCTACGCTCGGGTAGAGCACATAAGGCATTGATCACCGTCCTACCCGGGGATTCCATACAAATCTTACCCGCCGCGGCCCATACGCACCCCATTTTGCATCGATTACGTTCAAAATTCTTTTGTTTGGTTTAGCAACCCTTAGGATTGGTTCCCTATGCTATTTACATCCTCAAACACTAGGATGGTAAATCACACAGGCTGCGAGACGGCTCGCAGTACGGCAGTATTCTCTTAGATGTCTAGTCCAAATATTTGGTTTTTTTTTTAAAACGAGGGAGTCACACATGGTGACAAATTATAAAGGGAAATTGGCACTAAAAGACAGACATGCTAACGTACAAGATATTAAACAAGATGGTAACAGAAACTATGTTTGATCCCCAGAATTTCAGAAGCTCCAGGAAAAGAGAAGAGACAAAAAGGAAGAGAAGAAAGGAAAAGAAGAGAACAATGAAGACGGCATACGTGTTTTTCGTTATAATGTATATTCGGTTCCGCGCGAATGCGAACCCCCTGACCCCAATCCCCCCGGCCATCAATGATTCACTTCCCCATAGCACCCAGAGCCCAGTGACAATTAACAACGCACCATCATGGTGTGATAGGTTTATAACATGGTACTCCCTTTCATACGTAATTGAATCCCTTTTAGTATTGGCGATATTCTGCAGCATCGTACAGACTATCCGCATGAGAAAATGGCGAAGGAGAGCCTACCGCTCCCGCACCCCGGTGTACAGGATGAGATTCCCTATTTTCGGTTTTCACCAGGCCCCCGAACCCCTTGATCTACAATAAAGGACATTCGTTTACATGATTTGTAAATAAAGAAAGATTGTACAACTCTGTGTTTGACCTCCAAGCCAGAGGAAAATGTGAATGCTGCTATTATTTTTGTATTGTTAGGAAGTTAGCATGACTGGATGTTTAAGTGAGTGTAGTTTATGGAAGATAGTTAGAGGTACCGTTTTTTTATGTTGTAATGCATGCCCCTGTTGTGACATAGCGCCACTTAGAATTGTTAGTTAAAAATGTATTGCATAGTTATGGTCAGTGTAGAGGCCATGGAAGAGTGCTCGCTGGGTCAAGGAGTGAAGACGACGCAGTTATGTGATCCTTCACGCTTCGCGTTAGGGATCACGAGGGTGTAGCCACCTGCGTTGGCCACTTCCTGACTTTAAAATGGTGACCCGCAAAGACTACAGGGAAATTCAGCCAACACAGGCAAAACAAGCAGGTGCAAAGTTTCCTGTGTATCAGAACTTGTAGAAACCCAGACAGCACTGAAACTCACAACCATCTGCATATTAATGGCGATCCCCGGGAACAATTGAAACATTTAAGGTGAATAAGGCCAAGCCAGACTCCTCGGCGCCAGCAGGAGCCAAGACAAAGGAAAGCCAACGGACACTCAGGGACCGCCCAGCGATCAGGGTACAGCTCCAGTATTGGAGAAATCGATCCAAGTGATCGGAACGTAGTCCAATCACTTGGAACCAGGTACGGGGTCCGCCCCGAACATCGTGAAGCCCCTCGGGACTATAAAATAGAGTCCCCAAGTTCAATTCGTCCTTCTTGGCAGGGTCACTCAGCAGCTCGAACCAATCCTTGACAGTGACCTGCCTAGCTGCTACATCAACCAAGTAAGTCTCCAGTCAACGCACGCTACGAGATAGGCGCTTCTAGCTACCAGTCCATACCAGCTTTGAATCCTGCAGATTCAGAACCCGAACGAAAGGCCATTTGTTCCCCTGACCTGGTGGGTCAGTTCCAAAGCTAAGTATAGGCCTTTTAGTGTTACAGATAGTCTAGTAAATAGAGTTTTATGCATGAGTAGTGATTGACTGTGTATAATAAATGTGTTTTGATTTGAAACTTACTAACTGGTGTATTGAGTTATTGATCAGTACTTGAGCTTGAACCTCGTGATGGTATCATAAAGATACCTGGCGACTCTAGAGCAAAGGTTGCAGAAACAGAGCAAATTAAGTAAAGATACAACGAGCAACATTTACTTCTGTGTCTGAGCCAAATTAAGAACCAACCAAAAGTTAGCAACACTATATACTATAAAGGTGTCTAGATGAACGTATATACATAGGAAGGCGTCGATCGTGCAGATACATGGCAAACAAAACAATATTTACAGAGGTTAAAGCGATGAAGTCTCTTCGTACAAGAGTTCAGTCTATAGATTTAGTCTTTGTGGTGGGCGACGAATTCTTGTTGATCGTCTCAGAGGTGGATCAGGAGCCGCCTGCACTTGGATAGGCGGGATCGCAGTGGTCGCGTGGGCCGGCAGGATTGCTGGTAGATCGGTGGAAGAATGCTTGGTCTGGCATGGATGGTGTCGAGATCGGATTTTGAGATGAGGTTCACCAATGCGCCGGTGACCAGTTTGAACCGGATGCGAGCCTTGTTAACTGTAAGGACAGCACACTGCTCGTCGTCGGGATCCACACTGAGGATGGATAGGCATTGCGCCGTTTTGGTGGAAGGCAGCGCATGTGTAGTTATGATGCCCACTCGGTGCGGGGACTTGAGGCACTCAAGGTCTGTTGGGCTGTCAGGATCGTATAATCTGGTATGCCTCGCTGTATTGAGCGGACACTTCTGCGCCGCAGCTGGGATCGCTGGCTGCTGAGCAGTGGAGCAGATCTGCAAAGGGCTGCGTAGTGGCCAAGCTTGCCCCACTGTACCGATGTCCTTTTGCCGGACATTGCCGCTTTAAATGCGTGAAGACACAATTCGGACACGTCGTGATGCCGACGCCAGCGCATTCCGTGCGCCATCGCGCATGCGCAGTACGGTCGGTCGACGTACGCACCTGCGCAGTCGGGTTGTCGGCCTCGTCGTCCACTCGGTCATGGCGCGCATGTGCAGGGACCCTGGAAAAGCACACAAAACGGCAACACTCCTCGATGCTCAGGCCCTGCATCTGTGCAAAGGCCTGCACCCGTTTCGTCTCGTGGGAGGCCAGCTTTGCAGTTTCTGCCGCCCTGATGTGGGAGTAACGATTCTTAGCATGCTCATGGACAATGCACGTCTCGATAGCGACAGGGAGGGTCAACTGTTTGACTTTCAGGAGCTGCTGCCAAAGGGAGTCGGAGTGTACCCTGAAAACGATCTGATCCTGGATCATGGAATCAGCCGTCGAGTCATAGTTACATGACTGCGCTAGGATGCGGAGATGGGTGACAAAGGACTGAAAAGGTTCATCCTTACCCTGAAGCCTCTGCTGGAAAACGTACCGTTCAAAGCTCTCATTCACCTCAATGTCGCAGTGGCTGTCAAACCTCAGCAGGACTGTTTTGAATTTCGTTTTGTCTTCGCCTTCAGCGAACGTAAGGGAGTTGTAGATGTGGATGCGTGGTCCCCCGCTGTTGAGAGAAATAGCGCGATCTTTCTGGCACCCGATGCGGCTTCGAGGTCGGAGGCAAGAGGAACTTTTGCATGAAGATCTTCCAATTGGCAGCGAGGTTACCGGAGAAGCGGAGCTGCGGAGGAGGCTGGACGGCACCGAGGTTTCCGGAGATGCGGAGCTGCAGAGGAGGCTGGGTGTTTTCCATTTCACCGGATGGCTGCTTGCTGGTCAATGCTGATTCACTCGAGGTAGGTCCGTCAATATCAGTGTCACTCCTGCACCAGGCTGACTGGTTCGATGTGGACTGCACTTGATGCAGGGAAGCTAGAAGCAGACGTCTAACACTGGAGAAAATAGAACACTGTTTTATTCAACAATAGAACTGATATACATGTTCAGCTGTGGGTCGACACTATACTGAACTGACTGGAGACCTTGTATTAGCCTGACCAGACTTACTAGTTACCACATGGTGTTTGCACTGGCTAGCTCGTGGACTCTGATTGTCTCAGTGGCTGGGTCCAGAGAGAGCGGGAAACCTAGTGCCCTCTGGCTTTATAGTGGTAGTGTCCTGTCTGGTGATTGGCTGCACTGTGCTGTGTGCTTATTGGTTGTCCTAAATGTCAATCACTGCCTGTCTGCACTTCAGTATATACATGAGTAGATATCATGACCCCCCACCCCCCCAACAGCTCTCTGTCAGTATATGGCTTCAACCAGGAGCGGGGCGACAAAAAAGGTGGTGGTGGACCCGAAGAAGGTGCGAGGGAAGAAGGACAAAATGGCGGCGGGCGGAGACCAGGCAGCGTGGATGCAGTGGGCGGAGGAGCAGCAGGAGGGTATCCAGCGCTGCTTCAGAGAGATTAAAACGGACCTGCTAGAGCCGATGAAGGCTTCTATTGATAAGCTGCTGGAGATACAGACGGCCCAGGGAGTGGCGATCCGCGAGGCTCGGCAAAAGATCTCTGACAATGAGGACGAGATATTAGGCCTGGCGCTCCACAAAAAATGGCAGGAGCGGTTCGAGGAGATGGAGAATAGGTCGAGGCGGAAGAATCTGCGGATTCTGGGCCTCCCGGAGGGGCTGGAGGGGCCGGACGTGGGGGCCTATGTGGTCACCATGTTGAACTCGCTGATGGGAGCGGGGTCCTTCCAGGGGCCCCTGGAGCTGGAAGGGGCCCATAGAGTGCTGGCGAGGAAGCCCAAGGCTAACGAGCCTCCGCAGGCAGTGCTGGTGCGGTTTCATCGGTCGGCAGTGTGTGTTCAGGTGGGCCAAGAAGGAGAGGAGCAGCAGGTGGGAGAACGCGGAGGTTCGGATATATCAGGACTGGAGTGCGGAGGTGGCAAAGAGGAGGGCCGGGTACAATCGAGCGAAGGCGGTGTTGCACAGGAAGGGGGTGAAGTTTGGCATGTTGCAGCCGGCGCGACTGTCGGTTACCTACAAGGACCGGCACCATTATTTTGAGTCTCCGGAGGAGGCGTGGGCCTTTGTTCAGGCCGAGAAGTTGGACACAGATTGAGGGTCGGGATGGGCGATTGGGGACTGCGGTTGATATGCTATGTTTATTTTTGTTTCGAGGGGGGGCCTTTGTATTGCTCCGGGTTTCTCTTTTGGGTCGGTGGGGGTGACTGGGGCGGGTTGGGCACTGTTTTGGTTGGGTTGGTCGGGGGGGCTCTTGGAGGTGAGATGGGGCTCCGTGGGGGAGGGGGAGGCCCGAGTCAGGGGTGAAGGGACCGGGCCTGTAAAAGGAGCTGCGTCAGAGGTGGCGGGGCCTGGTAGGTGGAAAGCGGGGGCTTATTCCCATGCTGAAGACTGGAGGGAGCGGGGCTGGGGCGGGGAAGCGAGGGTTGTTTCCCACGCTTAGAACAGAAGGGGGAGGGGGGGAGCCTATGGACGGGGACGGGAGAGGAGGGTGTGCCACACAATGGGAGGAGTCGAAGGAGAGGCGGGAGTGGCCGGGGTCAGCAGGAGTCAGCTGACTTGCGGAAGTGCAATGGGGGGAGTAAGTCAGCTAGGATGGGTCCTAGCCGAGGGAGGGGTTGGGGGGGGGGGGATCGAGATGCTGCTGCTATGGTCAAGGAGGAGCTAGAGCGAATGGGGGGGGGGTCGAGACGGAGGTATGCCGCTGTGGGGAACGGGCCGGGTGTAGGGTGCGGGCGCGTGGCTGGCCGAGGAGTTTTCATTGCTAGTCAGCGGGGGAGGGGGGCGGGTAGCCCCCTGATCCGGTTGATAACCTGGAATGTAAGGGGACTGAATGGGCCGGTTAAGCGGGCCCGCGTGTTCGCAAACCTGAAGGGATCAAGGCGGATGTGGTTATGCTTCAGGAGACACACCTGAAGGTTGCAGACTAGGTAAGACTGAGGAAAGGGTGGGTAGGTCAGGTTTTTCACTTGGGGCTGGATGCCAAAAATCGAGGGGTGGCGATCTTGGTGGGAAAGAAGGTGTCATTCGAGGCGTCGAGCATTGTGGCAGATAATGGCGGCAGGTACATAATGGTAAGTGGTAAGTTGCAGGGAGAGAGGGTGGTACTGGTCAATGTGTATGCCCCGAACTGGGACGATGCGGGTTTTATGCGGCGTATGTTGGGTCGGATCCCAGACTTGGAAGTGGGGGGCCTGATAATGGGGGGAGACTTTAACACAGTGCTGGATCCGGCACTGGATCGCTCCAGGTCTAGGACGGGTAGGAAACCGGCGGCGGCTAGAGTGCTGAGGGGATTTATGGACCAGATGGGAGGGGTGGACCCTTGGAGATTTGCAAGGCCGGGGGCTAGGGAATTTTCATTCTTCTCACATGTCCATAAGGCTTATTCCCGAATCTACTTGAGTAGGGCGCTGATAGCGAGAGGAGAGGATACTGAGTATTCGACAATAGCCATTTTGGACCACGCCCCGCATTGTGTGGACTTGGAGATGGGGAGGAGAGGGACCAGCGCCCGTTTGACGCTTGGAGGTGGGGTTGTTGGCGGACGAGGAGGTGAGCGAGCGGGTCCGAGGAAGTGTAGAGAGGTACCTGGAGACCAATGATATAAGAACATAAGAACTAGGAACAGGAGGAGGCCATCTGGCCCCTCGAGCCTGCTCCACCATTCAATGAGATCATGGCTGATCTTTGTGGACTCAGCTCCACTTTCCGGCCCGAACACCATAACCCTTAATCCCTTTATTCTTTAGACAATGGGGAGGTCCGAGTGGGGATGGTATGGGAGGCACTGAAGGCAGTGGTGAGTGGAGAGCTGATCTCCATTAGGGCCCACAAGGAGCAGGGGGAAAGAGGCTGGTGGGGAGATGGTGAGGGTAGACAGGAGGTATGCAGAGGAGCCCGAGGAAGGATTGTGAGGAAGAGGCGTAGCCTCCAGGCCGAATTCGACCTGGTGACCACCAGGAAGGCAGAGGTGCAGTAGAGGAAGGCCCAGGGGGCGATTTACGAGTATGGGGAAAAGGCAAGCCGGATGCTGGCACATCAGCTTCGGAAGCGGGACACAGCTAGGGAGATCGGGGGAGTTAAGGACAGGGGAGGGAGTGTGGTGCGGAGTGGAGCTGGCATCAATGGGGTCTTCAGGGACTTCTACGAGGAATTGTACCGATCCGAGCCCCCACGGGAGGAGGGAGGGGTGGGCCGCTTCCTGGGCCAATTGAGGTTTCCAAAGGTGGAAGAGGGACTGGTGGCGGGATTGGGGGCCCCGATTAGGCTGGAGCAGCTGATCAAAGGGATAGGAAGCATGCAGGCGGGGAAGGCACCGGGGCCGGACGCTTTCCCGGTCGAATTCTATTAAAAAATATATGGACCTGTTGGGCCCGCTGTTAGTTAGGACCTTCAATGAGGCAAGGGAGGGTGGGGCCTTGCCCCCGACGATGTCCCGGGCACTGATGTCCTTGATCCTGAAGCGGGACAAGGATCCCCTGCAGTGTGGGTCTTACAGACCGATTTCCGTGCTAAATGTAGATGCCAAGGTGCTGGCGAAGGTCTTAGCCACGAGGATTGAGGATTGTGTGCCGCAGATCATCCATGAAGACCAGACGGGGTTTGTGAAGGGGAGGCAGTTGAACACGAATGTGCAGAGGCTTTTGAACGTTATCATGATGCCGGCAAGGGAGGGGGAGGCGGAGATAGTGGTGGCGATGGATGCTGAGAAAGCCTTCGATAGGGTAGAGTGGGGGTACCTGTGGGAGGTGTTGAAGAGGTTCGGGTTTAGGGAGGGGTTTGTCAGGTGGGTTAGGCTGTTGTATGAGGTCCCGATGGCGAGTGTGGCCACAAACAGGAGGAGGTCCGAGTACTTTCGGTTGCACCGAGGGACGAGACAGGGGTGTCCCTTATCCCCCCTGCTCTTCGCACTGGCGATTGAACCCCTGGCAATGCACTGAGGGAGTCAAGGATCTGGAGGGGGTTGGTGCGTGGTGGGGAGGAGCATAGGGTGTCACTTTATGCGGACGACCTGCTGCTGTATGTGGCGGACCCGGTGGGAGGAATGCCGGAGGTAATGAGGATTCTTAGGGAATTCGGGGACTTTTCGGGGTACAAGCTGAACATGGGGAAGAGCGAGCTGTTCGTAGTTCATCCAAGAAACCAGGAGAGGGGAATTGGCGAGTTCCCACTAAAAAAGGCGGAGAGGAGCTTCAGGTATCTGGGAGTCCAGGTGGCCAGGAGCATCGGCTTAATTTTACAAGGCTGGTGGAGCAAATGGAGGAGGAGTTCAAGAGGTGGGATGTGTTGCCGCTGTCCTTGGCGGGTAGGGTGCAGTCAATCAAAATGACGGTGCTCCCAAGGTTTTTGTTCCTGTTTCAGTGCCTCCCTGTGTTTATCCCGAAGGCTTTTTTTAGGCGGGTTAACAGGAGTATAATGGGGTTTGTGTGGGCGCGAGGGACTCTGAGGGTGAGAAGGGTGTTCCTGGAGCGGAGTAGAGATAGGGGGGGACTGGCACTGCCCAACCTCTGTGGATATTACTGGGCCGCCAATGTGACGATGGTGCGCAAGTGGGAGATGGAGAGGGAGGGGGCTGCATGGAAGAGGCTGGAAATGGCGTCTTGTGTGGGTACGAGTCTGGGGGCGCTGGCAACAGTGCCGCTGCCGCTCCCTCCAAGGAGGTATACCACGAGCCCGGTGGTGGCGGCTGCCCTCAAAATTTGGGGGCAGTGGAGGCAGCATAGGGGGGAAGTTGGGGCCTCGCCGTGGACCCCATTACGGGGGAACCACCGGTCCGTCCCAGGAAGAACAGGTGGAGGGTTTTCGGGGTGGCACAGGGCAGGGATACGAAAGCTGGGGGACCTGTTTGTGGACGGGACGTTCGCGAGCCTGGGTGAGCTGGAGGAGAAGTACGGGCTCCCCCCGGGGAACATCTTCAGGTACTTACAGGTAAGGGCGTTTGCCAGATGGCAGGTGGTGGAATTCCCGCGGCTACGGCCACACACAGTACAGGACAGGGTGCTCTCGGGGGAGTGGGTTGGAGATGGGAAGATCTCGGCAACATACCAGGTGATGCAGGAGGAGGAGGAGGCCTCGGTGGAGGAGCTGAAAGGTAAGTGGGAGGAGGAGTTGGGGGAGGAGATTGAGTAGGGGACATGGGCAGATGCCCCAGGGAGGGTGAACTCTTTATCTTCATGCACGAGGCTCAGCCTCATACAGTTTAAGGTGCTGCACAGGGCACACATGACCGGGACAAGGATGAGCCGGTATTTTGGGGGTGAGGACAGGTGTGTTAAGTGCTCAGGGAGCCCAGCAAATCACACCCATATCTTCTGGGCATGCCCAGCGCTGGAGGAATTTTGGAAGGGCGTAGCAAGGACAGTGTCGAGGGTGGTAGGATCCAGGGTCAAACCGGGCTGGGGGCTCGCAATATTTGAGGTGGCAGAGGAACCGGGAGTGCAGGAGGCGAAAGAGGCCGGAATTCTGGCCTTTGCGTCCCTGGTAACCCGGCGAAGGATTCTTCTTCAGTGGAAGGATGCGAGGCCCCCAAGCGTGGAATCCTGGATCAACGATATGGCGGGGTTTATTAAGTTGGAGAGGGTGGAATGCGGTAGACATTGGTCAATGGCAGCAGTAACTTGGGGTGGGGGGGGGTCACTTTACTTTTTTGTTTTTGTTATTTACACTGGAGGGTCTGAGGGGGTGTATATACTTGTATTAATTCGGGGTGTTAATGTTAATTTATTATTTATGTACAGGGGGGAGTATGGGGGGTTGTTTTTCTGGACTGTGTTTTGTACTTAACCCTGTTGGGTTTCTTTTTCATTTTGTTTGTTATTGATATTTTATGAAAACCTTTAATAAAAATTATTTTAAAAAACAAAAACAAACAGACTGTCCAGCCAACTGAGCTAATCCAACCCCCAAATAATAAGCTGCTGTAGTCGGCAGGATTCGAACCAATGGATTTTGAGTCCATCCACTCAGCCACAACGACTAGTCAGGAGTTATTGACGTAATAAATGCAGCTTGTTTCAAGGAGACACCATCCCCACTGCTTGCTGACCCAGAACATGTCAAACCTCTTTACAAATATAGATGTCACCCATTTTACTCCTACCATAATCCAGCTGCAATTTTGCCAACTATATCATAATAGCTTCGTAAAATACACAGGATTTAACAACAATACTATTCTCTCCCAAATACAAACTGATATGAGAACCTGAACTGTGTACCCCGGCCAAGGTGGCTCCCCATTGGCAGCAAGCGGCATTTTCTGGTCCCACTAAAAGAACCTGCCGCAGGAGGTTGCCTTCGGCAGGGCAGGAAGATCCCACCGCCGGGAAGCGCTGGAAAATCCCACCCTTGTCGTCTTCTTGGTTTGCAAGTTTGAAAATTGGCGTTCTGGATACTATTTCCAAGGATTTTATTAGGTTTCACAGCTCAGTGAGAAGAAAATTTTCAGATGGGGAACGACATGAGCAACGAGAGCGAGGAAGAGAGCGTCAACAGAGCTCACGGAAAGCTGCAGCAAATCACTTCTCGTTGCTTCTCTACTTCTTAAGGTTCGCCGGTTTAATCTTCCCCTTGTGTGTTTGCACCTATCTCAGTGAGTGTTTCTGCTTCATCAGTACTGATTCCAAAAATGACTCAGAACATAACAGTGCAGAAGGAGGCCATTCAGCCCATCGAGTCTGCACCGACCCACTTAAGCCCTCACTTCCACCCCACCCCCGCAACCCAATAACCCCTCCCAACCTTTTTGGTCACTAAGGGCAATTTATCATGGCCAATCCACCTAGCCTGCATGTCTTTGGGAGGAAACCGGAGCACCCAGCAGAAACCCACACAGACACGGAGAGAATGTGCAGACTCCGCACAGACAGTGACCCAGCAGGGAATCGAACCTGGGACCCTGGTGCTGTGAAGCCACAGTGCTATCCAACTTGTGCTACCGTGCTGCCCATGTTTCAAACATACGCTGTTGTGCACCACATGTAAATTCTATGATAATCACATGTCCTGCCTCGTTCAAACTGTTGAATCCAGATTCCTCTGTTCGGCAACACCTGTTGAGAAAATAACGTTCAGGTTACCGATCCAGAATCTACAGGCAAAAAAATAAAGCGGGTTCCTTATTAGGACATAAAACAGAAAATACTGAACAATCTCAGCAGGTCTGACAGCATCTGTGGAGGGAGAGTTGCACAGACCAGATTTCTCTCCTGATCTTGAACCGCTTTAAAGTAAAAGAATGAGTGGGTGGGGTTTCCGCCATCACTCAGTCAGGCTGGGGACTGATAGAGCCGACACCACAGAAACCAGGAAGCAGTCTTTATAGGGCACCCGATCGGGACTGCAACTTAATGGTCCCCAGATCCCACCACGGAGATATCAGGGATTGTATTTCCCAATTCTTTCCCGATTTTGCCTCCACGTTGCCATTCTCTCTGATGACGATCGCAGGCTCAAATCACCTCCACTAACTTGGGGGACACACTTGGGGTCTTTCTCACCCCAATCCCGAACATCAAATATTATTTCTAGCATAGGTTTAATTGGGCCCCAAGAGTGGTGTGGTTCATCAAAAGCTTTGGCACACTATATTCCAGTGCTGCAGAATCAAAAGAAATGTTTTGTGGGGATAAACCGGCAGGCTTATTTTTTTTTAATTAATTCCTTTTGCCTGAAGGTAAGTGGCTATCGCCGTACTCCAGCCATAAGAAACATTGAACAAACACACTAGCATCGTAAGACATATTGCACAAAGCCTTCACAGTTTGCCATCGAATTCCGAGGTGAGATTACAGAATTACAACCATTCATTAGAGGCATTTTTTCCTCCCATATTTGGCAGTACCTGAATCAGCAGGTAAGGGATTAACCCGCAACACCGTGCAATCTATCAGTGGGATTTTCGCCTCCCACGTCTTTTATGGCGGCTCGCCATTGGCTGGCAGTGAGATCTTCCTGTCCCGCTGCTTTCAAAGGGTTTTCCCGCTGTTTGCTCCTTCCGTCGGTGGGGAATCCGCGTCGGGGGGGGGGGGGGGGCGTCGCCATGACAGGACTGGAAGATTCCACTGGTGGGAATGTCCAGATGTCTTCTGGTGCAAAGCCATCAGTTTAAACTTATTTACAAGATTTTCCTCGAGCTACACATTATTTTGACCCAGCCTTTGGGGTAGCATAGTGATTAGCACAATTGCTTCACAGCTCCAGGGTCCCAGGTTCGATTCCGGCTTGGTTCACTGTCTGTGCGGAGTCTGTACATTCTCCCCGTGTGTGCGTGGGTTTCCTCCGGGTGCTCCGGTTTCCTCCCACAATCCAAAGATTGCAGGTTAGGTGGATTGGCCATGATAAATTGCCCCTTAGTGTCCAAAAAGGTTAAGTGGGGGTTGCGGGGATAGGGCAGATACGTGGGCTTGAGTGGGTTGCTCTTTGTAAGGGCCAGTGCAGACTCGATGGGCCGAATGGCCTCCTTCTGTAAATTCTATGCACCTTACTTCATCTCCCCTCCTTTCCCTTTCTCTATCGTGTCGTTGAAATTCCACTGCCCATCCCCTCTTCCCTCATGCCCAGCTGGAGATAATAGTGACTGAACTAAGATAGGAAATAGGCTGACGACATGGGGGCAGTAATGGGTGAGGTGCGGAATGGGAGTCATCGTTTTAAATACTATCATTTTGCTCTGGATCCTGCTTTATTCGAATGAAAAATAAATCTCATGTTTCAAATGAAGTATTCCTCATGTAGCCTAGCGAATCTCTCAAGTGCGTCCTCTGCATCTTCCTATTGGGTGCCACAAACCAAAGTATTCTTACGCCATTCTTTTTTAAAAATAAATTTAGGGTCCCCAA
The DNA here is from genome assembly GCF_047496885.1 of Scyliorhinus torazame. NCBI lineage: Eukaryota > Metazoa > Chordata > Chondrichthyes > Carcharhiniformes > Scyliorhinidae > Scyliorhinus > Scyliorhinus torazame. The sequence continues at coordinate 302,305,039 of NC_092710.1, forward strand.
TAATTTTTTTTTCCCAATTAGGGGGCAATTGTAGCGTGGCCAATCCACCTAACCTGTATATTTTTGGGTTGTGGGGGTGAGACCTACGCAAACACAGGGAGAATGTGTAAATTCCACACGGACGGTGACCCGGGGCTGGGATCGAACTGTGCCTCCGGGCCACCCTTTCTTACACCAGTCTGAAGGTTTCATGTAGGCCCATCATTATCTCTTAACTTTGATATTCTGAGCCTTTGGTGACAAAATCGAGAATTATCAGTTTTTTTTTAAACATCCCTAACTAGGCCCCAAGCTAAGAGGCTGAAAGAGGATTCAAAATGGATACGTGTAGCCAGGTATCAGTGAATAAAATTTGAGGATGTTGCTTTATATTTGTTTAGGCACTAGGTGGCTGAGATTCAGCGCTTACTGCTTCTATGCAGACGCTCTTGTTCAAAGCTGCGGTGGCATTCTCCAACGTTGCCTTGGAAGCAACCCAAAAGGGTTTTGTGTTGTGCTAGCTACACAGACTAAACATCATCAGAATATACTTCATTAAAAATAAGAGGAAATAATATTATTGCCGATGTTATGATAACCCTATCGATACAAATATTCTGTGGCTTTGGCTCTAACATTGCATCTATCAATTAGGTGAATAAATAATTTCAAAAATGTTGACAACTAATCCTTGTGGCAATACCTACTATATTTTAAAATACACGTGGGAAAGTCAGCAAGACCAAAGAAGCTGGGTTTAACACATTACTGGATCAAGACCTCTCGTTGCTAAATGTTGCTAAACTGCAGTCTGTGGTGAACTCAGCCCAACGTATCACACAAACTTGCCACCCTCCCATTGATTCTGTCTACACCTCCCGCTGCCTCAGGAAGGCAGACAGCATTATCAGAGACCCCTCCCACCCAGGCATTGCCTTCTTCCAGACCCTTCCATCAGGCAGAAGGTACAGAAGTCTGAAGACCCGCACATCCAGACATAGGAACAGCTTCTTCCCCACAGCTACTAGACTCCTCTACGACCTCCCTTTGGACTGATCTGTTCCCTGTAGAAACACTATTCACGACGCCCTATGCTGCTCTTGCTCATGTATGTGCTTTGTTTGGCTCCTTCTTCCACACTGTAACCAATCACTGTTTTGTCGATGTACCATTTGTCAATGTTCCCTGTTGATTATTCTTGTGTCTGCTATGTATGCTCCTCGGCCGCAGAAAAATACTTTTTGCTATACTTCGGTACATGTGACAATAAATCAAATCCATCAAAAATCAAATCAAATCAGGCTTTGCAAACATGGGCTTGGGTTGAATAGCAATCTGTGCTGTTTGCGTTCATCATTCCAAAAGTCATTGAAGTGATCCGTGAACCGTGACATAAGAGATCCAGGATTCCTGGACTAGAACACACGCATGGATACACATGGCCACTTAACAGGCAAGATAGTTTGTCTTTTCATTTTGCTGAGCAGAGTACAATGCTATGGAATAGAGACTGAAGAAAACACGGCAGAACCACAGTCGGAACTATATTATTCTCTGAGTCTGAATAAAGATTGTAGACTTCCAGTTAACACAAATACTTTATTCAGTAGGTTTGTTCTGTTTCCAGAGCTTAACTAGATATAATACAGTCAAGAGGTATGACCAGTGAATCTAAGGTAAACTGCCTAGGCCGAGCTGTCTCTGTCTGCTGATGCTCACTAGCCCTGTACTTCTGAAAGAGGCGGATCCTACCTTGGTCTGGACCCTTTATACCCATCTCTGATGCACTCTATGAATGCTGTGGCTGTTACATCTGTCTGCAGTCCCTGGTGTATGTGCAAATGTATGTATAGATGTATAGATCACTACATCACCCCCCCCCCCTTTTATTGGACATGTTTTCTAGACTGGCCTCAAGAAAATTGTACATAACAAGTGGTGAGAATATGCAAATCTGCACACTGTGAAAATGATAAAAATTACACAGAAACAAGTAACTGTGTTGTGAGTCCATCGTGCAAAATGTCCATATTCGTCTTGTGCGTGTGTTGAAGTGTCGTCACAAATCTAGCCGGTCGGGTGCCTTACGGCTTCTGCTGGAGCGTCTTAACGGTGGTAGTAGGGATGATGGTTTGATGTCATCAAGAGTACTCTCTGGCGTTGTGTGGCGAGGAACGTCCTGTGGACAAATGGACTCGGTCAAGTCCAGTGAGAGAAATACTGGCGTTGTACGTCGAATCTCTAATAGATCCCGGCGGTTACGGTGACAAAGTACCTCCGCAGACGATTTGACAATGTAGGACCGCGGTGCCTCCTGCCTGATCACCGTGGCTGACTCAGACCATCCGCCTTCTGGGTCCCTGATTCTGATGGTGTCACCTATTGTCAGTGGCTTGAGTGGGATTGCATGTTGATCGTAGTATAGTTTTTGTTTGGAGCATAGTGCCCACATGTCGTCGAGAACCGGTGCGTTGCCGCGGTCTCAGAATTGCTTTGCTGGTAGGATTGTCCAGCTGTCTCTGCCGAAGAGCATTTGCGCTGGCGACAGTCCTGAGCTCAATGGCGTTGCTCGGTACGATAACAGAGCTAGGTTGATGTCGGAACGTGACTCAGTTGCTTTGCTGATGAGCCGTTTAATGATGTGGACACCTTTTCCCCTGTTCCATTTGATTGTGGGTAGCGATTCTGTGTCGCACCGTTGTCTGACCTCAATTTTTTTCCTGTGTTTGTGGTATTGCTGCTGTATGTCATTTTTTGTGAAAGCTGTTTTGCTTGTTTGTTCTGGAGCAGATATGAATTTGTGAGATTCTTTATCATGCCATGGCATGTTTGCAGTCTTGTCATTGTTTTGCAGTGTGCTGTGGCCTGGTCCTCCACATGAAGAGTTGTACCATGTTGTACAGGTTGTTGTTTCATTGTTGTCGTTCTTGTTGTTCTTTTTGTCATGCTTGTTGATTCTGTTTTCGTTGTTTTCGCTTTTATTCTTGCTCTTTTTCTTGTTGTGCTTGTTGTTTCTGGGATGCTTCTTGTTGCTTTTGTCGTTCTTGTTGCGCTGCATGTTGTTTTTGTTGTTGTTCTTGTTTCTGCTGTGCTTCTTGCGGTTTTTGTTGTTCTTGTTGCACTCAATGAGTGAGCCATGTGGATGATTTGAGTCATTGTCACAGTTATTGGTGTCCGTGTCCTTTGTGGTCTCTGCTACATTGAGCGTTTCTTCTTGAGAAATGTGAGAATGATCTGATGTTGCATTGATGTTGGTGACATCAGTCATTTGTGGTGGATTCGATTTCTCTTCTTTGCTTACTTGGTATTCCTCTTCTAGAGTCATTTCAGGTTCATTTGAATCACCTGTGATCTCTTTGTGCTCCTTTTCTGGAATCAAAAATCTTCACGATTTCATTTTGTTGTGGGTCGTGGTGCTCCTTTTCTGGAGTCAAAATCTTCAAGATTTCAATTGACGTGGTCTCTCTGGACCCATGGATGGCCGTCCTCTGATTATTGAGTGTTTCTGTGCAGACGAGCTGAGATATGTCAGTCTCGCTGTGATCCTGCACATCCTGTATGGGAATTTTGATTTCTTCGTCACTTGTCTCACATACAGTGGGTAGACATTCAGTGTCTTCTTCTGGTGGCTCAAATAAGCTTGATCGATCTTCATGGTCTTGTACATGCATGGCGTTCGCTATGGAGTGTTTGCTTGCTTCCATTTTTGAGTCTGTCACTGAGCTGTCTGTGGAGGCTTGCGTCACTCTCTTTGTGGAGGCTTGTGTCGTTCTCTTTGTGGAGGCTTGTGTCGCTCTTTTTGTGGAGTCCTTCATCGCTCTCTCTGTGGAGTTTGTCATCGCTCTCTCTGTGGAGTCCTTCATCGCTCACTCTGTGGAGTCTGTCATCGCTCTCTCTGTGGAGTCTGTCATCGCTCTCTCTGTGGAGTCTGTCATCGCTCTCTCTGTGGAGTCATACAGTGTTCTCGCTGTAGAGTCGATCCGTGCTCTCTCAACGGAGTTGTTCTGTGCTCTCTGTGTGGCGTCGTCTTCATCTTGGGTATTGCTGTCATCCCATGTATCGACGATCTGCCATGGCACCCTGGTATTGAATTCATCTATCATGAGAAGAGTTGTATTGAGCTTTTCAACCGTGTTGCTGATGCTATGATCAGGATCTCCGAATAACTCAGCCATGTCTGAGTAGTATTGTGTGTATTGTTCGATAGACAAATCATCGGTTTTTGTTTCGGAGTTGTGATCGTTCTCTTCATGTTCAATGAACAAATCATCTTCTTGTGTGGAGGCTGGGACCCTTCGTGGTGCGAGGACCACTCTCTGTTTCTTGGCGTCAGGCCGCAGCATAATCCTGCACTCACGAGTCGGGATGTCATATATGCTGGGCTGCAGATTCCCCATTCCCAAGAACTCATCATCGGGGTCTTCATGGTACAACACGTCTAGTTGCGGTTCGGATTTGGTACTGGGGTAGCCATCTCCCAAGATGAAATCTTCGTCTGAGTCGTAGTCTACAAGGACCATATCATCTTCTAGGGTGGTGCTAACTGCTTGTTCCAGGGTGTTGTGAAAGTTATTTTTAACTGCTGGTGTAAGTTCAGGCATTGTTCTGTCTTTTGAGGCAAGAAAATTGGGTGTTGCAGCTTTAAATTTATTTTTGTTCATTTTCGTGCATTTCCCTTTTAAGTGGGCGTGGTCCTGGTCATCTGACGTCATGGTGCTAGTGACGTCATGTGCTGGACACGATTGCCCATGCACAATTCGAGTTTCCTTTACTGTGCGATCTTGGCACAACTGCGCATGTGTGGCTCCTTCCTCAAGATGGCTGCCGCTCAGTACTTCTTTCAATCCTGTCTCTGCCTCGTGGTAAGTTTTGGCACCGTTTTTCCGATTTTCTTTTCTAGACACTGATTCTGTTTGTAAAGACTGACAGTATTGATTTTGTTTTTGTTCATAAGCAAGGCATTTTTGTATTGCGATTTCTAGAGTTAGATGTTTATTTTGTAATAGTTCTCTCAAATTTTTATCAGATAGTCCAGAAATTAACTGATGCATTATCACAGTGTCTCTGAAACCAGCATAATTATAGCCTTGTGGTATTAACTTGAGATTTGTAATAAAATCAGAGATGGGCCCTCCGTTTCTCTGACAAGAGTTAAATCTTTCCAGCATCTCACCAGCCGGACTGTTACAGCGTTTAGCAAATTTTTTGAGCATGATTTCTATTTTGGATTTGTCTTCATCTTCTAAGTAATTAAAGCAATTATAGATTTCTCTAGCTCCATGCCCTCCTATTGAGAGAAGTAGGGCTATTTTCATTGCATCAGAGGCATGGCTTAAATCATTAGCTGTAATAAATATTTGGAACAGCTGTAAAAACATTTTCCAGTTATAACTTAAATTACCGGTTGTTTCCAGCCGCCATGGAGTTCCAACAAGTTCCATCGAATCAGTTAGTCGTCGCGGATTAATTTGCTGCGAAGTCTTCCGCAGTCGAATATCCGGTTTAAGTTTTTCTTCTCTTGCTGATGTCTAGCTAGCTTTCTGAAATCACTCCTGGTACCATATATTATTCTCTAAGTCTGAATAAAGATTGTAGACTTCCAGTTAACACAAATACTTTATTCAGTCCATCATACCGGTACCAAAGAAGAACCAGGCAACGTGCCTCAATGACTACCGACCAGCGGCCCTGACTTCAGTCGCAATGAAGTGTTTCGAGAGGTTGATCATGAAGCGCATCACCTCCATACTCCCAGAACGCCTTGATCCACTGCAATTCGCATACCGCTGCAACCGGTCCACATCAGACATCATTTCCCTGGCCCTACACACATCCCTAGAGCATCTTGAAAACAAGGACTCCTGCATTAGATTCCTATTTATTGACTACAGCTCCGCCTTCAACACCATAATCCTAGCCAAGCGCATATCAAAGCTCCAAAACCTAGGACTTGGCTCCCCACTCTGCAACTGGATCCTCGATTTTCTGACCAACAGACCACAATCAGTAAGAATGAACAACACCTCCTCCACAATAGTCCTCAACACCGGCGCCCCGCAAGGCTGCGTACTTAGCCCCCTACTCTACTCCCTGTACACACACGACTGCGTGGCAAAACTTGGTTCCAACTCCATCTACAAGTTTGCTGACGATACGACCATAGTGGGCCGGATCTCGAATAACGACGAGTCCGAATACAGGAGGGAGATAGAGAACCTAGTGGAGTGGTGTAGCGACAACAATCTCTCCCTCAATGCCAGCAAAACTAAAGAGCTGGCAATTGACTTCAGGAAGCAAAGTACTGTACACACCCCTGTCAGCATCAACGGGGCTGAGGTGGAGATGGTTAGCAGTTTCAAATTCCTAGGGTTGCACATCTCCAAAATCTGTCCTGGTCCACCCACGTCAACGCTACCACCAAGAAAGCACAACAGCGCCTATACTTCCTCAGGAAACTAAGGAAATTCGGCATGTCCACATTAACCCTTACCAACTTTTACAGATGCACCATAGAAAGCATCCTATCGGGCTGCATCACAGCCTGGTATGGCAACTGCTCGGCCCAGGACCGCAAGAAACTTCAGAGAGTCGTGAACACCGCCCAGTCCATCACGCGAACCTGCCTCCCATCCATTGACTCCATCTACACCTCCCGCTGCCTGGGGCAAGCGGGCAGCAAAATCAAAGATCCCTCCCACCCGGCTTACTCACTCTTCCAACTTCTTCCATCGGGCAGGAGATACAGAAGTCTGAGAACACGCACGAACAGACTCAAAAACAGCTTCTTTCCCACTGTCACCAGACTCCTAAATGACCCTCTTATGGAATGACCTCATTAACACTACACCCTGTATGCTTCATCCGATGCCGGTGCTTATGTAGTTACATTGTATATGTTGTGTTGCCCTATTATGTATTTTCTTTTATTCCCTTTTCTTCTCATGTACTTAATGATCTGTTGAGCTGCTCGCAGAAAAATACTTTTCACTGTACCTCGGTACACGTGACAATAAACAAATCCAATCCAATCCAGTAGGTTCGTTCTGTTTCCAGAGCTTAAGTAGATGTAATGCAGTCAAGAGGTACGACCAGTGAAGCTAAGGTAAACTGCCTATGCTGAGCTGTCTCTGTCTGCTGCTGCTCACTAGCCCTGTACTTCTGAAAGAGGCGGATCCTACCTTGGTCTGGACCCTTTATACCAGCCTCTGATGCCCTCTAGTGATGCTGTGGCTGTTACATCTTTCTGCAGTCCCTGGTGTATGTGCAGATGTACAGATCACGACAGGAGCTGTTCTATCGAAGGAGCAGGGCAGCAGGTAAAGCTCTCGAGTCTATTTGACAAAATTACCTCAAAAATATCAAAATTACAAGCTTTCTTGGAGCGTTTTAAAAAAAATTGAAAGTGCCCAATTCTTTTTTTTTCCAATTAAGGAGCAATTTAACGTGGCCAATCCACCTATGCTAAACATCTTTGGGTTGTGGGGGTGAGGTCCAAGTAGGCACAGGGAGAATGTGCAAACTCCACACGGACAGTGACCCAGGGCCGGGATCGAACACCAGGTCCTTGGCTCCGTGAGGCAGCAGTGCTAACCACTATGCCACCGTGCCGCCCTCGTAGAATGTCTTTAATGGCAGTGAAACACCCCGAGGTTTTTTCGCTTGAACAATTTGCATCAATTTGGATTGACAAACAAATATTCCAATCCCAAACCTATGCAATGTTTTGAAAAAATATTTTTATTCAAGGCACTTTCAATTTATATCCAAAACACAGGAAACTCTTATCTTTCTACATGTACAAAGCAAATCCCTCCATTCCTCTTACCATCCCACATGCCCCACTTTATACTTAAAGTATAAAACAATGATACCCCCAAATAAAACACTGCCCCTGCCCTCCCCCTCCACTGACATCTACCACTCATTAACGAAGGTGATGAGGAGCCTCCACCTCGAGAACAACCGCTCCTCTGACCCTCTAATGGCAAATCCCGCCTCGTCACTCAGCCACCCTCGCCCCCCAAATTCTCCGACATAACCCCCGAACAAGCCTCCCAAAACACCACCAACTACAAGCAGGACCAGAACATGTGAGTGTGATTTGCCGGCCCTCTTAAACACCGCCCGCATTTATCCTGCACCCCTGGGAAAACCCGAGCAATCTGTGATCCTGTCATGTGCGCTCTCTGCACCACTCTGAAATGAATTAAGCTCAATCTTGCACAAAAAGGAGGTCAGATTTACCCTCCGCAGTTCCTCACTCCATACCCCCGGCTCTTCCTCGCATTTCCGTATTGCCTCATCCACCGAGGCCCTCTTCCTCTCCATTAGTCCCCCATAAATATCAGGGACCCTACCTCCCCATATCGCGCCCTCAGACATGGGGCGGGATTTCACGTCAGCAGGAAATTCTGGTCCCACACATGCGCACGGGTTATCCGGCAACCAGAAGTGCTGTCAACGGGAAATCCCAGTGGGCCCGGTAGATCCCGCTGGCGGGCCGCCTCCATCAGCGAAAAACAAGCAGCGGGGCGGTCAGTAAATCCCACCCATAATCTTTTCAAGGATGGGCAGCACGGTAGCATTGTGGATAGCACAATTGCTTCACAGCTCCAGGGTCCCAGGTTCGATTCCGGCTTGGGTCACTGTCTGTGCGGAGTCTGCACATCCTCCCCGTGTGTGCGTGGGTTTCCTCCGGGTGCTCCGGTTTCCTCCCACAGTCCAAAGATGTGCAGGTTAGGTGGATTGGCCATGATAAATTGCCCTCAGTGTCCAAAATTGCCCTTAGTGTTGGGTGGGGTTACTGGGTTATGGGGATGGGGTGGAGATATTGACCTTGGGTAAGGTGCTCTTTCCAAGAGCCGGTGCAGACTCGATGGGCCGAATGGCCTCCTTCTGCACTGTAAATTCTATGATAATCGACAGGGTCGCAGCCTGGGAAAAGTGGCCATTTCTTTCCTCACAAAGTAGCTGATTTGCAAATACCAAAACCCATTTGCCCCCCCACATGCCCCACTTTCTACTTCAAATATGAAAGAATGATACCCCTGTCATAATATACACCAGTATATCATGGTGCAGACACACACTGATGGACTTACAGTGGGACCAATCAACACACACAACACCGCAGCCAATCACCAGTTAGAGCACACTCACGATAAAGACAGGGGGCATCAGAGTTCCCGCTCATTCGAGCTGCAGCTTCCTAGTAGGACAGAGCTCACAGCCTGCAGCACAGATATTCACCATGTGCTGAGTGAATCGACTGGTTAGGACAAGGCATAGGTCTTTAGTTCAATCTAATATCGTGTTAACCCACAGTGAAAGTACGTTCAACATTATCTGACTTAATAAAATAGTGTTGCACTACTTCAAGTGTTGGTGACCTGTATGTGTTCCACGGATCCAGAGCGCCCAACACAACAACCCCCGAACAAACCCCCCCCCCACACCACACACACACACACACACACAGACCTCGGCAACTCAAACTTCTCCCCAACTCTCCCAACTCAGCAAACCTGGCCCCCCACGAACAAATCCCTAAACTTCTCTATCCCCTCCCGCTCTGACACCCTGAATGTTGAGTCCAATCTGCTGGGACAAATCTATGATTATCACAAACAGACGCCCACAGTGACATGCCCTCAGTCCTAAAATGTTGCCTTTGCTGAGCGACTCAACCACCACTTTGGCCAGTGAGAGCAGAAGATGCGCCAACACCAGTGCCCTCAAACTCTTCTCCCGACACGAGGCCTCCTCCATCCACCCCCACACAGACTCTTCCCCCACAACCCACTTCCGAAACTTCTCCGCGTTCGCCGCCCATTGTAATTCAACAAATTCGGCAAAGCCAACCCTCCCTCCTCCTGCCCCTCTCCAAAAATACCTACCTTACCCGAGGTACCGTGCCCACCCAGATAAAATCCAAAATCAACCGCTCTGACCTCACACAAAAAAGGCTTAGGGACAAAAATTCAAGCGACTCTGAAAGACAAACAAAAATTCCGGGAAGATCGTCATCTTCACAGTCTGGACCCTCTCTGCCAACGAAAGTGGGAGAACATCCCGCCTCTTGAAATTTCCCTTCATCTCCTCTACCAAATTGGCCATATTCGGTTTATGCGACTGGGCCAAACCATGCCCTTATTCCCAGATATCAAAAGCTCACTTGACCAGCTGAAATGGCGACTTCTCCGAACCCCTCCGCTGCATCTGAGCATTAACCAGGAATACCTCGCCCTTTCCCACATTGAGCTTATACCCTGAGAGTGCCCCAAACTCTGTCAATACCCCCATGATCCTATCCATACTATCCACCGGGTCCGTGTCATACATCAGCAAGTCATCTCCACACAGGGACTCTCAATGTTCCCTCACCTCTCTCTGAATATCCCTCCACCTCGTTGAAACCCTGAGCCATCACCAATGGCTCAATCACCAATGCAAAAAACAATGGGGACAGAAGACAGCCCTGCCTCGTTCCCCGGTACAGGCAGAAATACCCCAAACTTGTATTGTTCGTGTGCACACTGAACATGGGGTCTCTGTACAACATCCTGATCCAACCCACCAACCCTCAGCCCAAATCCAAACCGCCCCAACACTCCAAACAGGTACTCCCACTCAACCCAGTCGAATGCCTTCTCCGCATCCATAGATATTATTATCTCCACTTCCTTGCCCTCTGGGGGCATCATCACATTTAGTAACCTCCTAATATTAGATGATAGCTGTTGCCCCTTCATGAATCCCGTTTGGTCCTCTCCCATCACTCCCAGCTCATAATCCTCCATGCACGTAGCCAGCATCTTGGCCCAAAACTCCATAACCCACATTCAAAAGCGATATCGGACAATACGACCCACACTCCTCCGTATCCTTATCCTTCATTCAAATAAGCAAAATTGATGCTTGTGTTGGTGTGGGCGGAAGACCCCCTTATTAAACAAAAAAAAAGTTTCCACTCGAGGCCCCAACTCAGTATCAAACCTTTTATAGAATTCCGCTAGGAATCCACCCAGACCCAGGCCCTTCCCAGACTGCATCGAGCCAATACATCTAAGTACCTCCTCCAACCCCGGAGTAACCAGCCCCTGCACCCACCAGCAAATCCAAGCCACCCGGCAATCACCTCATGCCCAGGTCCACTCTTGTGGCTCCGGCCTATACAGTACTCGGTAGAAGGCCTCAAGCACACTATTCACCTTAGCCGGCTCTGTGACCCCCCCTGCCCCTCCGCTCCCTTATCTGCCCAGTCCCCCGCTCCACCGCCAGCCGTCTCAACTGGTGTGCAAGCAGCCTACTGGCCTTCTCCCTGTGCTCATAGAACATCCCTCTAATCCATTGCAACTGCCCCACCATCTTCCCCGTAGACAAAAGTTCGAACTCCATCTGGAGCTTCTTCCTCTCAATAACCCCTCCCCTGGAGCCACCGAGTCCCTCTGATCTATTGTTAAAATGGCCTCCACTAGCCTCTGCCTTCCAACTACTTAATCTGATCTCCATGTACCCTAATTGAAATAAGCTCCCCCACTGCCTTCAGTGCCTCCCACAGCACATTCCACACGGGTTCTGATAGCCCCCACCAACCCCTCAGACACCCTCTTAACTGCCAGCAATCCCACATCCAACCTCCACTGCGGTCGCTCGGGACCACCCCCCCCCCCAAAACCCCCCCCTTTCCCACAGACATCTCCGAAATGTGGTGCAGGATCCAACACCACAACCGCTGAATATTTTGCCCCAGCCATCCCTGCCAACAGCACCTTGTTCATAACGAAGAAATCGATTCGGGAGTACACCAAGGATCCAGAACCAAACCAAGAAAGACAAAACAACCAGAAAGAACAGTCCCCCCCCGCCTCATTAACCCACCACAGCTGACTTCTGATGGCGGAATGTAGGTGGAGGTCACAGGTTAGGTGGCTCCTGCTCGAGGCTCTGGTTTTTGGAGTTTAATGCCCGGTTCAATGGGCGGTTTTTCAACAAGCTAGTGCAGGAAGATATAAGGGAAGTGGGGGATGTCAAAGACTCAGAAGAAAGCCGCTGGGAAGAAGGGGGCGCGTGAAAGTCTGCCGTCGAGGAAGGGGTCAGCCCGGCTGGAGGAAAGATGGCGGAGGTTGCTGAGTGGGGCCTTTCCTCTCACAGTGGAAACTCTGACTGAGGTGCTGTCCTGAGAATTCAAGAGGCCGTTCACTAAGCACATGGAGGTGATGGCTGCGATGAAGGAGCTGGTGGAGGAGGCGATGGCCCAGGTGGACGCGGTGAAGACATCGGCTGAGGTACGGGAGCAAGGAGAGAAGTTGAAGGGGGTGGAGGAAGCTCTGTCTCAACATAGTGAGCGGTTCACCGGGATGGGTGAGGAGCTGCGGAGGGTGTGGAGGCCAACAAAGGTCAGAGCCAAGGTGGAGAACATGACGAATGTGATATAAAATAGTTACTTTAGAGATACTAGTTAATGTAATGTAGAAATAAGCCACTTTGATTCTGGCAGTTAGGGACAAAGGGGTTTGAGACCGCATGGAAACAGCAGGAAGAGGTGTGTCTCTGAGAGTGATGCTGCATTGATAGGGGCCAGAGAAAGGGATTGGAAGTGAGCCAATCAGAATAGATCGAACAGGTCAGGAGGGACATAGGCTGACCTATGTCCGTCGAGTATGTGAAACTTGATACCATTTGAATTGATTTGCAGAGATCCCTTTGTTTCTTTGTTCATTCGCTTTCTGGGATATAGGAAACTGGATGTCTCTTATATTTCTATGAAATGAATCAAGCTTGCAAGCTAAATAAATAACTTCTTTTTACGTGCGAATCCATCTCAACTTTTATTGAGGCCAGACTGACAGAGAAAGAAATTTGGGGATCAACAAACAGGTCACTGCAATGAAGTTTCGGTGGAAAGCCCCATTCTGGCACCTGTTCAGGTACACAGAGGGAGAAATCAGAATTCGCAGTAGGTACAGGAATTGAACCCATGCTGCAGGCCTTGTTCTGCATCATAAACCAGCTCTCTAGCCCACTGAGCTAAACCATTGTTTATAGTTTATCGCGGTTTCAATCACATTGGGCTTTGGGAAGATGGTGGTTTTTCTGAGGCGCAGTATTACACCAGTTCTATTTGTTTTGCAGTGATCTCTGTATGTGCATGTACATAACGGGTTAATGGGTAATCAGAAGACCACCAGAGAGCAACATGATAGCACAGTGGTTCCCAGAGTCCCAGGTTCGATTCCCGGCTTGGGTGACTGTCTGTGTGGAGTTTGCACTTTCTCGCTGTGTGGGTTTCCTCCGGGTGCTCCGGTTTCCAAGGGCCGGTGCAGACTTGATGGGCCGAATGGCCTCCTTCTGCACTGTAAATTCTATGATTTTAACGGGAATAAAAGCCAGACTCAGGTTGTTCCTCTCACCCTTTTGGGTGTACTGTGGCCAGGGCAGGAGTATAGATGAGCTCAGATGATTAGTGTAGTTAAACATAGCTACTGTATTTAGATCTTGTAACCTTACTACTGGTTTGAATCTGAAAGTAAAGAACTCAAGCAATTGTTAACTTAGTTACTCAATAAACCTTTCATTACTTCTGGACGACTTCGAATCTTTTTCATCAAGATACAGAAAACCTCATCAGCAACCGGATTGAGTAACGCATGTTAAGTTCAGGAGTATAACCAAACATACTACAGAAGAGTAACAAAAGATGGTACCAGCGTAGTTGGCTTTAAAAAGAACAGTGCTAGCTAGATTAGGTTAGACAAAAAGAAAGAAAATAAAGTACCGACGGTTCAACTGTGGAAGACTTTACAGCATTTAGATCCTCGACGACCAACTGATTTGATGGACCACGTTCCAGCTCCATGGCAGCTGAAAACTACCGGTAATTTAGATAGTAACTGGAAAATGTTTAAGCAACTGTTCCAAAAAAAGATGTAGCTAATGATTTAAACACAGCCTCTGAAAAAATAAAAATTGCACTGCAGGACATCAAGCTATAGATATCTATAACTCCTTTAATTACTAGGAAGGTGAAGACAACACTAAATTAAAAGTAATAATCAAAACATTTGGAGATCACTGTAAAATCAGTCTAATGGTATCTGGGAAGATTTAACTTTCGTAATAGGTGCCAGAGAAATGGAGAGCCAATCATTAATTTTATTACAGACCTCAAGTTAATAGCACAAGGCTGTAATTTTGCTGATTTCAGAGACTGAATGATAATGGATCAATTAATTTAGGGACTATCTGATGAAGATTTAAAGGATTCGCTTTCACAAAGAAATGATCTAAATCTAGAAATCACGAATGATAAGTGCATTTCGCATGATCCAAAAAAAATTAGTACCTAGAGTTTCTACAGAGAAAGAACGGCGAGAAAATCATCTCCCCGAGGTTGAGTCAGTTAAAAAGATGTCTCAGCCTCACACATATTTCCTTCATGGCGCCAACTCTCATTCAAATCTGTACGCATATGCGCACATCAACGAAAGACGAAAAGAAGCAAATTTCCGATTTGCTTACGAGAAAGAATCCACGCATGCGCAGTTGAACGAAGGGCGCCCACCGTCTGAAGTTAGATTTGCGCATGCGCAATTGATCATTACGCATGACGTCAGGAGAATTACAAGGCACGGGTGGGTCGCTTGGCATGCTGCACTTTGATGGGCACGCCAGTTGGCCCGTTCGGCCGCAAGCCAGTGTGTCGGCAGGACGTTCTCTCTCCTAGCTTGAAGGCGCCGCATGAATGCAAGTTGTGGCATTGGGGCTGGTGTGGAAAGCGAAGGAAGAGAGAGCTGGCTTGCATTGCCTGCCTGACCCTTGTGCTGGCTGTGCTGAGAGAAGTGCGCAGCG